>NC_090929.1:1367272752-1367874936 GCF_040938575.1 Ambystoma mexicanum | reverse complement strand
TGCATGCCATGATGCTCCCTCTACCTGGACTGTGTCCCAATCATAATGCACCATCTGATAGACGGATAGGATTCAGTTCCCTGCTTACCATTACTATGGGCCTCATTACAAGTCCGGCGGTAACCATGGTGGTAAAACCGCCTGGTTACCGCCGGACTCGTATTACCATTCCGCCTCCGTGACTCCTGGAAATACCAGGGCATTACGACCCTGGTGTCCTGGGAATCCCGGAGGCGGAATGGTGTTAATCCCCATTCCCATTGAGTCCATAGGACTCAATGGGAAAGGGGAAGTGGAAACACCGGTACCGTCTCGTGATGGTGCTGGTGTTTCCAGGTCCGCCTGCAGGCGGGAGGTGTTCAACCCGCCAGGTCAGACCTGGCGGGAAGATCACCTCCCGCCTGCAGGACTCGGGATCGGGCGGTCCGGAATTAACAGTGGCGGCGGGTTTACCGCCACTGTTAATTCCAGACCGCCCGACCTGTAATGAGGCCCTATGTGTCCAATGTATTTCTATTGGCTATCAGGTTCACGGGGTTAGGGGGTGAAGGTACAAACTAAGGGTAATGCCAGAAGTACTGGTTCTTTCGTTAATGTCTTGTATCTTTTTTCTGCTAAGGGAGCTGGGATGGACCTCTGTAAAGGTTGTTTTCCTTCCCATCTTTTTTGCATATAGGCCAACAGGTGGTGTTTATATAAAGTAATTGCTCCATAGAAAATGTGTTCCTGGTGGAATCCAGCTAATCTCAGTTACTGGCAATTGCATACAGGGGCTGGTGCAGCGAATTGTCACATTGGGGCTTCTAGAGGAGGCTGGGACTTGGCAATACTTCAGGCTGTGGACCCACAGTGGATGGCTTGGAGGTTCCCAGGACATGCACATGACCTTGAATATCACCACTGATATCGCCAATATCATCAATGACATTGCTGCCGACATCACCACTCGCATCACATTTAAGGTCACCACTGGCATTACATATGTATGTTAACTGGTGACTTTAACTGGATTGAGATTTTGCATCATAACCTCAACATTACTTAAACTACAGTATGTTAATGCACATGTGAATGATATTTATGCTGATATTTCAAGAATCATTTTGCTAGGCAGTTAAATATATGATTAGCCTATCTGAGGTTTTTACTGTGAATTACATGGTTTTTGTATGGGTGTACTTGTATTAGGCTGCATTCCATAAACAATGGGATGGGGACACAAGTGTGACATTTTGTAACTTTGGCACACATGGCGTCCACCCATGCCCCTCTCCAAGGAGGCCCATATTTAGCCAGTTTCACATCAAGTTCCAGGTTTAACTACCCTAAAATCACTAACTCCCCTAATTTACCAAGTCCTATAAATCATACTGTAAACCCCAATACCAACACCATTTGTCAGGTATTTCGATTATTGCCCAATTTTACCAGGCTCTTTGTCATGTATTGCCCCACATGCCTGGATATTGACCATTCAGCAATGATTACATCATGTGCCTAGGTGTTCACACCATTTTTCACATATTTGAATTTTATGGCCAGGTATTTATAACCTGTCACAGATGACGTCAAGAACACACCAACTCTTTGAAGACAGTTAAAGGGCTTTTTATTATTTTTGTAGTCAAGGGGCTCGCTAAGGGCTGTCGCCCTCGATCTTGTCTGGAGACTGTTGTTTCCTCCCTAAAACAAGTGCTCTTAACCAAGGGATGTTCGCTGTAGATCGGTACCCCTTACTGTCTTAAAACCTGTCTAGCTAGGTGTGATGGCCTTAAACATCTTGTCTACCAAAGAGACTCTCAGGAACAATCTTGGGGGTCCCTGCGCCAAAGTCTCCAGTGTGATGTAGTGTTAATGGATTTATGTCTCTCAGACACTCAAGCCCCACTTAGCCATATCCTTACATGCCGACTATATCTATCCCTATAACTCACTGTCACTCTCTCTTACCTCCTACTCTGCCCACAGTCTCTACTCCCTGAAAATTCCTCCTCTGTGACTCTCTTTATTATCTACCAACTCTCTCCAATATTCTTCCCGGTTACACTCCCTCTCTAATCCACACAACCACTCCTCCATACTCTCCTCCCTACTATTCATCCCCTTCCCACACTCCTACTACTCCCTTCTCCACATTACTACTCTCACCACATCCCTCAGTCACTCTCCTTTTACTTCCCCAGTCACCTTTTCTTTCATTTCCTATTCTCTATCAATCACACACACACACCTTTCACATACATGCTCAAACCGAAGTACCACTCTATCCCACAAACCAATACCTCTCCTTGTAAACTCCTTCAACAATTCTTCTCCACGCTTTGTTGCTCCATCCTTCCTCCACATGCTCTCTTGGTCCTCCTGCTCCTCCTTTGACTTCACTCAGGCAAAACACACCTCACTGCTTTCTATGTCCCCCTTTACCAGTCCCCTTCGCTCTTCATCGGCTCTCTCCCTCATCTGGCTCCCCGGGACAACTGTTGTCTGTCCTTGCCCCAAAAGAGGTGTGACACTCACAAAAAAACATTCAAAAGAGGTCTTAAGCTCTGCCCTTTTTCATATGCGGGACAGTTCATTTGAGCACTTCCTGGCTGCTCAATGTTGCCGGTTTGTTTAGGGTGCTGCCTCGCGGCCCCACATCATGCAAATATTATATCCTTTAGCATGAGTCCCACAGGGCGATCCACAATCTGCCTTGAGCTGGCATTCCACTGGTTTGGCTGGGTGTCTCAAAGCTGATGCATCTGGTTGAAGCGCTCGGCTCCCCAACTTACTCTGTTCTTCCAATTGAGGAGGGTCACGTAGCGGCTTACTGCGGCATGGTTCACGCTGCTTCTTGTATATCCGAGATTGTCTCTCACTGCTGGCTCTCTGGCTGACCTATTAAGGCTGACAAATAGAAATATACTGGCCAGTAGGGTGCTGTGCAGCAACTGGGTGATATGTAGTGGTACTACTGACAAGCACGCCTCAACAGGGGTAAGAGACAGGAAATTGGGCCCTCCTAATGGCCACACCCTCACCTTGGGGGTAGGAATGGCTCTAGAAATGGCATATTTAGGCTTTCTGCTGCCATAGGCCCAACTATTTGCATGAGCCCACTCCACAACTTTACTCCCCCTTTACCAAACTCTGCACATTCTGCCCCTTCAACAGACTCTCTCTGCTATGGTCAAACTAATACCCTACACCCCCCATTTGGCACCATAACATAACCGTTTTTAAGGCTGTCAGGACTTGTTATTGCTTCCACTCTACTAATTCAAGCCTGTAATCGTCTAAGTTATGTTAGTTGAAAAAGTGTTTTCAGATCCCTGCTGCCCAGGATTTGGAGAATATTGTTTGTTCTACAGTTGAGTGCACTAGAGGTACTTGCTGATGCCAATGGTCTTTTTTCAGATAGGTCAGAAAACAATCTTTTAGAGGAAGTGATGAGAACATAAGCTGTCTGTCAACTCAACACAAGTGAAGGAAGATTGGAATGAGGAATTTTGTTTCAATGCGAATATCTTGTTTCTCACAAGTTGGCTGCTGTCTCCCATGAAAAGCACCTCAACTTATCTTTAATATGAATGCTTCAAGCAACATAACAAAATGTATACATGCGGTTTTGTCAATTGGCAAATGTTTACAAATGAAATATTAGCAACTGATACAGGTGCATCTTATAAAAATGTTGAATGAAAAGAACTCAACCACTCCTTCTCATGGTTACAGCTCTGGTGTTTGCAGGGACAAAATGGGAATACGGCAAGGTACCAACTGCTGCAGCCCGTGCACCTCCAATCACTTAGCCTGGACCACTATTGAAAGATGGCAAAATCACAAGTGAAAATTGTGAACTCTTCCTGAGCATAAACGCCTCTATAGAACAAAGACAATTGGAGAAGTTTCTTGGAGCCTTTGACTGTGCATCCCTCACAGTGGACTAAAGGATAGGGTGAACTTGAGCATTCATGGGTGGTGTGAAGAATCCCTAGATGCTGACACTTTTTCCCAAGGCTGCTATCTGAGGGTGGTGCACAGCTGGAGGATCTCATGGAGAAGAGACTTCCCCTTTGGGCACAGGGACAGACATCTAGTAATAATGTGGTATGATCACCCCCAACCAGCCCCTCGCTCCACACCCTACATACCTACATACTCTAGGGACCCCCATAACATACCTTCTACACCCAGGTATATTTGTAAATCTGTAAGTCTATTACATACTGAGATGAAGAAGATTGTGAACTACCCAAGGGAAATGTATAGGTCAAGTACTGAGATGAGGAGGAGGTGCGGAAGCATGAAGAATACTTAGTGGAATGTGAGTGAGCATTCTAGTCATCCTTGGCAAAACACACTAAAGAGCAAAGAAGAACTTACAACAGTGTCCAGTACAGGAGGCAGTCCAACGGAGGAACGACCACCGGAGAGCAGGAGATGCTAGTGGAAGGCAGGTGGCAGCTCGCCTAGACCCGATGCTATTGGGTCTTGCAACAAGAAGGCGAGGCAGTGGTGCTGACGACTGGAGGAGAGAGAACGTGTGGTTCTCCCACAGCACCAACACTGCAATGAGCTGAAGAAGAGACCGGCTGAAGATGGCCACCGGCAACAGAAGGAAGCAGACAGGTGACCCGCATCGGTCCTGCAGAGAGCCACTGCTGTACCTGGAGGTCCCTAAAGGTAACGTGAGGTACTAGCGAGCCAACAGGGACATGGGGAAAGCCAGAGGGTCTCTTCCACCGAGATCAAGGGTTCAAGGGCCTAGTAAGAGGCTGCTGAGGGTCTGGGATCCACAGTACTGCGTAGACTCCATCCGAGGATAGTTTCCTCAACCCATTGGTCAGCGAGGGACGACTTCCGTAGAGACCGTGTCTGGGACCCCCCCAACAAGCATATTTACATGTGAGGAGAGCCTCCTCATCCCTGTGATCTGCGAGAGGTCACTGAGAGAGAAATGGGTCTGGGACCCCAACCAATACGTAAGACACAACAGGGGAGAGTTTCCCCACTTGGCTGGTTATCAGGAAGCCACCAGCAAAGAGAATAGGATCTGGGATCCTGACCTAAAAATGTACAAACAGTGACCATGGGGAAGGGAGACATTCTCCCTGGGTCCAACCAAGCCTGACGTTTACTGTGAAACAAACAGAAGAACAAGAGAAGGGAGACATTGGGCCTCATTACGAGTTCGCCGGTAAAAAAAAGTAAATTACTAGCATGCCGGTGCTACGCTGTCCGCGTAGTACTGCTGCCGGAATCTACGGTAGGTTGCGTCACCGTGCACGCGCATTCCGGCATGCCGGTAACGGTAGCACTGACATGCCGGTAAAAGCTTCAAAACCCCCGATAGTGGCATGCTGCAGACACCGACAATGCTGCAATCACCGTTACCAGTATTACCGGCACCGGAAACAACGTCATTGCACCGGAACGGGAAATGCATCAGGGGCTATCTTTAAAATCAAAATACATTGCAATCCACATTATACAGGAGTGCAACTGCTAAACCACGTGCACACCGACACTGAGGAGAATTACATCTAGACGAGGCACCGTCTGTCTCCGCAAACTCCGCTCCAGTCAGCAGGAGCTCAATATGCTGGCGACACACTAGTGGAGCATTTCCGATGTGGTGTTTGGAGCTGATCTGCGTCGCCCAGCACAATTAAGGAAAAAGCAACATGGGAGGAAGTGGCCACCAAATTGTCTGCAGTGGGGACAATACCCCAGACCGTCAGAGACTGTCTTAAGAGGTGGGACAACCTAGGTCTCTGGGTCCGTAACCTCCTCACTGCAGAGCGCAGCCAGGAGCCACCATCCCCCATAAAACGTCAGCCATGGGAGGAGACCTGTAGCACCGTCCTCCACATCGAGGGAGTAGGAGATGCGGAGACTAGAGCAGTGTCAACCGATGATGCTGGTGAATGCCTGTAACTTAAATCCCAAAGTCAAATCACACACATTGTATCCCCAATGCCAATGGTGAAGTCCAAATGACAAGTCAGTCGCACCAGATCCCTGCTGCCTTGCCACCCACTGACAGCCTCATTGTATGCAAGTATGTATCTGCCAGGAAGACGGACAACAAACCCTACTGACACCCACCTCATGTCCCCTGTATTGCCGAGACAAGTACCATCTGCATGCACACAGACACACAACAACGTCCAACTGCTGCCGCCACATCCATGCCACCACATGGCCAAAGCCACCTCATGCCAAGATGCAGACATCACCCGCACCAGTTGCACACCTGACACTCCCACCATGTCCATACCCACAGAGCCTACACCAATGCATCAATGCGAACACATCACATTGACAATCAAACCCAACATGGCACACAGCCCCTGTGGCATGGCCACAACACCCAAGCCACCAGACACCATTACCCCAGCCAACAGACACTGCGCACTTCATGGATGCACCACCGGAATGCCCCCACACTCCATCCCCCACACATTCCTGTGTGCACCATGCCAGGCCCACCAACATGTCCATGACAATCCACATGTCTCAGAATGTACTAGCATTGATGAATATCAGAGGGATGCTCACCCATTACTAAAGCCCTGCCTCACTGTCCCCCACATGCACCTCATCTGACAGCAAGACTGAACTAGCACCACACCCCGTTCCACCACTGCACGTCGCTGCCGATGCAAAACCACGGACTCCAGCCAGGTGGTAGGCACCTCCACAGCAAGACACGAGCATGCCACAGCATCTACCGCATTGCCCCCCCTCCACCAGGAAAAACAGGCTGCCCAGCAGCCACAGCACCCACCAGCACCTACCAGCACAGAGCGTCAGCAGTCAACCACTAAACCTGCCAGAAAGGTCCCCTGTCAGTGGACAACAACACCTGCCAGCAAGGCCCCCCGTCAGTAGACCACACCGGCCAGCAAGACCCCCCCATCAATCGACCACAACACCTGCGGCTAAGCAGGCATATCAGATGGAAGAGCCTGAATCACCAGTGGCCAGCGAACCGGAGGAGGCACAATCGCCAGCAGCTAGCGAGCCGGAGGAGGCACAATCGCCAGTGCCCAGTGAGCCGGATGAGGCACAATCACTAGTGCCCAATAAACCGGAGGATGCACAATCCCCGCCACCCATGCAGGCAAACATTAATCCAACACCAACAGATGGCTCTGCAGCCCACAGCACTGTGGACACACAGTGATGGTGTGCTTGATGACAAAGCTGTGTTCACTCCCCCAGGCCCTCGGAGCCCACCTCCCTTGCCACTACCAGGACGCAGACATATAAGGGACATTGAGGAGTGCCTCACGCGAATGGAAGAGCGGCAGCAGGCCATGCACAGCTTGATCACACAGTACCTCACAGAGGCGCAAGTCCAACGGCAGACAATGCAGGACTCCATGCAAAACATGGGCCAGATGCTCGGCGGGGCCACAGAGGGTATCTACCACCTGGCGAGGCGTGTGCGAGAGGGCAATGGGATGATGTCAAGCATGTCAGAGTCCATTAACAGGTTGGTGACCGCCATTGCCGAACAATGGCACATAATCACCCCAATCCTCCAGCACAACTCCGACTAGTTCGGTCCAGAGTAGCCCCTTGTGACAGTCACAGCAACTGAGCCGGCCACCAGAGGCTCACCCACATCATAAAAGGGCCCGTAAATAGGCCAAGTGACTCCTGCATGTGTGGATGGAGTAGTTTGGAAGGGGTAGTGTGGTTAGTGGGGGAGGGGATGTTGGGGTATTGAGTGTGTGGGTAGTGGGGGGGTGTTGGTATATTGGGTGTGCGGGTAGTGGGGGAGGGGGTGTTGGGGCATTGGGTGTGCGGGTAGTGGGGGAGGAGGTGTGGGGTCAATTAAACGGGCTAGAAGTGTTTGGTTAAAAAGTTCTAATTTCCACATATTTTGTCTACATTCAATACACTTGATGCCTGAAAAAAAAACATTATTGGACATTGCTTCTTGAGTGTGTGTCAATTTAATCATGTACGGTGCCAATTGTGAGCCATGCCCATTGCTCTGTTCGCTCCATTGCATCAAAAGTAATGGTCAATCAATTCCTGATGTGTTGCACGTCCGTCAATGCCATCATGCCGCTGAGGGATTCCATTATCTCCTTCATCCTCATCCTTAGGTGGTGGCATGTCCATGTCAGGGGGATGTAGCACTGGATGCACATGTTGTGTAGCATGGCACATACTAGTACGACCTTCTCTGGCCTGTAGATAAGGGCTCCCCCCGACCTGCTGAGGCAGCGGAACTAGGCCTTCAACAGGCCAAATGTCTGCTCTATGGTGACTCGAGTGCATGCATGTGCTCGTTTGTAGGACTCTTGGCGCCTGTTGTGTGGTTGCCTGATGGGGGTCATGAGCCAGCCCATCAGGGGATACCCGGCATCACCTGCATGGGAGCAAGAGAAAGGTTACATGTCATTTATTGGGTAATTCCATGTTAGCACTGCATGTACAATGGTCATCATGAAATGCAACTAAGCACAGGGAATCATGACTGTACATGGCATGTGTCATTCTCAATGGACCTGGTAAGTGTACATAGGGCTCAACCATGGGTGGGTGGGGATGGGTGCAGTTGCTGTCACATGGCCCATTCAAAGTGAACCTGCACTCTCACAATTCAAGTACAACAGACCAGAATGTATTCACCCGTCATTACTGTATTACCAATGGAAATGGACTGTGCATATACAGTGTCGACTCACACATTTGCCTGAGTAGCTTCATGTGATCTAGCTTCATAGACCTTCAGCGCGGCTCTTAACGTGCCTTATGGGCCATGAAGACCGAGTTGACGTCCCGAGCAAAGCGAGGGCCTTCAACGAGGTATGAGTGACCATGACGCCCGGGGCGGGCTGCGCTGCAGATCCATGAAGATATTGGAACCCCCTCAGGGCCAGATTCTGAGCTTGGCGCAGTGACAGTGCAAAGGAGCACGATTCACTGGGCAATATCTGGACACACATGCTCCACCAGCACTGTCAATTGGGCCTGGACGTCCTCGTAGTGCACGACAGTGCATCTTCAGGATTGTGCCCGTTTTTGTCATCACCGGCACAATCCTGAGTTCGCGGCAGCATTTCTGTAATATAACTTCATATTAGTTCTCACAAAACAATGCTGCAGAGCACACAGGTGAATATTGACACTTTCATACACAGCAATATAAACAGCTGCAACATTGCACGGTACACCGTTCAAGCTGCTTGCTTTGGTGTATGTGAAAGGGTTCATATACGCCCGTGCTGGCAGCTCCATGGGGACACGTAAACAATTACAACCCAAATTGCGGCCTGTAATCAATGTGCGGGCTATTCCGGTTTGTATAGCCTGCAGATTCACCAATCAACATTGCAGTACACAGGCTAGGGTGTTCGGATACAGTGGCATCCCCAGTATGCATTCAACATATACATTTATCCGTTTACACGTCCATCGACACCTTCACCCATTTTAATAGGTCAGATTTACATTGGTAGTATGTATCACAGCTGATGGGTTACATTTATGTGATGAGGCAGGATGGGTTTTAGCATGGTGTAATGAAGCGAAATTGCATGTGTCCTGCTCTCCAACATTTATTGGTGGTGCTTGAAATTTCCTTTCTGTTAATGATTGCCATGCTTGACCCATTCTACTTGGAGGTGTCCCTTAAGGTGACATGACGGGCATACTGATGTGCGGTGTACCTGTGGATTGAGTAAGGTGAATAAGTGTGGCAGATGTTGTTCTCCCTGGCAGAGGTACATGTCTCGTCAATTTCTTTGCTGAGATCATGTATTACTTACATTGCCACTGAAGAGTGGTGCATTGTGGTACATTTGGTTTATGTTTTTAGATGTTCCTGATCCATGTGCTGGTGTGAGCACTTTCTGTTGATTGCATGTAGATAAGGCTGTGAAGCCCTTGCACATCTGCATGCGTTAGCTGTATTGCACATTATGTTGAATTTACATGCGTCACAGTTCAGGACTCACCGTACGCTATGTGTGGTCTCATGCCATTTAATGTGAGAGGTTTCATGTGGAGAATGATGTGGTTGGTTGATTGGTCTGATTCCTCATCTGACTTAGCCTTCCATTGCCATACCCAGTCTCTCAGCTCTTCAATGCATACCGGGTGATGTTGACAGGTTTTGGCAGGAGTGATGATGGATTAATGCATGCAGTGTGCACTTGTGCTCCTCATGCATGCATTACTATGCTGTGTTCCGTCACCCATCATGGCACTGTGGTTAGACTCACCCAGCCAACAGGTTGCCTATGCTATTGGTCCACCCTTCCCCCCCCCATTCACTCCCCTGATGGCCCACCCAGCAGACAGGTTGCCTATGCTGTTGGTCCCCACCCCCCATTTCAACCCCTCGTGCCCCTGTGGTTGGACTCACCCAAAAGCCATGTATGATGTCCAGTGTGTTGTGCCATGTAGCGGGGCAGTGTGGAGTTGTAGAGCACCATGGCATCATGTGTAGAGCCTGGGAATCTTGTACAGCAATGCATGATTATTTTGCGTGCATCTCACACCATCTGGACATTAAAGAAATGGTACAGCTTCTTGTTCCGGTACACTACCTCCACAGCATGCCGGACAACCAGCTCCACATGTGTGCAGTCGAGCGCACCTATCACATTTGGCATGCCTGCAAGTGCATGGAATCTGATTTTGGTAGCATTCACCTCCTCCGCAGTCCATGGAAGGCTGATGTGGTCGCGTACGTGGGACAAGAGTGCTGCTAGCACCTGAGCGAGCACACAGGAAAAACAGGGTTGGGAGATACCATGCAGCTGCCTCACTGTGTGCTAAGTGTCTGTGGCAAGGAAGTGTAGCACAGACAATACCTTCAGCAAGGGGGGGTTGCTGTCCGAATGTTGATTAGGCTCACCAGGTCATCATGTATGAGGTCCACTATTGTGGTGATGGTGTCCTTGTCCAGCCGGTACAGGCGGTGGGTCTGAGCAGGGGTTCGATTAAATGAGCTGGCCCTTAGGCTAGGGATTGGTGGCTGCCTCTGTGGTACAATTGCCTGCCCAATGGGTATCTGATGGCCCATTCTTGCCCTCCTTCGCCTCCGCTGTATACTCTGGCTCACTGCCTCCTCAAGGAGTAGCTGTGCATGCATGTCCTCCAGCTCTAGTACTGCTAGTGTTAATGTTAGCATTGTGGATTTGGGATGGGTGTGGTGTGTGGGAGTGGTCCTTGTGTGCTGTGCCAGACTCCATTGCTTCCACCTGTGCTGATTGTGAGCACCTATGGCAGATTTACACACACCTGAGTCATATTAACGGTTGCTCTGCGATGCCAGTGTTTACGGCATAATTCTATCCCTTATTACCGGCATGTCAGTATTTGCATGTCCGTGCACCTCTTAATGTGGACTTGATTGCGGCATGCCGGTCTCACTGGCACAGCTGCCGCGTGTCAATGATGAACCGACAATGGTGTGGCCGGCCATGGCGGGTCCCTGCTGATGCCACCAGCATCGCGACTCGGACTACTCAGGTCTGGTAAAGGATGCCGGTACGGTAATACCGGCATCAATTTTACCAGACTAGCAACCTTGTAATGAGGCCCATTCTATTGGTGGTACCACATCAGGAGAAGAAGTACAAATCATCTTCTTCGTGACATAACTTGGCAGGTTAGTGAACCAAGTTTGTCCAATGAACTAAGAGTGAATCAAGAGAACTTTGTAAATCATCTTCTCCATGACTGTACTTGACAGGATAGTGAAACAGGTCTGTCCAATGAGCTGAATAGGGACCCACGATCTGAAAAGGTAAGATAGTGACCCTCTCCCTCGTGGCTATACTTGTCAAGCCAGAAGGCCAAGTGGGCTGTAGTGGGGAAACCTGGGTCAGGGATCATACTTATACATGAACTGTTGAGAAAGAAAGAAAAGAGTGAAACAAGGATCACCAGGGGAAGTCAGTAATCCCCCCCACTGGTTTTGTGTGAGAAACAGTGAAAGCCAGAGACCAGGAGAAGGGAGTCATTCTCATGGTAGTTGAATCTGCAAAAAGTTTTACACACAATATTGTGATCCAGGGGAAGGGAGTCATTCCCCCCCGGCCTGACAACATTTCTTATACAGAGTGTTACATGATTAACAATCCTCTGTCTGATGAGTATTGGGATCAGGGAAAGGGAGTCATCCCCCCGGTTAAAAACCTGCAAACCAGAACTGTGCTACTCATTCCAGAAGAAGGGAATCGTTCTCCTGGACCAGGAACATTGATGCAAACTTCTAGTTTAGTTATAAGTGTAAAGGACAGAGTTCGAGATTTTGACACACAATGGTGGGCTCTTTAGTTTACAAGGACATCATTCTGACAGACCTTTTTAGTTAAGGCAGGGAACCCCTCATAGAAGTAGGAAAAGTTAGCTTTTCTCTTTTTTTTTTCTTGGCTAATAGGCAATCACTATGTCATCTCTGTCCAAGTCTCCTGCTTCTGCACCCTTACAGTGGGAAGCAACAGAATTCCTTGTATTTGCGTAGTGCGGGCAGGTTTTATACAAGTGAAGTGGTACATAGCAAATCTGTTTACATCATTGTTGTTTGTGCCATTGTTCAAAATACCCTGCACTCCAAACTGAGTAATGGGTTGCTCATCCAGCACATTACCTTTGTGGGTGTGGTTTAGGCTGTGGGTCTTGCCAGCTTGCGTTTAGGCCAAATATACATGTTTGGTAACTCCTTAGAGTTGGTTTCACTGTTCAATTCCCAAGAACATTTTGAGATTTGGGGTTTATAGATCTAGATGTCCTGCAATCGTTTGTGGTACTGTTTTACAGTAAAAGTCATATCTTATATTTACAATCTAATTTATGTAAAGGTTACTTATATGTAACTGTTCTGCATTGTGTGGCATACTTTGCAGTTGGTCCTCCTGAGCGTGCAGCTGAATGTCATCAAAAACATCATTAAACCAGCCATGGGATGCCATTAGCCCGTTTACCACAAGTCCGATTCTGTAAAGATGGAAGATCTGATGTCTTGAAGGGGCACCTCAGACTTTTCCTCTTTATAGCTGGGAAACTGTGTGTATGTTTCGCACGGTTTTTATTTTTCTTTCTCTTTCACCCTTACATGGCTTTCGGTATCATTTAACAGGGTTTCTTGATGCTCTTGCACATTTATATTTACTCTTCACCATTTTAACTTTGTACGATCTTTTTCATGCTTCCACTTTTTGGACGGCCACAGACCTCTGAAATGTGGGGCCGGGGAGGGAAGTAGTGCTTGCTTCTGTTTGATCCCATGTACAGCACTGCCACCCTCCCCTGCACTTGCGCGATCTCAATGTCACCTGGCCTAGTAATATCAGTGTCTGTCCTCCCTTTGTTCCCCCTCCCTTGCCTCGTTGCGCCTTGAAACACTTGTGTATAGGCGCGTTATAAATGCCATAGCATATCATTTTAGTGCCCACCTGTGGGATCACTGTGCTTGACTTAAGCATAGGCATGTGTTTAATATTGAAAAATTATGCATTCTTTTTAACCTTTACTTTTATGGAGAGAACCCTTCATGTTCGCAATGGTATAAAAAAAGTCATGTGTAGTTGTATAAAGCAGAAATCAGTTGTATCAATGTACAGAGCTCAGAATACATTTGTATTTCGAAGAGGACCGTTTCTGTCCTGCGTTTGGCAATGTTGCAACCATTTGGGCGATTAATGAGCTCCAAAGGGAGAGCGCCAGCATTTGGGACTGGCTCTGAGACGGAGCCCCATGCAAGTTTTCATTCCATACGAGGGAGGAGCGATTATTAAAGTCTTATGAGGCAACTTTGAGCCACAAGACCTATCATTATTATGAGGATTATTCAGCTGATTTATAACTATTATAAGTTCGTAAGCAAACATACTTCCTAAGTTACGGAAGAATTTGACGTTGAAACTAGTGAATGGGGTTGTGACGTTTGTGTTACTCTGCGGCCCCGCATTTGAAGATAACTAACAATGGGCCCGATTCACAACAGCTTTTCATAATGGCGCAATCCCATAGGAAACGTTCTGTGAATTAGGCCCAATATGTCCCAATTGTTGTATAGTCACCCATGCCTCGGGTGGCCCACACGCATACATGCACACACACACACACCAGCAGAGAGACATGGGACGCGATGCTGCCTGCTACGCGTCCCGGCAGCAACTGCCCGCACGGACGCGGTTTATTGAACTGCGTATGCGCGGTTCCCAAATGATGCTCGCGCATGCGCTACAAGTAACTGGGACGTCACATCCCTTTTTTTTCCCCATCAACAAAACAGTACAACATTATGGTGCTCTAACAATGCACAACTGGTAAACACAAACTGGATACTCCCATCACTGGTGACGGCCCGTTGGGACCTCGGCTCAGTCCCCTGAGTCTAGGACATAGTCCTTGAGGTGAGCAGGCAGTCTCCGGTCCCTCCGCACGGGGTACCTCGAGGTGCCTGGCAATGTTCCACTGGTACTGTCGTCCGCAGGGGCGATGGCCCTAGTGGGATCCTCGACTGGAGCCTCAGGGATCGCGTCCTGATGTGGCATCTCCTCTAGACTTTTGGCCTCTGTTGACGTGTCCACCTTTTTAAAGAATGACCTGTTGCGGGTGACAGTGCCGCGTTCACAGGCCGCTGTCACCATAGTTCCTTTCACGTGGGTGACCTTCCACGGGCGAGGCTCGTATGGTAAAGACAGTTTGCCCTCGGGGTGCCTGTTCCGATCTAACACGGAGTCTCCGACACACACCTCGGTTTCTTGCAGACCTCGTCTCTCGCTCTCCTTCTGATTGCGCATGGCGCGCTCCGCTCGAACTTTGTCATTGTCTATGACACCTGGTCTCCTGCCCTCTACTTCTGGTATCATTCCCCGAGGGGAACGCCCGAACAGCGCCTCCGCAGGGGCAACCCCCGTCGATTGGTGAGGGGATATTCTCGCAGAAACTCCACAAGCTTTTTCAGAAGGTCTTCACCCCCACTGGCGGAAATCCTCAGTACCTTATTTAAGGTACTCATCCTTTCGGCCTCTCCCGATTTCCCAGGACGCACTGCTGCGTCCATCTTGGCACCTCTCGACTCGGCCAGTTCATAGGTTCTACCACTGTCCAGGATTTGTTGCAGGGTCCAGCCCGGTTCCCTCAACACTTGCCTTCGTAGTTTGCCTGAGCCACACCCTTGGAATACTTGATTCCTAATCATCAATTCCTCATTGTCCCATCGACACGTGGTGGCCCTGAGCCGCAGTCGAGCGCAAAACTGATCAAGTGATTCCTCCTACCGCTATTTTTCCCCACAGAAGAGAAACTTCTCGTAGTCGACGTTAGAGAGCGGTATAAAGTGATTTTCCAAAGCAGTTTTGACGGCATCATAGGTGACTACCTGCAGGTTCAGGGACTCGTATATGCGTAGGACATCCAGACCCGCCGAGTACAAAAGAGTGGCCCTCTTCGCATCGTCATTGGTTATCCCAGTCACTGTAAAGTACATATCAAGTTTTTTTATCCATAGCAACCATCTTGGGCCCAACTTCGAAGGGGGACCGGACACATCAAACTCTTGCATGGGTAACAAAGATCTCTGTTGTGTTTTCACCACCACAGTCGCAGTTTCCGCCTCTCAGTCACTTCCCACCATGTTTATAGGTCGCACAGGCACCTCCTTATGACTCAGAGGCCGCAAACCTGACTTGGGTGGGCAGTGCACGTACCTCACGTTACTGTACGTTGGAATTCAGCCTGCCTTTGCTCCCTTCCAGCTCTGTGTGTCTTCCTTGTTGCCAGCCGTGCTTTCCAGCCACCTTTTGTGTGGTAGCTATGCGATGTGGGCTGTCCTCTGGGTTGTAGGGGACTGCCAGAGTTCCAAAAATTCTGTGAATGTGGTATGAGCAGTGCATGAGCACCTTTTCAGGCCGCTACTGCTGCATACCAGACACTAGAACACCATAGATCTGCTCCCGCCGGGTCCGTGACTCACCACCGTGTAGCGTTGCTGATGTAAAACACGCTGTGTTCGAGCGAACGCTGCAATGGTATCCCGCCTCGTCGCCAGTTGTTGTATAGTCACCCGTGCATCGGGTTGCCCACAAGCATACACACGCACACGAGCAGAGAGACACGGGACGCGATGCTGCCTGCTACGCGTCCCGGCGGCAACTGCCCGCACGGACGCGGTTTATTGAACTGCGCATGCGCGGGTCCCAAACGAGGCTCGCGCATGCGCTACAAGTAACTGGGACGTCACACCAATCGTCTCAACTAGTAGACTACCCTGTATGACTGCTTGTTGAATCATAAACTGTGGACCCTAGCTGGCAACAGGTTTTTAAATATTTGGGCGTGTTTTCTATTCATCTTCTCCTTCCTATCTGAAGAAATATTCAGTGGTCGAAGTGGGTGGTGGGCTTGCTCCTCTGCTTTTTAAAATTACGTTTTACTTTTCCTATACTTTTATTTTAAAAAGCAACCACTCCCGGAATGGTTCCGGTGGGAGCAGGCGTGATGATGCAGATTGTGGGAAGTGGGGACAGGCTTGTAGGGAACATAGTTCCACTACGTCTTTTCTTACACTAAAATCACTGGTAATATTTTCATGATGGCCTTTTTTCCCTTTACGCTATGCACTTTTAGCACGATTTGCACTTTTTCAATTAACCTAGTCATATGTCTTTGTCTACATATATTGTTTACATTGATAATGTAGGAAATGTGATTTATTTTGCGCCAGGATCGCTTTTTATGCATTCGATTGTGCTAAGTTTCAATAAATAGATTGTCATATTACTGTTTACATATCGTCCCCTTCATTCACTTGTTTCTCCGCTTCATACTTATGTGTATTCCCCCGGTGATGAAGGGGAAGGGGCCTACCTACCTTTATATTTATGTCATGTGTACTTGAACATGAACACAGTGTATGTGTGCGCTGATTGGAACGTACTCCAATGATAACGGCGAGTGGCACCAATAAAAACAATGAGGTTATGGCTGTTTTGCATATTAACGAGCATTTTGGGAATTTAAGAATACCCGAAGGACTTTATATCTGCCATATATGTCTGAGAGTTGTATAATTGAATCACTAAATACCTAACGCTTGACATGTTTTGTACGCATTTCTTTTTTAAAATAAAAAGTCTCTCTAACAATAAAACCTTTGTAAATAACAAGCATATGTAAGCTTGGCAAAGACTTTAGCTGTCAGCGAGAAATGACAGAAAACAGCTCTGTCACTCCCACATTGCTGTGGATCATTCGCACTGCGAGAAACATTTAGTTTATATTTAAAAAATGACAATGAATACATTGAAAATGAACTCCTATAAAAATCTGCCATGTCAGGGCTTTTTGTGCCTTATTGTGAATACGTTCCTGCAGGGAGACTTCCCACCGCAGACTGCAAAAGGGTCCCTACCCCCACCTCACCGGGCAAAATCTCTGGCTCTGTTCTTATCAATTGTGAGACATTGCACCTATGTGCCGAGACGCTTGCGCCATTGCCATGGTATTATCATATTTTACTGTGGAAATTCATTGGCATCATATGCCCAGATGACTACACTATTTGCCATCATAGGATCAGATTGCATTTACAGATGCCAAGTACTGATATCGTGTGCGTAGGAATATCCTCTGCCTCTAAAGATAGTACAGTACATAGAAGCCCAACTGCTAGAAATGTGTTGCAAATGATGGAGCTCAGTGGTGCATTTTCCAGTACTATTTGCCACAGACATTAAATGGAAAGTCTTATGATGTGCATCCAGTTTTCGAGGGGAACGTGTTTTGTTTAAAGGTATTAGCAAATATGTTTGTTGGAGAAGGGGTTGTGGTCTGCATAAGTGGTGTTGTAAATGTAACACAATTCAGTGAAGTATGGCAGAAATACTGACTGTTGTATGCTGATCATTTAGTGACCGATCTATGAATCCCAGACCAGTAGGGCCACTCAGGAAAACCACATTTTGTAATTCTGCACAACATAATAATCTGTTGATTGATGACACACTTTGCAGACCCTAAAGAGCAATGAGAAATGGACATACATATTTTTCTTCTATTTGCAGAAGTTATTGAAAATCAGGTGTGACAATATACCGTGCCTTGTTTTGGGGATTTCAAGTTGGATGTCTGTGTGCCCAGGGGTGGACCGGCCTATAGGGATATTTGGAGATTTCCCGGTAGGCATCTGCATCCTGGGCCTCTTTTGGTTCCCAGTCCCCCCCCTGTGTGTGCCGGGTACCTCCTCGGGCTCGAGGTATAATGATGATGGGCCCGGGGGTTGGTATTGGGATGATCCATTTCTAAATTCTGTGCAAGCACATTTGACAGGATCCTTGGGGTCAGAAAGCCACCTTGGAGCACCAGAAATGTAGTAAAAAGACGTGCACATCTCTGAATTTATCAGTGACTGGCCTCTCACTGTGTCTGACTGGCCGGCCAAGCAAGGGATCTTGGAAGAAAAAGTATGGTGAGACAACAACGTTTACAATGTACCACATATCAAAAAGATCCCATTTGCTGAGCCCTATTTAGCTAGTACTTGCCAGCTAGAAGAGCCCGTGGTTAACTTGGCAAAAACAGCTATCTTGCCCTATGTTCATCCCAATGCCAACGGGTGCCATAGAAAAATACTCCTGTGACATTAACTGTGTTTCTGAGAATAGAGAGCATAATGGAGCATTAAAACACACCTATACATTTACAGCCTTACTGGTCGCGTATCCTGGATCCGTTCATCTATTGTTCTCATCTCACAACGAAGTTAGATTTGTGCTAGGGTTTACTCCTCTTATTGGGTGATGCCGGACACCCATTTATTTTATTTACGCTCCTGACCCAACAGGGCTGGCGTCTACGGGTTAGTTCTGTGGACATAGATGGGTCAAGGTATGCCATGTGTTCCGCCGACACAATATTATTCTTGATTTGCATGAATGCTTCCTCAACTTCACGGGACCATCGAAATGTCATTCCCTGCTTAGTGAGTTCTCGGAGTGGTGCACTGGTGGTGACAAAATCATGCTGCAGTAGCTGGACAGTCCTAGGACAATCTAATGTCGTAGACCTTTTCAGGCAGCGAGATCACGGAAATTGCTGCCAGAATCCCTGGGTTAGGACTTTTCCCTTTGTGTGAGACGACGCGTCCTAAGAAATTTAGATGCGATTTATGAAATACACATTTTCATCTTTAAGAGTCAGCTGTGTTCCTTCAGTTCAGTATATACTTGTGTCAAAGCCTGATCGTGTTGTTAGATGATGGTACCAAATATTAGAATATCACCACTGTAGTTTGAACAGTTTCTCACATGGCGAATCACTGTTCAGATGCTTTCTTGAAATATCTCTTGCTGCCAATGATATGCCAACTCTACGGCTTTTATATCGGAGCAGTCTGATGTGCTTGACGAACCTGGTGATGGATCTGGACTATACGTCTACCTTAATTTGGTGGTAACCATTATTTAGGATGAGTTTTGAAAATACTTTGGCACCATTGAGCAGACGGATCATGCATCTAGGTGCATTCCAGGGTGACTTGCTGACCCAATTGCTTTATTAGACTGCCTCATGTCTACACAAATGTGTATTTTGTCACACGCCTCTTTTTTGGATACTGCAACAATATGGGAGACCCATGGTGTAGGACCCCGAACTGATTCAATGATGTCTTCATCCAGAAGGCATTGCATCTCCTTTTTTACTTTTGGTTCCAGATGGATCAGTATCCTTCCAGGGTGTTGTGTGACAGGATAAATAAATAACATTAATACTAACCCCTGCATATGGTCTGATCATTATATGATCAATTGCTCATTCCAACTGTCCAAATCAGTGACTTTGCCCTGTGACCCCCCAAACAAATTACAAACAGAAACTACAATAAGATCAGATTAGAAGGGCTCTGCAGACCTCGACCCTCCTTGTAAGTTAGTGGATAGCTACAATCTTCGGGTCACAAATCTACTTGACAAAAATGCTCCACTAAGAGCCAAGGTAATAACGAGATTGCCCCAATAAACAAAACTGTACACTCCAGATCTAAACATCCTAAAAAGGGTGAAAAGACAAGCCGAGCGATCCTGGGGAAAAAAAATTGAAACCCAGAAAATAGAGATAAATGGAAAAAAACAGAAAAGATGTAGAAGGCTAAGTTCCTAGAGGTAAAAAAAAACATTATTACGATGATCAAATCGAAAATGCAGGGAACAACGTGAGAAAACTGTTTGAACTATACAAACAATGTGAAAAACCTAGTTCCCTCGCCCAACATACAGTGCCAAATAAGGATGATTGTGATATAGTGCAGAAACCTTTAACTGGATTTGCATTACGAGCCGCTCCTCGACTCTGCTGTTTTCAACCCCTGACACACGCTTCCTGGAGGAGGCGGGGCTACGCACGGCACCTGCTCGGATCACGTGACCTTGGGAGCAGCTAAAAGACACAGGCCACCCCCCTTGCGGCGGCGCGGGTGGCGCCATACTAAGCCGGGATACTGCGATCCCTCATAAAGCCATGACTGCAAGGGCAGTAAGAGCAAATAGAAAAATTGAGGTCATCGGATCCCCCCTAGAAGATGATGAAGGTAGGTGTCTAAGAAGCATGACAATGACCCAAAAACAACAGGGAATCACCCCAAAGAGCCAGGAGAGAACATCGATACACAATCCCAAGACAAACGAAAATGATAGAACTAGCGAATGGGGTCTGCAAAATAAGGGTGGCCAACAGATTTTACACCAGATTTTGGCTCCGCAATTAGATCAAAACATGCAAACACAACAAACAGATCCAGCAAAATCGTTACTGACTGCAACATGGGTGTGCTCACTAAATGAAACGAAAACATCACAACCGCAGCCATTGCCAACACTGCAACTATTACCTGAGTCCGATCCTGATCCTGTTGAGGAGCCGGTCTCGATAGACCTGGTTGACTTGTGCGGGGGGCCCGCGGTTGGGATGCCGGGGGCTCATGGAACCGGCCCCTCATCCACGAGTGGGGAGGGGAGTGGCCAGAGAGGTGGGGAAAAAGGGGAGGGCGCGGAGTTCTTGCAAAATACACCATCTGGCGAACCGAGCCTAACCCCTCCCAGCACGGCCCAACAGGTGGAGTCGACGCCGGTCCGGATCCAAGTGGAGGCAGAAATCCACGGGGAGACTGAAGGCTGGATAGATGACAAGATAAACCAAACAGATATAGAAGCAGTCCTTATGGCCAGTGAAGTCAGTAAAACACCTAACAATAAAAAAAGGCAAAGACAAATGGTAAGAATTACCACAAAAAGAAACAATGGTGGTAAATGCTGGGAAAAACTCAGTGACCAACTACTTCACGTCCCGAGTAAGCACAACAGGGGTAAATAGACATCATATGGAGCTATCGGACATGGAGATACTTGATGCTTTAAACGAATGCTTACCCCCGTTCAAACTACGAAGAGTAGATTGCAAAAAGAGTGGAAGGCAAGGGTCAAGGGACGTATCAACATTGGAGGAGAAAGAGAGACCATTGAACCAGTTAGATAGAGGAGCAAGTGAAGATCCCGAGATACCCAAGACACCACTCCCCCCAACGATTTTGCAAGAAACAGAGACGCCCAATGGCGATCTGCACCTACAAATCGATACAGAAATGATAGAAGAGGGGGAGAAACGGGACAATTCGATGGCGAGGGAGCAGGAGAAATCAAAAAACCAACTGGAAATAGAAAGCCTACTTGAAAAATCAGATACTAGAGAGAAAGAAGAAGCCTCTGGTGGTACACCAATAGGGATGGACAAGACAAATAAAATACGCCGGGAAGAAGACACCACACTTCTTTCGAAACTGGACAAAGGAAGTATGTTTAACCCAGACAACGTAACATCTACTAACCCACGAAAGGAGTCCGACCCGAAAGCAAATGATGGGACCAGACGGGAATGACATCTGAGTAAAAGGGAAGAAAACACACACTCAGTTGACCTGTCAATCCCGGCTAAGGTGATAACACCAGTCCAGGCCCAAACGAAGAAAAATTGGTCGAACCACCATCAAAACCTGTGGGGCCATGAACCAGTTAGCCCTCGACCGGATACTACAGAGAATCTAAGTCGCTTACTCGACATTGCCGCACCATTACAAAATCAGGGGGGAAATACGACAACAACGGTAATTGATGCCCCAACAAGGAGATCCTCAATGCAACAACATTCTTCGAGTCCAGCGGAACACTTAAACAAAAAGACTGATCTACTTTCCATCATGTCATCAGTAAATATAGCACTTTCTCCATTTATGAAGCTCTACGAAGCCATCGCCGACTCACTGAATGCTCATACCAGTATTCAAGCAATGATGTACAGCAAAGTCATTTTTTTAGAAGCTTATATCATGGCCTTAGAAGCCAGGAAAAAAAACCATCAAGAAGTAAACCAAGATTCATCAGCCTCGTCTAAACAAACACGTGGAAAAGATGAGGCACAGGCAGTGGCGGCAAAAACTATAGAGACTCAAACGATCACTATGATAGATTTAACAGCGAGTAAATCACTAATAGAAAAAGCCTCTAAAGTAATAGAGACGAATATCCGCTCAAGTCAATTAGAGTCTACAACGAACTCAAACAAACCAGAAATTACAATCGAAGTATCAGGAGAAAAAATTCAGGGGCGAAAAATCGTCCAAAAAAAAAGGGGAACAAAAATGCCGTCACCTAAGCTGGTTAAGCCAGGCACAGAAGCAGTAGAGGCGCTTTTCCAAGTTTTTAAGCGGCCAGTAAATCATAATGACAAAGTATGCCCGGAGGAGAGTTTGAACATAAATACAGAACCTAGAAAAAAACAGGGAAGTTCAGAAACGAACAATACATCACCACTGAAGATGACCCATGATTTTCTGGTAAACAAGGAATTAATGAACCTGAGTCAATATGTGTAGGAAGACTCTACTTCAGAAATGAGCCCAAAGAAAATCTCCAAAACTCTGTATTTACAATTGGCCAGTAAAACCAACAAAGTAGACAATGACACAGAGGTAAATTTACAACAGGCCGAACAACGACTAAAACAAAAAATGGTAAAAACTATTAGCCGAGATAAAATGAAATCGAGGTAATTGAAACGTCGAGACAAAAAATTCTGAAACAAATGATGGAAACAAAAAAGGAGAGAGCAAGGCCTAGATCAAGAACACCAGAACAACGGAGTGGCAGAACTCTAAAGAAGGTAGACTACCATCCCCGTGTAAGACCAGAGGCCCGTGAGGGCGAACGTTCCAATCGAATACAGCGAGAGGACTTTCAGTATCGCCAAGATGAGCAAGAGAGCAAAAGTAAAAGCTCAAGAAGGCATATGCCAATGGGCATGGATATGAAATACAAACATGACAAACGCGGAAAAAATTAAAAGACCTCTGCAACTCCAGCAGGCGGCAATGGAGAATTGAGCTCGCAGCACAGAACTACGACCAAATGGCCCAATCAAAAACTTAGGAAATGGGACCAAGCGAAATGGCAGATCAAATTAACGCAAGTGGAAGAAAATGAGGACAAGGTAATACTAAATAGAAATTCGGTGTTAAAGTTGTTCAACCACATCCGAAATCTAAAACACATCAAATCAGAAGATTTGTTAGTGGTAGAACCAAGTCATAGAAACACCAAAGCTAGAACTTACTTGCATATAGCGTCAACGAAGTTAAAAAATATCTTACTTGAAAATAAGAGAGAACTAGAAAATATGGGATACGACTTAAAAGTGTACCCAGTGACGCAGACAGAGGAAAAATACGACAGTAAAGAAAGGAAGAGGAAAGAATCTCCGGATAAAAACTTGAATAAACAGAGGAATTCCAACCTGCAAATAAAGAAAAGTTACACAAGTCCCGGAGTTAAGGAAAAGGCGCGAGAAATGAAAAAGCGAGAAGGACAAAAATCATCGAACTTGAAGGATAACATCCAAAATGGAAGAAATGAGAGAGAAGACAAGAGACAAGCATATAGCGTCATGGAAACATCCTCCCGAAAACAAGAACGAAAACGAGAAGATCCAAGAAAGATTCACAGAGCCAGGGAAATAACAGCCCGAAAGGATCAGAATCAGGAACAACAACAAAATAAAATTGAGAGCGAACTTCCACTAAAATGTGCCCCAATGAAAGGAATATGGTCTTGGTTGCCAAAAGCGCTAACAGAAAAGAAGCAAAAATAGCAGTTTTCTGGAGTCAAGCACATTTCACAAGGGACAAGCAAGGGAGGAGAACAGAAGCAGTTAATAAAAATGTGCTCGTGGAACACGAGAGGACACTCGCACCTCCTATCCGCCAGTGACATGACCTTGGGAGCATACGATTTAATATGCCTTCAGGAGACCTGGCTGTGTGAACCACCCTCTATGAGAGGATTTGATTCAATCTTGGCACCCGCTAAGAAGGGCCGTTTGGGAAGACCATCATCAGGGCTTCTGATTGCCTGTAGAAATGGAAGTGGGATTAAACTAGACAAGACCCTGATCAGCAATCTTGATATATTGATGGTGAAAGCCTCATGGACCCGTAAGACAAATAACAGAGAGGGCTATGGAAAAACACCACTAATAATAGCAAATGTCTATTGGAATCCAGCAGCCACAGAAACAACCACTTTCCTGGAAAAAGTTGAAGAAGCATTGGATGTAGCCCTTGCGGATCATTTAGTAAATCACTTCCTTATCTGCGGGGACTTAAACGCAATTTGCTCCACAGTCCAAGAGAAAGGAAATAGCCAAGTATACAGACAGCCGGGAGAACAGCGCGGTGAACTATGGACCAGCCTGATGAAATCGAGAAATTTGTACAACTTACATGAAGCCTTCCCAGACCCAAAGCGGCTGCCAACATGGGAAAGGAACAACTCTAAGGCAACAATAGACTATATGTTTGTTACAGAACCAATTTTGGCTATAACAAAAGACTTTGGAATAATTAGAACAAGGTCCAGCGATCATAATCTGCTCTCAACTTCTTGGGAAGCCTCAAGCCCCCCGAACGATTATATGGAAGACAACATCATAATCAATGGACAAGGAAACCGCTTAAAAATATCAAAGGAGCACATTGTGGAATTAGAGAACAGATTTACTTCCATGACGGAGACAGCAGAAGCAAACAAAACCAACTATATCCCGCTCCTAACGAAGTACAAAAAAACTGCATTCGTAAAAAAGTTCGGAGGAAACCCGCCAAAACATGTGTTTGATAAATCTCTGGTGGAGAAGCATCGTACTCTTCGCAAAATCCAACGTAGAGCAAAAATTAAGGGGACATCGGCAGCAAATGAAGAAGCAGTGGCTGCAGCAAAACACTATAAATCCTGGGTTAGAAGACATAGGTTAAACCTCTACCAACAAGACTCGGAAAACATCTTAAAGTTGATAAGTGGGAGAAATACAAGGGAATTTTGGAGCACCTTGAGAGCTACGATGGATGTACAAGAAAAATCCTTAATAAGTGAGGTGGGCGAAGCAACATGGGTAAAACATTTTGAAACAATGCACTTGGCTCCAACGAAACTTTCTACCGAACTCGTTGAATGTGAGCAAGGCCCATGGCTTGAAGTGGATGACCCTGAGGAGATCCGACTAAAGATCTTAAGTTTAAAGAACTCAAGAGCCCCGGGGCCCGACGGGATTACTAATGTGGACTTAAAAACAAATCCCGAAGAGTGGGCAAGCCTACTGAGTAAAATCTTCAGAAAATATTCAGAGATGAGAACCATACCACCGTCTTGGAAATCAGCAACAGTGGTACCCATTTTTAAACAAGGAGACAAAAGGACCCAGCGAACTACAGACCAATCGCGTTGCTTGATGTCATAGGGAAAGTGTTTGGAGCAATGTTGCTAGATCACTTTAAGCTATGGGCAGTAAATGCTCCATGTGATGACCCATTCCAAACGGGATTTAAGAAAAATATGGGCACGACGGCCAATATTCTACTTCTTTCCGTCCTGAAAAACAAAGTACTGGAAGGGGGTCCAAACATCTTTGTGGCATTCATCGACCTGACCCAGGCCTTTGACCGCATAGACAGGACTAGGCTCTGGTCTAAATTGGAGGCGTGGGATTGCCCAACCACCTTGCTAAACCCAATCAAGGCTTTGTATACAGACACCAATATGCGGATCCGTTTGGACCAAAACGGTTTACTATCAAACCCGATACCAACAGCTATAGGTGTGAAGCAGGGGTGCCCATTGGCCCTAGCCTTGTTCTTGGCATTTATAGGGGATGTAAAAGATTCAGACGCAACAACACGATCTTTTCCACCGAAAATTTGCAAAACACATATAACAAGGCTTCTTTATGCGGACGACCTAGTCCTCTTAGAGTACACTCTTGTGGGATTACAGAGACAAATGGCAAGTTTGCAGAAGTATATGCAAGAAAACAGGCTGGAAATCAATGCTAAAAAAACTAAATTGCTGAGATTCGAGAAGTCGACTATAAAACGCAAAGGACCGTGCTTAAATCTTGAGGGCAAGCCGATTGAAACAGTCTCGGTTTTCAAATACCTAGGAGTCACATTAGACAGCACAAAACAAGACAAAGCTATGCAAATAACGTTAACAACGAAAGTAAACCAAATGGCAGCCCAAGCCAGGGCAATAGACAGAAAGTTTGGCAGATACTCGCTGATACCAGTGCGAGATTTTTATAAGAAAAAGGTGATGCCAACACTATCATATGGAGGTGACGCCATGATAAACTTGCCATTCGATATCTGGACAAAAATGGAGGCAAAGTTTTGGAGAAAAGTCCTCATGCTGCCAAATTCAACAGCGGGTGCTTCGATTAGTAAAAGCTTAGTTTGCCGTCCCTTAAAAGCTCCATAGAACAGGCAAAACTGATGCTTTATAGGCAATGCCGGATTGCGGAGCCTCCATCAATTTATAACTTAATAAATCAGGAACTTGAACAAACTACTACCGGAAGCCTAATGAAATGGAAAAACGACAACATCCGGGTGTTGAAACAAATACAGGTGAACGAAGATACACTAATCACCAATCCGAAACAAGTCCTTAAAAAACGACGAGAATATGATTGGATACTAACTCTGGAAAGCGCGGAAAAAAACAAGCTAACTGCACACCTGCCACCAAATGTCAAAAGACTAAACGAATTACCAGAATTCATCAAAAAATTCCCTTGCAGGAAGGGGAGAGATATGCTGCTACGTGCTCGCCTCAATCTTTTGCCTACAAATGAGATCCTGGCAATAAGAGGCAAAACTACATCCAATTTCTGTCGCTTTTGCAATACACAAGAAACAGAATCAATACGTCATTTACTGCTAAAATGTGCCGCAAACCAACAAGTGAGAAGCCGTTATTTGAGACATATTTTTTCAGATTTCATCATAGCTGACGAAGACACTTGTTGGGCTCGCTTAATGGGAGGAGACAAGACAAAATGGCAGATAGCTACATACAAAACATTAGAATCATTCAATCTGCCACGACCTTAGTCGGCGAGGACGGCACATTTTTAGCGAGACCACCTGTTTTAATGTTAATTTTATGACAAAATGTCATTTTGTAAAAATCTATTGATTAAATACAAAAAAAAATATATATATAGTGCAAAAGGCTTTTCAAGAAAAAATATCATTGGCACGCAATAAAATGATTAACAAACTAAATATCACTAACATTTCCACCCAACAAGTGATTGATCACTACCAAACTAATAAGATCATGAGCCCAGAGTTCGCTTTCAACTCCATCACAATTTACGATACCACCAACATTTTAGCCAATATCCAGCCTTCCACCTGTATAGGAGATCTGCTTGCAGCTAAAATCATTCTCAAACATATTACTTCTTTTGCCCCTTTTCTTACCAGATTTATTAATGCTTCTTTTCATCACAAATCTGTAGCTTCCTCTATCAAGGAAGTAGCATTTATTCCTATTACCAAGAAACCTGAACATAGTGCTAAAGATCCAGCTAACCTACTACCAATCACAAATTCCCCATTTTTACTGTAGATGTTGGATAAAGCTGCCACACACCAACTACAGGCACACTTTAAAACATCTTCAGCATTACACCATAACCAATCTGGTTTTCGCAGTCACCACGGGACAGAAAGCACCTTGTTGGATTTGCAAACTCTGATACTGGAGAGACTGGATCAGGGTAAGACAGGGTTACTCATCCCGTTGGACCTGTCGGCGGCATTCGATTTACTGGATCACTCCCGTCTGTTAGAAACACTAGCCACTGCGGTTCACTGCTCAAACAAGTGGTAGAACATCTAGAATATGATGGGAGTCAGCTTGTTCTGAGCCAGTTTCCATCAGATTTGGAGTGCCTCCCGGGGCCTGTATCTCCCCAACTCTTATTAACATATATATATATATAAATATCTTATGCGAAATACTTCAAGCCAAGGGTATTCACTTCAGCAACTGTGCTGATGTTTTCCAGCTCAATATGGACCTTAGTGGTGACCATGTTACAGACACAGCCAAACTTAACAGCATCTTCTTATTTATCCAGGAATGGATGACCATTAATTGGATGTGTTTAAATAACTCACAAACCGAGTTTATGATCTTTGGAACGAATAAAGCCAGAAGCAAGCTTAATCCATTTTATGGAAATTTCATACCTGACAATTGTTCCATTAAGTTGGTTGACAAGGTGAAAACGCTTGGCATAATACTTGAAGCGTTGTTAAACTCTGATGCACAAGTTAATAATATTGCCAAAAATACTCATTACCATCTCAAAATCCTGAGGCAAATAAACCCGCTGGTGTCTTGTAGAAACTGTGAATCTCTAGTTAGAGATATAATCTTACCTTGGCTTGACTATTGTATTGCCTTACTTGGTGGTGCCAGTAAAAGGAACATCCAGATGTTACAGATCATCCAGAATGACGTTGTAAGGATTATACACAATCTCCCTAGAAAAGAACATATTTCCAACTATCGTAAGAAACTCCACTGGTTGCCAGTGGAAAAAAATATTCTGTTCAAGTTACTATCTTTAACCCATAAGTGCATCTATGGGAAGGCACCAGAATATCTGAAGTCCACTGTGACACGTTACATACCAAATAGGTCTCTCAGATCAAGTTCAGCACTCCTCCTTACCACTCCTCGTGCCAAACGAGTCCAGGGAAAAGGAAGATCTTTTCCATTTAAAGCAGCTGGGGCCTGGAATAACCTACCTACACTTATCCTAGCCACAGAAATAAACAACCTGTTTCGAAAAAACTTAAAAATTCTCCTTTTTGAGGAAATAAGTCTCACTCTCTCTTTGATCTGTCTGTATTTGTCTAGCTGTGCACCCTGATGCTTGCGGGCTATGGCGCTTTATAAATAAAAAACAACAAACAAACAGGAGCTATAGATTTATTTTATTTGTATATAGGGCTAGACAAAGGGCCCACAGGCATAATGTTACTTGACAAAACAGACAACAAAGAACAAGCAACTACAGTTAATCCAGTGCCAAAATATAGGAGAATCGGTAGAACAGAGCTGTTTTCAGTCCACATTTAAAACCAGAAATGTATAGACATCCCCTTAAGTCCGACAGCAATGCGTTCCAGCTCTTTGGCGCAGCATAGAGGAAATACTCCGGGCAACTAACGCAAGCTTGGCCCTTGGCACTTACAAAAAGACATAAATTGTTTGATCTGAGCACCTTCCGGGCTGGAAGTCCGGAGAGTCTGCTCGACAGAAATGACTTTTACAATACAGGCACTTGTGCGTGATACACAGTAGCTGAAAGGAAATTCTACTATCCATAGGCAACCAATGAAGGGCCCTCCTGGCCACTGGCACTTGATCACTTCTGTGCAGGCCCTCAACGGAACACACTGCATAGTTTTGAAAAATTTGCAAATGGGTGATTTCACCCTTACCCTAAAGAAAGCTGGAGCAATAATCTAAGCTGGGCCCAATGGTGGCACAGTTAGTAGTCTTGAGAAAGGGTCTTAGTTGCACAAGCAGTTTAAGATAGTGTGAGGTAAGAGACCAGACTAGTCAGTCACATGTGCTTTCATGTTTAGTTTGTGGGCTAAGGTTACTCCCAAGGTTTTAACTTTTGGAAGTGTGCCAATGACACAACACATCCTGCAATCCAAATTGCCGAAACTCCAGACTCAGTTTGCATAATTGGACCTCCATGCCAATTAACATGAGCGCAGTCTTCGTGTCATTTAGGGCTAATTTGTTCTCTACCATCCAAGTTTGTATGACAGTGTAGATGAAATCGATGGTGACAGTGCCTTTGCTGTACTCACCTGCAAGGGGAATTAGACACTGTGTGTCATAAGCGTAATTAGCATACATCACGCCTTTAGCATCCAATAGTTCAGAAAGGGGCATAGTAAAGATGTTAAACAGCTTTAGGGATACACAAGAGCATATGGGACTCCAAAAGTCACCAAGAATTCATTCGCCATTGCATCCCATTAGAAAAACGCTAGCTTTACGACCAGGAAATATTTCATCAGTTGACTGCTGCTGGAGAAAATGAGGCAGAGTGTAACAACCTAACCTAGAAAATAGCATTGGATGGTCACTAAGTCAAAACCAGCAGACAAATACAGAAGCATAAGGAGTGCTGTGCCACCCTTCTCAGCAATGTCCACGATGTTAGCCTTGAGATCCAATAATGCGGACTCAGTGTTATGAGCACTGCGAAACCCTGATTGTCTCTGACCCAAGATATTATATTCCAGCAGACGTTCCTGTATGTGTGTGTAGGCTACCCTATTCAGGATTTTAAAAAGAAACTGTATGTTGGTGATAGGGCGATAATTTACAGGCACACTGTGGTCAATGGAGATTTTTTTTTTTTTTAGCAGAGGAGAGATCCATGCTTGCTTAATTGATGGTGGTGCTAGATTTTCCTGAAAGGATGTATTCACAGATTTGGTCATTAAGGGTAACAACTGAGTTTCACACAACTTAACCACTAGAGCAAGACAGATATCCCCCTTACAATATGTGGGTTTTAGTTGTTGTAATATCTCAGATACTTTAGTCACTGTAACTACCTTAAACTCAAACATAGAGGTAGTGTCATGTGATTTAGAGGTCTCCTAAAATGATATGGTTTAAGTAGGGGCAGAATCAACTCACTAAATTGAAGTAGGAATTCTGGCTTCTTATTGGGGGACGGTATAGAAGAAAATGGTGATAGTGTTATAATCAGTTAACAATTTTACAGATGGAACATCACAATTCAACAGATTCCTCAATGTTTAGTGTTACAGAATCCCCTTTGATGCTGCCAATTCCCTAGAATTGTGATGGGATTCTCTGTGTCACTGGTATGGCTTCTTGCATGGTATACATCACAGCTGCAATGTTCATCTCAAGCACAGTGGGGGGACCTAGGAAGTTGCTCCATGGTACTTCCCCATGATGAACATGGAGCACCACGGAGACCTGTTTTCCCTTGTAGCAAAATTACATGATACATTTTGCATGGTTTATCAATGGGCCTTTTGCAGTTCTGATGGCATCAGTCGTGACGGGCGAGCCATCTTGTGAATTTCTGACGCACACATGATGTTTAATGTCGCTCCTATGTCGATAAAACATTTTGCTTCATGTTCCACTATGCATATGTCGTCGTCACTAGCAGTTGGTGTAGCTGGCTCAGTCTTCATGTAGGTGTAATTGTTCCCGTCTGTACCTCTGAAAGGTGGTGGTGATTGAGATCTCCCAGTTACTTGTTGTACATGGCTTACAATATCTTTTATTGCATTTGTGTCTCTTCTTGCTGTCTCAGAGCTGTGTGTGCGATGGTCTTGCCTCATCGGTGTGAAATTATTTTCCTGCAATCAAATCGATAGAGAGTTGCAAACAGCCAGGTGGTTTTCTCTGCCACATTGACTGCATTATTGTCCCCACCCATGACATGTCATTCCTTCATGAGTGAGCATCGGTAGCATCATCCAGCTGATGAATGTCTCTTTGGGAAGCTGGTGTTAGGGTATTTACTTTTTCCTCTTTGAGCGACTTGGTGTATCTGCTGCTTTACGTGCCCTTTGTGGTGTCTATTTGAGATTTGCTTGAACATCTGCTCTGGCTTCTGTTCTGGCCATCAGCAATATCGTGGCGAGAGGAAGCTGTTCTCAGAGGAAATATTTTCCAAATGGTGAAGACTGACATCCTCCAATGATTCTGAGTCCAATTGCCTCTTCATTTGTATATTTGTGAAGGTTGCAGTGCGCTTCCAGCTTACGTAGCAGAATTGCAAAAGCGTTCATGGCTTCACTTGTTATCTGACATGTGGTGTTGAACGTGTGATGCTCATGATCAATGTTTCTCTGGGGGTCAAAGTACGTGCTCAGTTCAACTTTAATGTAGGAGCCCACCTCATCTGGTGGAAATGTGGGGATGAGGTCTTCAACTTTGTCTCCTACCAGATTTATTATCAATCTTCTGGTGAAATTGTTAGATGCATGTTCATCATAGGCTGCAAGGTAGTTCTCGAACCTTTTAAGCCATCGCTTCCAGCATGACCCAGTGACTGTTGGTCATTCATGTCAAATGATATGGGCCGGCAAAATGCTGCTGCATTGGTGTGTGCAGCCTCTTCATTATGCTCATTGTCTGACATAATATGTGCCTGCTTGTGCGATCTTGCAGATGTACTCTCAGAGAAGGTGTGTCAAAATCCTGAGGGAATGCATGAAACGTGAATGAGTGATGTTAGGTGTTTTCATCCCACCTTTGTTTCCTTTGTCTTGTCTCCCAATATGTGAGGGGAAGAGAGTGAAGGAAATATACCCGATCAAGGCACGTGAGGAGACTGTGCATAAGGAAATACATAACCCTGTTGTGGAGTGAAATGCTTCATTATCCACACTGGCAACTGCTGAATGCTGTAAATCCATGCCGCACATGCGCACCTGGAGCGTGCTCTGATTGGGTGTAGCCCAACATAACTACTCGGCACTCATCAACTGTTAACTGTGTCCTCCCGAGGAGGATACTATCCATCGGAAATATGCATCCTCTTACGTCCCGTCCCACTTCATCCATACTGCATGGGCGTCCCTTAATAGGGAGGGGAGACAGAACCTTTTCACCAGAAAAAATCTTCTTCCCCTTTAAATTTAGAGGCGGGTGAGGGTGCAGCCCTGGGAGCATGTGCTACCCTGACTCCGCCCACCGGTGCCACACCTTCGTCTCCTTTTCCACATTGACGGGAACGGGTCAATTTCACCAGCGCTCTGGGTTTGGCATTGCCATTTAATATCATACGCTCTTCCCTGGATTCTTCTTCTTTCTTTTGGTCTTTCATTTGTGATCTAGGTACTTGGTCCTCTGGCGTCACGCTCCTCCCCAGCCCATGTCGACTTCAGCAGGCTTCAGCAGGTGTCCAGCCTGCAAGGGCTCTTTCCTCTATCTGACTCCCATGCTCTTTGCTTCTGCTGCCTTGTCCCTAACCACGCCTGGAAAGGTGTACCATGTGCGATGCACTGAATCCACTCAAACTGAAGAACAGGCTAGCTAGGTGGAGGGAGCTCTTCAAAAGGTCGCCTCCAGAGGACTTGAAGAACTTCATCAGACAGAGATCGAGGCCCAAGGGCGTGCTGCTATTTTCCATCGCACCCCGTAAGGCCGACTCCTTCCCGAGGAAACGCCCGATCAGGAGGAACCTCTCGGGTTCTGGTACCAGCACACACAACGAGGCTAGTCCAGCTACTGGCCTTACGTCTGAGGGGGTCATCAGATCCTTACAGACACAGTGCTGAGGGACCGTATGGTTCTTTTACCGGGTGTACACCCAAGGTAAGGCTATGCCCTAGTACCGGCTCGATGTCCGAGGGGGCGCCTGCACACAGCACTACCGGCGACACTGCTAAGGGCAATACGCCTTCCAGGCCTAGACCTGAGGTACGCAGTAGGCCTCTTGCTCCCCCACCAAGAGTCGTGCAGGAGGCCGGGCCTAGGGAGCCATGCACCACGACTTTGGCACGTGGCACACAGCTCGGTAAGATGGCCGACGGGCCATACAACATTGCCGCTCGTCCGATGCCACTCCTAGGAACAGAGCAGGTGGGTGAACAAGTTTCAAGGTGGGACTGGTGTCAACCAGGTACGTGGCCTACAGTTTATCTATCAGTGGCGCAGGGCAGGCTCCCCCTGCAACCTGGGCAGAGTGTACCGAGGAGACCCCCCAACTGGCTCATAGAGTCGGGGTTTGCTCCAAAAGTACTTTAAGACGAGATAGCTGCTCCTTGAGATGGATGGGGATGCAGATTTATTACTGCAACACCAATCAATAAGGATAACTCAATGGTTTGGCAAAGGGAGTCTGTTTAACGAGAAGTACAAAAACGGGGAGTTATGGCAATCAGCAGTGATGCGATAGTCCGTCTCGCTTCAACTCCGCTGAATTTCATTGTTTATACTGAAAATAAGTTAATAAGCATTTCTATTGGTTAGGAAAAAGGTAATTTTAATATAGGTGCTATATCTGTATATGGTAACGGAGTGAGGGATTGGGTAAAACACTGTCAGGTGGGCGTCTAAGCCCTTCCTTCAAATGACTACTGTGGATGTCACCAAAAGTATGACGTCCCATTGGCTCTACTAACTATAGGACCCTAGATTATTTGGTTTATTGGCAACCCCATGCATATATTTCCACTTTGCTTAGCAGCACGCAGAATGGATAGCCAGGTGCAGGGTGCCCCCCAGCTACTCGGCCTTCCTCCAATTAAGGTTACAATATTATCACTTCAACAACAATGTGTTAATTATATTACTGTGGTTGGCCTCGAAACTGCATCTTCTGCCTGAGAAAGTTCTGCTATCTTCTCCTGGGCGGATGCCACGCGTAGGTGTGAACTGGTGCTTCTCCTCGCTCGGATGGTCACGTGATGCAGACACCGTGAATTTGCCTAGTTTCTCTCAATTTGTGCATTTAATTCTTATTCGGCTTGCCACCTGCCTAAACTTCCTTATCTTGACCTTTGAGAGGCACGATATTCTGTTCTTAAGTTTCAATTACATGTAGCTACTGTTCATTACTTCTGTTGGTATGACCTTGGCTCCTTTGGCATGATTTGCATCTGCCAAGTTTCGATTCAGCCGCCTATTCTCGTTTTGCTAGAATATGAAGATTGTCATTCTTGGCTTTTAGTAACCTAAATTGGTTTTGCTTTTCGTGCAAAGTGGATTCGCATTTATAATACTGTGCTTTGTTTTGAGGTAGATTATGTAAACATGGCGCTTGCCGCACTATTCTTCTACGAAGCATAGCAAGCCGTACTGTTTTCTTAGCTTTCTTGAGTTTCAAGCATATGTACAGGCATAAACTGATCAACTGTAGTCATTTTGCTTACAGCTTAACTCTTACATTTTGATAGCTCTCTATCACTATAAGCTCACAATCTCTTTTCTCATGGTATTTCATCTCCTTGTGTCATTCTCGGTTCATCATTTGTTCTATCTGCGAGTCTGTCCGGGCTCTCATGATGTCACCATTCGTCTTCCATTAAGACCTTTTTGGTTTACTCCGGGACGGTGCTTAGGCAATCTTCATTTCATCTCATTTGTTGGTAGGGATTTCTCAATGGATATCTTAACTGCCCATGGTTTTTTGGTTATTGGTACTTCAATAGGAGTTGCTCTCCTGATGGGTACTGGGCAGAGCCCTACTGCGGGTCTCTGCTGGTTTATTTGCTCATCATACATCACATATGATGGGTGTGCAGGCTTTATTTGGGACCTCCTCTACACTCCCCCCTCCTCTTTTGGATGCAATTCACTTGTGTCTTCTATATTTATCTTCACTCCATCGCCTGGGTTCATTATTTCTTCATCTTCTGGATCTATACATGATGGTTTGAAGAAGTGTCTCTTTGGGGTCCATATTTTTATTACTCCTTTCAGGCTTCCTGCTGTCCTTACATGTTCGTCTTTATTACATGTCATTAGTTGACATTGTCTATTTGGGCTACAGTAAACCCATCTTCCCACATAGTTCCTGTGTATCCTGGGATAGAGAAACGTTGTTCCCTCTGGCGTGTGCCTGCTGGCCTTCACAAAGTCTCATTTCTTCATCAGTCAGGTCTTTGGGCTTCCATTCTGGCTTAATATCAATCATGATCTTCATCCCTATGGCTTTCTTCGCAGTTTTCTGGCATTGCGAGATTATTATCTCGATAACACAAAATCCTAGTAATATTATCACTAGCAGGGCTCCTAGAAACTTGAATATGTCTGCCATCCATTGTGGGACCCAAGAGAATAGTGTTCCAAACCAGCTATCATCATCAATTTCGTCAGTTTCGTCAATCATCTGGTTCTGTAGCTTCGTCAGCATACCTATTACTTCTGTTAAAGTTCCATTTTCCTCGTTGTGAGTAGGTATAAATATGCAACATAATCCTCCTATTTTTGCACAAACTCCTCCATCCATGGCTGTGATCATGTCAAGCACATATCTGTTCTGGAGTGTCATTAGTCGGATAGCTCTTAATTCTTCCTTCATTGCATTGAATCCTTTTATTGTCGTGTTGATGGTCTGTAGTAACTCTCATCTGGTTATCTGTAACCATTTAGTGTTTGCTCCAACTTGGAATCTTGGCATGAAAATTTTTGCAAACACAGATGAGGTGAGGCTGAACAGCCTGAACAGCCTGTGTTCGTATGGGATTGCATGAAAGCTTCTTCTGATTTGGCAGAAATTTCCACAGATCTCTTTTTTCTTAGGTGAGCATCTGCTTTTGGGAAACTGTCAATATTCAGGTCACTTTTCAGGATCACCAATGCTGGAACATGGAAGTTCACCATCGTGCATATGCCACCCAAGTCTCTTGGCAGTCTGATGTATGCTTTGGATCCACACTCCCAATAATGGTCCATAATCACTGCAGTTCCATTTACCATTCCTGGGGCGTCAAAAACGTGTTCACAGTTATGATTCTCTCCCATCTTCCTTGTGCCATTGTTTCTGAAACAGAATTTTGGGCTTTCTAGTGGCACTCTCTGTAAGGGCCCTATTCTGTATTCGATCCATGTCAGTAGTTTTGCAAGTTTTGGCCACAATGGCTTGCATCCGTTTCGGACTATGTGGATGGTGGGCTCGTAGTGACCGAAGACCATCAATGCTCGGCATATCACTACTCATTTTTCCCATCCATCTGGTGAAAGCACTGTTCCCCAAATTTGCATTTGGCCTCTATTCTTCCATCTTCGAGGTTCTTCTGGAGTTTTTCCTTGGACATTTAGCTTCTGATTTGCTTCTCTTCTAATCTCTGCTCCTTTAACTCCGGGCTTCTCATATCTTATCACAATGTGTTTCGTCTTTCCATTGTTTGTCTTTATGTCCTGGACATAATCATCTTCATTTGGATCAGTTGCTTCAGTTGCCCATTTCAGAAAGGCATCATTACCCATGAACTGGCCTCTGGTTTTGTACATTGTTACGTGTGATATACAGTGTGCTGTCTGGACATCAATTTCTACAGCTACGAAGATCTTGGACCTCCCCATGCTGTATGGTAGGAGTGCACATACAAAGCATTCCCCTTCTGAACTTCGTCTTCCAACTTCTTTCATTTGCTGGTACCAAATGTTGTTTCCCAGATGTGCTGTGCTGTCCATGTAGTCGTTTAGTTCATTGTCATCACCATGCATACTTCTCTTGATTCTTAGTCTTTTCCTGTAGTTGGCTATGACTACATCCCTGAAGGCATCGGTATGGCTTTTTCTTGCTGGAGGCTTCTCGGGTATCCTGGTCCATGGTGCAGGCCTTCTCATCTGCGCCATTTGAGTGGACAAGAGTCTGGCAGCTCTTTCCCTCTCTTCATACATCTTTCTCTGTCGAGTTATAAATGTTCATATCCATTCTGGCATTGGTTTAGTATATGGTTGTACTGTGGAACTAGTACTTGTCCCTTGCGTTGGAATGTATATGCTGTGATTTTGTTCTTCAGTTCCTCTTGTAGTTCCCTAGGTCGGGCTATATGCGGAACTATTGAGTCTACTAGCAGTTGGGTGTGTTCGGAAAGTTTGTCAGTGTTGGTTCTTGTTTTCTTAAGAGTTTCTGATATAACTGTTCCTGTTAGTTTTGTTTTAATTCTTTTCTCACAACATCTGCTGTGGAGTTTCTTGTGGCAGGCAGTCTCTTCTTCTCTGCTGCTTTGGTGTGTGGTTCTGCAGTCATTGACACTAGGCCTGTTTCGTGTGCATTCAGTGTTTGCGTGCGTGTAGTTATCAGTGGTGTTACTTCATTCATCCCTTGCCAACCCTGTCTCTGACTTTTTCTTTTGTTTGTTACCACAAGTGTGCGTGTATCGTTGCTAATCACATCCATTCCAAGTTCATTCACTCCACCGTCAGATCTTCTAGGGACTGGAAAGACTGTGTAAGGTCTAGGTGCCTTTGTGGGTTTTATGCGTGCATCATTAGGTGGGTGTACTGAAATTGGGATGCTTTTTTGCGCCAATAAAGAATGCAGTTCTGATTGTTAATGACAGTAAACAATTATGAATATGATGCATAGGTACATTATGCCCTTGTAGGTCAGGCAACAGCAATTTCTTCCAGAGAAGCGGGGTTGCCTCTCTTCTTGTGGGAGGACCAGATTGCTGTTCTGGACCCCCATCTCGATTATTTAACAAATGTCAGTGTTTATTGTTTCTGTGTTTTGAGAGTGTTCTGTACTCCACAAGTGTCCCCCCCTCTTGTGAGTTTCAAATTCTCTTTTTATCTGGATACAGTTCCTTTGCTAGACTATGGGAAAATCAGACGTAAAATAACATTTTAGTGAGTCCTTTTACTGTGCATGTTCAAAATAGGTAAGCTCCCAATCCACTCCCCTTATTTGCTTCAACCCTGAGGACATAGTGTATGCTGGTCAATACGAAGGATTAGGGACAAAAGTAACAACAAATATGAGTTATTTGTACCGCTTCCTTGGACTGTCCCTCAGCGGAAGGTTCTTAGAATCTCCTTAGATAGTTCCTCTGATGGTTAGAAGTTCCACTTGGAGTACGATTCCGTGTAAGAGCATTCCCATCTGTGCAATATTAGCTGGGTCTCTGATGAAAGTGAGGACGTCAACATCGATTGGTCTCCCCACTAGTTCTGGAAAGTCAGTGACTAGGCGAAAGAGAACATTATGGGCCAACCTGGTGTCTTCTGGTGACGGGGACATCCGTCCTGCCCTGCTGAGGTTCAGAATTATTTGTTTTCTCCCAAATATGAACAATGTCTGCACTGACCGGTCACATGGAGTGCGACCAGAATTATTATCTTATTTAAAAGATGGATTAAATGTTCTGTATTGGCTGGATCTCGAAGAAAGGTGAGTGTGTCTGTTGTTCTTCCAATAAGAGTTGGACAGTCTTCGATTATGCGAAAGAACAGTGGGTTGATGAGCTCATCTAGTTCCACCTGTGTTGGGATCATTTGGTTCTTTCTCACTGTACTTGGGGAGTAGGATGAATTGTTCGGGAATGACAGTGAGGACATGTCTTATTGTCTTTTCGTTTTCAGGATCTTGTAGGAAGTCAATGACACTGGTGAGCCTCCCTACCAATGACAGGTATGATCTTAGCACTAGATCAAGGTACACTATTATGTCCTTTGTGATGTCTCTACTGTGGGACACCATAAGTGATTTCGAAGAGTGTCTCAGTATTGAACGAATCAGGATACTGTATTTGCTTCCAATGTAAGTGTCCTCGGTCAATATTTGGCATACTCTTTTCTCAAGGCTTAAGTGTGCCTTAGTCCAAAGTTCAAAGTCATCCGACTGTGTTGTGGCTTGTGTGTGCAATTTTCTTCTTCACCTTGCAACTAGGATGCACAGAGTGTCTGTTTTTGATGTCCTTATGCCCTTCTTTGCTTAGAGGTAGTGTCCACTATAAGTCACAATTTGTAAAAAGGTTATTTGTCTTTGTCTGGCTGGTCATGCGTCCTTCTTCTGTGTCATGGATCTCCTCTGCACATGCTGTGTTTCTTCCCCGTCGCTCGTCGTTTTCTCTCGTTGGGGTGCAGGCAGGTGGCCTTCTCCAATGTAGGGTTTTATATCGCTGAGAAAAATCCAAGCTCTCCTGCCTTGTAGTTTCACTGCAGATGGAGTTCAGTCCTCCACTGAAAAAGGACCGTTGAACCTTGGCTCGTCCCACTTTTTCCGTGTGATTCCTCACAAGGATGGCATCTCCAGGGAAGACGGGTGGAACAAGTAGACCTTGAACTTGGTCTGTTGTAGTGCCTCCTTCTGTGTTCTGTGCTGCACTGCAACCTTTTTGTCATTGCTGCAGCTGCTCTAAAATTACAGTAAGGCAAGATGTCATGCAGTTCAGATAGTTTTGCATTTCAGACCCTAAAATCTCTCCTGTTGACTGGCATCACACCTAGTCCTATCTCGGGGTGTCAGAGGAGTTCTTTCTTCTTCTTGTGGCTATCTTGTGTGGCGTAAGATGATGGTCGGACCCAGGATGGTTCCGAAGAGCATACAGTGCCAGTGGAAGGCAGTGCAACCATCCCTTCTTTAGAGTAAGCTTCAACTTGGCTATCCTTTCCTTTAACAAGCTGTTGAGCTTCTCACAGATCCCATTACTTTGCGGATGATACGCCGACTAGAACTTGTGCTTTATACCAAGCAACAAGCTAATCTGCTCGAACACTGCATTGACAAAATGAGGGCCATTATCTGACCTCATGACCTCACACACCACCCAACTGGGGAACACTTCTCTCACTAAGAATTTGGCCACAGAGGTAGAGTCTGGGTGTGTACATGGACCTGCCTCAATCCATCTAGAGGACGGACACACCACAACAATTAAGCATCTGTACCCATTACATACTTGAATCATGTCGACGTAATCGACATGTAAGTGTTGGAAAGGCCCATTTAGCCTTGGGATGATCCCTCTCATTACTTTTAATGTGTGCCTTGCCGTAAATTGCTGGCAAATTATACAGTTCACTATAAAGAATGCAACATGCTTGGTTACATTTGGTATATACCAGTCTTCTGCGGGTGTTGCTGCTAGGTTTTCTTTTGTCATGTGAGCCGGGTAATGTAACTGCTCCAGCGCTATTTTTAATAGGGCTACAGGCATTAATGGTTTACCAGTGCTGTCTTGTCGCCACAAGCTGTCAGAGGGGTTTAAAGAACACCCTCGACGTTTCCACATATTCTTCTCTTCCTGCGGTACCTCCCCTTGGAGTTCCATTAGCTGCTTTTTCCCAAAATTACTGTAACTATCAGGTGCTGTTCGTGGAACCATCATTCGTTTGTTGGTATTGATAACTTCCACTTCCATGATCGTCTCACTTTTGGATGCCATATGCTTGGCGTCCGTGTCTGCTGCTTGATTTCCGCGTGAGATAAAATCTGTCCCTTTTGTGTGGGCGGCGCATTTCACAACCGCTATGCCCACTGTGAGCTGTAGTGTCTTGATCAGCCTGTCCAATAAGGCTGCGTGCTGCACTGGCGTGTTGCACTGGCGTGCTGTCTGCTTGGATGTAGCCCCTCTTTTTCCAGCGTACTAAGCCTGCGTGCACTGTTGATGTCACATAGGTGGAGTCACTGTACACCGTTACTTCCTGGTCTGTATGATTCTCAATGGTGAGTATCAACGCCAATAATTCTGCAGCCTGTGCTGAATAATGAGATGGAATTCCTGCACTAAGAAGCACTCGAAACTCTCCATTCATTGTATGTTTCATCACAGCAACGCCTGTGTATCTTAGCCCATCATTTTGGTCGATTCTCTTATACCCGTCAATAAAGACAATCTCTCCTCCTGCCAAGGCATTTACTTTTACCCTGGTGATTTCATCATAGAATTCTTCATAATTTGCACAGTCAGTTATGGCCTCTCCTCAGTAACTGGCTCTGCTATAAACATAGCTGGGTTCACTATCTTACATCAGACTATTTTGATCGATGGATTTGATATGATCACTTCATAAGCAGAAGCTCTCTGAGATGTCAATGTGCATTTTGGTTTCTCTAGAATGGCAAATAGCGAGTGCTCGACATACAATGTCAGTGAGCATCCCATTACAATGGTTGTCGACATCTCTATGGCGAATGCTGCGGCAGCTAAACTTTGTTCACACGGGAAGTGGCCTCTCATCACTGGGTCCAGATTCCTGCTGTAATATGCCAGGGGCTTGTACCCCAACAAGGTTCTTTGAGCGAGCACTGCCGTCATGCCGCTGCCATTTGTGTGTGGAAACAGGTAAAATTAGCCATGTGAAATATGGCTTCAGCTCTTTCTGGGGTCACTTTCTTTCCTTCATGTGAGATCAACTGGCCTATGTACAGCACTTCTTGTTGACAATATTGTAACTTTTCCTTGTCAACTTTGTATCCTTTCTCAGCCAGTATAGTCAATAGCTGAACAGAATCGAGCCTACATTGCTCTTCTGTGGTGCTCCAAACTAAGAAGTCATCCACGTATTGCAGGGCAACACTTTCTAGTGCAATATTGCTCAACTCCATCTGCAGGGCTCTGTTAAAGATAGGAGACTCACAGCACCCCTCTGGCAGCCTCGGGCTTTTCAGACGCATTTGTCTGAACGTGAATGATGTCAGATCTTGTGAGTCACGGTGCAAAGGGATTGAGAAAAATGCATTTTTCAGATCAATTACTGTGAAATATTTTGCCTAAACAGGTATATTACATAGGACTGTAGCCCGGTTCGGTACTAGATGGAACTCGGCCTCAACAATATCATGTATTGGTCTAAGGTCTTGAATTAGCCTCCACGACCCCCTCCTTTACTTTTTTCACAGGATACACTGACGTATTGCAGGACGACTCTGACGTCACTAAGATGCCTTGCTCCATCATGGCAGAAATTGCCTTAAAAATCCCCTCATCTGCATCTCTGGACATGGGATATTGTATGCCCTGGGTAAAATTGCTCCTGGTTTCAGTTTAATCTTCACTTCTCCAACCCCCTTCAAGAACGTACGTCATAGGGTCCTGTAGTCCATACTGTGGCAGGTACCTTGGCCATGTCGTCATCAAAATATTCAGGACGGGTCTGTGCCAACATCATTCTCTGAGGTACTTCTCTTGCCTGGCAGCCCTGCCATAAGCACATGCATACCATATGGGAATATTTCTGGCTCTAGTGGTATTGCTCTCATGGCTGGGTGTCCCGTGTATGCTCTGATTATCTCGCATACGTTTGAATAGTGCATTCCTGGAGTCAAACATACTATGCCCTCCTCCGTGAATGAGATTGTCATGTTTAACTTTGTCATCAAATCTCGACCCAAAATGTTTACTGGTGTCTCTGACGTGAGTATAATAAGGGCTCTTTATTTCACACTCTCCTATTGAGAATGGGAGTGCATTTGTAAAGGGAACACGACTCGTCGCTTCTGTGAAACTGTGAGTATGTATGGCCTAGCTGGACAAGGAAAACTTGCCTTCACGTATGCACGAGCGTGTTGCACCCGTGTCAACTAAGAAGTAATATTCTTTATCCCCTATAATGACATCAACCCTAGGTTCCCTGTGAGGGTCTAGTGTCACTGATAGGATAGAACACATCAAGGTTCCCAGTGAGCTGTCCTAGTCCATATACAGCTTTGGCTTACCATGTGCTGGTGCATTTCTCCCATTCCCACTATTAGTCCCCATTCCAGGGTTAGTGGCCTGCCCTGTGCTTATCCTCTGCGATCGTTGCAGCGGTGCTTGTTGGGATTGTCCTAGTGCAAAATTCCCCATGCTTTGTGGTTGCACACCTTGTTGTGCTCCTGGCTCTTGCTGCTGCACCGTGTGATTCTGTGCACCACCCTGCTGTAAAACTACAGGTGGATTTGCCATGCATGCTCCTGTTCCTTGGCCGCTCTGCATCATGCCAAATGCCCCGCCATTCCACACAGCCAACATACTGACGGTGATCGAATCATTTGTCCATTTGACATATCGTGGTTACCATTTTGCATATTATGAAAACCTCCTTGATTGTTTTGGAAACCTCCCTGATTGCTCTGTCATCCTGCCATCCTCTTCCCCTAAATCCTCTTCCCCTGCAATAAAATCCCATATTGCCTGGATTATTTTGCTGTGGACTAGCCACCTGCTGCATGCTTGCTTCAGCTGTGCTACTTATGGCTCCCTCAAGAGCATATTCTGACAATTTCTTTTGCACCAGTTTCGCTTCCTCACCCTTTCGAGTTGCTTCCTTTTTGCAATTCTTTTCCTTAAGCCGTCCACAATAATTTGCAATGGTCAACTGTATTTCAGCCCAAGGCTTAGCTTCAATTCCAACCAATTTCTTGAGTTGTTTCTATATCGGCTCTGGCAACCCTTGGCACAATATATGGGAAAACACAGGTATAGATTTCGTACAAGATTCATGAGTCTCGAGCACCAATGCGTCTTGAAAATTCTGTATGTAAATTAATGGATCTTCAGACTCCTTCATCTTTCGCGTCATTATAGCTCCCATATCGGAAGTGTCTGGGTATAGTTCCCACAGCGCTTTCCATACTGCGGTTCTACAATTGTTAAATGGAGCTCCGCCGTGCGTGGTATTAATTGTGGTTACACCAGGCTAGCCTGCTTATGCCCACATGTCGTCTACTCTCTCACCAAGTATGGCGATTAAGAGACCTTTGTTATCCCCTATAGCTAACGTGTTTCCTCAAGTCATTTTTTCTAACTAATGTATCCACTTTCCAGCTCCCGATGTCAGCATTGGAAGCTTGTTTTTCAAATGTTCTCGATCCATGTGTGGCCATGGTATATATTGCGGTCTTACTCCCCCTTCGCGTGCAACAGAAATTGGAACGTGTATCCCTCTCTCTCTTCTCTCATTGTTCTCCTGCCTATTGCAGGGGTAATATTCCCGCATCGCTGTCTACCTTGCATTGCCCTTAGTCTGTCCACATAGGGCGGCGAAGACACCCCCCTCTGACCGTGAGATACTTCTTCATATCGATTAGGCTGCGTGGTGGACTCTGATACTCTCGGTGCATATTTGCTATTGTCCGACCACCTTACCCTTTTTTCCCTCAGGAGTCGTCTTTGGCTCCTTCCCTCTTCCTCATTTTCTTCGCGCTCCTCCCTTTCAGAGTTGGACATTGTCTGCCCCCAACTAGTGCGACTTCTCGTGTCCTCTTTGTTCCTACTTATTTCTAATCTATCCAGGGACAGCTCTCTATTCCCACTACTTCGGAAGACATTCTCATTGTCATACAGTTGAGTGCTCTCAGGCGTCTGTCTTCACCCTCCCCTTGGGGTATTTGTTCAAGCCCCATTTCATCATATATTCTATCGATCGTTTCTCCGATGCTTCTGGTGTCGAAGTCATCGTCAATATTTGCGCTAGTCGTGCCTGGTACTGAATCTACTCAGGAAATAATTCTTCGATGTCTTCCCAGTCTACAACTGGAGCGCGTTTTTTAACCTCTCTCCCTAGATATTCAAGATCTCGTGCTCTCCGTCTTCGCTTGCGTTCTACATCGTAATTAAATTCTTTGCGTTTCCTCGCCTCTTCTCTGACCCTATCTTCTTCCTTTCTCTTTTCATTTCTGCGTTCATCTGCCCTTTGTATTTCCTCATCTCTGTCTTTTTATTCTTTTCTCGCGTGTCCTTTGCTCTTCCTCTAACCTTTGTTCTTTCTGTCTGTCTTGATCATTGGATGATCTTGGGTTGCAATCAAGCTGTATCTCTTGTTCTTCGCGATATAGCTGTTCTCGCCTTTGTCTGTCTTTCTTTCACCTCTTAACTCCCTTTCTTTCCCCTTTCTTCATGTCTCATCTAACCTCTTCTTTTGTTTTACGTCATCAATGCCTTTGCCATCGAGTTTCAATAAAATGTGTCCTCCCATCCATTCGACTTTTGAGAATGCTAGAGATCAGTTCTATCTTTGCTTCCCTTTCATCGGTTTCCTTCTCTCTCTTTGTCGAGAGATGCACTTATCTGTGCCTGATCTCTTCTTTTGTCATCACTTCTCTCCTTTTCCCGGAGGTAATATTCTTGTCCTTATCTTTCTCTTGATTTTCATCACTACTATGTGTAGGTGACTCATATGCAGGGTTGTTATACCCCGTGGCTGCTTTAAGCTCTCTTAGCGGGTATAATCCCTCGTCCTTACTTTCTTCAACTTTTGTTTTGGGTGGGGCAGGTGGCGCGGTAGGCGTCTCACCCCCCCTCTGTGCATACATTAAGTATCCAATCTGTTGGCATCCCTTCCTTCTTTCCCTGTTCATAAATTTTCCACAACTCGAGAACAGCAAGGCGTTTTTCTAACTTCTTGCCTGTATTTGTGGCATGCAAATATGTCATCATATGTTGTAAGACGGCTTTAGATAAAGACCCATTTTGTGGCCATGGCATAAACATCTTGTGGGTGGTACCCTTAACCCACTCGGTACTATATTTCTTTAGCTTGGGTGTGTGCTTTGGCAACTGCTTGCATAAGTGTGCCAATGGAGTCATGTCTTCCATGCTTAAATCTGTTCCCTTTTCTCTTATATAACACTTGTCAATGCTTTTGTGTGGCTTAAACAACTTCTAACAATATGAGTGAGCACCAAACACTCAAGCTCTGATCCAAATTTTCACAATTTTATACTTTCGAATTTATTTAAAAACATCAATTCATATGCGATTTTCTCAGCTATCCAATTGCAAAAAATTCAAATCTGTTTTCTTTAAAAAATAAAAATGTACATATGACAGCACAACAAAACCTGTAAGACAGACGCTTGACTGACTAGACAGACACCAGCTGGACATATATATCTCTGCCTCTAATTATTACCCCTTCATGGGGTGTAAACGTACCCCTTTCACAACATCTTTAAACTTTGTGGTAGTCTAATCCTTCCCCATTATGTAGCACTCTGGGTACACGTTTCTTCTAGCCCTTGTATTGAAAGTCTAGGTGTAAGGCGAATCCACCCACTTCTCGGGTGTCTGCCCCGGTATCCTCTCTCTTCTCGGGTGTCCTCCCCGGTAACCTTTCTCTTACTTAATTATTCCCCAGTCATTATCCATATATATATATATATATATATATATATATATATATATATATATATATATATATAGTCTTCTCTACTTCTAACTATATTTAGTTTTTTCCCGCCTCCCTCCGTTACCTTTTTCCGTTACTTGTTCTAGAGCATGAACTTTTGCCAGAATATTAGTCTTTTTCCTTTTTCAATCACTGTTTGCATGGTTCTTCTCTGGACCCTCGGGATCACTGCCTTCTTCAACTTTGCGCACGCTCAACTGCCCGTAGGAATGGGAAGGGATGTGTGGGGAAAACAGGTCCCTTAAGGCCCATGTCTGCAGTATTTCTCTTTAATCTACCACCGTCTACGGGGAGCTTCATGGTCTACTTGGCCGAATGGCAAAGGATTTATGATATTGCCGAAGACCTAGTTACTTTATGTCGACGGTCAATAGGTGTCTTATTCAAATCAATTATCGATAACCATCAGATCTCTGCTACCAAGTGTACCAAGGAGACCCCCGGCCAGCCCATAGAGTTGGGGTTTGCTCCAAAAGTACTTTAAGACGAGATAGTTGCACCTTGATATGGATGGAGGTGCAGATTTATTACTCCAACACCAATCAATAAGGACAACTCAATGGTTTGGCAAAGGGAGTTCATTTAATGACAAGTACAAAAAACTGGGAGTCATGGCAATCAGCAGTGATGCGATAGTCTGTCTCGCTTCAACTCCAATGAACATCATACAAAACACATCGTTCATACTGAAAATTTGTCATAAGTGACGTGTAACACTCAAAAGTTAATGAGCATTTCTATTGGTTAGGAAAAGGTGACTTAAAAATAGGTGCTCTATCTGTATATGGTAACGGAGCGAGGGATTGGGTAAAACACTGTCAGGTGGGCGTCTAAGCCCTTCCTTCAAATGACTATTGTGGACATCACCAAAAGTATGACGTCCCATTGGCTCTACTAACAATAGGACCCTAGATTATTTGGTCCATTGTGATTGGGTTGGCATCAACTTTGCTTAGCAGCATGGACAGCCAGGTGCAGGGTGCCCCCTCAGCTACCTGGCCTTCCTCCAATTAAGGTAACAATCAGTCATCACTTCACCAACAATGTGTCAATTATATCTTCTGCCTGAGAAAGTTCTGCTATCTTCTCCTGGGCGGATGCCATGCGTAGGTGTGAACTCGTGCTTCTCCTCGCTCGGATGGTCACATGATGCAGACACTGTGAATTTGCCTAGTTTCTCTCGATTTGTGCATTTAATTCTTATTCGGCTTGCCACCTGCCTACACTTCCTTATCTTGAAGAGGCAGGATATTCTGTTCTTAAGTTTCAATTAGATGTAGCTACTGTTTGTTCCTTCTATTGGTATGACCTTGGCTCCTTTGGCATGATTTGCATCTGCCAAGTTTCGATTCAGCCGCCTATTCTCGTTTTGCTAGAATATGAAGATTGTCATTCTTGGCTTTTAGTAACCTAAGTTGGTTTTGCTTTTCGTGCAAAGTGGATTCGCACTTATAATACTGTGCTTTGTTTTGAGGTAGATTATGTAAACATGGCGCTTGCCGCACTATTCTTCTACTAAGCATAGCAAGCCGTACTGTTTTCTTAGCTTTCTTGAGTTTCAAGCATATGTACAGGCATAAACTGATCAACTGTAGTCATTTTGCTTACAGCTTACCTCTTACATTTTGATAGCTCCCTATCACTATAAGCTCACCATCTCTTTTCTCATGGTATTTCGTCTCCTTGTCTCATTCTCGGTTCATCATTTGTTCTATCTGCGAGTCTGTCCGGGCTCTCATGATGTCACCATTCGTCTTCCATTAAGACCTTTTTGGTTTACTCCGGGACGGTGCTCAGGCAATCTTCATTTCGTCTCATTTGTTGGTAGAGTTTTCTTAATGGATATCTAACTGCCCATGGTTGTCTGGTTATTGGTACTTCAATAGGAGTTGCTCTCCTGATGGGTACTGGGCAGATCCCTACTGCGGCTCTCTGCTGGTTAATTCGCTCATCATACGTCACATATTTTGGTGTGAATGTTCCTGGTACTTCGCAATGGGTGATTCGTGTGCAGGCTTTTTTGGGACCTCATCTACAAGAGTGTGCTCTGTCCCCAGCAGCCCCCACCCACTCCGTCAGTATCTCCTGCCACCTCTTCAGCCTCTGAAGACAGGTTCTTCCTAAGGTTCCAGACGCTGATGCGAACCTCCCAGAAGGGGGTCATCCTGCTGGATGCTGTCAGGGACTTGCTCCCTCCGGTCGTCCCACCGGCGCCCATAGTCATTCCTCCCATGGCTCTGGTGCAACTGGCCCCAGTGCATCTCCCACTGGCCCCTTTGATTCCATCTCCCCTGCCTCCCACAGTTCAGGCTGGTCCGCACACCACAGCCCATGGCGCCCAGCACTCCTCCACCCTCTCTGGACCAGCCAAACACTCAAGTGGACAAAGACGAGGAGGAGCACCCTGACTCGCCATCGTCAGCAAAGGCCTTCCACAACAGGCTTGGCAGAATATTTGGGCCTTCCTCAACCCAAGGTAGAACAGCCCTCTACGACCCCCTACCAAAACGGGTATCCCGATGCAGAAAGACGTTGTGGCCTTGGCAAAAAAGGGCTGGCTCAAGCCCCACTTGGCCCAACCTGTCAAACGCCTCGATGCAAGTATAGACTGATGGCTTGGGATCGACTCTTGCTGTCGGCGCACTCTCAACCTCATTCTTCAGTGATTGCTGTTGGGTCACTTTACTCTAAGCCTCAGTCGTCCTCACCCACCTTGGCCTCGGCACTGCTAGGCAAGGAGGAAAAGATCTTGGAGGTGTATGGGAAGAAACTGTACTCCAATACTCCTTGCACCTGCGTCAATAAAATGTGGATGCCATGCTGGCAGCTGCTAACCAGAGATTTTGGCAGGGAAATAGCAGACTTCCTTCCAGAACTTCCGGTTCAGAGCCAGGCACGCTTCAAGGTGGATCTAGGAGAAGCCAAGCTGGTTGCGCAGGAAATCATGGAGTCCCACGGCCAGGCCATCGGTATCGCCACAGACATGAGAAGGACGGCCTAGCTTCGGGCTACTAAATTTAACCCTGATGTCCAGGAACGCATATTGGACCTTCCGTTTGAGGGTAGTGGCTTCTACCACTCTACCACCGCCGAGGAACTACATACAAAGAAAAACAGCTCACAAGCTGCGAAGTCTTTATCCTAACAAAGGCCACACCTAAGGCAGACACCCAGTGGCATCAACGTTCCGACAGGAGGCGGTCGTTCGGTGGGTTCCGGGCTTCCAGGAACGGAGGTCGAGACAACCTGACTGCTTACCCAGTCAGCACAGGCGCAAACAACAAAGTGGGGAGGGCCCTCGTCAGCATCAGCCTCAGAAGGAAAGAAAGCATGACGCGTCTCTTCGGGGGTCTGTGCGCCTCCAGTGGGGGGCAGGCTTTTCATTCATGTGCAATTTTGGTGCCAGAGGTTCGCGGACCCCTGCATCCTCTCGGTAGTATCCTCGGGGTACCGCCTACTGGTCCCTTCTCCTCCTCCTCCCTCCCCTCCACTCCCACAGATTGGGACAGCAACTCTGTTGGCAGAGATCCAGTCGCTCGTCGAGAGCCAGGCAGTGGAAGAAGTCCCAGCCTCCCATTGAGGATTGGGCTTCTATTCCAGGATTTTTGCCATACAAAAGAAGAACCAGGCTGGCCTGGGAGTTGTGTTGGACCTATCCACCCTCAACCTCTCCCTCCCTCTTCAGAAATTCAAGCTGGTAACGCCAGCACTCATTGCGTAGACAATGGACAGGGGAGACTGGATGTGCTCCCTGGATCTGAAGGACGTCTATCTACACGTCCCAATTTGGCAGCCACATCACTCTTCCTGTGCTTCAGGATCATGGGCTGCCATTTCCAGTACAAGGTGCTACCCTGCAGCCCACTCGGAGCCTCACCTTCCTGGGCATCATCTGGGATACAAGCTTCAAGAGGGTTTTCCCTCGGAGGAAAGATTGCGGCCATCAAGAGGGACACTACGCTCTTCCTTACCAGAGCAGTGGCCTCAGCCTGGTTGTACCAGCACTTACTGGATATCATGGCAGAAGTGCTACGGGCCGTGACACACACGAGACCCAGGATTGGGAGGTTACAGCTGCACTTCGCATCCTCTTAGAATCAGGAGAAAGGCTCCCAAGTGAAGCTGGTCAGCATACCTCCTTCTCTCCACTCGGACCTCACATGGTGGTCCAGGGACTGCAACCTACAGACAGGCAGTCCCTTTCAGCAGCTGTCCCTGCAGGTCTTCATCACTACAGACTCCTCCCTGGCAGGCTGGGGAACCACTCTGGACAGCCACAGCATCCACAGAGTCTGAACCTTGCAGGAGCAGGAGTCACATAACAATTGGCTGGAGCTCAGGGCCATCTGGCTAGCCTCAGAGCATTCCTTCCGCTCATTGGGGGCAGGACCATCCTTATTCAGACCGACAACTCAACCAGCATGTACTATGACGAACAAGCAGGGGGGGTACCAGGTCCGCTCCGCTGTGCAGCCCAGCGGTTAGCATGTGGGTATTGGCCGTTGAGAAACATCTAACTCCTGGCCGTCCACTTTCTTGGGGAGGTCAACTTGGAAGTGGACAGGCTCAGCAGACTGGGAGTGGACAATTACGGATAATTGAACAACCAGGTGCTGCAGGTGGATCGACACATGGGGCCACCCTCAGGTGGATCTAATTGCCTTATTGAAGAACAGGAAGTGTCATCAGTTTGCGTCTTGGCAGGAGTAGGGCCTCGGCTCCCTGGGGGACGAAATGTAGATTCAATGGGAGGGCATGACAGCCTATGCCTTTCCTCCCACACTCCTGATCCCCAGGTTAATCCACAAGATAACGGAAGCTTGCCACCTCTGCATCAATTTGATAGCTCCATGGTGGCTGGCGAGACCGTGGTTCTCCAAGCTGCTCCGCCTCTCGGACAGACCACCCATTCACCTTACGCTGAGTCCAGCACATCTCCTTTCCCAGCGGGGGGGGTTAGGGTCCTCCACCCTGCACCTAAAACGTTAGCCCTTGCAACAAGGTTCCTGAGCAGATCTCCCTCAAGCACCTGAGCCTATCTCAGGCTAACCAGAGATCATTCAGGGCGCCAGGAGCAAGGCTACCAGGAGCCAATCCAAAAGTAAATGTAGTAGGTTCAGTCATTGGATGAACTCTAAGGAGATTGACCCCCTTACGTGCATGATGGATGATGTTCTCTCCTTCTCGGCACACCTCGCGCACTCAGGCGTGCAAGTGGACACATGTTGCACCTATCTGGCAGCCATAGGGGCCTACAGAAATTCAGAGGTGGAGGTCTTCTCCTCTTCCAAACCGATAGTCAAACATCTGGCGGGCTTTTCCACCCTCTACCCGCCCATCAAGAAGCCACACCCCTTGTGGGACCTCAATGTGGTGTTTGGCGCCTTGGCACACAAACCCTTTGATCCAATGGGTTCCGTGGATATGAGGCTGGTCACCATTAAGACAGCTTTGTTAGTGGGACTCGCCTCTGCTCGCAGAGTCAGCGAGATCCAGGCTCTGGTGGTCTCAGAACCCTATAACACTTTCCACAGGGATAAAATGGTCCTGCGGACTCACATGGCGTTCCTACCTAAGGTACCCTCTGCTTTCCATCTTAACGAGGAAATTGTCTTACTCACTTTTTTCGCTGACCCCCAAGAACGAAGCTCAGAGAGTCTTGCACTGTCTGGATGTCAGGCACGCTCTGAAATTCTATCTGAGCAGGACGAACGGCTTCCGCAAGTCGGTCGCACTTTTTGTCACCTTTGGGGGATCCAGGTCCGGGTATCAAGCATCCAATGCTTCAATTGTATAGTGGATTGTGGCAGCCATCAAAGAGTTCTGAGTGGCAGCACGAGCCGCTGACAGCTAACATGCATGCGCACGCGGTCAGAGCCAAGGACACGGCCATCATATTCCACCGGCAGGTTCCGTGGCAAGTGATATGCAGGGCGGCCACCTGGTCCACACCTTCGGCTTTCTGTAAGCATTACTGTTTGGACGCCGGCTCTAGGTCAGATGCAGCCTTCGGACAGGCAGTTCTAAGGAACATATTTGCTTAAGGAGGGTCTACTCTCCACCTTGGGGCTACATTCAGTTGTAATCACCCATGCAGTATGGAGGAAAGGGGACGAATCATAAGAGTAATTATAAGTTACTGTCCATAGTGACTAACATACTTTTGTTAGTCCCCTTTCCTCCATATGTCCCGCCCTCCACCGTTATAATACTGGTCTCATTAGGCAATGTTAAATATTGTCGATGCATCAATGGGGACTGAGGTGTGGCCCTGGTGGGTGGAGCCAGAGTAGCACATGCTCTCAGGGCCGCACCCACGCGCGCCTCTAAATGTAAAAGGGAAGAAGGGTTTTTCTGGTGAAAAAGGTTCTGTCTCCCGTCCATAGGAAGGGACGCCCATGCACTATGTAGGAAAGGGGACTACGTTAGTCACTACGGTGAGCAACTTATAATTTTTCTATAGCAGAGATCTAGCTTCAAGTAGCACTTGATCACTTTGTAGAAAATATGTATTGTGCCAAGTGGATATCATCATGAAGTGATGCCCATAGTAAGACCCATCGGGCGTGGGGTTTAGCTGAGACGTGACTTCAGAAAACAAGGGTTTGATTAGGTGTGGAAGTGGAAACCTGTAATTGCACAGGACACTACACAACTAGTTTTACACATGTGCTTTACGTATATTTAAAAATGTCACGCACAGGAAGAGAAGGCCATTTTACCATGAAAACTGTACTGATTGAATGCAAAATCCAGAATGAGATAGATGGAAGGTCGCCCTCCTCCAGAGTTATGGATTTGGCCACTGTTGGCGCCCTGATGCCTGCGGGCTGCCGGCGCTATATAAGCACACACATAACATAACATATTGCACATTTCCGCCGTAATCTTGGACCCCTTAAAAATCAGAAAGACAGCCAGGCCTCTAGGGTCTTTCCAATGACGGTTCAGCTGTCGGTACAACTATGGTTTAGCTCATAACAACTATATTCAACATATTAAAGAAGCCTACTCTGGCAGCAATGAAGAGGTTCATGAAATGCAGCAAAAACGAATTGTTCTCTTCGAAATCAATTGAAACAAGCTCTTGGAGCTGAAATGCAAATGCACTTAACCTTATTGCAGTTGAACTAAATGTATCTATGACCATTAAAATTGGATAACTGTTGGATGCAGTGACGGAGTAGAAAGCCAGCTGAAGGGTTCACAGGTTAATGGCGGGTTGGATGAAAGGTGCTCAGTGTGGGTCTCAAAGAACGCCCCAGGAAAGCGCCGGGCCAAACTCTGTCACTTGTACTAATGAGGTAAATCGCAGCAGTAAAATATTAATACTACGTCTGTAGAAGTGGTGTTTGGAAAATCTAACATCCTCACATGCTGTCATTAATAAAAGAAATTACCTGCAGAACGAAATGGCACATTGGCGCAATCATTTATTTAGTGCAGAATACACTCCATCTTGTCACAGTAACCTTATTTCTGAAATGTGTTGTGTATCCACAGCACCCAAACCATATGGCTCGCTATTTTCTTTAACCGAAATCTCAAATAATGCAGACCGCACACATAAGCCTGAAAACAACTGGATGGCCAAGTTGTATAAATTATGGGTTGTATTTTTTCCCCGAATAAAAGATACGGGGCCATATTGCAGAAGTTGTTTATTTTTTAACCAGCACTAGGGAAAATATTGCCCTGGTGCAAATATGCATTAAACACGTTTTTTGCACGTTTGCCCTAGCGCTAGTCGCACTCTCAACGGTGCAAAGGTTCGGTAATAAGGTCCAATACGTCGTCTATTAGCGAGAGCCCATTTTTTTTAATTTCTGGGTGCTATCAATAACATGCGTTACTATAGACCAAAGCGCTGGTAGTCAATGTATTCACCTTGAAATGATGAACTGTGGAGTTGGCCGCACAACTGTTCGAGCACGTGACATGCAGATTTCATACACGACTGTCAGCAGAAAGTGGGTACCTCAAATAACAAAATGACTTGCACAGTACTTCTTTTATGATTGAACCGTGTGAGTGTGAGGAGTAGATGTGTAAATGGCCTTAATTGACCTTAGGACAAACAACCAAAACACCCCTGACCCATTCCTTTTTCCAGTCAAATGAATACATCGTTTTTTTCGGGCTGATCATGTGCCCGTCTGCTTGAATGGTTTATGTGCAGGCTGGTGTGTAATATGAACTACAGTTTATTTATTTTTGTTTTTTTTTCGTGGTTGGTTCATTACAAAGTTGTCGCGTTTTATAACGGATCAATACAAAATGTCATTCAATGCATTCTCAATCCTACACAATCATATTTATATCAATTAATCAATGTCATTCACCCTTCAACTCAACTGCCAGATTCCCTTTACTATTCTTGCACTTGCTAAAAATGTTATAAAATATCTTATAAAAATCTAGTCCCAATAATGAATGGCGCGTCATGAACTCCCTGGATTCGGTTTCACAAGGCATTAACTGTAGCCATACGTACGTTAGTTAAACATCTACTAATATATCTTAGATTTCGCCCTACCAATTTTGGTTACTATTCTATAAACTGTCCTAGGGTTTCGATTTCTTTATCTGATTCACGCCACATGCATAATTGTTGTTCAATCGAGAGGCCATTCTTAGTCCTATCATTTGTTGCGTGGACATTGGGTTTAAGCAGAACCAGAAGAATTTCTGTCGGATTTTAGGACATAGAAACCTCCTTAAATACTGGGAAGTGTCGGGTTTTGCGCCCTTCCGGGCACTAGCCACATATCATTTCTTGGCTCAAGACGTACCCTAGTCACTGTTCCATAATTTAACTTTGACTAGAGTACTAATCGGCAAGAATGGACATAATCAACAGATTAGGCTTATTTCATATGTGTGTGTTGTATGGCTATCAATTAGTGAGTTGATGGATAGTGCGTGCAATTTTGGTGCATGTTGCATGCATTGTTGAGTCGTATAAAGGAGTGCACAGGTTTTACAGTGTAGGAAGTGCCCTTGTAGTGTGCACCCATATGCTTAATGGTGACTGGTCCTTCGCTGATATGCCACATATTAGGACAGTAGGTCCAAGTGGCACAGATCTTTGTAGCCATGCCATGTAGTGACATAGTATATCACAGGGAAACATGGACCTCTGTGTCACCATGTGTCATTGCAATAAAGGGCTAGGCACTTCTACCATATAGACAAACCACCCTTCAGTCACATGATATGCCCTTCATTTACATAACTGTGTATGAGACAACACAATTACTGCTTTCCCACTATCTAAATCTCACGCTATTACATTTTAATAAATAATGTAGAGTAACTCGGCAACAACCAGACATAGAAAAAATAGCCCGTTGGGGAAAAAGGCTAGTTGGACACTTTTTCTAGAAGAAAAAGAGCTTTATTTGGGATACAAAAACGAAAATGTCGACAGGGTATTAGGAGTCCACTGCTGCAGAGCTCTCTCTCTCCATCAAAGTGAAATTTATCTCAAAACCGTAGACATTGTCATTCACGACTCATTCAATATACGGTATTCTTCCCCCACCCTCATTGGCTACTACCTATTTACATGCTAATGGTCGCATATGGGCCCTTCTCCTGCAACCTTTCCACACGTGGGCAGCGGCCTCTTAACCAACCTCGAAATGCTGCAAGGTAATTGGTTAAACTTTAAAAAGAACAACCCAGTCTTTACTCCTAACCACATGATGTGCACCTGGTCGTCAACATGAACCCAGCAGATAGTTTCGAGGTCAGCCTTGTCCTTGCAAACAAAGCAACTCTTTTTACATGCCAATCACGCAGGCGCCCCACCATGACTCCCCGCTGCAATCTTATAAGCAGTGGCATCACCCTTTGCTCTCCATGGTACAAATCACGGACCGTGTTGGGCTCTGGTCCCCTGTATCAGTTACTCCTCTCAGGATGTAGGCTGGTGTCCCATTAATCCAACCAATTCATGAAGGATTTAAGAGTCTTATTGGCAGCTCAAGAACTCCCCCATGACTATTGCCTTCGTACTGGGCTGCAGCCTTTCTCCCATTTGGCTGCTCGCATTCCTACCTAATTGTTCGAAGACTAGCTAGATACATTTATATGTGGGTGTACATGCATTTTTGCTACCATGTCTGGGAATTGGAATGCAATAATTAGACGAGAGATGGGGCCTAGTTCTGTGTTTCCAACTCGGCCTACGAGGATCCAGACCTACTTCTTAAACACAGAATTAGTTCATGCTGTGAATGTCCCACACATGCAATTTATTCTACATAACACTATCACAAAACAAATGGTTAGTTTACCCTATATGAGCTTCAAGATTACATGCATCTCCCACCGGTTGCTTCAACCCATGGAGTCCCCCTCCCCTCTATACCACCTTCACCACGTTCTCCATATGTTAATGTATTTTCAGCAGTCTGACTCGTTTGCGAGAGGCAGTTGTTTGGACGTGCATCCCAACAACATGTATGTTTATCGTTTAAAGTACCACATAATACAATATGAATCCAAGCAACACATTTTTCCACAGAAAGTAATGATAAAGACATGGCAGTCAGCATAACCACCTAAACACTGCTGCATATCACAGAGAGCTGTGATAAGCCAGATATAGGAGGCCAACATTAAGACATGATTCAATCAAACATTTATTAGAAACTTAAAGAATAATGTTCTCTACTCCCTATCAGAAAAAATAATTCCCTATGCTTTAAAACAATAAAAAGGAGTGTATTAGAACCTGAGAGGAGTGATTGTGGAAACTGAACGTTCATTTGGCAGCTATCTACTTTTTCAGCACTGCGAGCAACGTGACGCTCTTGCTGAACAGAATTGACTTCCTGGAGGAGGCGGGTCTTGCACGGGACACGCGACGGATCACGTGACCCTTTGCAGGCTTATACGGCCCGACCAACTGCCCGAGCGGCGAGTGTATTAGAACCTGAGAGGAGTGCTTGTGGAAACTGAACGTTCATTTGGCAGCTATTTACTTTTTCAGCACTGCGAGTAGCGTGAGCAGCGTGACGCCCTTGCTGAACAGAATTGACTTCCTGAAGGAGGCGGGGCTTGCACGGGACACGTGACAGATCACGTGACCCTCTGCAGGCTTATACGGCCCGACCAACCACCCTTGCGGCGTTAAGCCGGCAGCGGGGACAAGGGTGCAGCATTGACAGCACTGTTTGCTGTTTGGCTCTGTGAGGTGAGAGGAGAACCCTGTGTGTAATCTTGGTGCAGTGGCGAGTTTCCGCATATACTTTAACTTTCCTGCAAGAATTCTGCAATTTTGGTGTATTAGCCTATCAAGTAGGTCACTGGGAGACTGTGGAGGAGCTCTCTTTGATCCCAGGTACTGTCCCTCAACTACTGCTATTTTAGGTTTCAACCTTGTATGGTTGCTAATTGGGACCTTTTATGTGCATCTACACTCCGAAAGGAGGGTCCACTCTTGGGTAATTGCTTTGTTTAGTTGGACATTGGGGAGGAGTGACGGACTAAGACTGCTCCTCAAGCCATCGGGCGTTCCCAAGGCAGTGCAAACATAATATATATATTTTTTTTAATTCATGCTATATTGAATCTGCTATTTACTGAATGTCGTATATATTATAATTTTCGGGCAAGTGCTCTGGTAAAGTGTTTTGGGGTGCTGTCTAGCATTTTAGCTTACAGCGAGGCTGTATAGTGGAGTTAAGTTTTATCTATTCAAAAAGTGTTTTTGTGTTGTGCTTTGGAAAAGATTTCTCATTTATAATTGTTTATCTATTTATTTGTTGTATAGTTTGGGCTAACATACAGTCAAGATTACCCTCCCTGAAAACGGGGATGCCTGTATCCATTCAACCAGTTCGCCCTAAATTCTCTGGTAACTCTGTAATTGCTGTCCAAAAGAAACCAGCACTCACTTTGTGCTCGACCCCGGTCTCAAGCCGTTACCGCAATGGCAATAAACTACCCTTTAAAGGGCCGCCATTGCCTGATATTCAGCAATTCTATAAAGAAACACACAAGGTCACTATGTCTGATATACTGAGTGATATTCCACTCTCGCAACCCGAGTGTCTGACTAAGGCAGTGCAGCGTAACTATACGCCATGTTTTCACCCTAAAGTCAGACCCCCTCCCCCATCCTTGCCGGTGTTGTGTATTTCGCTATCTGACAGTGTGCTTTTACATAATCTGCCGCCCTCAGCCCCTGTTCCTCCTGAGGCTAACCCAGTTGCATGTGTGCCTTCTGATGTTGCGGTAATTAATTTGGACTTGAATGAGTCAGAGTTTTCCCAACAACTACTACCTGAGGGATCTCCCCTGAATTTGTCACACTCTCCAGTTATGTTCCCAGAGATTGATCTTAACTGTTATGTCATTGAAACTTCATACCTTGTTCCCACGCCACGGCGTGGTGCAGAGCCAATGGTGTTGCCTTTTAAGGTAGATACGGAAGTAGCTACCCAGAATATGATCAACCTCACCTTGTCTGCTATGCATGTGTCACTACAAACGTTATCTAAACTTTTTGACTATGTAGTTAACAATATGTGTGATCATTCTGAAAAATTGGATAAAATTCTAGCATGGAAAGAGAATGCTACTTCTCTACGTCAAGCAAAAAACACTCCTGCTTTTAGCCCTGATGTACCAAATGATCGCCCTTTGGCTATAACTGCCTCGCTGGGCATTCAAACCTCATTTGAGATACAGGTATCTGCACATCCTAAATGTGCCCAATCTTCTATGGCTAAGACTCCTCTAATTTTGGAGGAGCCTCTCATTGAAGGCATCATATTGAACACCATGGATCCCGCCACCTTACCTCCGGTAACCTCTGTTGCCTCTCTGCCAAGTGTTGGAACCAGTTCGTCGGAGTGTGCCTTATACAATATTTACCCCTAAGGCCCTCTCTGACGTTTCAAAACCTCCATCAAAACCCTTGTGTTAAAAATCTAAAAATCAAGCAGCAGCTAAGAGGAACAGCTCGTCTAAAACGAAGAGCTTTCTTCGTAATGTTCTTGCTCCTCAAAAAAGTGCTCTTATTGCTTCTTCAGTGGTATCAAAAAAATATCACCAATTGGCCGCAGCACGTCTATCTGCCCCTGTTTCTGTGTACCCATCCAGTATTCCATCCTGTGCCCCGCTTGATGCTTTGGTAGAAGCGGCAGTAGCAGTGGATGAACCCTCCATTACTAAGCTAGTGCTGGCCAAAGTCACTCAAACAGGCCCTTCCTCCGCAAATAAACGAGGCATGACCTTGCCCCTGGATTTCCATTGGCAAGAAAATCGCCGTGCGGTTGAAACCTACATGTCTGGTTTTGCTCTGTCTGCTCAAAACCTGCAATCTTGCACTCATCTATCTCTACCTAGTTGTCTTCCAAAGCCAGTGGTGCATCAGTGACATCTGGTATGGGTGGAATTGCCCGCCCTTCTGTGCCGCTTGACAAGCCAACGGCTGCCTCTTTACCTCTACCTGTATCTCAGGAGCTTTCTGGTGCATCTAAACGATCCCTTTTGGCGGAACTTGCCCCTGATTTCCTTGAACATTTGCAGGTAGCTTTGCAAAAAAGAAATTAAATCAACCTCTCCTATTGTCCCTGTACCCCTGGTGATTGGAAAAGGACCCCCGCCCTTTTGACCTTTACAAAAGCGACCAGCCAATTTTTGCCTGGTCCTAAACTGCAAACCACTCCCATGTCCACAATATGTTTTAAACCGCAACTCCATCTTCAGTATTTTCGCTGATGTACTAGCATTGGAAGATATCAGCTCACATGATCTAACTTTGGTGGATTTTTTTGATAAATGCAATCCGCATGCAGTACGCATTTCGATGCAATCACAAGTAATTCAGAATGCTACATGGTCTGCTAGAAGTCATTTGTACGAATTGGGCTTTGTTCTCTCTTTGGAGCCTAATGACAGTGCTCAATCTCTCAAGCAGCAACAACCCTCCATTACTACTCACTCCAGTAACTATGAAAGTCATTCCCAGGAGCTGAGAGGACCAAGATTCCTGTCCGAGACTCACTCTCAGCATTAAATAGTCCAAGTAGTGGAAGTAAGTACATTTTCTGTCATTAGTTGGAACTCTAGGGGTTATTCCAAGCTTGTGAATAATGATAGTAGCTCTTAGGGCAAATGCAAGTTAATACTGCTTCAAGAAACTTGGCTCAACTCTGACCCCATTTGGGATGCTCATGATGTGCTCACAATTGTGGCAGGCAAAGGTCTATGTGGCAGACTGTTATGCTAAATTTCCACTTTTCACCCAGAGTACGAAATGGCCCACCATGCACCTACCGGTATCCTGCTAGGCGTCTTCTCTCTGCCCGGTACAGGAAAGGATGTCTTCCTAATCGTGATCGTGTTACGAAAGGAAATCCCCCTGAGACCCTCTCCGGACCCCGGCCCGAGGCTTGGGCTCAGTGAAGGCCCCAGGGAAACCCCGAAGGGAAAAAACCCTGAGAAGAGCAGCTAGTGTTCGTAGACTCCTGAATGTCTTCTCCTTGGGATCAGGACAGGCTGTCAGGCCGAAGTGGAACTCTTGTCTTTACCCATAGAATGGGTACCAGGGCTGGATGTCTACAGTATCCGAAAGAGAGAGGAGAATGTTATAAAAATGGTAAGTCTCTCCCCTAACAGCATCCCCTTTTCCTGTCTTCCTTACCCTTGGACCGCGAATCTTTAGAGTTAAATGTTGAAGGTGAAGATAAGGATGATTCCCATCGAAATCTGAGAAAGAATTAAAGAAAAGTAGGAAGGAGAAATGGAAAGCGTTTAGACAGATCCAGCGTAGCGAACTCACCGCTGAATGAAAATATCTCCGAAATCCTATACCTCAGATTGGGACCGAGATTTGTTTGGGTATGAACAGATCGAGCGTTACGAACCAAAGAGGAACCGATACGTCGAGTACAAGTTGGAACCAAAGTCTGATTCTGCAGAGGGACAAAGAATAGGAAGAGCGCGGTGAAAACAGGAAGAATGGGAAACGCGTCCTATGAATAGAATAATGCCTACGAGAAAAGGGGCGGAGTCTGACGCTTACTGTGACGACTGGCAGCGACGTTCTTGTAGGAGATTGAACAAAGATGATTAACCAAGCCGAACGAAGTCTCTGTCTGAAGACAGAGTAACAGATCTGTATCGGTAAGAGAAAAGAGGAAAGGCATGAATATGAAATTAGAAATTAGAATTCTGGAGCAACCTAGAGAGAATAATCCTTAGGCGAACTCACGAAGCGTGGGGGGTACTCCTTAGAGAGTAGCAACGCGACGAGCCTGGGGTTCGCCGTCCAGATATACCGTCCTTACGGAAGTGGGCGGAGCCTCCGGAGCTGGAGATGAAAACAGTAGACTGCAGCAAGGAGTCAGAAAGGATTCCCTGCGGGAAACGCTCACCTTATTGTCATTACACCAAAGGTTTTGCAGAGGGTACGAAGTGGTCATCACACAGACCCTTTGACGGCTTACTTACTGCAATTCAAGCTGACATTAACTCTAGTATCACCCCTTGGGCCTCACCTAACGCTTTTATCTAAATGACCCAGTTGAAATTGGTTCAAACATCATATGCCATCATAAATTTATACTGGAACCCGGCAGGGATCTCATATGAATGCTTCCTAAAAGCCCTAAACACTATATTGAACTTAGTTATTTTGGACGGTTCTGTCCACAAGTTATTAATTGCAGGCGATTTCAACTTCGATTGTATTCGCTCTAACAACAAGGACAAATCGACTTACATTAAAAAATGGGCTCAATTTGCAAAACATCATAATCTCATCAGGCTTAATTGAGCATTCAGTTCTGATATCCCCTCGGTCTAGAGGTGTTTCCTCATCCATCATCGACTATATGTATACGAATGTAATGTATACGAATGTAAGTCTATTTTCGGATATTCTGGATTTTGAAATTGTGAAGTCAACCATGAGCGACCATAATCAATTAACTGGCCATTGGCAGTATTACATTGATCCCAATTTGCACAGAGACAAAATTGCCCAAGATTGGTGTAGTGTTAACAATGCAGGTAAGAGACTCTGATGGACGGAAAAGGCTTTGGATTCTTTCCATGAGCGTTTGTCCCAGAAGATTGGAAGCCTTCAGACAAACTGCAACTCCTCAAACGTTTGCTATTCCGATATGATCCAAGCCTTTCGGTCCTCGTTGCCTAGCTCCCTGTCACATTCTGCTCAACGTCACCCTACATTACATGTTTTTGATAATGCAATCAGAGAGCGCAAACGTGTGTTTAGGCTGCAGAAAAGAGAAGTGCAAAATCTGCCAGTTCACATCCGCTGTAAACATCTCATAAGCCTGAGAACTAAGCACAAGAATTGGGTCATAGCTAGGCGTGCCCACCTATATAATAGTGATAGTCAACAACTTCTGGCCGCATTACAAAGCAAAAACATTGCCAAAACCTGGGCATTCCTTAATCAGGCTACGGTTAGTCCTCAAGCTGTCATGCAAGCTAATGAAGTTTCAGAACCTGCCTGGCTTGCACATTTTTCTGACCTATATAAAGTTCCTGATGGCGGTATATCCTTAGAGTCCTTATGCCCCAGTCCACCTTTCACTTAAATTTTGATCTGGATGACATTCTTTTTTTCATCAAACAGGCCAGTCGGTCCGGTGCTCGTGGTCCGGATGGTCTCTCTAATAATATGTTAAAACCCCATCCAGAAATCTGGGGTCGTATCTTGTTTCACATTTTTAGTCTTATCAAGATGACTCAAAAACTTCCACCTACTTGGACACATTCAATAATTGTCCCCATTTTTAAAAAGGGGACAGGACCGCCCCATCCAGTTACAGACCCATAGCGTTACTGGACGCTCCAGGAAAGATTTTCTCTCGTTTAATCATGAGAGATTTACATCAGTGGATTGCACAGCCCAAGCTCAATGACTCTTTCCAGTCAGGTTTTGTGGCTGGGTTAGGCACCATATCCAACATCATTACACTACACATTCTCTTGTCGAACCATGCTGCCTGTAAACAGACGCTGTTTCTAGCCTTTGTCGATTTTAAGGTTGCATTCGACTCCATTGATTGCACCCTTCTTTATTACAAACTAGTCAAATATAATTGCCCACCCTCCCTCCTAGCTCTGATAACACTGCTACATACTAACACTTCTTTGCAGGTTGGATTAGACCTGGGGGGCAATATGACCTCGAAATTTCATACATATAGAGGGCTGAAGCAAGGGTGTATTTTGGCTTCATCAATCTTTAATTTGTTTATACATGATTTGGGCGTAAACCTTAGTAAAATCTCGAGTGATCCTCCCAGCTTAGTCACTCACAAGATCCCATACCTTTTTTACGCGGATGATTTCATTCTCATTTCCAAAACCCATTCTGGACTACAGAAACTCTTAGATGCCCTCGAGTCTTATGTAGATCTAAATCATCTAAAGATTAACATCAACACAACTCAAACAATGGTATGCAAATAGCGCTTGGGTTGTAAAGTTAAACCCTTCAGGTGGAGTTTGCATAATGTTCCACTTGAACGGGTGTCCAGCTATAAATATTTTGGAACGCTAGTGGTAGACACTCACTCAAGCCCTGAGGTTGACTTAGAAATTACTGGCAAATTGCGGTCTTTAGTTGCCCAAGCAAGAGTACTCATGGGCAAATTTGGAAAATTCACAATTAAACATGTGTTAACGTTTTACCTCCAGAAGGTTCTTCCAATCCTAACCTATGGGTCTGAAGCTCTTGCTCCTAAACCTGCAGCATGGTGGGACAAACTAGAATCTTCTTTTTGGAAGCAAGTTCTACGCCTACCCATGTGTACATCCTTACCTATAATTCGTTTTGAATTCGGTTATTTATCAATGGTTTCCTATGTCACCTGGAAATATTGCGCTTTCTTTCGAAAATGTCTGCTATGATTGGAGCGTCTAGACATACTCGGTAAGGTGGCAACACATTTACTAATGCAAAATCAAACATTCTCTCAGAAGTGGTGTGACTTTACTATGAATGCTTTATCTGATGCTTCTGTTGAACTAGATGTGCTTTTATCTAATGAAGCCTGAGCAAAACTAAAAATTCATCAATATGATTGGTGTATGACACAAAACCAATGCCTAAAATATAAGGATTTTGATCGAAGCCTATTTGGACATAAACACTTTAGAATCATGGCTGATTATTTGGCCAAAGCTCCTTGTTCAAAGTTTCGACAAAAGTTTCTTTGCTTCCGCTTGAACCTCTGGCCAACCCTAGATGTTTTGGCGCGTAGGAAGCAAATTACAAATGTTGAAAATCAATGTCGGTTTTGTAAAAAACCTGTCCAAAGGGAAACATTGGAACATTGCCTAATCCATTGCCCACTATTATCTATTATCCGAAAGAAGTGCTTCAAAAATCTCGTTGAGAATCAGAATGTGTATACCCAGAAAAATATGTGGCAATGCATCTTTACAACTACTTCCCTTTCACTAAAGATAGCCACTGTACAATTTCTGGATGCAATTTGTCCTGATTCGCAGTAATACTGTAATCTGCTTTCTAATATAATTTCTAATATCATTATTCATTATTAATTTGCTTGGCTTTTGACAAAGTAATTTTGGAGGTGAAATGAATTTTCATGTTGTTATTCTCTGCTCTGTTGTGTGGTCTTGATATTCATGTAAATATTATGTAAGGTTTTATATTTTCTAAACAGAATGTATTGTATTGTTTTGTACTTGTTTTAAAATTTGAAAGGTTGATTTTATCAACCAAACAAATAAAAAATAAAAAAAGTTGCTTGTCAGGATGTCACAACATGAGCAAAGTCATTGGTCCAAACCCTAAGCTGACCTATTACTAACCTACTAAAGAAAGAAAGAAAGAAAGAAAGAGAGAAAGAAAGAGAAAGAAAGAAAAAGAAAGAAAAACAGAAAGAAAAAGAAAGAAAATAATTTTAAGCTGGTAGTTTTCTCAGCATTACTCCACTGAGGGGACTTTAGTGGAGGCTGGATTCTGTGCATGAAGACTCTGAAGTCTCTTGGGTAGAGTCTCTTCACAATGAACTTAGTCTCTTAAAGTTCAAAGGCAAAGTCTTTTAGTCCTCTGCCAGGTACCTGCATTTATCCGGCCTCTTGGGATATTGGAGTTTTTCCTTGTGGTCTTGGAAAGGCAACTTGCAAGAATGCTTTTTTTCTGAGGGTTCCTGGATGTCTTGGGTCTCTGGTCTCATGGAGCTAGTGGGCCTCTTCACTCCAGCCCCACTTATGTTGGGTCTTCTTAGGATATGGGCGTCTCTCACCCCTACTGTTTCTTGAATAACCCTTGTGGACTACACCCACCTCTGGCCCTTGTGGTTTCTTGGTTCAGTTCCCGCCAGTTGTATATTTCTCTTGGGTAGGCCATGGGCTTCTTCAACCAATGATGAGTTTTCAGAGGTCACAGGTGTCTCTCGCCCCTCTGGGTCCTCGGTTGGCCTTACACAGTCTTCCTAACACTAACACTTGTGGTTCCTTTATTAGCCTCTTGCAGGCTATGTGCATCAGTGGTCCTCCTTCGGTTTCTCGTTTGGCCCTTCCCGACCTTTGGACTCCTCTGGCCCTGGTAGTTATTCAGTTCACCCATCCTGGGTTTCGATCTGGGTTATCTTCCCATGTTGGAATTGGCTACTTTGGCATCTCCATACGCTAATTGCCTTTTTTGGTGGTGATGGTGGTGCTCCCTGCCTCAGTGGTCCTGTGGTGCTTGGAGACTCCGCCTTCACCAGATCTCTGATGTCCTTGTTCAGCTCCGCTTGCCTGAGCTTTCTTTTTCTTAATAGATGCTCTCTCCCTCTTTTGCTTTGTGGCTGACTTTAAGCTCCTCCATTGATTGGAAGAAACAACCTGGTTGGCCTTGATGTTGAGTGAAAGGCTGCACCATATTCCAGTCAGAAACCCGGCCTCTCACCTTAACATACATAATGCTCATGCATAGTCCCCATATATTCTAACAACATGTTATACTGTAAGTAAAGGGGGAAGGGAATGTTGCTGTTATTCAGGCATTCATTGTCCCCATAGGGGGGCACCTGTAGGATATATTGTGTAAATTTCGGGTTTGGCAGTACTTTTCTTACCGCCAAACTATGAGCGGTAGTTTGGTGGTAAATTATCCTTGCATTTAGATTGGGTTTGGCCTCCTATCATTCTAACGACCATACCTTGTTCTATTATAATGGAGAATCTAGTACTATGTATTACTTGCGATATTTTGCGGTAGTATGTTTGCGGTATTTAGTGGTGAGCATAGTTCCCTTCCCTATATCATAACCCCATCATAAACAAATCATTCATTCTATTAGAATACCTCCTAGTGATCTATAGAGAGCCTTGGACCTATACACACAAGAAAACCCAACACTTTTATACATATAGCGCCACCTACATTCTGTGGCCGGTATCACTGGCTTATCTACACTAGTGATCTATGCGCCCATATGCATTGCTGGCTCATAAACCTCCAGTAATCTATATTTTATATTAGATTCCCTCCAAACAACATGCAAGGATGACACACACACACACCTATTTTATCACTGCTTTTTCTGGTTGTTGTTCTATCTGCATGGGCAAATTGACAAATGTACTACCAAAGAGAATGAATCTCCCTTGTGCCCACATATAAATTCCCAAATGCAATAAAAGGCTCTAAACAATTCGTTTTTATATACCAGTTATATTGCAGACAAGTACAATTCACAATTCAATGCTTACCCTGTACATTTCACCATTATCTGTAACAAAAGAAAAAGAAACCGAAACAGAGCATACAAGCCTTTTTAAAAACATGAGTTACTTTTTAACATTCTAAACATGACGAAGTAAAATGCAGGGGATTTCCTTTGCTATCCTGCCTACATGCCATTCTAATTCAGTCATCCATCCGACTGCGCACAGTGACCTCACTTATCTATCTGCTTACCAGAAGTATCTGTTTGAAGCTCCCCCACACGATCTTGCTTTGCTCGCCTCAGAAAAACAGACCCAGTCAACAAACTGCTCCTGTAATCTTGGGTGCTTGGCATGCGCGGTGAGAAATTCTCCAGCCAGGGCTCAGTGATACCGGGCACATCTGTCTTCAGAGCCCAATCATCCCAAACTACTTTCTTTTTCCTCCCTTGTCATCAAGAGACTTTTTTCCCATCCCCTTTTTACGTAGTTTCATCTGCCAACACTTTCCAATCATATTAAAAAGGATTTTTTCAACAGCACTCTTTACTTTTCTAACAAAGAAATCCTTGCTCACCGAGCAACTGTATCCATTCTTATTTCCTGCTATGCATACTTTCTGCTTTCTGCAAACTGAACACAGAAGAGAGAGAGAGAAAAACAAATGCCAGTGCCCTCTTAAAAACAAATTATCTTTTCACCTCATTTTGTACATAACCTTGATTCAGCTTGCTTCAGAATTTCTCTAAGGGTTGAGGGTGGGATAGGGTGGGTGGGGGAGGGGCATTTGGGGGGGAAAGCTGGAAGACAATAGTTCCAAAGCCTAAGTTCGGGATGGTCAGTTAATATGTTTACACAGTCATTAATGGTTGTAATATTGCTGTAACCAAAAGCTAATCGTTGTTTTACAGTTAAAAATGAATAAAAATAAAGTTGGTTAAAAAAAAAAGACTAATTGATAATGTTAAGGAAGTTAGAATTAGTGCTTTAGTGAATGTTAATTAAAGTTAGTTAGTTATAGATAAATAATGTAGTCTTCTATGTATGAGGTATTCAAGAGAAGAAAACAAATGGTGCACTTTACTCTCTAAGTTTCACATTGGGCTTTTGCTGTGTTAGGAATCCTGTACCTTGCATGCCACCAGCAATATATTGACATGTTATACTGGCAACATAAAATCACTATAAGTGTGTGCCACATTATTGCTGGCAACAACATTTTTTGCCATCACATTTAGTGAAGCGCTATATATTCTAAAGCGCTATAAATATTATAAAGCGCTATATATATATTACTACACACCCCAGTGGGATTCCACTTGCTCCGACCCCTAGGGAGGGTGTTTCTTATCAGGCCCTCCTGCCTAGTCTCAAAGAGGGTGGCTCCCGCTTGGGAAGAAGGGACCAACTCGCAGGATTTGTCACATGGCCCAGCAGGAAGGAGCCTCCTGGAATTCCTGCCACACATATACGAGCTAGGACCTGCATTGCAATCAGATCCTCATACACTAGGGCCACAAGTACCATGAAGTAGCAGAACGATCATTCAACCATCAAACTAACAGGCACCACCATGCAAAAATAACTGAAACCAGATCCAGGTCTACCACACCTGGGGGACATTCGACCTGCACATGTCTGATCTGGTCACACCCAGGCAGACTTTTACGTCCCATGAGTCAGAGGCTCTCACCTTCAGACAAACAGGAAACCCAAAGCCTGGACCACCACCCTGGGAGCACATAAAGTACTAAACTACTCGTTCTTCAGTGACCTATCTAACATACTAGGCAAACCCCAAAAAAAGAAAGACTGCAACCTCAGGATAATAGGAAATAGACATTCACAACCAGGCAAGTCCAACAAGGGGGCAACCAACAATGCACATGAGCGGGAAGATTCACAATGTATACAGAAGCCCATGCGAAAAACCTTCATAAAGTACATAGAGTGCACAATGATGTTCCTTGACTGGAAGCAGTGATACTTTTGGAGAAAGCAAGGTCACAAAATTATTCTTGGATAGTAGCAGAGTCAAGCCGAAAGCAGAAGTCCTTGTGGCAAAATTAACATCTATTGAGAACACCTGACTGGCTGAAAGCTGCAAGTTAAGACTGCCTCCCTGATAAGGTGTTGAGCAACGTAAATGTTTGGAGGAGAATATCAAGTAGCTGAGAGTCGTTCTCAGCAGGGAACCAGAGTGTGCCCCTCCCTGTTCTGTTAATCTAAATAGAGTCCTGGAAGTGGGAGCTCCAGATTCCAATAGGGTGCTTCACCAATGTTACAGCGGCACAACCAGGGAGAAGGGAAGCAGGCGGTTTATTGCTGAGAAAGGGAAATCCAAACCTCTGACTAAGGAGGCAGAGAGAGAGAGAGAGAGAGAGAGAGAGAGAGAGAGAGAGTCATGCATCGGCAAGGCCGCAAGAAGGCCACCACAAGTAAGTGACCAAACGGCAGGCAGAGATGTACACTGTAGACACAGGCATTACTGACCCTCCCTGATGGAAGCGCCACGAGAAATCAGGCACACATGCCTCCCAGGAACAAAGGAGGCAGGTGGTTGGTTGTTGTGAGCGGGGAATCTAAACCCTGAATCCTTTACCAGCAAAGGAGCCCAGAACCAGTCTAAATTTGGACCAGAGTCCAAGTGATACCAAAGAAGTTAGGAATGTGGAAGGTACAGCGGAACAGATTTCCAAGTCCCAAGAGCAGAAAGGGACGCAATCTGATAGTAACGAGAGAAGTCCAGAGTCTAAGGGGCCAACACAGGGCTTACAGCAGAATTGAGGGGTCTGAAGGGATCCAATAACTGATTCCAGAAGGCAGAACATGTAGAACACCCAGTCGTCAAGACAACAGCCCAAAAAAGTAAACATTGTAAATCATTCTACTTTAACATAATATTTAAGTGAGTAATTCTTGGAACATTTGAAATAATTACCCATTTAAGGTCTCGACCTGCTGGAAAACTATCTGTAAGAATGCTACTTTGAATTTGGATCCAGTAGAACGGTAGTAACACAAAAGACAACAAATTACTGCTGCAACATCAGACCACCCATTATCCACAGTACATAAATTAAACGTTTCAACAAGAACAGTACCATAGGGGATGAGAAAGACAAGTATAAAATTGACGCTGTACTTTGAAAAAAAATTCCAGTCTTCATCAGTGTAGCACTGGGCTTACCCCATAACAGCTCTCGAAAATGGTATTGATTCACTGTCATCACCGCAACACCATGTTTAACTTTGTTAGAAGGATCCACTCCTGCACAGGGCTGCTCAACAGACAGCATAACATGTAGAACATTCTCCGACATCCAGCAGGATCAAAGAAATGGGGGCTGTAATGCATGCTGACAAGCGGGCCCATACGTCGTCAGTCTTCACAGCTCTTTGAAATGTGCGGAACACCAGAAACCTCCATTGCATAAATGTCGGATACTTCCCCCACCAGAAAACACATAACGGCATACGCTGGGGTGAGGTACTCCTTTGCATTCAAAGCAGGGCTCCTGCCCACCTTGGCCCATGCACGGTAGAGCTAGAATTGCCAGAAAAAGAAATATTCATCTGCAGCAATCAAATTACGTTATAACACTCCACAGACTTGTCATAGGTGTTTGGCTTTATAAACGCTGCTTTGATAGGGTGTTCTATACTGGAGCTTTCCCATTTAAAGGAGTGGATGCCGACTTAGCTATCCCTGCATGTAATCATAAGCAGCTTGGATGTGCACACTGAGCATAGTTGAAACACTTGACCTCAAGGAAGGGAGCCTCACCCACAGTGAGTAATTTATTTAAGTTCAAAAGTGCTATACTTGCAGTATAAAGAGCAAATAGAAACCATTCATCAAATAATCCAATTACAAACCAGAGGTAGCAAAGCTAGATAAAGGATTTATATTCATATGGATGTGTAGAAATTGAAGGGGAACCTGGCACAGAACTCCTGCCCCAATAATATGATTGCCCAGAACAGAAACCTCTGTGTTTTTATTGGGTCTTACACAATGAAACTCGTACAGAAAGACATTGATACATACATTGTTATACTAACAATGTACTATAGCACCATACAAGAACTTTACAACTCTGCCTGACCTTCCCACTTCATACAGACAACTGCCTCTAACGTAGCTTTCCATTGCAAGTAATGAGACCCAATCCCACGTCTAGTGCGTAAGTGACCATTGCTACAGTTCCAAAGCACTAAAACACGCCTTCTTTGGAGAGGTACAATGAATCACTTGGTGTATCTGTGCCCCAGGCAAAGCCTTCACATCGTGCTTGCACAGTTTTCTGAACTTCTGCATGAATGCCAACCAATCGGGCTTCTCATTGTGTCACCTGCCCAAACATGACTGCTGGGATTGCATCATTCTCTGAACCACGGCTGCAGTTTTGTTCTGGCTGTGGCTAATGTACGTTCAAGTACACTTGAAAATAAAATAGTCCATTACGACAAGGGCAATAGTCTTTGAAAAGTCACAATTCACCATGTGCTCAGAACCTCTCCAACAAAAATCAGTTTAAGAAGATGTCTTTTGTTTTTGGGAACATTGCTTTTGCGGAGCTTTAACCCTTACAGATGAAAAGCTTCACAGATAACCTTATGAGGGCACTTGTGGGCTGGTGCGTGCCTCCTTCTGTTCAGTGTCCTTCATTGTGTAGGAGTGCTTTTCAGTAACTTGCTGCAAGTGTCGCATGTAAGAGGCAGAATGCAGGGGCTTAAGTAATTCAAAGGCTTTTTCTTGAAGTCTTAAAATTGTGGACTTTATATAAGCCATAACAGTACATGTAGGACATGTGACGAATCCCGAGATGTCATCACTTTTCCCAGAGGGGTAGCCTCTTCACATCAGGCCATGGTGGTGAGGCTGCTACCCAATAGTCCCGCTGGGGGAGGTACTCAGCAGGAGTATCTCATGGAAGCAGACCTCCCCTCTTGGGACAAGGGAGAACATCTCCAGAGAATGCGGTAGACCCATCCTCCAACCAAGTCCTGTACACCCCAACAGTCCTTAAATCCTTCTTCCAAACACAGACTCCCATAGAGAGAGTATACCCATGTACACCTGTAACATCCGTGAGGTTACTGGGATGAAGATCTTTGAGAGCCCCGAGGGTTTGCCTAACCCAAGTACTGGGACGAGGTGGCCCATAGGTGGAATAAGGAGTGATATGACATTCGCTGTTCCGGGTATGGAAGTTGCGCCAAGAGGGAGCCTGCATATCAAAAGATAACCCAAAGAAGGGCTTGGTGTCTTTATCCCGCAACGAACCTGGGAGTTTCGCATTGCTTCCAGGAAAGAACCAGGCAGAGCGGCGAATGAAGGCGACCAGCCGTGCAAATCTCTAGGAGGCCGAGCAGTAAGCAACCTCCCCGCCAGTCCTGAAGAATCGTGTGAATGCGAGAGAAGCAGACTGCAGACCCGAACAGCCCCCGAGCCAAGGGAGAAAGAATGTCAGTGCTGCCGCAAGGACGCTTGATCCCAGGAAGAACCAGAGAGCTACCCATTCGCAACGGCAGACACAGAGAAGTTTGGGAGGCTGGTTGGGATGCGGGGCATGCAGCAAAGTGATACTGCATCAAAGGAACACTTCCTCGGCCCAGTGGCCTAACGAAAGCTATTGACCATCAGAGAGTGAGAGGCAGGGGTCGGGAAACCACATCAAGGAGCGAGGCATCTTCCTCATATCAGTACCTGGCGAGGAGGTAAGCCATGTGAGCTGAATCAGAGAGTGACGAACACAGGGGTTGAGGACCCACATCAAGGAGCGAGGCATCTTCCTCGTATCCGTTTTTGATGAGTGAGCCAAGATGGCTGAACCGAAGAGTGAGATAAACCAGGGCCTGGAACCCAAACCAGGATGCACACTTGGCAGGAGAGTGAGCCAAGTGGACCCAACTGAACAGAGAGGGAAGCCATGGTCAGGGGACCTGTCTGACATTTGAGAAGTGTGTATTTGACATGAGCCGTGGGCTGGGGGAAGGGAGTCATTCTCCCAGGTGATTTCGAACTGTCTTAATCAGGGAAAAGATTTAAAGAGAATGGAGTTCTTCTCCTTGCAACCCCGACCAGTGTAAGGGAGTGATTCCCCCTGGTTGTGTGGAACTGTCAAACCTGAGAAAAAGGCCAGGGGAAGGGAGACATTGCCGCTGGTGTTATGAACTGTGAGAGAAGACCTGGGAAGCGAGTCATTCTCCATTATGGGGCCTTGCATGGATTCACATGCTCTTGAATATTCCCCATAGTCAGGCTGGGAATCCTCAGTTTAAAGAAAGCAGTTTCACTTTAGACTGAAAACTGCTTGTCTCCTCTATAGCTAATCATTGTCCTTTGGGTCATACTGCCCCCAGCCAATAACACTTGTCCTCCTAAACTCCATCCTTGGGGGGCCATTTTCAGATGTTTACCACCCGTTTATAGTGTTGGGAGTCCTCATGCTTCACTCCTCAAGATTTGGGGATTTTATTTGTGGTTTTTGGATAGTTTTCTTCCATCTCTTCTTCGTCTATCGTCACGCAGTGACTACCAGCAGTGGGGGACCCCTTGTCGGCAAAGATTGCTTTCCCATCATTGGATCTTCTCTCCGTGACTTTGATGGCCCAGTCTTGGACCTACATCTCCTCGACCATGTCCAATGTGGCGAAGAGGAGTCTCTTCAGGGCCTGAGAATCCTGTGGCCTGGAGAACATTTTCGTCCAGGACCGGCACCTCAAGTGGCTTTGTCTTCACCCGAACCACAATGTGGATGGATGTGAGATTTGCCATGGCTTCTCATCGAAACAGGATCGCTACCGGAAGTTAGTGGCTTGGAAGGCCTCTGATGCAGCCCTCGGGCGCAGTTTTGCCTCATCCAGGACTGGCAAGTCCCATGGGCTTGTTCCCTCTGAAAAGAAGAGGTCAAGGTCCTTTGAAGATACTCCTTCTGAGAGAATCCAAACGAAGGCCAAAAACCATGCTCCATGTCGCAACTGGGATTAGCCATGGTCAGACTTCCAAACCTTCCAGTGTCCTGGTGGGCCAAGGCATGTAGAAACCATGCCCACATATACACACCATGCAACGCCCCTCTATCAACTCCCCTGAGCTTCTGGTAGCAGCCTCACCTCCCTGGCCTCATTGGAAGGAGCTCCTCTTGGGGGAGAAGAGACTACATCCAAGGATCAACACACTATACTACTACACTACTGTCTTGGAGACCAGAAATGGGCCCACTAAAGGCTCTCTGCCACTGACCTGGAGAGCTCCTTAACTGTTTGCAACACTTACCCAGGTGCCTCTTCTTCCTGAAATCCCTAAATGTTATGTGGACTGCAAAATACTTTGCAATTAGCTAATTGTCTGGAACTGCCACAACAGGAGCATCCCCTGACATGCTCACTTGAGTCCTCCCTCTACCTTGGGATGGAAGTGTGTGAATCGTCTTTGAGCCCTGTGCTTTGAATTGTTCTGCTCTTTTCTTCCACGAAGTATTCTTCAGCGACTATTTCAGTGGCTTTTCCATCTTGACCATGCTGTTGGTCTCAATGGTTTCCTTCGGCATATCACTGTTCAACTCATTGATGCAGGTTTCTGTATGCTCAACCATTTGGGCCATCTCTGTCCCTCACATATTTTGCCCTAGCTCCTTGCTAATTTTATCATTAATTGGTCACAAAAACACTCCTCTTGACAGTGGCCAAACTCACATTTACTTGTCCACCCCATGAAAGTGGTGACTAATTCCTCAATTGTTTCACAGTTCTTCTATTGGCGGATAGCAAAGTAGTATTGTGCCAAAGTTGTATTCTTCTTCACTGCATATTGCTTGTCCAATTTCTATAAGCTTGTCTCACGTGTTTAGGCTTTGCGCTCCCTCAAATGAAGGTTGTTCTAGTTATCTTTTTAAAAGGACCAGGCCTACACATCTCAAACAGTGAAATAAGAGCATCCTTCCTTGGAGTAGTGGGGACCATAGACCACTGAAGTGGTTTTTAGGAACCCTCCTTTCGGTCCTTTCATTTTACTACTGGTTCTCCAGGAGGGGACAATAACAAGGAGGGTCGAGGCATGTTTGCCATATTTGAGACTGGAGGGTGGAAGGGCTAAAGTCAGAAAATGCAGATGCAATGAGAGAGGCAATTTTCAAGCAGCCCCAAGTAATTCACAGCATGCCATGTAATTGTCTTCTATTGATTTTCTCTTCACATAGGAGATGCTGGTCCTCCTGCGGTGTGTAGACTTCATAGATAGGAGATGGATGACCAACACTTTTCATCCATCACAAAGTAGCGCGAGTCCCACATTACTATGGAATTGTTTTCCAATTAATTGTCCCTTACATGCCGTGCCACATTGCTATGTCATAACGTGATCTTGCAAGCCAGCCCTCTCTTGCCAGGCAACAATGCTCGTGCAGTAGGATGTGTTGTTGTGCAGGCAGTATCAGCAACACGTAGACAAGCTCCCAAACTTCCGTACACCCTAAATAGTTTCCCCACAGCAAAGTAAGTGGAGCCGATCAGCAGGAATTGGGTGTAAGGTGAGCGCTCTGGGAGGCAGATGGGCAGTCTCACATTGTGTCGCACCCAGCCAGAACTCTTGTTGTCTCGTTGCCAGTATTGGGAGGCATACAGGAATCAAGAACACGTCAATGGTAAGTATAGCATGCAGGTTTTATTTTCTTGTAGTGCGCAGCTTACAGAATGCGAAAGCTCCACATTGACCCTCACTCTCCGAGCCACTCGTCAACCACCCTCTAAGAACCCAGTGACCTCACAGTACTACAAGGGGCTCACCAGTGCAACCGGCTATAATCGAGTACAGCGATAACAAGGGGGGATTGGAAGAAAGTTCAGCATGTGGGCGCAAATGTCAACAATAGGAAACCTGAGTAAAATAAGTGGCAGAAGAAAACGACCAAGCAACTGAACTGTGAATAGGCACAGGCACAACACAGTCCATGGGCCACTTAGTCAGGACATTCGAGTTGAGGATGGCAAATGCAAGGCTATATTCTATGTATTGCTACTGTGTTATGGCAGCACCCTCCGCCCCCATACACACATACATGTATATGCCTCATGCACAATATCATTTATTCACAGGCACTCTAAGCACAACCCCTCTAAAATATAGCTAGAAACAAAACTGAACAACGCTACTCTATGCCCACCTCAGGATCAGATATGTGCACCCAAGGTCAGACAGCAATGGAGTGATGGGAATAAAACAATAATGATAAATACAACAACATTATTATGATAATGAAGGTCTTCTTGGTTTTCTATCAAGTAAAATGTCAAATGCATATCTGGACTAATGTTCGTGCTCAATTGACAGCATATGTAAATTAATAATAGCTTCATGAATTATTCATACTTTATCTTTTGTCTATCACTGATAGCTTTTCTAATTTTACCAAAACGTATGCTAATAGATGTCATTAAAATAATTATTCTGAACTTTACCCCGAGATAATGCATATTAATCATCATTAGTAGTAATATTTTTATCTTGCATGTTTTAATGTTCAGCTAAAGGCAAGTAAATAACATCATTTTTCCTGGCATTGGGTTAACAGCATGAGAATGCATGTTAAATCTAGGATACTGCAAATAATGTAATCATTAATTGGAAAGTTTCTAAGCGAATACTTTTAAACCATGACCTGTTCATGTGTTGACGATAAACGTGGAAAGGTCAAAACAGATTTGCACAGTTTGCATGACAGTAAATGTTTCTTCCTGCTCTTGTGCACATATGCATTGACCAGTCACAACGCCTAACAGCTAGGCACCTAGCCCTGTCATGTAAGTGAACAAGGGGATTGGTATTGTATTCATAGCAGTACTTACTGTTCCTTACAGAAACACGCACTATAGCACAGTTTGAACGACATCTTTTCTATTAGGGAGAGTAATATTATGAAGCTGTTGAAACCCAATGAGATTTTTATTTTATTTTTTTAAAGCACAGACCTAGTTCAAGAGCAGCTGAGCGCTCGACATGGTGTGGGTAGCCAGCGTTTGGGCTGACATCATTTAACAGTAACACAGTACTGATCGAGTTCCAACGAGTGGGTGTGTGACAAGAGAAGGATAGTTTGCGGGTCATCTCTTTGCGGCGAATTGTGATTTGAGCCAGTTGGTCGATTTGCTGTGAGTGAAGCGTGTTCCACCAGATATGTGGGGCTTAACCACTAAGTACATTGGTGTGCTACTTGTGACTGCTTTGTTGATGGTGCATGCAGTCATGAACTGTGACGCTCACCTGGTTCCACAGGGGTGTCGGGCGGAACTGGACAGCCGCGGTCTCCACCAACGTGATGCGTAGTGCAGAGGTGACTGACTGGACTGGCCCACCTAGCTTCGCCTGCTTGACCCGTAGAAGAAGTCTCCTAAAGGCAGAGAAAGGGAATTAGCCTCCCGTGGATTTGAGTAATAGCCCCTCACTGCGTCCCCATTTATCACCTCTGATATAACCTTTCACCAAGCTCACCTTATAGTTTTGAATGATGAGCTCTCCATCCTGCGAGGAACGCAGGGGCGCGTTGATGGCCAGTTACTTCACTGGCTTGAGGATATTGGAAGAGTTCTAGACAATCCTGGCTCCAAAACTCCTGGCGAAGGGCCGTAACTATATAGTTCTAAAGAGTTAAAAAATGTCTGAATAATCACTCTTGTCCAATTCCTTTGTTTATCTTGCAGCTTAGACCCAAATGCAGATAGTTCTGTGGCAGCTGAAAGCGTTCTGGTAAGAGTCTGTGCTATTCCACACTGTTCGTTAAATGATGCCAAAGTTTAACTCGCTGCTGTCTCTTTTCTTACAGGTGCGGCCTAAGAAGATTTGGCATGCTGGTGAATAATGCCTCCGGCGGTAAAATCAGGTAAGTATATGGTGGCAAGAGATTGTCCTTATTCGTTTCCCCTCGGCTCGCCTTGTTGTTTTCTTGTCCCCCTTAGGTGCTGGAATGCGGCAACTTAATGATGGAGACAGCGCCGGATCGTAGAGATGCTGCGAGGAATGGTGAGTATGGAGCGGCGCTGCTGCTGTCGATGTGCCGTGTTTAAAATAGTCTTTTCCTCGTTCAAAGACGCGATGAATCCGGAATCAGGTAAGAAACCCAATAATGTTCTTGTTCTAACCTTTCTTCCTCTTTCCCTTCTTTCTAGGCGCTCTGGACTCAAGGCGGGCGTGGCACGAGGCTGGATGCCGACTGCAGGCACGGTGAGCGTTACGCTGCTGGGTGCAGAATAACGCAAAGCGTGTGCTGCCCTTCGGGCGTGGTTTAAATAGCAGCCAAAGTAGTCCCAGGTAAGTATTCCTCCACAACCACAACCGAGTAACAAAATATCCCTAGGTAAAGTAGTCCCTTCCAAGCCTCACATGGGCTTGGATCTCTTGCAGCATGGTCTGCATCAGGTAAGTTTTAACCTATGAGCCTGGCGCCTTAGACGCCAGGACTGTACCCATGTAGCCCCTAACAAGGGTTGCTGGGTTTTCTCTGGGTAACATGATGCCTGCTTCTGGGGTTGCTGGACTTGATCTGGATGCCCGGGGATAGGCATCATGACATGAACAGTATCCTTGCCTTGAGAGGAAGTCAATGTAGTTTGCATAGGACAGGGGCAATTCAGTAAAATGTCTGTGCACCCCTAATAGGATGTGATGCAGCGTGGTGGATTGCTTTCAGGGTAGCCAAGTGAGGGCTGGGAGCCAGGCAGGTGGGCATTTCCCCCATCAGTGTGGAAGACCACAAGGGCCTTCACTACTGTCTGGAAATCCTGTGGTGGGATGAATGGTGGACATTTGGAGCTGGTGACTTTGGGCCTTTATGGCTGTGTGTTTGTGGATGAACAGGATGCTGTCAATGGTGAAGCCTAAGGATTTTGCTGAATCAGAGTTGTGGATCAAATCCTTCTAAGCACATGTCATTGAGCCATTGTTGGACAAGTTGTTGTTTAGCGAGAGGACCGATGAGGAAGCATTCGGTCTTGGATGGGTTAAGTTTGTGGTAGTCAGTCAACATCTCTGATGGATAGGTAATTACGTAGATGACTGTTGTCCTGTGGGCTTTTACCTGTCATGTGCAATGCAGTATCAAACAGAACATAGTCACCTGGACGGCCTGAAGTCTTACCCAAGCGGTAGGAGAGAAATCAATTCTAGACAATCCCATCCTGTTGGTGAGTAGGGAATGTGGTGGTCGACAGTGTCGAATGTAGCCATGAGGTCAAGGATGAGCACCCTTATGCATGATTTGGAGAGCATCATCCACCAGCTGGGTGGTGGCCATCTCGAAGCTACGCTTGAGGTGAATCAATGGACTTCATGAGACATGAAAGGAGGACAATAAAGACAGACAAAGAAATGGTATTAATTACATAGCAGGGAAAGTTGAATGTTAAGTATTTTGTAATGGGAGAGAGGGAGCATTATGGGTGGGAGCATTGTGTGGGTGGGAGGGTTCTTATGGGTTAGGACAGGGTACCCTTTTAGGGAAAGGAAACTATTACCAATTTTAATTGCATTGATATCCACTTGTTCCAGAAAAGCCCACTAATGAGCACAATTGGGTCGTCATGTTTCAGAGGATTGCCAAAATACAATGGGTAGGGCCCAAGGAGCAGCAACCTCCACCTAATGCTCAACGTAATCTGTAGACTTCATAGATAGGAGATGGATGACCAACACTCTTCATCCATCACAAAGTAGCGTGAGTCCCACATTACCATCGAATTATTTTCCAATTAATTGTCCCTTACATGCCGTGCTGTCAAACTAGAAATTATATCGTGCCTCCTATTGCTATGAATATATGCATATTGGCCTACGCCAAGCTGCTAACAAGCTGCTTATAAACTACATGTGAATAAACTCGCATTGCAAGGTCCTGACCTTAGAAACCATGTAAACTGTCATTTTGGGTCAAGCCGCCATTTTAGGTTTTCTTGCTCTATAAAGTCACCATGTGAGCTAAAATGGTAGCCTATCTTATTCAGAACAGAACTTGATTGTCATGACCTCTGTACAGCTAATGTATAACTTGCCTGCAGGCCACTTGTTAGGGTCATGAGCTGAGACCTTGTCCTTCTGCTGACCTGTGTGCAATGGATTACCTGTATCACCGAAACTGATCTATAATTGAATGAGAACACCTGCTTAACTATATTGTATTGTTAGGCCTAGAGCATACATTATTACCATTTCTTCTTGTTAATGTATAAACCTAAGATGAACTAGATTTGATCTGGTAAGGGACCTTAGAGCAGTAACTTATTTATGGAATGGTTAACCTGCAGAAAGGCTGGACAAAAGGCTGGAAAAATGTATAAAAGCCTGACTGTTTCAATGAATATTTGCACTCTCTGAGCACACCGAACCACGCCGGAGTTCACTGTGTTGTACTGAGGGTCGATAGCTATCTGAATTTTGTTCTGTTCTTTTGTAACTGGATTCAGTATAAAATAAAGTACTTTGTATGTTCCTTTGTAAACTGTGTTTGGTGTGTTTCCTTTTTTGGTTACCCTGCCTCATATTATTTCCTTGTTTTCACAGTGCCACATTGCTATGGCATAACATGATATTGCATGATCTGCGTTTTATTAGACACACCAAAGAGGAAGAAATGCATTAAAATACACTCCACCAGTGTTTTCTTTTTTTAGTAAATCAGCAGTAGATGGAAAGTAGTGAGCCAGACTAGGACTAGCCTCTTATCTATCCACTTTCCAAGATAGGCGGCACATTAGTGCCACCTAGGATCAGACTACCACTTGGGATAGGGAGAGATAGACATTCTGATGGGAGATTTAGCGAGCTGTAGGCCGCTGACCAAATAGAACCTCAAAAAACGTTCCCCCCTGTTGTGTGATGTCCGAGAATTGCCCACTTGAGAAATGGGATATGGCTTTTTAGCCACTTCCTAGCTACTGACTGTTCATTTCTGTCATGCACACCTTGGAGGTGTACCATTGTGTAGATGTTGAATGACCAATGAGCGCTGCGAATCCCTTATGGTTTTCAGATTATTTGGACACAGTTTAATTATCTTCCTTCTATGGTCAAATCCCGAATAGCCTTGTCTCATGTGCCCAAAGTACATATTTGCTTTGTTATGATTAAAGAACTATGGTGATGCAGAGAATGGAAGGCAGCATGCGTGCAACACAGTGAGATTCCTGAGCACCGTTGTGATTCACACACAAACATGTTAATAACACTCTCACCAGAAATGATCAGTGAACGCTTCTAATCGGTAGTATTCTCTGGTTCATATTATTGGATAGGCCTTCCTAACACAGCGCAGAGGATCCCTGATTCTTTCTATAATCCAGGTTTGCCAAGGTCCTATGTCACCAGGGGAGCAGTTGGCCCAGAAAACAAGCCCCATTACATTTTTCTTTTTTATATGGAAGCTTGAAGTCCATTCTATTTCTAGCCTTTCTTGTGGCCCATGTGAGCTCTGCATTGGTATCACTTTCATTGGTATTAATGTGAGAAATATTGCTGATACTTGTTTTTAATAGACTTCAGGTGTGAAACGTATTCTGTACCAATATGTCCAGTTCCCTTTACTCCAAACTCATGCAATATCCAGAATTAAGGACTGGGGATTAAAACGGGAATTGCTTAGCTGACTTATGTGCCTACCCACCGCCCCCTTTTCACACTGCACCATTTTTTATCGCATCATGGACTCTGCGGTTGCCTTTCTCTGTGAACAACTTGCTCCTGTAGTGATATTGGTCTTTGGGCTTTCTATGTTGAAGGACATCCAAGAGTTCCATACCAGCATCAGTGAAGACACCTTCATGTTATCAGTGCTCCTTTCCAGATCAGGAGAAAGCTTCTTCTGAGACAGTGATTTCTGACAATCGAGCATATGCTATGATCCAGTGGTTAGCATCACCTCCACCTGGGTTTACACCATGATGACAAGTATGAATGTTATCCTGACTTGGCAGTAAGAACACCATGTAGAAGTCACTCTCATACCTTGTGTCTTTTTTGCCACAGAAAAAGAAAACCGTTTAGGCATGATCAATGAGACCCATACTAATTGTTTTTCAAATAAGTGCCCTAACTCTACCTGCTGGTATGGTAACGTAAAACAGTAACATGTGGATGAATGTGCACTGGAAGTCTTGGCTCATTTATTCTGATGACTCATGATAGAGGGGAACATATTCTGGGCTTTCTATATACCATGGAGCACCCACAAACACAAAGCACATTCTAAACACACTTTCCAGGATTATGTGTTTGCTACTTTATTTAAATATATTTGTGTAGTTTGACATGTTTTTGTGTCACATGTGCCATTTGTGGAGGATTGGCATCCTCTGGGGGCTGAGGACGCCTACATGCATTGGGCCTCATTACGACCCTGGCGCTAATGGTTTAACGGCGCCGTTAAACCATTAGCGCCTGATTACAAGGTCCCTTAGCGGGTTGGAGGCTTTAACACCTGCTTTTTGCAGGCGTTAAAATCCAACCCGCTAAGGGACCTTGGAGCTAATTACAGCAACCGTAATTTACGGTGCCATAATTAGCGCCTTCCCCATCCTCATTATGCCCTATGGGGCAAAATGGGAATGGGGAAGGGCAAATGGTGAATGGGGAATTACCGCCGCCGCCAACCTTGTGATGGGGGTGGAAATTCCGCCATCAACCATGCTGGAGACCGGCATGGACCATGGTGCTAATAGCACCATGGTCCAGCGCCTGGGTCGTAATGAAGCCCGTGTAGAACTACCCAGAGAAGGTATGAGGAGAATCTCCCAGGGTCTTCTCCACTCTCCTCTGTCAAACAACCTTCCTGCATGAGGGGTTCAGGCGTTATTGGAGTAGAACAAGCATGCATAGGTAACACAAAGTATAATGAAGCCTGCTATTGCTGGGAAGATTCCTAGACACACCAATTGCTACTACAAGAGGATTACTTGACCTGCTGGCATTTCTGTACTGATTGCACAAAGTACAATTGCTCATCAGTAAGCGTAGAGACTATCCCTGAAGCTGAAGGTAGTGCTGTGCATTGCTACATGCACTTCTGCCGGGCCTAAAAATGTTTGACCAGGACTTTAAGCCTTCAGTCCATGCTATCACGAGCAATCAGGGAATATGTAAGAACAGGGAGCTGGAACAAGCAATACACTGGAGAATGATGATAAGGGGACACAAAACACATGGAGAAGGTAGGAAAAGAGAGTTCTGACTTTTCACTCAACCCAGAGTGGATAGGGAAATTGCTCATCCAATATCGCACATTTTCTGACCATCCAGGAACTTTACGGCCCGACTAAAGCAGACTGGAGAGAGAGTAGATTGTCACACTGGGGACAGTGGTCCAAAGATAGGGAGCTTTACCTGTAGAGCCAGAGAACACAAGACACCAGACACTTCTGAGGGATGCTATTCAGCTGCTGTGGTGAACCCTTATCCGTGAAAGAGCAATAGCATGTTGGAGTCTATTCAACAGACGCTGACCAGGGTCAGGAAGCAGCCAACTTATTAGGCAGAAAGGAAAAGGCATAGCTTGCTGTAGCTCACGACTTGGAGGGTGACCCTTGGCTGATGAATGATAATAATAATTTCAGCCTGACAAACCTAGTAAGGGGAGGGGGAATCTTACAGGTAGCTGTAGCGATTGCACGCTGCAAGGGAGACCATTCCTGCTGGTAAGGTATTCTCTAAGGCAAGGCGGAGTAAGCAGTTCTTGCTGATACAGATATTATGGTGCAAGAAACATTGACAATGTTTGTTCCCCCAACATATTCTAAGACTATTACAATTGTATTAACTGACTCCAGTCCTAGAATATGTGTGTAAGGTGCTGGATAGTAGAAGGAAAAACTAAAAAGATCTCTGGATTACATTTTTCATTGCTGATATGAGTGTATCCGGCATGTAGCAATTTGTGATACCACAGAGCCTCTGATGGTAACTTCTGGTCTAGAGGGTGATACTTTCTGGACCCAGCAGAAACAACTGAGTAACCAAGAATGTTGCTGGTCACTATATCCTTGGAATGAGACTACAGGTTTTATTAAACAAAAAGAAAATCCCTCACTTGGCCCTGTTGCTATGTGAGTGATTTCTTAACTAATAACCTGAAATAAAAGGTGCTCGTAAGGATCGTCTTACATAAACTTGTTCTGTACTGTGTCCAAAACATAGGCCATCTACGAACCCTACAACTATTTAAAGGAACATTTAAACAACTGGTCTGCTTGCTGTTGAGTTGTGCGTGGCCCCCTCTTCCAAATATCTCTGGACATAGCCCCTCAGTTTTTTTTTTCAGGTTCTCTGTTGCTTTCACAGTTCCAGTGAGTCACAAAATTTTCTTATGTAAAATAAATAGAAATGTTCCTCTTGTCTTTCACAGACCTGGCTTCTTCTTTACAGTTTCAAAAGATAATACAGTTCTGCAACTTTGTCTTGTAGACCAAATAAGATTAATCTGATGTATCCCTCCTCACAGTTGTGGCACGTTCCCAAGCCTTTTCTCTTTCTGTAACTTGTTTAGGAGTGAGTTTCGGTAGTTAAAATAATGAGTCATATCGCACCCCTTCGATGTGACTTTCTTCCACAGCTGAGATTTTTTTTTTTGTCGTCACATATAGACCTGTGGACTCCCGTACCCCTGTGTTGGAGTTTCTTTTCTCTTCTTCGTTATGTCCCTGGGTCCCATGAGCTTCTTGAATTGAGTCTCTTGCGTGTGCTGTGTGACTCAACCGCCCTCTGCCCTCTACTTATTTTGTTCCATGTACATACTGTTCAGCGGACTCATTCCTATGTGGTGGAACCCTCGGGTGTTGGATGCTGGTCCTGGCTCCCTCTCAGTATCTGCCTTCTCTCTGGCAGCCTTCTTTCTCTCATTCCGGTCTCCCGCATTGGTCGCAGTTCTGTCTCACAAAGGAAGGGACCTTGGGTCTTTGGTTCCCCAGAGCACCTGTGCTTGCCAGTAGTGCACAGTTTTCCGGCAACCACATAACTGTTACGGTCCTACCTCTAGGCTGCGTCGGCCGTGCACTGTAGCAAACGTACCCTCTGTGTAGCTTCGATCAGTCTGGCAGGCTTCACATCCGCTCCTCGCTCCCTCGAGGTAAACGCTGTTTCCCTTGTATGCCAATCTGGAAATTGAGGGACACCGTTCCATTGGTCCTGGGGCTTCTTTAAGGAAGGTTCAGCAGCCAAGCATGTGCAAATCCCCCATTACCTTAATACTTTCATCTGCTCCCAATTATGCAGAAAACACTTGGGACATTAGGTTTGAGAGAGATGGTACCACCTTGTTCAACTGGGAGACCTTGTCCCCTAAGGGGCAGTCACTACCAGTGATATCCCGCTTGCCCAAACCCATTCGGAATGTTCTGCATAACGTACTCGCCTCCTTAATCTCACAGGGTTGTCCCCCCACTTGTGTGAAAAGGGACGAATTCCCTTGATTCTTCACAACATGTGCAGAGGATTACAATGATGTTTGTCACTAATCAAACTGCTTGGAGGCAAATTCCCAGGTAGAAAATGATATACCATGAAAAAATAAACTGCAGTGGTGCAGAGCATAAGTACGAGATGGCAAAGTTATACAGTGGTAATCTGAATTAGGTTAGCAGATTGAACTGCAAACATTGTTGATTAAGCTCTGCGATAAAGCAATGGATGCCTGTAATTCCTTAGAATGGGACCTCAGAAAGGAAGTTTGAGGGCCAATATTCGAAGCATTGTTGGAAGAAGCTATGACTGGATACAGAAGCTAGGTTTGCAAATGCCACAAACCCCTTCAAGGTGAAAGTTGACTGTTGTGGGGTATCTGTTCTGGCCAGGCACTGATCAAGGAGATATGGTTGAGATTTCTGTAAAAGCTCTTGAAAGATAATTCGGATCTTAAGTACATGGGCACTTTAGTGTTTTTTGTATCCAAACCCTGGAACAATGTGCACCCTCTGCGTCTCTACTGAACTTGGGGGTAGTAAGCAAGTGCATGGTGGTAAATCTTAAGTTCCTGCCTGAATGCATTTCCTGCTGTGAGATGTGGGGGTTTTAGAACCTGTGTTTGAGATGGCAGTACAGAGGATAATGAGGAGAATCCTTCTCAGGGAGCCCTTGCAAGAGGCACAGGGTGGGTAATAGAGGACACGTTTTTGCACAGGAACATTTGTCTAACTTCTTGGTTTTGAAGCATTTGCAGCTGATGGATTAGGTTCAGGTTTATGCTCACACGGACGGAATAGCAATAACCCAGTATTGTCAGGTTGAAGGCATAAACATCTTAATTCAACAGTGGCATCTCTAGATATGGGATGGTTTTCCTGATAATGTCGAGTGGGAAATTGGATGGTTGGGCGATCTGAGGAGAAGGGATTGACCAAATAGAATTTCAAGGATTCTACCATTTTCCGTGAGCAATTGCAATGAGCCCCAGGATGTGGGCTATTTAAAAGTGAGGATGCATGGCTCAGAGATTTCAAAGCAAATGATTTCACTTTTGTTAAGAGTCATGGAGTGGTTATTATTTTTGATGGAGCCTTTCAGGGAGCTGAAAGATGTTGATAGTATGAAAGGCACCTGAAAAGTTTAAAATGATTCATTCATGCAACTGATTAATTCATATCCCGGGAGTCATTGATTTTCTCTTTTGTGCAGGTGACTTGTTTCAGTGCTTCAATGCTATTGGAAACCGGATTGATTTTCTTGTTGCAGATTGTGGGTCTCAAAAGTTACATTGCCAATATTGTCTCGTTTTTTTGCCCAAAAAAAAAGAAAATCAGATATTGATTGACAATTCATGACTGAGGGATCCTCATTATTATTATTATTTTTTTTGCTCATAGCTGTTTTGAGAGCATTTAGATGTATGCCACTAGAAAGGAGGGTGTTGCATACATTTTCATTAGGTTCAGCCAGTAGGTGCATTAACACATTTATCAAGAAGGCAGGGCAAAATTGACAATGCTCTGTTGAGGTCTTGAGTTTCCTACTTGTAAAAGTCCTCTCGGGTGATGAGGGAAAACCTGTTTGCAGGTGTGTTTTTGACAGGGGCGAGGGGAAGAAGTGATTGAGTTTGTCCCTTAACATCATTTTGAACCTGTTAAAACATGCCTTGGAAGGCCAGAGCCAAGTCATTAACAGCATAACAGATGAATCTGATTGGATACATTTGTTGGTGTTCCTTGTTGATTTTGAAGACTTCTATATGTTGGGCAACGGTGATGTGTTTCTGGTAGAAAGCATTTTTTTCATTTGAATTATGTTCTATGATCGGTTTAGAATTTTGCATTTAAATTTTTCATCCAGAGGTTTGGAGTTGTGCCAATGTTCAATGTTTCTCACAGATCCTTTAATAATGTCAGATTCTTCATTAAATCACTTGTTAGCTTGTTTTGTAATGGATTTTAAATTTTGTCTAGACTGGCGTGAAGGTACTGAGGGTTCATGTTATATCATTTTCCATGTTACGAGAAAAGCCTACTGTGCCAGCTACTAAAGAGGCAGTCGGTTGCGGAGGTCTGAAATTTTCTTCAAAGTATTCTCTTGTCAGTATATTGTATGGTCTGTATTAGTGGTATTCATTTTGAATGTATCAATGGGCCTTTGAACAGTATGTAATAGAGCAAAACATTCTCACTTGTTCAGGAGTTAATGGTCTAACCAGGGGAGATGAATGTAGCAATTGGTAGTTATGGAAAAACAAAGTCTAAAAACATCTTCTCACGCATTACCTGCACCGCAGCCCCTTCCCCTTAATTGTATCAGGATGGCGTCTGTATCCATGATGCTGCAGGTTCCTGATAGGGCAGTACAGAACCAGTGCAGTGCAAAGCCATAAAAACCACCCTCTTTACATAAGGTGCGTCGCACCAGTTTGAATACCTCTCATTTGACCCATTGCATATGCAGGAATGTTATGACCAATTGTACCAGTCTTAATATCAGTATTATGCCTTGTAGTAGTACTCAGAATGTGCCATTGAATGTTACTATTCCTGTGCCCTTGTAACTAAGCTCTTGTACGTAACAGCGCCTCAATGCCCTATATATATAAATAAATAAATAAACCTCTGTTCTCAGACGGAAGACAGCAACATTGACCCACTCCTCTACGGGGATCACCACCATGACACATTTACATATACCACATGTCACTTAATGTATACAGTGCCACATTGTTGTTACCTGATGTCATGGCAATGTGCCATGGCTCAATGGTTCTGATGTAACCTGCGGTATCCCATAAAAGGGAGACACTGCTTAATCATGGTACTTCTTAATGCTTCCTTAGCCTGTTGCCAGCCAGCTTTGTAGTGCATTGTTTCCCCTCTCAGCCTGTTCCACTTTTTTTCCTAATTTCTGCCTTTTGCCCCCCTCCCCTGACCCCCCTTCGTTGTTCCTTCTTTAGCCCTTTTCTTCCTGGTTCTTTGATTGTTGGTCTTCGTTCCCCATCCTGCTCAGCCTTCTTCCTTATAGCCATTATCTGGCTCCTTCCGGGTATTCTTGCAGTCTACCATCCTTACACCTCCCAGACCAGTGCCTGCACTGTCTTCACGCTGCACAAATTCTGGAAGGCTAGCATGTGTTGTGGGCAGCTGGGCCTTGACCATCCCTGAGTTCCAACGCTCCGGTGTGGGACGGGGTTGGTTCCTCCTATTGCCTTGTCTTCGGGCACAACCTGAAACTACTTTGAGGAAATGCTGGGAACAAGTCCCCAGGTAATCCGCCCCCGTGCGTTGAGGTGCGTGATACATACATACAGTATGACTATCTAAAAGTGGGTTTGTATCCAATCATGGGACAGAACCCAGATTGTTTGTTTGACTGTGATACAGAATTCATCATTTTGTTGTCATCCAAGTTCAGACAGATATAGTCTTCCAAATGATGAGCCTTTTGTTTGGAGGTTAATGTTCAGTTCTGACTATTCAGCAAGTACACAGGATTTAGGTCCTGTGGTGGTACACAAGTAGGAATAGTTAGGGAGGTTGCATGGTCTTTTCTATGGGATTTAGCACATGAATTTGCTATTGGTGAGATCAATTAGTGGGGATGGAGGAGCTATAGTTGTCAATGAACCACATTTCTCTCAGGTAAAGAATATTCACGTCGCATTCTTCCACTGATATATAGATGGTCACTGTGTGTTCGATCGCTGATCATCAATGACACCACCAGGTGAGATACTGTTGGGAAACTTTGTACTGGGGACCATGCCAGTAGTCAGGGGTGGAAGTATTAAGTTGGCTCTGAGGAGCAGTGTTGTTCCCACAAATAATCTCTCCAAGAGCATGTAGAACTTGGTTGCAATAGGAAATGCTGCATTGGCTCAATATGGGGTATGCATTAGTTGAGAAGGTATCCTGAGGACGTGTAAAGTTGTTGGAAAAACCTGGTAAAGGTGGGTATGAGCTGCAATGAAGAGGTCTTTGAGCAGTTGCCAGTGGGGTGGTCTCAAGGGGCATGATCTTATCATGTTTATGATAACTGGAAGGATGGCTTCTAACTTCTTGCATTCCAAGTTAAAAGCCGTATTCTTAGAAGTCCTTTGATGCAGATGTGAATGGAAACATACTCTGTGCAATCTACAAACCCTTACAATAAAACATTGTCTTGTCCTCTCATGGAAACCCCAGGGAATATGCTCTTTTGGTCTTTTATTGGGAATCTTCCTTACCTCTCATGCACCATGGGGCTGGTAAGTGTTAAATAGTGTGTGTTGCTCTGCACCACTTACAAGGCATCCAAGTGCCGGAATCTGTTTTGATAAAAGCCTTGTGCAGACAAGAATAGCTAAAATTTGCTGACCATGCTTTAACATTTTGTCACCTATTTACTTAAGGGATCCTGTTGTGTATAAAAAGCAGCACATTTCTTCTGTCCAGTTGTTTAAGGTTGCTGAGAGCTGAAACTGACCGGCTTTTCACCTAGGGTAGAACATAGTTGTTTTGTTTAATTTGTTCTTTATAGCACAGAATGGAAACAGTTGCAATGTGAAGCTTGACAGCAAGCCACATGGTTGCAGTGCCCCTTAGAGCAACCAGATACATGTATGCAGTTGGATTGACTAGACACCATACTCCATATGAGGTACTCCACGTGGAGCAAGGGATATAATGCTTTTCAGTCGGTATAGATGTGTGGGTAGATAGGACAACAATAAAGGCAACATTATTAGCCCTTCTTATCCAGGCATACCTGCAGTTGGGGTTGCAGTGGGATTGACCTAGGCAGGAAGATTTCTGGATAGAATAGCTTGATGGTTCAATGGTTAAGAGGGGAAATTGTCTGTAAATGAAAGCAGCATGCAGGGTCACTGGTGAGGTTGGTTGGAAGAACAGCATAAGGAGGAAGTCAAGCAATTATAACAAGAAAGGTTTAGGTCTGTACGAAATGGCGTCTCGGGAGGATAGCTTAGGGGCAACGTGCTCGCCTTGGGACGACACAGAGCAACACAGGTTCGATCCCCGGGTCCGTGATTAGAAACCTCTGGGTACTAAGCACGTTATGAATAACCAATCATATCATGTAATGTATTCATGCATATTCAGTAGGGTGGCAAAGAGTTGCAGAGGTGTGGGCCAAATGTGGATATGGAGATTGTACCGTAAGTGGCCACTGCAGACCGAGATGCTCATTCTCATAAGTCATTTGCATGTTTGCACTGCATCAAGTGCGAAGGTAGGGCTTTAACACTTTTGAAGTATTTTAATCTTTGCCTTGTCTTCGAGGACTTTTTAATTTCCTGAAGCCAAAAGTCAAATCCAGCAGAATTGTGGATCCTCTGGAGTTACTATTCCAGAAGGGAAGACCCGAATGCAGGAGATTGTGATAGCCCAAGTCATCAGTTTAACCTGGAAAAGAGATGTTTTTGTCCTCTACTGAGCTGTTCTATGTATTGAGATTCCTGCCATTCAATAAAGGTGACCATCGGACAGACCGTGCCCATTCTCATGAACATGTTTTGAGCCCATACCGAATATTTCTATTTTGGAATCCATTGATAATAGTGTCGCCAATGGAAGGATCAGCACCATTCAAACAGGTAGTGGTTGTCGAGTAATGGACAGTAGTCAGCCAGCTACCTCACATCCACTGGAGAAAATGTGGACTGGGGCCAGAAAGTACCAATCCCTGTATCCTACAGTTTCTTACAAAGCATTGACGGAGAATAGGAGGTTCGATCACACAAAAGTGCATGCCCGTATTTGGGGATTTTCAGAATGAGTGGGGCAGGAAGACTGTCAAAAAGCAAGATGGGCAAAGCACAGGACTTCAAACATGAGAAGTAGCCATTTTGAGCATACAGTTCCCAAAATGGCATTATCACAGTAAAAAGACAAGCACATGATGGCGTGCGAGGATAAAAAAATAAAACTCATCTCAGAGCCACTAGCCGGCCCTAGGTGTATCAAAAATGTAGAAGATATTTTGAGAAAAAAGGAAAGGGTCAAAAGTGACTCAAACACTCCACTGAAGGTGGCTTGTGTTACAAAGTAAAAAACACAGGGGATATGATATGATATGGCATTTGTAACACGCCTATACACAAGTGTTTCAAGGCGTATGGAGAAAGCCTTTTCCTGCACTGGCAGTATTAGAGACTGACCAGTGCTCCCAAAACAAGTAGAGAGGCTGAAAAGGCATCATACACCCCACAAGCTTCCAGGTACCAAACCATAGACTGATATGCTGTGGGGTTTATTGGAATAACTGAAGGGAAAGTTACAAAAAGGAAGACAAATCTTACTGTAAGAGTAATAATAAATGCACCCAAAATGTAATGGTGTATGTGCGCATTTGATCTTTGTATCTTCTCCCAGAGCCCAAGGCTGAGAGAGCTCCTCACCAGTGAATTCCTTGTGGTCAAAAGAAATAGTTGTTGTAACTATTTCTTCCAGTGTGACTTGGATCCTTGTCCACTCCTCCCTGCCTGAGCGCACTGTCTCCACAGTCATTAAGCAATGTCTACTGTGGACTTCTGTTCAGTGACGTCATATGAGCTCAAGCAAATGTTGGGAGCAATTCAGTGACCCAATGAAGATCTTAATATTTATCCATCTGGGTTGCATTTATTTAGCTTGATCAATGGATCAGCTCTACCCTGAAATATTTCCTCGGTTCTGCAAAGAACCCATTTGTGACCACTGCCTAAAAAAGCCAGAATTTTAGGTTGACACTTTTCCCTTTTCAGTTTAGTATCATAAGATGCAGATAATGTGATTTGTCAACACTTGTATAGATGGATTTTGAAACATTGTCTACGTTGAGCTAAAATCACAAATCAATTTGAATTTTCCTGGTTGCCGCATCTGGTCTCCATCCTCAACCTGGCAAAGAACCACCGCTCTAGTAATGGTGAACAGTTATTGATGCCTGGGCCTTCGTGCCAGCTGCCATCAGTCCATTTCACTTGACGTGATAATGCCATCTGATACAATTGGCCCTGTGTTAGTCCTAAATCAGTTGCTAACCTCATGGGTCAGACCCTGGGGCTGCCTTCTCTAACCCCTCAGAGTGACTAACATTTGTAGTCACATCGAATGATAGTGATTCTTTTGTTTCAAACATACTGTGCTATGCACCACATTTAGAGGTGGTAGGGCAGAGAAACAAGTTACACATTTGAAGAACAATGCATGCACCAAGAGACGATTAATGGAAGAAGGTGTGAATAACTGCTGATCTGAGCCTGTGAGTCGGGTAAATGGAGCAGGCATACATTTTGTAGTCAAAAACTTCCAAACCTCATTCTTTGGGCATTTTAATGGAAACTGGAGAAACTATCATTTCAAATAAGAAACAGCAGAAAACAAGATAGGGGTCAGGCCAGTGAGAGGGAGGTGGGGGAATGTGGATTCAGGAGACAACAGAAGGTAGATTGATATATTGGAGTGTGAAGAGTTGAATAGGATCTCGAAGGAAAGAGGAGAGATGAACAAAGTGATGAAATTAACAGGGCAAAAGGAGACTGGAAAACTGAGAGACTGTGATAGTAGGAAATGGGAATGTGTGGACATGTGTTGAATGTGAGAGGATGCATGGGTAAAGTAAAAGAGGAGGGTATGATGAGATCGTGGAGAACATAGATTAACAAGAGAGAGATATGCCAAGGGACAGTGAAAGCAAAGCAATTAGATTGTAAAAGGGCGTCAAAATAAGATGAGACGGGTAGAATGAGGACCAATCATTTGTAAGTGGTAAATTGGAAAGGAAGGAGTGGAAACAGCTAGAAGCAGAGGGGAATGGGAAAGGTAAGGTTCGAGAATTAAAGCACGGGAAGGGTAAGGCAGAATATGCTGCAGGGAGGATTGAGAGACCTATTCAAAATGTTTGAAACACAACAAAAGTATTTGATTTGAAGATTGAAGAAAGGGGAGAGGTGAGACTGGGAAAGAAGGGATGACAAAAAGCAGGAAAGGCATGTGAGAAAGAAAGAAGGCAAGAGCCAGTTTGTATGAGACATGGAAAAGGGAAAGGGCAAGTGGATTGAGAGAGGCATTGAATGAGACCCCCATTGAGGGTCTGCAGACATACAGAGAAGAAGTAGAGTCATTCTGAGAGTGGGGGAAAATATATCACCTAGGGAAAGTGAATCCCTGTTGGACAGGGTAGCAATCGGGAAGACGATAGGGGAGAGAAAAAACCTTTTACATTAATAAGCAGAGAAAATTAGATTATAGATGGGGTGAAGGTTAGACCAATGAGAAGAGCAGGTTTAAGTAATGGTGAAGGGTGGTCAAGTCAGAGTTGCCCTTGGGAAAACAGACACAGAGGTATTTCCCTTACCATTGGCAGGGGCTGGGAAGCTCCTAGGAGCAATGTCTTCATCTCCACTGTTCCTTCTTTCAACCCTTGTCCAAAGAACCCTAAAGTGGGACTTTGGGCATTCTTTTGTGGCAGGGGATTAACCCTGTACATCAAGAAGTGGCGTCTCGTGTCTCCGATACTAGGCCTTACAGGTTTTGCTATGTGGTAACTGCCCCCCTTTACTCTGCTGCCTCCCACACCACCACCCCTTCCCTGGAGGCATTCCATCTGGAGAGAAGAAGTTGGCTCCCAATGCAAACCTCAATAAAGTTTGATCCTGCCTCAGTGAGGGGAGATGGATGCTACTCCTTTTTTTTAAAATTCAAAATAACTGCAGAGACCTGAGTCCCATCATGGATCGGCAGTATTTCATTTTGTAGCTGTTTAAGGACGCATTCAAGATAATCTCCCTCGACTTCAAACTTTGGGACTGGTGAGTTTCACTCCACCCTCTGGATGCTGACTACTATTTACCTTTCAATTCAAGACACAGAAGGGGCACCGCTACCAGTTTGCATTCCTGACCTTCAGCCTTTCATCAGCCCAAAGGGTTTTCATGAAGCAGTGAGCTGTAGTGGTTGCACGTTCCAGAAGGCACCCGATTAAAGTGCTTCCCCTCCTGGGTGACTTCCTCTGTCTCAATCGCTGTTGAGACCTCATGTCTGCCCCTTGCCATCTGCTACACGACTTGGACATCTCCCTCAACCTTAAGAACCCCAGATTCTGCACTTTCAGTCACTCCACTTCATCAGCGAAGTTGTTGGATACATGCTCGAGAAAAGAACATGTGGTGACATCCTAGAGACGGTGCAAGTCGTCCAATCCCAGACATGGGTCCATATTCTTTTGTCGGCTCCTGCATGTTTGCCGGGCCAGGGACTCAGTTATGCTCAAGGTCGCTCCAATGGCGTCTTTGCTGCCAATAGTCTCAGTTTCAGGGTGACCTGACAGACCTTTTGAAAGCCTCCAAAAAAGTGTCACAAACGTTCCCTTGGTGGGCCTGCAGAGACAACATGCTAAGCAGAGAGCTTTTTTGGCAACTGTGGCCACCACTGACAGTAATCAGGGATACCTCCGTGAAGATCTGAGATGCTCACCTGGGCAATCTGCCGAAGATTGAACTTCCCTGCTGAGATGAGGGTGCACATCAACCCGGAACTGTGTGCCATCAGACTGTTGCCATCAGTTGCTTTCATGCCATCTTCATGCGGCAAGTGTGTCCAGATTCTGATGGACAACTCAACAAAAGAAATGTTGTGTGATGACTGCCTCTTTGCAAGGAAGTGATGTGGCTGCCGGTGGCCAGTCTAGACCGGATTGAGAGCTGAGCCTTGAAAGGACCAAAACACGCTTGAGGAACAATTCTCGTCAGAGATCTAAGACTTGTCTTTTTAGAGACACTGGGGGAGACTCGCATCCCCAAAATGGAGAGGGTGCCCTAACACCCCATTGTTTATGCCATCCTGGTACTAACAAGACCAGCAAGGGTGCATGTTCTTACTAACCTGTAGGTAAACCCCTTCCTACTACTGGTGTTTATCCCTACATTATACTGTGTGAGAAACTACTAGTAAGGTTGACTCTTCTCCAGTCACGTGGTGCTTGTTGATCTGCCGCACTATGATGGTCCTTTTCTGTACATGAGGATCATTTGAGCTATTGCTGTCTGTTCTGTAGTTCTGAGTGTCTGCAGGCCACCCGTTCTGTTTGTGAAGGGAACATGAACTGCTGCCCGTTCTGTAGTGACTGTGTGCGAGTAAATGTTGCTTTGTTCTGTACGAAGGGGAAAGCTTTCCCTGCTGTTGTCAACGCTTCACTGAATATCATGGTAAACTGCCTCGGAGAAGTGACGCCTTCATGTGTGCCTGTGACGCTTTAAACAGTGATTTGCTTTTAAACCGCTCGCTATGCTGACTGCATCATTTTATATTTGAGAAATGGAAAATACACAAATGTTAACACCACTACTGTGCCCTGGAGAGAAAATGCACACGAGGGCTAGTAAATGCATGTTTACCTCCCCACTACATCTACTTGCACAAAAGAGGCGATAATGCCAGCATCACAGAAAATTAAATCAAAATCTATTAGCTCTTAACGCCTAGAAACACTTGTGTACAGGCGCGTTGTTTGTTTGTTTTATTTATTTATATAGCGCTCCATACCCTGAGGTATAAGGGCGCTTAAGGAAGCAGTTACATAGTGTGATATATACAATTATGTGTTATAAATACAATATCATATAATTTCTACTCATGATTGTGCAGGTCTAGCAATAATCCAAACAAATGTATAAGGCCATGCATTGCAAGATTATGTGCTTAAAATGGTAATATAAGAAGTTAACATGATGCATGCATACTACAAACTGCGATTTTTGTTACCGATATTTACGCACTAATTTGAAGCATTTGTAAAGATGAAAGGCTGAGTAAGCCCTCCTTGCATTTGGGACTTTGGCCTCTTTCACACAGATCTTTTCAGCAGGCACTGAACCCACTGAGTTATCTTACCATCTCATGGGCTTGAGTTCTGATAAACAAGTGTGCAAATAGTGCTACAGCACAAACTGCAAACATTTAATATCTGATCACTATGCCACATTGTGGAATTAAACGACACAACAATTTTAAATGATTGACCATGTCTCTATTTTAAGACCGCTTCTCCAGGATGCCAAGAACACTGCCATGGGTGAGCAATACCCTGGTGTTTTAGTAATTCTGATAACGTGATCCTTTTTTTTAGGACCATCGGAATGGCCAACTCCCTGTCTAGCTTGTGTCAATGTTTGCTTTGCATGGGGTGCTCCCCTCTCATGACTTGTGCTTTTGAAGAGAGGGAGCTCCCTTTCACCACGCTTTTCTGGGTTCTAGCTCACCCTCACACCCTACTTACTGTATGAACGTGCAAACCCTCTACGGAATAGCGTTCCCCACCGAGTGAATGGCGATGGTGCAAGCTCACACTCGGGTAGGCGTATTAGAAATTTGGCAACCTTATGTCTTCAGGTCAGGAATATATAGTGGTGAATTTGCAAATCTGTGTCTGGATCCCAGTAAGACTATTTGCGGGCAAAGCTTTGTCGGGACCCAGTCCTGGATTATCAGGGGTACAATCAGATCATAACTGAGATAAATTGGCAAAACTATTTAGTCGTTCCAGTGCTCGAAGGTTGTGTGGTGGGGGAGGCAAGGTTGCTACAGGATTGATGTATATTGTGTCAGCTGTTTCTTAGTCATGGCACGGAAATAGTAGAGACTGTTGGTGGCTATCATTAATGGGCGGACATCTTTTGACATACTTCTATGTGAGTCCCAGTATTAAAAGATCCAGTGCTGCTGCTCATAAGAATTACATGCATTGACAGAGTTGTATTTACATTTCCTATTGGAATTTGCCTCGACTGAGGCACACTGGAATAACTACGTAGGCATCAACTCTCGCTATTGGTGTAACAGTGAGAGGGAGGAAGACTGCTGTGCGTTGCTAGAATTGTGCATGGCTTTCAGTTTTGGAATATGCAATGCTGCGTGTCAGGATTGTGTGTGGCACTCAGACTAGATCTACCAAGATTCAAACAGTATTCAATGTGGACCGGCCCTGGCAGAGCTTTCTATAGGACCAGCACCTTGTTTTGGAATACTAAGGGATACTCTATATCCAGATGGTTGCCTTGGCAGAGTTGTCTGGTATGCACTTCAATAGTATGGACCCCTTGACATTAAATTGCAAAGGCAGAAGCAGATATGTCTCACAGTACTGCAATTGCAGAACCTGTTGTTACTCTGGGATATGCATTGGCAGAGCAGTGTATGAGCTAGACAAATATGGAGGATGGGGCACAGGATTTAAGAATTTAAAGAAATTTAGACCCCTCCCTGTACTGGAATAGTGTGGGATTTTACAATTCACTCTTGATTAGAATTGGCAAAGCATTGTTTGTGCTTAGAACAGGGAATATTGGAATGTGAGAAGGACCAGGTTTGAATTACTTATTTGGAACCATAAATGAAATATCAAGGTAGATGTGGTTTATGACTGCAGTGCATTAATTGGAATAGCTAATGTTTGTCCAGCATGCTGGGACAATACGGGGTGCTGCTGATTAGGAGTTGGGGAGTAATAACAGAGGTGTGCGTAATACCAGAGGTGGGTATAGGACCAGGTCTGAAGCAGACGGACTTAAGCCACATGTACTGATCTGCCATTGCACCCCAAGCATCCATCAGTACAACTCAGTCATTAGCCAGATGTATACTAACAAAGTGAGAAATCAGCAAACAATTTAGTACACTGCTAGTCTTACACAGGACAAAGAAATATCATTTGGTGCTTTACATGTACAGAACAATGACAGTAATAAAAAAAACACAAGTATGCCTCATATAAATGTGAAACAAACCATCTCAATGTCTTGGGGTCATGTGAAACTATAGCTGCTACATAGGTTGGTCAATTGTACGGAGTAATCATTGGACCCTCCGATTTCGTAAAGTTGTCAACACAACTGTGTTTTGGCTTGTGGAGCGATTAAGGGGCGCTCTTATTTCAATGGCCTTCCTCAGGACAAAAAGGATTTCGGTACCCCGTTCAAAGAGGAATTCCATGTTCAGGAATCATGCACAGAGGTATCATGCATGCCAGGGGAGAACATTAGACTCATTCTCAGAGGTGCTGTGTGGTAGCTTGTCACTGCCGGTGGAAGAATCCACTCATTTGGAAGTGTGGGGTCCGGGGAATCTCTCACGTGTTAGCCAGACGTCGATATACTCTGAAAAATGGTGCTTCATTTTAGAATAGGCTAGAGTGCCCAGGCTTGGTCAGCTTGGTGACAGTTTTGGCTGCCTGTAAAAGTGAACATTGGATGACATTCACTAGGTCGGGGCATAAAGACAGAATGTGTGGTACTTGAGCACAGGGAAGGTTTAGCGCAAGGAGCCTAGGACGCATCAGCATGAAGAGTGAGGAGCTTGCAAGGGGCAGATAGAAACTTCAAAGGCTTTGGGGTTCTTGGACAGACACGTAAAGCAGTAACAACATTGACAGACAGGAGCTGGGCATATTCTGCAAGGAGAAGCTTTTAAAACATATTGCCTACAGCAGATATGCTTGGAATTTGGAAAATGGTATGGTAAACTGTACCACTTGGCTCCATTTCCTTTTGAAACGTTCTTCCAATGAGCTCCCTCACCCCCAATCCCTTGAAACAGATTCTCAGCGATAGAATATACTGGTAGTTATGCCCCACCTGTTTTAAACTCTACCTTTTGGATGGAGATCATATTATGAGGAAATAACTGATTTTCAGAACTTATTTCAACATTCCTACTGTATTTCCTACATGCTCTGTGTACCAAATAGTGTACGTTGTAAATGCATCACTACTCATAACTGGGCGTGGTCTGTAAATGTAGGTGGTATTTACAACATTGCTTGCTTTGAAATATAACACGGCACTCAAGAGCCCTTTGGAGTGTCTTTTTGTTCGAGTCTGCTGCTGCCAGATTTGCATTAGGGTGGCTATGCTCCTGCATTAATTAATCTAGGAATCCTAACACAACAATGTCAAAACCTCTCCTTTTTTGGACTGCCAATATATCTTCCCCTGTGTGCTACCTCTGTGTGCTGTCCTGATTTTCTGATGTTCTAAGTGGCTTCTAGATTGTTGGTCCTCGTTGAGGAGCCGTGCTCTGCATTTTGCAGCCTGTTGTCATCTGTACTGCGCGCATTCTGTACACCTTCAATATTTTAAATGTATTGTGCTTTTACTTTTCATTTTAGGGTGCAGCCCTCAAATATTTACCAACGATTGTCAATGATGTGAAACTGGTATTTGATCCAAAGGAACTTAGGTAAGCTCGAAAACAATTCTTTAGAATGTGTTACTAACGCACCTTTCTAGTCGTACTGCTTGTTTAGAACCTGCTAGTGCCATGCCTTCGATAATGGTACACGCTGTTTGCATTGCTATCAGGGGTAGTGTCGTAACATACACTTCTATTAATCCTACTCTTGCAACGTGTTTGCGCTCAGTTGAACATGGCCACTCAGATTAGTGAATATAGGAACATTTCTACCTACATGACCGCAGTTACACTAAAACAAGGACTTGTGTTTCAAATTCAATCAGTATTGTTTATAAGGGAATAAAACCAAGACCGAGTAATGTTAATTAAGGTCGATATGAAATAATAAAAGGGCTTGTTCTTTAGTTAGCGACATCAACTGGTTTGCCAAGTGTGTATTCTCGAGGGTAGTGCAGGAAAGTTTACCGCCTCAGGCTCAGTGGCATTTTGGTGTCCCCCCACCCAGCGACCTACCTACTGCTTGCAGTGCAATTTGGCATCCCTGTTGCTCTCCTCTGTCTGTGATGCCCCAGGCGGCAACCTAATATAGCAGCAACTAGCCCTGTTTATTCAGACTCCATCCTGAGGACCTGGCTCTCTGACGCTGACACATGACCCTGATAATGGGCTACTGCTAAAATGGAGAACTTCCTCGGACTGTTGGGTAAAAGCAGGGAGCCCCTTATATGTTGCGTTTGGAATGGTTGGTTTGGAGAGACTTGCATTTACTTTTGGATGCAATCAGCCTGTCTGTTGATAGTCTTCGGTTTCTGTGCTAGAAACTGGACTGGTTTAAGTAAAGAGGCCAATTCATTTGGCAGAGCCCTTGTGTTTTTTCTGCGACAGCCTTGCTTCTGCCGTGGTTTTTCACTGTTTCATAATCCTAACAATAATACATTTTGAGTTTTGATAACAGATATGTAAACATGTGTGTGTTAGTGTATTTTGCAACATCATACACTCAAATGTGTGTGTATGACATGTTGACAGGGCCTCTTACATCATCCAGTTTATAGTAATTTTAGACATGGCAATTTTGTTATACTTTGTCTTGCATACGTGTTGCACACAAGTTGCATTTTTTACACGCTTAATTGTCACTCTGATTAATCAGCTGGCAAAACCTATGCAATGTTGGATATCCATGTTTTATCTTTTTTTATTTTTTTTTAACTTTTTTGAGCTTCACTGGGATTTGGTTGGGGCATTTGCTTGCATTTGTATTCAGATGGCACACACAGGTTCTTCCACAAGAGGACACCCGGATGACCCGTGGTATATGTGATAAACAAGAGTGGTTCACTCTCTGTCCAGAAATACATGACCACCTGGGCAGATCAGGGAGGTGCCTTGCGCCCCTTCATATATCTGCAACTACATCCGGCAGCTCAAGGAGTAGAGGGCTAGGTGTTGCTTGAAACTTGATTCAAAGACAAAATGCCTTTTCATACATGGGTTCATCCACAATTTGCCCATTCAGACAAAGATTCAGGAGGTTGCCAACAGCAACGTGAGGCCCACCGTGTCCCTCTGTCTGATCCCAATTTATTTTGTACTGAATATTGATGTTTCAATAAAGCTTCATGACTGGCGGATTGTTACATCCTGCAATTTCCAGTACACTGCTCCAGGTTCTGTGAAGCCCGACAGTGCACTGGCTGCTTTCTACACCTTTTTTCAGGCACTTGTTAAAAGCCGCGTAGGCCCTGGTAATTTGGTTTTGACTCGGTTGTTTACCTCTACTCTTCCTCCAGGCCTGTAGGACAGTCCTGTTCTTGCGACTCCTCGGTTGCAGCATCTCCATTGGTTGTGCCTGGCTCCTCGAATCAGGTTCAGGATAGCTTATCTGATGGCATATTTTCCCTCATAATCCCCAGTTCATTGTGTTTGTTAAGAAATAGATTTCAGTTTTCTTTATGGACTATGGCGGGCACTAATCATAGGAAAGCAGAAAGGTGATGGCTGGAAGGTTTTGAATTAATCATAACCACGGGCAAAGCTCTGGGCAACCCTCCAGACCATCGTTTTTCAGCCTGCCAAGCCATTACAGAAGGGGAAAAACCATATGCAAATCAGGCTTGGTCCTACCACAAAAGGGGCAGTCCAGCCCGAACTGCTAGGTCACATCCCTTCTGCACTAGACCACAAGCATCCCCAGACATGTTTCAGCCTTTTTGGGCGTCATCAGTGAGGAGTAGCTTGGGTCTCTATGCCCGGCAGACTCGGGACCCAAGTCTGGGCATACCCGTCCCACGTGGGATGACTTTAGCAAAGCAGAAAGGTGATGGCTGGAAGGTTTTGAATTAATCATAACCACGGGCAAAGCTCTGGGCAACCCTCCAGACCATCGTTTTTGGGCACTAATCACAGGACTTTTAATGGCAGATTTAATTGTAGATGTCTAATGTATTTCCACTGATTCTAGTCATCCCGCTGAACCTTCTTCTTACAGTCCATATTGTGGACGATTTGAGCCTTTACATTCAGATTCCTTGGGATTAAAAAAAGGTAACATTCCTGCTTGCCATCACCTCGGTTAGGTGGGGGAGTGAGCTCTAGCGCTTATCTGTTAAACTTTCCTCTTGTTTTTTCAAAGCAGAGGGTAACTCTGAGTGTTCATCTGTCTTTCCTTTGTGAGGACATGTGGTATTTCCATCTTTTTATTTTTATTAAGGTATTTATTGAGCACAGGCCTAGCTTCGGGAAGCAACAGAGCACTTTACCTTCATAGGGGGAAGGACACAGTGAGGGAAGCAGTGAAAAAAGGAGCGGGGAGCTAACGGGGGAGAGTGGGCAATTGGCAGCATGAGGGGAAGAGAGTGGGGAGCAGATGTTAGGCGGAATTGCATGCAGTACCCTCTGGGACCACCACATACAATTAGGACTACAGGTGTAAGCAAAACCAACCTTTGGTATAAGTCTCTACTACACAGTTTGTGGTAGCAAGCTGAGCAGCCAGGCTTATCTCAAGAGGGAACGTGAGCAGTGAAAGAGGTTAAACAGAGGTCTTACAATTTCAGTGGTTCAAGTAGAGACTTATACTCAAGGTTTCTTGGTAAAACACGTATTAATTTATTGCACAGTCATTTAGAAAACATTCACTAGAAGGTGGCAACTTAATATTATACATAAATACACTTCAATAGCAAACCAATACGTTTCTGAGTTAATTAGGCTCCCCTGAAATAGGAGCAAAATAGTATTTCAGTTACTTTCAATGGAAGTAAAAAGGCACAAGTTAATAAAATAAAACAACAATACTTTCTTAGGCAGTGCAAATAGTTTCCGTTCACTAGAGGACTCGATTCAGTTCAATAGGCCTAGACCAAAGACAACAGGCTAGTGTCTTGGATAGGAAAGAGCAGTTCTTGTAGTAAACGGTAAAGTCTTTGCCAAAGTTCTCAGAAGTAGTTTGTACGAAAAATAATCATATGTTGGGTCACAAGCTGATTAGGCCTGCAAGTTGGGAAAGTTTCATGAACTTTCACCGTGAGAGGTAAGTTCTCTCAATCGGGTTGGCACAGTACCTTAATAAGAAGAAAAGATGCAGCTGAAGACGTTGGTTCCTGGCAGTTCCTGCAGATCTCGCTGTTCCTGAGCTTCAGTCGTGGGGACAAGAGGGAGGACGTCAGGGCCTCCTGCATTGCACAGGGACGGGTCAAACAAGCTGGCAAAATGGAAGATCTTCAGTTCGAGTAGCTGTCATCAAGCACACAAGTTGGTGTCCTTCCCCCTGGTTAATCCTAACCAGGTCTGAGAATGGTATCAAGTTGGCTTATGAGTTGATTGGTCACACCAACTAAAAGGAAGAAGTCGTCCTTGAAGGGGCTTCTCTGTCGAGATTAACTTGGCAATTTGGACCTGCAGCATGGCTTCAGCGAGCAAACTAACGGTCCAGGAGTTGCAGCAGCCGTTCTCTTCCAGCTCGTCTTTGGTTCTTTCATTCCAGTGGTCGACTCTGCTTTCCAGTCCAAGAGACTGGCCTTTTAAACAGGTTTCTCTGTTTCATTCCAGCCTAGCTGCCACTCAACCGGCAGGGTGGCTGTCCTTGCCGGACAGTCAGCCAGCCAATCGCGCCACAGTGCATTTTGGTCTCCTAGGAGACTAAGCACAGTGAGTTTCAGCACCTCCCTCATTTCCTACCCGCTCCAGACACTCCGATGCCAGAGGCGGTCTTCTATCCTGAAGCCCGCAAAAAGTCATAGAAACAAAGGGACCAAACCTGGTTTGGTGTGCAGAAACTAACACTAGAAGGACTTTTCCAAAAAGAAATGGCAAAAAAAGAAGACCGGGACCTGTTAAAACAAAGGGGCTTAAGGCGCCATCTTGAAAAACATGGCTCCCTCAATTTTTAGCTACCGGTGTTTGCGGTCGGGAAAAATCAAGGTAGTTTGTTGTAAAACCACTGCCACCAGCCGTTTTGATAGGAAAGGGTAGCATCTGACTGCTACATGAGTTTCTAGACACAGGGGATACTAGGTAACACCTCCAGCACTCTGTAGGAAGATAGTGTGTTCTGGGTCTAGGAATTTAAAAAGACTAGTAAAGTCAATTTAACTTTACATTCTCTGGGAAACAGTAGTTTATCCCAGAGAAGGTATTTAAACCTTTGGGAAGTCTAAAAGACTGAGGGTGCTGTGTAACTCGCATGAAAAGATGATGCTTATGGAGTTATATAAAACTCCATAATCAAAGAACACAAGAGTAAAACACACATCAAAATACATTGTTAATGACTCCAATCAAGCAGTCCCACTAAGTCAGTGCCTTGTCTGGGATTGCTCAAGGGGAAGCCCTTGTTTATATATTTTTATGTCCAGTTAGTGTACTCTGGATGACAACCCTTATATAACACCCCTCTCTTAGAATCCCCCTGACCCCACTGAGCCAAGAAGTAAGTTTGTTTTGCAAATTTAAAATGTTTATTTGAGAATTAAACAATATATATCTATATCGCACTTTTATAATAATTTAATAATTGATATCACACTTAGACATATGACAGTGAGTGATCAACAATGGATGATGTGATACTAGCACACTGGGTAATTACTTAGGAGTAGTATAGAGGTTAAGGTAGCTGAGAATGCTTTATATGGTACAAGGAAATGCAAGGTGAATAAAAGCAACACAGGAATAAACTTGATATGATTTCAGCAACACATAATATAATCACTTTTCCCCTTTTGGCAATTCACCCCCCACCCCCTCTATGCAATGTAAGGAGGTGGAAGTGACACACACAGTCTTCAGGAATACAATCACAGTACAATCCCAATTCAGTTCCCCCCTAGCAAGCTTAGATCAACAGGGATGATTTTAAACATAGGCAAAGTACTTTAAAGGTGGTATGCAAAGAAGTGAAAAATATGCTAAAATGATTTTAATTCCCTCTAGAGGTTCAGGGTGGGTGACAGCTACTTTCTATTAGTTCAGGATCACTTTAGCAATGCTCTATGAATGATTGTCAGGTGGCAAACGAATTTCAGCAAAGGAAAGCAAGGAGCTGCTATTTTGCCAAGTGAAGAAATTGAGCCAAATCGCTATTCGTGGCAATTTTTCCGAGTGCGTCGAGCGCGATTACGGAAAAAAGTATAATGAATAGAAAGTCGGTTCTGGGTTCGTTGGAAAGCACAGTATCTTAGCTTTCTAGGACAAACGGTTCCAGAGATACGGACGATTTCGTGAAGGTAGATTCTCAAAAGAAAAGTCAAGCTCAGAATGACAGATGACCGTTTTCAGGTTTGAGATCACAGAAGGAACACAAGATTTCTAGGATGCAGTTCTCAATAGGTTAAAATAGTTTGAATTAGATTATTTTAAACTAAGAGATTGGGTTTTGCACAGTTCTGGCAGTACTCACACTATATTTTGGACAGGAATGCGACTTTGCCACGGATCGGGTCAGGATTGGACTGCGGGGTCCCTCGCCACGGATGGTCTCTGCCTGGTTCTGCTCACAGCGATCTGGGTCCTCACTGCTAGCGGCACTGCACAGCGATCTGGATCTCTGGTTCTGGCAAAAGTTCTTGGCACTGCACGGCGGATTGGTCTCTGGTTCCGGGTACAGCTCTGCTTTCTGGGTGTTTCTGGCACAGGGTTTTAGGCCAGAATCAAACAGCTCAGCCAGGCTGTTTTACTCTGATGTGCCCCTTGGAAGTCTGGGGTGAATCAGTTTTCATAAGATTTTGAGGCCTGCTGACAAATTCTGAAGTCTGAATTCAAAGTTCTGGTATCTGTCTGGATTTGAAGTCTAAGTGCTGGATTTGGTGTCTTCTGGCAAACCGCTCCGCAAGAAATCAGCTTGAAGTGGGAAGTGAATGTGCCTACCTGTCCTGCAGTCTCCTTTTATGTGTTTAGAAAGTGGGAGGGTCGGCTCATCTTCTATGCCCAACCCTCTCAACTTATCGTTGGCCAGTTCCTCCTCTCTCCCTTGATTGGGGGAACTGGGTTGTGAGTCAGAGTGATGAGGTAGGTTTATGGTCAGAGGATCCTCCCCTTGTCAAATTGCACACATCTATTTCTGTTCCAAATACATATTTATCTATGTACCATTTTTTTAATATTATAAGTCCAGTTAACATATTTTCTGTAGCACCAAACCATCCGATCCCTGTCTTTGTAAGATGTTGTGTCCACTCATGACAGAATTCTGTCCTTTTCATCCAGATAACGACCTCTAAACCTTTCCAGATTTTACACAAATGTGCACCAGGGATATGGGTTCTAGATGATAGTGTCAGATTTTTAACATGCATACATTTGGAGTAACAACCTTTTTTCCGCTACTATCCCCAAGAACGTACCACAGGGTCCTAACACCTCTTAAAATGTGCACAGAAAAATCACAAGAATGATGATGTTATTTATATCATTTTTACAAGTCCGCACTATGAATTATCCATCTTTTTACAATTATGCTCTGGCCCCAAAGGGGTGTGGTTTTCCCAAAGCACATGGTGGAATTTCTGGTTTATCCACTTCCCCCAAGCTCAGCTGGCTCACAGATGCAGTGCCCCTCCCCGATTCCTTCCAAGAGGAAGCCATTTACAACCCCCCTAATTTAACATTTACCTGGGCCAAGGACAGTGCTTTGTTTAGTTTCCTGTAGTCCCCAGGTGCTCCTCCCCTAATTCAATCAGAGAGGTGTCATCTCCTTTTGGTGGGGACAGCAGAATGCAGTCAGGCCTGGGAAGAGTGGCTGAGCAAGTTTCACTCCTGTCGGGGTTAGTTGCCGGGCAGAATTCACTCTCTTCAAGCCAGGCTTCAGCTAAATGTCACTTTAGTTCCCAGTTTTCTACATTCAAACCAAACTTGCAATTTTTACACATGCAGCTAGAACGCTGATTCTAAGTTCAAAACTATGGCATTTAACAGTTGCAAACTATGTGCCACTCAACAGTAGGTCACTCATTTATTTTAAACATTTAGATATTAGTGTCTTTCAGTCCAATTTCACTTCAGCTGCTGACATCCACAGCTCAGCCAGTTTTGTTATAAACATTGTTTTGGGCTCTTTCTCTTTCCAGATTTTGTATGCACACAAGACTACATTCTGCCAAATGTCTGCTGGTGTTCATTGAGATTTTTGAATATCTTGCAATGTTTAAAATAGGCATTTTTAGCTTGCATTTCAGAGAAACAAAGGTGATTTCAACGCGCTTTTTTATTTTAGCCACCGGCACTGCTGTTTTTCCTTTGGCACACATTTCACTCATGGCACTCCTGTCCCCTCACGCTCGCACTGGTGGGTGGCAGGTCAGGGGACCATTTTGCTGTGCGCAAAACTGCACGGTTCTCCAGGATTCTGGCGCAAATGTGGGCTTTTCCGCCCTCTTGGATTTCCTAAGCCCACAGCACCAAGTGTTGCAGCATAATAACTTGAACGTGGGCCAAGACACCCAACAACATGAGTGGGGAAAAAAGGCTCACACTCTTCCCAGGTAAAAAAAATCAAGTCCTCAAAATCCAGCAAAGTTGCTGGGGGTCTCTAAGTTGAAGGGAATTAGCACATTTATGAGAATTCTCCCTAACGGCAGATCAGAGTCTCAGGTAGGGTGGGGAGTGCACGGTGTGTACACATAGGTGGGAAGGAGGAGCCATTCCTTGAAGAGGAAGGTCTTGAGCTCTTTCCTGAATTGTAGAACTGATGGGTCAAGTCTGATGTTGACAGGGAGCAGGTGTCAGAGTCTTGGAGCATAGACAGAGAAGGTCCGTCTTCTGTTTTTTTCCTTCCTGCACTGTCATAATTCAAGTCTGCACATTTACTACTTCTGGTGGATCGCAGGCCTCCGGAGATGCAGAGTTTTTCAGCGAGGTAGCTTGGGGACTTCAGGATGACAGCATTGTAAATTATGCAACAGGATTTGAAGGTGATACAAGCTTCCATTGGGAGCCAGTGCATTTCGATCAGGGTCAGGGTGATGTGGTTGAATTTGCAGAGTTCATTACTGAGCCTTGCTGCAGCATGCAGGAAACATTTCAGATGGGGCATGGTAGTCGTGGAAAAGGCCTTCCAAAAGGGCATTGTCACCATCGAGGTGGGGGCGGGGACCAAGGTCTGGACAAAAGGTCTGAATTTGTTGTTTGAGTGAAGGGCTTGATTTTCTACAGGAGAGAATGTTGGTACCAGGCCATTGGTGTCTTCCTTCCTATGTGATGTTTGAACGCAAGGTGTCAGTCGATTTTGAAACCAAGGGACTTGGCACAGGGGGCCAGCTGGTGTGTGAATCCCTTGAGGTTCATAGCACAGAGCCAGATATGGATGTCGGGGTGTGTGGTATTTTTGGTCAGCAGTAGGAATTCAATCTTGGAGGGGTTGAGCTTCGGGTAAGCACTGGCCATTTTGACGAATCTAGCGAGGTCTTTGCTACTTCATCAGGAGAAATCATCCTCCCTTTCCTTCTCCCACCATATTTCCCTTACCTCCCATGCCTGTCGCTACCACTGCTTCAATTTTGGTAAAATCCGTTCCTCCCTCACCTTCCATGCCACTAAACTCTTAATCTCTTCCCACATCTTCTTTCGTCTTTTCTACTGCTGTACTCTCCTCTTTGGCCTCCCTGCCTCTCATCTTTCTCCCCTCAAATCCCTCTATCACTCAGCTATCCGTACCCCCTGTCTTCTCTATACTCACGATTCCATTTCTTCCTCACTCTCTGATCTTGGCTGCTTCCCTTCCACTCTCAACTTAAATTTAACTTCCTTTGTCTCGTCTTTAAATCTCTTCATGATCTTGCCCCCTTTCCTTTCCTCTCTCCTCTCATTCTACGCTCCCTCTCGCCCCCTACGATTTGCTGATCCCTTCCTTATCTCTGTTCCCCCACCTCCCTGTGCCCCTTCATTTCAGCTCCTTGCCCCCCTACACTAGAGTTCTCTACCTCTCTCTATACACTCCATTTCCTCATACTGTCATGATTCCTGCCCCTCATGTCCCCAGCCTTCCAAGATGTCTGGTATTACCCAAATTGTTCGATCACAATTGTTCGAATTACCGAATTGACCGAAAGTCGAGGGTCCGAATTGACCTTTGCACAATTGACCGCACATATATATAAATATATATATATATAATATATATATATATATTTGTTTGGTTATATATATAATGGGGGATTGTGGGGGGTTTCCCCCCGTATATATGTAACAATTGACCTTCACAATTCGGTCAATTGTGCAAAGGTCAATTGTAATTCGAACAATTGTAGTTCGAACAATTCGTATACCTCCTGATGTCTGGCTGGAGCCAGGCCACGATCACCTACATGGCCCTCAAGGGCCTCTCCATCCCTCCAAAGACCCACTTGGAGTCAGACTTGGCGCTTGTGGCACCAGACTCACTCACTCCCATAGGATAACATTTGGGATTGGACTTGTAGTGCATTGATGGGGACAAAATGGATGCCCCCACATATTTCGGTTCCCAGAACTGCATGTGCAGTCCAGTCTTTTGGGTGTGGTTCAGCCCAGAGAGACCTGGGATACCCAGAGACTATTTAAGCCACGCCCAGGCTGAGAAACATGCTTTGCGTTTTCTGCACCTGCAGCTTGACACTCACCGTGTTCGGATCGGTCTCCAATAGGCCTGCATCTTTCTTCTGCGCTCATCTCCTGCAAGAACAAGAACACCGTTAGGAACAACCTTACCTTGCGGCGCTTCTGCCCATCATTCATCGCTTCTTCTGTTCTGCGGGCATCTTTGGCGGTGTCATTCCCATCCCGGCACGCCGCTTCCTAAAGAAAAGGGAAAAGAACAGAAAAATGGCATTGGTAAGCATTGAGCAAATCTTTGCTTATTTTTAAAGACTGTACGAGCTTCAAACGCTTACCTGAATCCCAGCCGCTCTGGGGGAACTCTGTCTCCGGAACTTCTCATCCATCTGCAAGAGGTAAAAGACACTCCAGGTTAGCGTGGAAACATCTAGAGGCGTTGCATACCGCACTTACTCACCGCATTTCTTCTTCATAACTGGCATCCACGCTGAAAACATTGCGTCACCTAAAAGACACAGAAAAAGAACTTGGTTCAATACAAATACAAAAGGGTCGCATCACGCATCGCGCTCTCACTCACCTTCAGCGCTACTCATCTCAGCAGCACGTCACCATCCCCGGACGCCGGCCATCATCAAAGGAAGGAAAGGAACGAAGTTAGAGAACTGTTCAAAAGACTCATACTTACCTGTCGGACTCTTGCCAGTGAAGTAACTAGGCAGCAACGAGCCCGCATCAATCAACGCATCCATGCGCTGAAAGCAGGACGGAGAGCACACTTTCCAAGAAAACGAGGTGAGCTGTGGATCAAAGGGAAGGGTTGGACCCCGGGGAAGAAGGGGTTCAAGCACACAGAGACAATAGGGAGTTAAACTCTACCAATCCTGTGTTTGAGGCCCAGTCTCCAGTCGAGTAGACTCCAGGGAAGGGTTCGAGGTTGTAAGAGGTCAGAACCGGCTGAGTGACATCCCCGTGGATACCAGGTGAGCGTTACACATACCCCTCCTTCCGTTCTTCCTTGAAATCTCATCTTCTCCATCCCCCGTCCTGTCAACCTCATTACTTCTCTCTTACTCTCCCTCTGATCCCCTTCTCTTTTACAGTCCTAGGCAAATTGTTCTACTCATTGTTTTTGATTATTTGTCTCATGTTTACAATTATGCTTCCATTTTATTCTAATTTATTCTTGTTGTTGCTATGTAAAGCGCTTTGGCTTAAAGCGCTCTATAAATTTAATAAATACAAATACAAATGTGGCCATGGAAAGGTAGAATCTACCCGACTCTGACCCTGAGGGTGGCTATCTGAATGAGGATCACATGAGGGATGACCCCCCCCCCCCCAGGAGGCTAAGTAAACCTGTGGGGTCAAAACTAAAATGTCCCTATTTCTGTACCTCTGGTAACACACACTTGCCCCTCCCACTCCCCCATTCCTGTAAGGCTTATTGTGCAGGTGTAGAACCTCCAGTCATGACTAACCACCAACCATATTTACATTCCCCTTTAGTTAATAACACTGAGACGAGGAAGAGGACTGGAGTAATAAAGATCACTAGAAGCGGAATGCAAACGCCTCATTCTAGTTTTTGGAAAAGGTTAACAGGTGGTCTGACATTTAAATGAACCACACCTGGAGAGGAGGAGAGACTCACTTCTTCCTAGTTTGGTCGGGGACACCGAAGGAGAGCAGGCTGTAGTGTGGAACGGAGAAGCTGCTGGAAGTGCCGTCCAGAGAAGTCGAGCAGTGGGGGTGCACCATGCTTGTGCTATGGACATCAGGAGCTGTCAAGTGCAGAAGGAGGCAAAGCGGGAACCGGGGGGCCGACGGGAAGCTCTCCCAGCTGACGAGAATGCAGCAGTGAGGACGGTGAGGTGCGAGGGACGCCAATGACGGCGGTGGAGACATGGAAGCCCAAAGAGAGAGGTTGGGATGCCGAGGTGCTTCATGCAGATTCCACATACCTTTGACAAACCTGCTAAGCCCAAACAAGAGAGCTGGGATACTAAGACTACTGAAAAGAGGTCCCTGACCCAATACATAAAAAGCATGGTTAAAGAATCGTGGAATTGTGTGATAGTGAAGGTGATTGCTGATGAGAAGTGTACGTTCGGAACTTGCATCAAAATAAGAAGGTCCTGGCATGAGAGTACACCAGGCATACAATAACTCTGGGACTCGCACCCAATAAAGATTGTTGAACTTGTGAAAAGGGACACAATGACCCACATGTGTTGAATCTATGGGCAGGGAGTCTTTCCCAGCCCCACCCCACCCCCTCCCCCTTGAATGGTGAAATGTGTGGATTGTGTAAAAGCTAAGGGAGCTCAGTGGCAGAGACATACCCCTTGAGCCTGTTAATTGTGGAACAGTGAAAACCTTGAAGGAAAGGATCATAACCCTTCAGATTGTGGAATGGCATAACCTGGAGTTGATTAACTGTGTGAACTGGAGGAAACTCGGGGGAAGAGCTGTCCCCCTTGAGATTGTGGAGTATAGTATTGTGAGATTGACAAGCCAGAAAACGCCAGGGGAAGGGACGGTCGCTTTTTTCTAGTCAAACTTTATTGGTTTCTTTTACACTTCTTAACTTTGTGTTTGTAACTTTGGAAAGAAGCTGCAGATATTCAGCTAAGATATCCCCACTTCACGTTATATTAAGTTTAGTGTGTGAGGGTCAGATTAGGATTTTGTACACCTGTCAGAGAACTCTTTGTTTGGATATTCTGACACAGACGTTCCTTAGATTTGTTGAGGCAAGGAAAACACCTCCTACAGTTAGGGATAGGTAGGATTTCACCAATGCCCTCTATTAAAGCCTTTAACCATCCCCAAAAATACCACTGTGTCTGAGTCTTACCTTTGATCTCTTGCAACAACCTGGACTGGATCGATGTGAGGCAGGCTTGAGCCTGTGGATGTCTTCGATGGAGGATATCTTGAGGAAGAGCTGCGTGTCATCTGCGTATTTGTGAATGTGGATGTTGTGTGGAGAGAGGACAGTTCCATGTAAAGATTGGAGATCACCGGGGACAGGATAGATCCTTGCGGGACACCGCAGGTGATGGATAGAATTGGTGATCTGTAAGAATCCATTTGTGCTAACTATTGGTGGTTCGCAAGGTAGGATTTGAACCACCTGAGGATGATCTTGCTGATCCCCATACGGTAATGCAGATTGTCGGGGAGTGCTTGGTAGTCTACTGTGTCAAATGCTGCTGAGAGGTCCACGGGAACTAGGAGACAATGATGGCCATCATCAAGTGTTTCACAAAAGATACATTTTCCTATTTTCTTTCCCCCACCTCACCCTTCTAAGATGCAAGAGTGGTTTTACTGCCTGGACCCAAAGCAGTATCTCTGTTACATCTCTCTGGTGAGAGACTTCAGGAAGAATTGCCAGCTCTTTGTGACTTATGCTGCTACAAATGGGCGTGGCTGTGACTCTGTATTTCAGAGTAAACAAGAGTGTGGGAGCCCATCTACCGAGAATGCACATGGGCAAATACCCTGTTCTGTGGAATGTATTCCACTCAGTTGGGTCTACAACCACGTTATAGCTCACTGCAACTATCACAGAGAAGAAATATCCATTTGCATATCAGTCTGGTCCCACCCACAAGAAAAGTTCAGCACTGAAATGCTAGGCAATTCTCCTCTGGACACAAGAGTAACATCGGCAACCCCAGACATGTGTTTCAGCCTGGTTGGGGGTGAAACTGTAAGTTTGACAAATTAAACAAGTGTGTTGGAGATTTTAAAAGTGCTGGGTTATAACTGTGTCTTTGTCTTTACCCAAAGCTTCAATCCTCTGTTGCTCTGTTACAAGTTAGTACCCCTATAATGTTACATTTCGATCCCTTTCTTCAATGAGAACCGCACACATTATTTTGGTAATATCTCAGGTTTATTTAACTTGACTATATTTGTACCTCATGAACACAGGCTTCCGTACTTCTCTCTTTGTATCTTAGTTAAAGGTATATGCTTTCATTCACTGTTTACCTTTCCACATGCTCATTTTCATTTCCATCCTTGCTCTTCCTAATTCTGTATTTTTACTGTTTCTCCCCAACTATGCTGTGGTTGGTGGATGCCAGGCTAAATAATTGTGTGCGAGTGGTATCTGGTCTGTTATCTCGGGAGCACCGTGATTAGAAGCAACTCCAGCTTGTGCACCCTCTTCTACAGTCGCTTTCAAAGTCTTCATTGCAACTGCATGTTACTTCATACAGTTTCATCACTTCTGCTTGCTGATCAATTCTTACTCCCTCCAATGCACCATCAGCTAATTAATTAGCACTTTTCTGCATTTAACTTGGTTTTCCATGAACCACTCCTCATCTTCAACATACACCAAACATCCACTTTTCCCAAAAGTAGCCTAGTCCTTCAGATTCCACCATCTGTCTCCGTCTGCCAGCAGAGCAGAGTATAAAGCACGGCACCTTTCGGACCTATTGGTTTGTACTATGTGGGCATGCTATTACCAGCAATCCTAAACATTTGTTTTACCTGACCCCAATCACCAACATCAAAACGTGTTTGTGGCATTGCTTTTAGTATTATTGTGCTTGGATAGATACATTTTTCCAAGAACATTTTAGCATGTATGTTTTTTTATTGAGATGCTGCTTAAAAGTGTAGCCTTGTATTTGAGTCGATTTTGAGCCTAGTCATTGTGTTAATGTAATATAGTTCATTCTGCTCAAGTTGTATTATAGAATCAATTTCCGATGTAGACATTTTGATTTTGTCTAATGCACCCTAACCTACTACTCTTCATTCTTATTGTATTTTCTCAGTGATTTATTGTGCGGACTTCTCAACATCAATCGTTGTCTTCATGTTAACCCTATTGACATATCTACGTACCACCAAGAAGCCAAGTGGTAAACCGTTTCTGCCTTGCAACAAATTGGATGAGGTGCCCCCAGAAGTTAAATGCAGAGTTACATGATGGGCCCATAACCTGTACTCCACTGCCAATTGTGTATCCATACTACACAAGTTATCCCACCCCATACATTCATGAATGAACCAATTAATGTTTACCACGAGGTCACTTACAATGAAGAGTGACTTATTCCTGTTTCATGTTTTTATTTTATTTTTATTTTTTATTGTAACTCAGTTATTACGAGTTTTTATTACATTTCCTACTCGAGAGCATTTCCTAGTGAATTAAAATGACATTTCCTAGTCAGATAAAAATCTTGAGTCCATCACATTGTTCCATATATCACAAGAAATCACTTATTTCTTGTCCATATAGTGTGCAGGCCACCACACTTGTTTACTCATCATTCTTTCATTCCTTGAATCAAGACTATTGACCAAGCAAATAATCGTTAGTAACATTTCTTCCACTCTCCCCCTTTTTGATCCCATTGTCTTTCAGGGTATTCAAACCATGGATAGCACTACATTTGTAGAAACCATTCTAATCGGTTGATTTAGTACTGTGTCTAAAAAGTCAATTACAGCACAGTTAACCATTTAATTTTCACCCAAGAGAATTAGCTGCCACCATTCATTCATACTGAAGCTGGAGGCTGCATATTTTCTCAGCTAATAGCTTCTTTCAACTTTCGATGCGGGGCATCTCGTTATCAGACGTCTTATCGATTCCACTGAGGATTCGTCTTTGCAGAAACAAAAACGATTATTCGTGATGATCAAATTTTTTCTCATGAGTAGAATTTCTTTTCCGGGGTATACGTTCCATCTGAGACTTAGGAATAGTTTCCGATGATAACAACTCAGAAACCTCTCCATATATTTCATTGTGCAATTTACAGCACAAGATTCAAACATTACATTCAAGGAGGAAGTATATTTCCTCTCTGTAGAGTGAGTCTCTATCCAGTCTCAGTCAATTAACTTTCGTTTTGCAGCAGAAGGTTTGTTTCTTAGTGTTTCTGTTGGTACATTCAAGCGGTTCAGTTGATCTAAACATGTATTGTACCATTTAACAGTCCTGCATATACTCAGTTTGGTGGTAAGGGATAGTATGTGATACGATTTAGCTGATGTTGTTATAACTTTCCGCAATAGTGAAAGTGTTTTCCATAAAACCACTTACTGCAGTGATTGTAGCCCTAGTTCATATCAAATTGCTGCGATGGGGACCCATCCTGGGAGATGTAAAACATTTCTCCAAAATTGTCTGTCTAGCACATTCCATATTGATGAGTTAAGATTTAGACCTGTTTCACTTCCAAATGTGATAGTTGCTGTTACCTTCCAAGTATAAAACATGATTAACGGTTTAATGGTGAATTTTCCATGTTTGGCATGTAATATCAGGCCCTGCAGGACCAGCATTTTCATTTTGGATTTCGTATCTTGAATCTATTGCCGTTCTCTGATTGATTTACTGTACACAATACCCAGATAATAAATGGACTCCATAATTTCAAGTAGATCTTTACCAGATTTCCATCAAAATGCTCTTCCTATTTTCCCTGGGTTGCTGCAAAACATAATTTTAGACTTTTTTACATTTATTGCAAGATCATTTGTATTGAGATATTCCTGTAGAGGGTTAATCTGTCACTGTAATCCGATTTAGGTCATGTCCAATAGTACCAAGTTGTCGGCATATATTACCCAGGATATACGAGATCCATTTAATCTTGGTGGGAATATATTTACTCTTTTAAATGCTGTAGGTAGATCTGCCAAGTATAACTTAAAGATCAGAGAGGCTAGGGGATACATTTGTTTGACTCCTCTCTCCGTTCTTAACTTTTCAGTTAGATCTCCTTTGGCATTAAGTCAAATTTGTATTGTTGTTTTTAAGTGTAAAGCCATGATTGCTTGCAACACATCTTCTGGGCTGTTCCATCTTCTAGGTTTATTCCACATTTTCATTCTTTTCACGCTATCAAATGTTTATCGGATGTCGACAAAGGCTAGAAACAAAGTGCTATTTGTTTTTAGTGTTTCAAGCTTTAGTATGTTTTACAGAAAAAGGTTTAGGTGTGTCCGCTCTCCTTTTGTGCATCAGGTCTGTCTTGAGTCTATGATCTCTTATTATTCTGCCCCTTTCGATAGTTGCTTTTGCAGAAAGGAAGCAAATAACTTGCCAATTACATCTAGAGGTTTTCTTTTGTAATACTAATTCCTGACTGTAGTGATGTTTTGGTTTTAAATGTGGATGTTTAAAGCCAGTATTTGTTGTTTTATAAATTGCCAAGAGCGGAATACAATCTAATTCCTGTTCCCTTTGGCTGTTAAGATTACAAACGTTCTCGGTTAAATTTGACATCTCTCTCGGAATGAGTCATAAACAAGTTTTACCCTGATTTATTTTAAGGACGACACTAGATGTCTTGAGTGGTTCTGACGTCTTTGTTTCCCATCTTAAGTTTAGTCCAGTGACCATGTGGAAGACATAGGAATAACCCAGAGCTCTGTTATAGTGTGATGATAGTTCTTTGAGGTCCAAATATAGTTTAGGGTAGCTTGGATATTATTTTGATGCCAGGTGGTTTTCGGGGGTATATCTCTGATGGTCTGACCGTTTACCATGACACTGAACCCTTTAAGGGGACCTTTAATTCAGTAACATGTCATACAAGGATGGGGATTCAGAATAACTCTTACACCAAATAATAAGACTGACTCAGGAAGTTGACCACATGTCTCATCTGACTGTTTTTTATTTTCAATTGTCTAAAACAGCTAGTTACAATGGACAGCAACGGATGTTCGATCGTGCTCTCAATCATTTTGCATAAAAAACACATTTATATAACAAAAATTCATCATACATGACGTCACACCACGTGGCAAGCTAAGAAAACATGCGGGGGATTGTGAAAGGCTCAAGGGGAACCTCTAAGTATACTTTCTTTAAGGGATCGGGTTGTGATTGGGTCTCTACAGTCAGGTGGACAACTTATGCCCACCCCTAGTGCAAGTAATCTTCATCAGTTTCTAGATACACGACACACCACTGGCTATCAAACTATAAGGCCATTCGTTATGTGGCCTCCTAGTATTGGTTGGCACGCGGGTGGACTTGACCGTGTCTCCCCACCCAATTAGCCCACCATCTCATCCGTCATCGCCCATGCCTTCTTCCTTTCAGATTGTCTTTGAACTTGTCCTTGTAAAGTATCCCTGCTCCTGAGTGTTACCCCTGCAACCCTGCAGCTTTTTTGAGTCGGGTCAGCTCTCCTTTGGTGAAGACTCCTGAAGTTTGCCTACTTCTAGGCCTTGCTCCCATCATGATCTCTTGGGCCATTGTGAATTTTGGATTTAGACTTGTTATGGATCTCTCTTTATTAACTTCCCTTTTACGCATATCGTCAGGTTTCCCTTGCAATTTCTTTGCTTTTGAGGGGACATTTCAGATGGATTTTGTCTCGTGTTCCAAGAATTGTCTTGGTCTTTATCTTTTTCTTTTGGAAATTCGAATTCCCTCATATTCCTATTTTTGCTAGTCTTTGCACTTTGAATTTGGAGCGTGAGCTGAACCTCTTCTACTAATTCTTGGAGAGATGACAGAGATCCTTCATTGTCCTCCAAGTATTGGGATAAGTTTTCAAGAAGCTCATTTTCGTCCACCTGTCTACTTTCTTCAGCCTCATCATCCACTTTAGGTCTATTCTTGGCATTAGACGTCAAGTCGATTCTGAGTTGCTGCGAAGCAGGCAACTCACAGAGACTGTTGTTGTGGTTGGAGTTCCGTTTTGGGCTGATTCGATGGAATAATGAGTTTGGTGGTGGGGTGTTCAAATTTCTGATGAAGGCTCTTGACCCTTCAATTTCATTTATTTTTTTATTTTTTTAGGGTTGTTTTCTTATTCACGTCTTTCTTATGCCCTTGATTTCCTCGTGAGCTCTCTGCTATGACACTTTTGGAAGGTTTTTTTAAAAATTCCAAAGCTTTGTGGGGCATTTGTCTTGTTGATCAAAAAAGAATTTTGCATTTCATTGGTATTAAGTGCGGTGGGTTCACTTCTGTCATTCTTGTTCTGTATATCAATTACTGTGTTCAATCTAGCCGTATTTTCCCCACTTGATGCTCACATTGAGTCAGTCAGAGCCTCACCTGTGCTCAGAGCATTGGGGTACCTTCCATCTATGAGGCTATTTCTTGAGTCTACTAAAGTCACTATTGAGTGAGAAGAACTTTTTTGGGCTCTATTCGAGGTCTGGAGCTGCTCATCTAGACTCTCCTTTTGAGTAATTTCATCACTTGTGGCATTTTCGGCAGGTGCTCCTTTATCATTTATTTTCCTTAATTTAAGACCGGGCTTATTTCTATCTCCTTTTTGTAGGTTACACTCACATTCTAACTCCACTTGCTTCGATGCCGTTTTATTGGTTATGTCGTATCCATTTTGTGGATTTCAAAACTGCCTCCATTAAAATAGATTTGTCGGATAAGTCATTTCTCACAAGATCACTTAATCTGGCATGCCATTTTGCTGAATTTTGGGTTTCATCATCCAATCACGTTTGTACTTTTAAATTTGGAGTGAATCATCGCAAGAAGAGTGTCATGGTCTTTCAAAACTGTCATTTACTGACTCATACAACTTAATAAAGGTAGTCACTGAAATTGCAAGTGCCGCCATTACGTTATTGTGTATTTGAATGCCAGCAGCAACTGAGAGCTGGCTTGTAGCATTTCTGAAGGATTTGTCTGTTGGTAGTTACTTGATGGTGAAGAGAATTCAGAGCAAGATGATTCGGGTTAACATGACTATGATTGCATGCTACATCTTCGAATTCAGAGCAAGATGATTCGGGTCAACATGACTATGATTGCATGCTACATCTTAAACAGTTTTGTACTGAAGTCATCTGGCATCTCTGTGAAGGGATTTCTGGATTAACAAACCTCCTGGATTAATTGAATAGGAGGTTAGGTACTTCCTCTATGTCGTGCTGACTTAAAACAGTGGAGATTTACTATTCTCGTTAAGAGTAGTGGGTGTGGCAGTCTGTTGATCATTCCTAGTTTCATCTTGGAACAATGAACGTTTGCTACTTTCACTCAACCAATCTCTCAAGTTTTAAAAGCCTAGATGCAGTCGTGCTGCTAACCGTACCTCCCTCGTGAGTTCATTGGGTAAATGAGTCTGTGTATCGTTTCCTAGCTCTCCTCCAGTCTCTCAGCCTTTTCTGATTGAGTTTGTTTGGTTCAATTTCCTCCCTTCAGTGTGCGCATCCTTGAATTCAATGTCCCCTTCTTGGATGACCGCTTGCATGTCAGTTGAATCTGCCATGTTTGCATTTAACAATCCTTCACTCGTATTGTCAAGCCAGAGTTTGGCACTTAGCATAGTTGTTGGGTAATCGGCGCCAGAATTTTCACGCTGAATGCGCTTTAATTCAGTATTTGCATTACATTGGGTGAGCTCAAATTGATGCTCAGTTTGCTTTATTTCCTACATTGCTGCTGGAAGTGGCTGGATCTAGTAATCTATAGTCTGCATGTCTTTGAGGTTTAATTGCTCACCCCCTTGGATGTCCCCCCTGCTATCAGTGTTTTGCTGACTTTCCTCTTGTGACATTTCAGCTTCTAATATTCCGCCATCTGTAATGTCTGGTCTGGATTTGCTTGCTCGGGCTCGGGTATAAAAAGGGCTGAATTCCTTTTTTGGCAAGATGCTCGCCTGTCTAACAGTTATTGGTGATGTACTTGAAAACAGGTGACATGTGTTGCTCGCAGTCATTGACGCTACACTCACCTCGGAATTAGCGAGTGACTCTGCGTTGTCTACATCTTCCACCCGATACCGGAGCAGTTGTTGCCGACTGCTAAGGCTGGCATAGTCTGCCCCCAATCCGGAAAGAGACAGCGGCTTAATTCCCCCGGCCAGTGGTTTGCTGTCGCGGTCTACAAAGACCTCTGGTTTGCAGGTATGACTGAATACGACTGGACTCTCTTTGTCAGACTCCACGCGCTGGTTCTATGTGCTGCTTCCAGGTCTTGCATAGTCACGCTACCAGGGATCTGGGTACGACTGGAGTCTCTTCGCGGGACTCCATGCACCTGTCTCATGTAGCAATCTTTTAATTTCCACTGATATAAACTGAACAGCATTGCCTGACACAAGGTCCATAGTGTGGCGAAGGTCCCACCGTGTTGACTTTAGACTTACCAGTTTGTCACTGGGGCTGCCAGAAATGGAGAACTGGATAACAAAGATACATTTTAAATGCTTACTCACACCAGTGAAGATTAACACATACTCTCATAAATACTAAGTGTGTCAGGATTTATTTATTTATTTATTTATTACATTTATATAGCGCGCAGGCAGTCCAGGGGCATTGTGGCGCTGTTACTTGTAGATGCACTTAGTTACAATGAGTACAGGTTGTGCCTTGGGTTACAGTGAGGCAAGATCCTGTGTTCAGCGATAGGAGGAATCATACATCATAATACATCACACATGAGAGCTTGAACATATGGTGTTGGTTAGGTGAACAAGGAGGTTTTCATGGCTTTGCGGAAAGCAGTCCGTGAAGGTTCAGCTCGCAGAGAGGTGGGAAGGGTGTTCCAGTGTAAGGCAGCAAGGTAAGGGAAGCTGGCGCCCCCTGCTCTAGCTCTTTTTACCCTAGGTACAGAAAGCATATTGGCATATGGTGTCCTAGTGGGTCTCATGGAGGAGACCGGGTGGATTCTCTGGGATAGGTACACTTGGGCAGAGAGGTGGATGCATTTGTGGGTGATACTTAGAGCTTTGAATATGATCCTTTCCTTTAGGGGGAGCCAATGGGATGCTTTTCTGGCGGCAGTGATGTGTTCTCTCTTGGCAATGCCTTGTGCAGCACGCAGGGCGCTGTTCTGGATTACTTGAAGCTTCTCAAGGTTTTTGTTGGAGGTCCCTAGGAAAAGAACATTGCAGTAGTCTAGCCGCGAGCCAGTTATGGCTCTGGCTATGTTGGTGCATGAGTCTTTTGACAGATAAGGTCTGATTACGTTGAGGAGTTTAGCATGGTAAGCAGCAGAGGAGGCGATTGCATTTACTTGCCTGGTCATGGATAAGTTGGAGTCTAGATAGACGCCTAATGTTTTTACTGTGTTTAGTACTGGAATTCTGATTGAGTCAATAGTAAAGTGGCTAAACTGGGCGTCAAGTTTCTTGAGGGTGTCGGGGGATCCTACGAGTAGGAGCTCAGTTTCATCAGAGTTAAGACAGAGGCCATTGATAGCCATCCACATTTGGATCATTTGGATTGTGTTATATAAGTTGTTGAGAGTCGCACAGTCAGTGTCATAGTCGCCTGTTAATGTGAGAAGGATCTGAGTGTCGTCGGCGTAGTTGGTGTAAGAGATGCCCATGGCGTCAAGGATGAGGAAGAGGGGGCGGGTAAAGATGTTGTAGAGGGTGGGGGAGAGGCAGGAGCCTTGGGGCACACCACATAGCATGATGGTGGGTGATGCAGTGGCTAGGTCAGAGAAGACCTGCATGGTCCTGCCTTGGAGGAAAGAGGTGATCCATGTGGTGGCTTCTTAGGAGAAGTTGGCTGTGGAGGTGAGGTGATGGCAGAGGATGTCGTGATCTACAAGATCAAAAGCTGCAGAGAGATCGAGGAGAAGGAGCAGGACAGGTTTCCCTTGGTCTCTTGCGTCATCCATTTAGTTTTTGAGGTCGAGTAGGGCGGTCTCTGTCCCTTGTCTAGGGCGAAAGCCGGATTGTCTCAGTCCTAGGAGGTTGTGTTCTTCGAGGAAGTGCTGGACCTGCCGGTAAGCTGCTATGTCTAGAAACTTGAGGAGGAATGGGACTGTGGTGATGGGGCGGTAGTTATTGGGGGAGGTGGGGTCAAGTGTTTTTTTTTATGAGAGGTCGGACCCATGCTTCCTTGAGGCATGAGGGGACTCTCCCTGTGGTGAAGGAGGCGTTGATGAAGGCTGTTAGGAAGGGAGCCAGGGTGTCTGCGCAGTCTTTGATGATGGAGGCGGGGCAGGGTCCTCTTTGCAGTTGGAGGGTTTTATGTTTTTCATGATGTTGATCATGTCTTTTTCCTGGATGGTTTTAAATGAGAAGGTGGGGGGGGGGCTCTGTGGGTGAGGATAGTAGTGGGGTAGGGGCGGTGGTGGGGGGTTGGCAGCGTTAGTTTGGTGTTCAAAATTTTGGCTTGAAGAGAGCTAATCTTGTTACGCATGGCTGTTTGGATGCCATCACACCATGCTTCATCTTTGGTGAAGTTTTGGGGGGTGAGTGTAGGGGTCTCGAGTTCTCTAAATATGGCAAACATTTCCTTGGCGTTTGATTTGGCCTCAGCGATTCTATCTTCAAATGATTTGGCTTTGGCTTTGATGATGGCTTTCTTATATTCATTTGCTAGGGATTTGAAGATAAGTTTGTCTTTAACATCTTGAGATTTTTGCCATTGCGCTAGTGCTGCTCGTTTGTCTGTGCGCAGTTTGAGAAGGTCTTGGGTGTACCACGCATTGGTGCGGCTGGTGGGTTTGGTTTTGCATGGTTTAAATGGGGCGATCGCATTGATTGCAGCCGTGATGGCAGTATCGTAGTTTTTGGCCAGGGTTTCTGGGTTATCGGAGAAGGGGTGTCTGAAGGCAGGTCCCTGTAGGAAGGGTAGGAGTCTTTCTTTGGTGAGTTGGCGGGCACTTCTTGTGAGGGCTGGTGGTAAGGGCTGAGTGGGGCGGGATGCGGTTGTGGTGGTGGGGATGTTGAAGGTGATGGTGTGGTGGTCGGACCATGGGGTGGGGGTATTGCCTGTGACTCTGAGGGGGCAATTGTGGTGGGCGATCCAGTCTAGTGATCTGCCTAGTGGGGTCTGTGATGGTGTTGGTGAATCCTAGAGTGGCTAAGGCTGTGTCAAGTGTTTTGGCAGCAGGGTCTTTGGTGTCATTCAGGCCAAGGTTGATGACCCCAAGGAGAATGGCTTTGGATGATTTTTTTTAGGTTGTCAGCCAGGAGGTGGGTGAGGGAGGCCAAGTCTCCTATGGGGCCTGGTGGCCGATAGATGAGTTGTAGGGTGATGGTGCAGTGGTGTGAGATAGTGAGTTTCAATTGAAGGTAGTCACTGTTGGTGTTGATGGTTTTGTCAACTTTTCTGATGGTGCTTGAATCTTTGGCTATGAGAGTGACACCGCCCCCTGTGGTCAGGCGATCTTGTCTAGTGATGGCATAGCCTGGTGGGTGCGCAAGGGGCAAAGCGGGGCCTGAGGCTTTGTGTAGCCAGGTCTCAGTGACCATTAGCAGATCTAGATCTAGTGTGATGATGAGGTCATGGATGTCTAGGGCATGAGCATTGATGGATCGGCGTTGATGAGGGCACATTTGAGGTGGGATTCAGCGGTGACATTGATGGCAGTGGATGGCATAGTCGGGCCTGTGGGGGGCACATTTTCTAGGGTCATTGACCTAGGCAGAGTAGCATTTGCATCAATGGATAGCAAGGGTGTGATAGAAGAATTGCACATTGCAGTATTCACATTTAAACCTGTGGGGGGAACAATTTCGGGAGTCTTAGCCTTTGTAGCAGTTGCATTGTGGTCAGAGCCGTGCATACTGTGTGGGTTTAGGTCAGCTGTGTTGCGTAGTCTATGGGGTTTATAGACTGCTGACGCTGGAATGGATAGGCTAGGGGCTGATTTCAGAGTTCTGGATTGCAGGCGTGTATTGCGTACGGTCGTGGGGATGGGTGTTGCGAGTAGGGCGCTTGTGAGTATGGGGGCGTAGACGCTGTAGTCTAGTGGCAAGTGTTTTGTGCTGCTCAGGAGTGCGGGACTCCTTACCTTGTAGTTCAGGCAGAGTTCCACGGCAGACGGCAGGCTGCGAGCAGCAAAGAGCTGCAAAGAGGAGCGCTGGCCTTTTTCTGCGGCCTTCTTCTCCCGGCTTTTCCTCACGGCACCCTCCACCTCCATTTAAAGCAGGTGGGGAGGGGCAGGCAGGTCGGGGGAGCAAATCAGGATCCGGGCCTGCAGCGATGATGTTCACGGGCTGCAGGGATGCTCCGGTCGTCATGGGGATGGCGGCGGCCATCTTAGAAGCAACGATTCTGTAGCAGCTGATCCGAAAGAAAGGATGATATGGTGACTGAAAGCAAAAGGTCAAATAGTTCTTCCACAAGTCAGTCCTTTAGTGAGGATTTGGGCCAAGCGGTTTACTAATTATAACATCAAAAATAATAGTGCTTCCCCTCTTGTTCCTAAGGGGTTTCCTCACTTTAATGTCCATTGTTGCAAAAGTCCAACACAAATCCCAAGCAAAAGTTCTTCCGATGTCCAAACAAAGAAACTTTACATATGTCTCTCAAGGAAGATGTCCCCTCTCCTCGTACCTTCAAGGAGGGTGGCTTTCTATTTCAGCTCTCAGCTTGTCTCTTTGAATTGTCCTCTGCTGTAGTTGCACAGCTCTCTGGCAGAGTGATGTTTTGAGGATCAGCAGAGTGTTGCCTTCCAGGTCCCTTTCTTCTCTCAGGGGCTCATTTGCCAGGAAGTCTTACTGGCTCTGGTGAGGCTTGATGAAGAAAGGAGCCCTGCTGCTTGCTGCCCTTTATTCCTCCTAGGTTGCCTTTATGGCCTGCCTTTCTTTCCTTTCCTCTTTGTAGTCCCTACTTCTTGTTCCCTGGCATAGTGTCACTTTAATGAACCTCCTTCTAATACAACACTATCCCCATGGCTAACATGGTCCACATGAACCTACCTATTCTTGTCTGTCTTTCTCCTTTTCTTTGATGCTGTCCCCCTTAAGGTTCTCTGCTTTTTATTGAAGCTCCCCCTACAGTTCTTATGTTCCTGCTTTCAGTACTCATAACGGTAAGTACCTCCTGAAACTTGGTTAAGACAATCTCTCTCTTCTCTTTCCACCAAACTTCTCTCTTCGACTTTTCTATCTCTCCACCTGTCTCTCTTTCTCATGATTTCTTCTCCAGAAACACCACTCTTTCTTCCTCTATTGTTCTTTCTACTACTCTCTCTGGCTGCTGTAATCATATTCTCTTCAATATTTCCAGTTGCTGAATCTGAGCCGATACCCGTAAGTTCCTTCTCCAAGGTGATGTATATCTCTCCCCCATCAAACAGGCTCCTCCTTTCTGTATTCAACAGTTATATATTCAACCCTCTCTCACTCGCTCTCACATGGAGACTCCCCCTTTGTTCCTCTCACTTTTCCTCTTCCCAAATTGTGTCCCTAGAGTCTTTAAACAGGCTTGTACCCTTCTGACTCTGCTCCCATGTAATCACCTTTTTCTTCACTATATACTGCAGATCTTCTTTATATTACACTTGCCCACTAACTTCCAAGATTGTATCACTCGATTCTTACTCTTCTCCTAAAATGGTACTCCTCTCCTCCAGTGTCTCTATTAAACGTAATCTCTCGAGTCCCTTCCATGCTTCCCCATTCTTCCCTCTTACCGTAGCTACCCTCTGCTGTTGCACTTTCAAGTGGCCCCTTTTTGATTCAGGCACTTCTCTGTATGCTGTGCTTCACTGCCAGGTCCCTCCAGGCCAGCTGGTTTGATGCCAAATATCCTCTAAGTTTGGGTCTTTGAAGTATTGCCTAGTGCTGACAGTGAGCTGCCAAGTCCCTTGACCTGGATTCTTCTAAGATCTGTTTTCCACCTTCAAGGGCCTCCCATGACTGGCAATATCTGACTGGGGTCACTCAACCCCCACACCAAACTCATACAGTTTTAACTTTATTAACCATATAGTATATATTTTGGCAACCAGGAAATGGCACAAACATTTCTATTTAATTATTGGACTATGCCACAGACTAGGGGATTAAACGACCGACTCAAGAACGCATAGAGAGGGCACAACTCTGGTTTATTTGTATATGGCACATGGTTTGAAGTAAGTCCAGAAAGGTCTGACAGCATGTAGCTGTAACACAAGAGGGAAAAGTCCAAATATAACTGTGCAGAGGTTGAGAGAAAACTCAAAACCAGTGAGAAAAATGGAAGAAGCTGATCGGAACTGGACTGTTTGTTTTGTGCGAAGGACTCTGGGTGTCTAGATATCAGTTCATGGTCTGGTTTGCATCTCCATTGTTTGATCATAAAGTCACTCACAGTTCCTGGATGTTTGAAGTATTTCAGTACCCATCCTCACTTCTGGGATTACGGGTATGTCGACCAGCTACTGGTTCAGCACAACCACAATGCTCTAAGCTCTATTTGTTTAGAGAAGTATTCTTCCTTTTCTCTTCTGGGTGGATTGTCAGTCTGCTGTATTTTTAACTCTCTTCCAACTCTGCAAACCAGAGGTAGTATATGCAAGATCAAGGGGTTACTGGTCCTTCCCTTGGGCCCAGGTCTACTTCCCTTGGGTCCAGATCCCTAGACCCCAGCATGGTTTGGTCCTTTCTGTACCTCAGGCCAAAGTGTGTACTTAGGACTCCAGAAGACCATGTTCAAGGATCCCCTAGTCAAACCAAAGACAGTTTAATCACCTTCAGTCTCTGTCCCCTCCTCTTTCGACACATCCTCATGACTTTGCTACTCTCTGCTCCTTCCTCTGACTTTCTCCTCCTCCTCAAACTCCAACCTTTCCCTGACATCTGTTCTCTCCCTCTACTCATTTTGAAGTCTCTGCCCATCTTCGCCCCCAACTGCCGTCAAACCCCCTTCAGTTTCCTCAAATACACCCTATTTTGAACTCTGGGATCGTGAACCAATCATTTAATAAGTGAAATAAAATCACATGGAGTCTGGTTGTGATGTCCATGTTCGACTGTTTCTTGAGGTTATGGTCCTCCGACTTCCTAAATTAACGGTGTCCTTTAGTATTCCAATTCAGGGGGGAGGGGCGACATCTTGAAGTCAGTTGGCACTGTCATGGCTGCCAACTGACTCCATAATAGTTTCCCCCAGTTCTGTCTGCTCAACTATCCCAGTGACTGCTCTCGCCAACTTGCAGCTTGCATGAGTGTTGCCCCTGCTGCCTACCAGCAACCGTGTCATAGTGAATCTCAGTGGTCTTGTGGTTCTGCTCACAGACGATGCTGTTGCATGTACATGCTCTGCCGGATCTTCATGCAGTCCACGAACCAGGCTCTCAGATCACCGCTGTTTCCTGCCTATTCTATTCTCCTCTTATGTGTTTGAGCCCAATGTGGTTCAGCCACATATGCTCATTCGGGAGGAGGAAGAAGCTCTGGGAAATCTCTGTTTACACTTGCTTGGTTAGCAAAGAGGGTGGCTTCCCTCAGTTCCAGAGTCTTCAGAACCATCTCCCTTAGCCTTCGGCATTGTACTTTGGCGCACATACATGTCTTTTTTGCCTGATATTAATGTGCAGAAGAGCTGGGTATTTTCTCGGTCTAGCAAACTTGTATTTTGAAGATTTTGTTCCTTGTGAGCTTTTAATATTCCACGTTGTGGTTCATAAGTAATATGATGCAATATTTTGCTTGTTTATGACATAGGTTATCAGTACATAGAATTTCAGGACGCTAATCCATAGTCACTTGGCCAGGGCCTTTCTACTGCCTAACGACATGGGCACTGTGGTGGCATTTAGTCATGTATATTTTGCGTTGTGATACATTGTGGCTGATTGACACACCATTGTACATCACAATTGTGGAATTACTATGCTAATATGGACAGGAAAACTGTCGTAACAGTTTTCAACTCTCTAAAATCCTTCTAACATTCTAAGACTGATCAGCGTTCCACCTCTCTAAATCCTCCTGAGTGGCAGCATATCTTTCTGTCATGGGTGGGTACAAGGCACACAGACATTTCATCCAATCAGTGAACTGGAATGCTCTGTATGCTATTTATTGGCTTTAATGTTTGGCATGTCAGCCATTCAGAGTGCACAGAACACTATGCCTTGTCAGTGGTCAGTAAGTTTGTGCATCTTGCCTATATCAGGATTGGGTATAATCTGTAGATCCAGAGATGTAGATTGCCCACCCATGCTGCCATTTCCTACTGTCGAGTGGTTCTTTTGCCCGCTCCTGCTAGCAAGGGATGGATTTATGTGTGCTTACGTGTCGAGTGCAATGTTATGTTCTGCCTGTGCCTATGCTACCATAGAAAATTGTGGTCAAATGTATATTATTGCATACTAGATTCTTTTATTTCGTATTAGGCCTTGGTAGTGTGAGGGGTCCGACACGAGAACTTTGTGAAGGTTTTTCAAAAGATGCAATTTTATTAACTCAAAAGTTGGGATAAACGCCTCACTATCCCTACCCTGATGAGGATTTCCCTGCCATAAATGGAAACACTCTAACAAAGTATATCTGTCCCTCACACCTAATCATACACAACTTAACATGGCAATATGTGCCAGTTTAACAGCAACAAATATAACCGTTAAATTCACATCATAATAAATGTTTCTTCTTCTAACCCGGGTAAATTCCCCTTCCCCAGATTCAAGTAGGATTTTGTGTAATAGTTCAAAAAATGATTAAACTCTTCTATCGTAACAAAGTTATTTGATTTCAACTTAAGAACACATAGTTCCAATTTGATAACACCAAGTTCTTGAAATTATTTCTGTTCAGCAACTCAAAATATTTCCGTACTTCATTGGTTTCAACAAAAAGGTCTTTGTCAGGATATTTCTGTACCAACCATGTGTTTGACAATACTAAAGACTTCAGCAACAGATAACATAACACTTGCTTCAATGTTATTAATTTGTCAGGATGATTTAATGAACAAAAACATTTTTAGTGGTTCTTCAACTACTTCAAGACATTTAACCAAACCACAGTACTTCAAAGGCTTCCACCTGGTCCACTCACCTGCCGTGCTTATTAAGACAAAGTTCTCTGTTCTACTCACCTGCCAGAACAGATCCAACTACTACAACAATCTCTGACCTGGTGTACTCTCCTGCTAGGCTTGAGTAAACTACTACTTCTCAGTACTTTAGTGGTAAATCTTGAACTCGAACAAAACAATTTATCAATATCCTATGCTCTGCAACTTCAAATATAAGAACCACTTCCAGGTAAACCAGAACAACACTGATGCGGTTTGTTACCTCTGTGTGGTTCCCACATTCTCTGCAGGTTATGCTCCACTCCCTCTGAACGTCTTCCCTCAAAAGGGCAGCGATCCTGCCACTCTTGTTTATTCCCTTCCCCACTAACCAACCACTGATAAGGTTTCGGTTTCAATTTCACACTTCTCTGGCAATGTGGGGTTAAGTCCTTTTCTCTTACAACATCCTTTTTATATTGGCAATCATTTTTATCAACATTGAAAACACCAACTGTCTTCATTTGTCTTTGGCAGTCATGCTTATTTCTTAACTAATTTGGTATGTTTCTCTTTAGGCTTTGGCAATGAGTGTTTATCTTTGCTAGCATAGACATTGCCTTCTTTTCATTGCTGGCTCTTTTTATGCCCAGTGTCAGAATCACACTCCTCTGATATGGCAATCAGATCTGTATGTTGTTACCTGTGCCCTTGTAAATCTGTTTGGTTGTTAACGTATGAATTAACTTGTTTTCTATTAGTTCACGATTGAAAAGGGCCCTTTTTCACTTGTTTTACATCACGTATCACTTTACTGTAGTTTTGGCCCATGGACTTGGCAGCAGACTGATACAGAGTGCTCCAGGGTAACTATCTAACAGTTAACTCACTGTGTCTGGCATGCGAGTACGTTCGCATCGCAATACGCCAGTGCTCGCCTGCCGCTGGTGTTTGTAAAACAATAGGGAAAGTTATCAAAAGGTGCGTTTTCTGCTGCGTGACCTCTACAGCTGCGTTCTTCGGAGAGAGCCCGCTTTCCTGATGCTTCCTGCTGTGCCAACACTGCAATGACGGTCTAGAGCAATTGGGACCCTCTCAGGACAGGCATTGACCTCACACTCTACCGTGGTCCCGGTGTCTCCGCTCTAACTCCACCTCTGCTGCTGCTGCCACGTGGAAGTAGGAAAAGTACTGCACCTTCTATGGCTGCTCCTTCCTATGGCCTGCACCTGAGGGGGCTTTTTATGCCTCCCGGTCCTCCTCAGGTGTGGGTCATTAATCCTAATTGACTGTGACCTGCAGTCCTGTGCCTCTGCAGTCTTCTTCTTCATCCCAGTACTTAGAAATGTATTTATTCACATTTGTACAGCGCACTTGCAGCCCGGAGGCATCGAGGAGCTGTTACAAGAAATTGTAAGAAGTTGTGATTCATTTGAAAGACGGGTGACCAAAGGTCTCATGGTTACAGGTGGACACTGTATGCAGTACGGGAATGGTAAGGGTTACACACATAGAGTTAATACAGTTACATCATAGTAAGGCAGTCATTGACATTTTACTGTCAGACAAAAAGCTTGGTTTTGATTGCTTTGCGGAATGCTTGGTGAGACTCTCTCATTCTTAGGTGACTGGGTAGCACATTCCAATGGGTAGCGGCCAGTGTGGGAAAGCTGGAGCCAACTGCGTGGACTTTACGAGTCCTGGGGGTGAGAATCATGTTGCAGTATCCCTTCCTCGGAGGTCTTGTGGCGGTGTGCATGGTGATTCTTTGAGCCAGGTAAGGGGGTCCCAGGTCATGGAGGCATTTGTGGGTGAGTGCAAGGGTTTTGAGCACAATTCTCTCTTTGACCGGGAGCCAGTGGGCCTGCCTTCTAATTTCAGAAATGTGATCTTTTCTGGAGGTTCCTGTGGCTGCCCAGAGGGCGTTCTTTTGAAACAGTTGGAGTTCGACAAGATTTTTGCCAGAGGTCCCAGCGAAAATGGCATTACAATAGTCCAGCCTTGAGCCAATTATTGCCCTAGCAATGGTGAGGCAATTCTGGTGCGATAGGACGGGTCTGGCAGCATTAAGAACCTTGGAGTAATATGCTGACGACGAGGCGATAGCATTCACCTGTCTGTCCAAGGTTAGGTCGGAGTCAAGGTAGACACCAAGTGTCCTGACGTAGTTTGAGACCTTGATGGGGATGTTGTCGATAGTAAAGGATGAATACTGTTGATCGAGGTTGCCCAGGTTGGTGAGTGACCCAATGAGCAAGAGTTCAGATTTTGTGCTATTGAGGTAGAGCCAATTGTCTGCCATCCAGGATTGGATGGTAGAATAGATGGTGATGAGCATGTTCACAGGGGCGTAGGAGACGCATAAAATCTGGGGGGGACAGGGGACATCTTGGGGACTTTGCTTTATTTATTTATTGAGTTTTAGTCAAAGAACTCGACATTTCACAAAATTAGAATTAAAATAGCAGTACGTATTAAATCACAAATATCACTGTATAAAACAAGAGAAAAGAAGAAAAGAAAACAGAAGAAAATTAAAGGATGCAGCAGCAAAGAACATGTCTTTGTATGTTGCATTTCTGGATTTTTCATCTGACTATGAGCTCATGGTAAGAGAGAGGAAATAACAATTGCTTCCAGTGGGCCACAGCTAGGACGCCAGCTCATTAAGAGGCAGATCACCTGTAAGTGGACTCCTGCCAAATAAAGGTGTTGCAGCCTTTTCTACCAACTGCAAGTTGCTACTTTTTTGTGTGGGGAAGGAGACGTGTGTGTCTCTTGGAATGGAAGGATGGGGGTTTCAAAGAAAGAGGAAATCTTGTTTGTACCTCTGAGTAAGCCCTGTAATGGGATTAGAGGGACCAGGTGTGTGATGGATGTTGCTGCTTTGACTGTCCTCCGGGTGGGGGGGGGGTACAGCAAACAAAGAGGATGAGCGATCGCAAGCCCACCCCCTTATAAGCACTCTGCAGGTCCGCGGCCGGATGTGTCGGAACCGGGGGATGCCTAGTAGGCGGGGTGTATGTGTACCCAGGGGGGTGGCCAGAGGGGCAGCCCACTATGTGGGCTGCCCCTCTAGCGCCCCTGCGAGAGCCAGACTAGCCTCGCACAATGGGTCTGGTCCCTCTTATTCCATCTCATGCTGGCTTAAGAGCCTAGCCTTTCTTTGCCTTTGTTATTCTGAATGCAGAACTGGACTCTGTCCCTTTCTTGTTTAGCATTTGCTGCAAAGCCTGCTCTATTTGATTCTCTCATATGTTACTAGGGTGGCAGAGCATGGGTCCTCTGCCCTGTTACATTATTCAAAGAGCCCCTCTGGCCTTTCTTTGCCTCTCCCTTGTCTCACTGCTTGCTTGCTTAATACATACCTCCTTGCTTGAACACTCAACATATTCTCCCTAACACAGCAATGGCAGCTGCAGTTTGTCTTAACTTCTATTTGTTTCGTGTCTTGAATTGGCCTCTTATTTCCTCTTTTCTGCCTGCAGGGGAAAGGCATTTGCCAGTCACTACCATGATGGTTCTACCTGGCCATAAGAGTGATACAGCTAGCCAATATTGGAAGAACCTGGGCATATTATGCCAGAGGCTGGCAACTGCCTTCCTAATGCCTGCACAAGAGACACAACTCTTGCCTTTGTTTCTAACAGTAATTCAGTTGATGAAGAAATGCGAGAACACACACATTGCTTATAAATGAAGGGGATGATGTCACACTAGGTTAAGACATTTTGATCACGACAGGAGCTAATTTCCAGCTGCAATTAAGCGATTACCTTTTAGACTTCTGGCTTTAAATAACGTTAGTATTAACTGGAAAGCACAGAGGTTGCTCAACAGGGTTCCTGGAGCTCGAGGGGTACTCTTCTGGTGGGCATGATTGGTGGACATTCTTGCCCTGGTTTGGAGTCTGGCCCCTACAGCCATGATGGGGGGAGGGGCCTATTACTTTTGGTTGTATGTACCCTTTGAGGGTGGGCAGACATTGCCTCCTGCTTTAGCCCACCAACAGCTCTGCTTTGCAACTTTATCACACATACCTGTCAGGTGGCATGTAACTCAATGCTACTAATGTTATCAGCCTCAGAAGTCTGGAATCCTTTGCCACATCAACTAGGGTACAGGCTTGCCACCTGAGACTTGTCCATCTCTGAGTCGGCATCTGTCACCCTTTGGGGAAGACGCACACAGAAAGAGCAGGGCGCACTGCCCTTGTGGGTTTTTCACATGTCTTCCTCATGGTGGGCAACATTCTCCCACTTTGACAATGTCACACAAAGAGCGAAATTGGCCATTTGAAATACCTCTGTCGACTTATTATCTCGCAATCCACACTGATGGGTTTAAGTACCTGCTTAACGTGAGATGGCAATTAAGGGCATTTGCCAACCCACTCAAGGAGCCAGGTAGGTGCACCCACACATGTGAGGTACCGTTTTCGTCGGGACACCTGTGGGAATGCAGGATGGTAGGACATGTGTTGTTGACGGTGTGTTTTAGTGGGTGGCCAGGGTGAAATGTCTGAAAATTGTGTTTTTTTCCACCAAATTTCAGAGACATTTCCCTCTGCCCACCCACCGAAACACGCCGCCAACAACAGATGTCCTACCTTCCCTCGTTCCCACAGGTATCCGGACGAAAACGGTACCTCACAAGTGTGGATGCACCTACCTCGGCGAAAAGGGAAAAAGCTAATCCACTCATAACCGCAAGGCTTTCGGCAAAGCAGATTTTGCTCATGTAGACAACCTACAGATTTGGGCCTAGGGTGTCGAAGCCACCAAGGAAAATGGAGAACCCCCTGCATTTCCAAAAAGAAGACACCTGTGGGCACCCCCTTTCCACTAAAAACATCCATGGTGGTTTAGTGACAAACACCCCCCCACCCCCACCCCCACCCAAAACAAGTTATCATTTTTATTTTGTTTGTTTTTGTTTTGCCTCTTTCCTAGGGGAAGAATGTGCTAGTAATCTGCCCCCAGGGGGAGGGCTAAATGAGATGCCCCCCCATCCATTTGGGGTGGGGGGAGAGGGCCACCCCCCTTTCTACTAAAAACATCCATGTGGTTTAGTCGCCTCCCACACCCACCCAAAACAAGTTATAATTTGTTTTATTTTTGTTTAGCCCCTTTCCTAGGGGCAGATGGGCACATATGTGTGGCCATCTGCCCCTGGGGGGGAACGTACTGCCCCAGGCTTGGGGGGTGTGTCTGCCAATATTTGCAGTGGCCTCCCCCCACCCCAAATGGATGGAGGCATCTCATGTACCCCTTCCTAGGGGCAGAAATCTGCCCACAGGGAGGGCTACATAAGGTGCCCCATTCACCTAGGGTGGGGGGGAGAGGGCCACCCCCTTGCAAAAATATCTGGTGGCTAGTGGTCCCACCAGCCCCACCCAAAACTACGTTTAAAAAAAATATTTTTTGTTTTTGTTTGCCCCCCTTCCCTGGGGGCAGATGATCACTCATCTGCCCCCAGGGTATTGCCCCCATGCTTTGGGGGCCAGGGGGGAGAGGGTAGTTTACATAGCAAGCCGCCCCTCCCCCACTTCAAAAACAGATCCCTGCACGACACAGCAAACAAATATTCTCGGGGGATAACTGACATTACATCCCCCCACTTAAAATTGTGGGGGGGATTTGTCCCCCCTATCCCCCCATGTCCTACGCCCATGCGTGTTCATATCTACTACATAGTCACTCGTGAGTGGGATAAGCACCTGTGTGTCATCTGCGTAATTGGTATACGAGATGCCCATGGAGTCAAGGATGCTGAACAAAGGCCTCGTGAAGAGGTTGTATAGCATAGGCGCTATGCAAGATCAGTGGTCCAAGTGTACGAAAAGAAGTAGTGGAACTATGTTCCCTACTGGCCTGCACCACTCCCCACAGAGCCCATCGCCGCGCCCCCTCCCGTGAACAATAAAAACCCCAAAAAACATGTGCCTGCTCTTTAAGGAAACGTCCTGTGCAGTGCACTGAAAGTGCACGTTTCAAATTCTTCCTACACTTTTATTTTAAAACGAAACCGTTCCGGAATGGTTTCTTTTTAAAATAAAAGTATAGCAACAGTAAAACTTAATTAAAATAAGTACAGGAGCACCGCTCCCAACCGCTCCTGCCCACTTCGACCACTGTGCAAGATCCCTGTGGAACACCACATTTGATATGGCTCGGGGTTGCACAGGCTGAGTCAGAGAAGACTTTCATGACCCTCTCTTGGAGAAAGGAGGTAATCCAATCACACGCTTTAGGGGAGAAATTGGCCTCAGTTGCTAGGTGGCGGCACAGGGTGTTGTGATCCACCAGATCAAAGGCAGCAGAAAGGTCCAGAAGCAATAGGAGCACAGGTTTGCCCGTGTCTCTAAGATTGTCCATTTGGTGTTTTAAGTCTAGGAGAGCCGTTTCAGTGCCATGTCGTGGGCGGAAGCCAGATTGCCTGAGGCCAACGAGACGCTTCTCTTCAAGGTATTTTTGGACTTGCAGGTAAGCTGCTTTGTCCAAAATTTTGAGTAAGAATGGCACGGTAGTGTATAGTTCCCTGGGACCATTGGGTCGAGGGATTTTTTCTTTAGAAGTAGGTGTACCCAAGCTTCCTTAAGGCCAGTAGAGACATGGGCTGCCTGGAATGATGAGTTGATAAAGGCGGTTATGAAGGGTGCTAGGATGTGTGCCGAGTCTTTGATGAGTTGGGCTGGGCAGGGATCCCCCTTGCAATTAGAAGCTTTGATGTATTTGAACAAGGCGATTACTTCCAGGACTGTCATATCTTTGAAGTGAAAGGATGGGGAGGACTTTTTCTTGTTCAGGTTCTCTATGAGAAGGTTCAGCGATTTTTGATGGCCAAGGATTTTGGTTTGTAGAGAATTGAGCTAGTCTAGCATGGCAGACTGAATACTGTTGCACCAGCTTTCATCCTTGAGGAGAGAGGGTGGGGGGGGTGGATGGTTTTTCTAGCTCTCTAAAGATGGAGAAGATTTCTTTGGACCCTGATTTGGCGTCATTAATCCTTAAGTTGAAGAACACTGCTTTCGCCCTCGTGATGTTGGCTTTGTAAGCTATGGAAATGGCTTTGAAGGATCTTCTAATGGCTTCAGAAGGGTTGGCTTTCCATGCTGAGAGGGCAAGCCTCTTCTGAGAACGTTGGTCAAGAAGTTCTTTGGAAAACCAGGCGTTAGATTATTATTTTTTTTTTGGCTTTTTTAAGGGCTAGTGGGGCAATGGCCTCGACAGCTTGGGCAACAATCTGTTTAAAGGTGTTGGCTAGGGTTTCCGGGCTTTTGGAAAGTGGGGGCTGCAGGGCAGGCACACATAGGAAGGGTGCTATATTTTCAGCTGTCAATTGGCGTGAGGTTCTTGCGAGAGCAGCTGGACATGGGGTGTTGGGCCTGAAGGGCTCTTTTTTGGTGTCAAGGTTGAATTGAAGATAGTGGTGATCGGAACAAGGGATGGGTGAGTTGACCGTGATTTGGATGGTGCAGTTGTGATGGCTAATCCAATCAAGAGTACGCCCTTTGACGTGGATGGGTTCAGAGATTATTTGTAAGAAGCCCAATGTGGATAGGGCTTTCTTGAGGGTTTTGGTGTGGGAATCCTTAGGATTGTTGAAGCCTAGGTTAAGGTCACCCAAGAGTATGACTTGGGACGTCTTTTTAATGTTGTCAGACAATGAGAGGACGAGGGTGTCCTGAAAGTCTGAGATCGGCCCTGGAGGTCTGTAAACAATATGCATGGTGCTAGTGCAGTTGTGGGAGACATTGATTTTAAGTAGGAAGTAGTCACAGTGCTGGCCAGGTTGACCTTCAGCCTCTCTGATAGCTAGGGTTTCCCTGGCGATAAGGGCTACTCCACCACCTCTCTGGGGAGTACGGTCTTTTCTGAAAATGGTGTAACCTGGGGGATATCGAGCCTTTGTTAAGCCAAGTTTTTGTGATTACTAGAATGTCAAGATTGTCTCTAATGATGAGGTCATTTATGTTGAGGGCGTGGGCAGGTACCAAGCGTGCGTTGACCATAGCGCAGCTGAGCGTGTGCGGAGGTATGCACCAGGGTAGGGGAGGTGGGTGTCACTGCCAGGGAGTTATTAGTACACGCAGAAATTTGGGGTAGTGTGCGTCTCAGATGGCTCAGACACAGTACACCGTGCAGTAACAACATTGGGCATAGATGCGTCGAGCGCAGGCACATGGTGAATGGCAGTGGCATTGTCAGGCATGGGCACCTCAGAAGGCACAGACACAGTACGCAGTGCAGTAACAACATTGGGCATAGATACATCGAGCGCAGGCACATGGTGAATGGCAATGGCATTGTCAGGCATGGGCTCCTCAGAAGGCTCATGCAGAGTGGGTGATACATGTGAAACGGGGGGAATAATAGTCTGGTAGGGGTGCTGTGGTCCATGAGAAGTTACATCTACAGACAGACCCTCCACCAATAGCGTGGGCAGGCGTGCGGGCTGTTAGGGAGGCATGCTTGAGTGAAGCGGTGCTTTGGAAGTCCCCTGCAGATGATCCTGCAATGTTGACGCCGATAGGGCGATTGTCAGTGAAGTACCAGGATGTGCTAGGTTTCAGATCCATAGCCATCAAAGAATGATGGTCGGGTTGGGGGCGGCGTGAGCTGGGCTGGAATCTAAGGCCGACATTAGTATTACGGTCAGCTGTACTCGGGGAGTAAGTGAGGGGCACTGTGGGACGAGTGCACGACTGGAGCCGTGCATTTCTGGAGCGGCATGGGTGGGATTGATGTGTGCTGGCTTTAACCTTTCTCAGCTGGGGGTGTGGTGTATGCGCTGGGGCACGCGTGCAGTGGCTTGTAGCCTTACCTTGGGTAAGATAACTTCCAGGCACCTTGAGCGCCGTCGCGCAGCGGAGAGCTGCAGAGAGGGATGTTGGCCTTGCCTCCAGGCCTTCCCTGCGCGGCTTCGCCTGGTGGCTCCTCTCTCTTCCCTTTGAAGCAGGAGGGGAGGGCACGGCGAGTTGTGGGGCCCAATCCGGACTGAGGGCTGGTGTTGTTGGTGCCGTTGCCATGACTCCCACGGCGGCAGCCATTTTAAGGATTGTCGGGGTCTAGTGGGCCTCAATGGAGACTCGTGGGGATTCTGCAGGCAGCAGATCCCCTGTAGATCGAAAAGTAGGTGCAGCGGGAGTAGCAGCAGGCAGCTGCATGATCCCTCGCAGCGGAGCTGCAGAGAGGGACGTTGGCCTTTCCTCCAGGCCTTCCCTGCGTGGCTTCGCCTGCCGGCTCCTCCCCCCCTTTAAAGCGGGAGGGGAGGGCACGGGAGGTGTGGGGCCCAATCCGGGCTGAAGGCTGGTGTTGTTGGTGCCGTTGCCATGACTCCCATGGCGGCGGCCATTTTAAGGATTGTCGGGGTCTCGTGGGCCTCAATGGAGACTCGTGGGGGTTCTGCATGCTGCAGATCCTCTGTAGATAGAAAAGTAGGTGCAGCGGGAGTAGCAGCAGGCAGCTGCATGATCCCTCCCAGCAGAGCTGCAGAGAGGGACGTTGGCCTTGCCTCCCGGCCTTCCCTGCGCAAATTAATGGGACTTGTAGTCCATAATGTAAAATTCAGCTTTCTTAGTGAAATTATCATTATCACATTCACTTTTCATCTTGTACCTATTCCCTAAAGTACTATGAGGATTCCAAGTATTATTTGACTTTACAGAAGAGTATGGTTTTTCAGGAATTAAATTGGTAACATTTAAAGACACTTCTTCCTTATTTCTCTGGGACTCCTAGGGGCTTTTATCTTTATAAATGTCAGTGATTTTAAGAGGCTTTTTCCGACTGTCAGAACTGCTGATGGTTATATTCATCTATAGTCCGACAGTCCGTTTGGGAAAATAAAAAGTCTCTCTGATGGCAAACCATTAAATATTCCTGCATTACAGTTTTTCCCTTCCTTGAGGAAGACAAATAACGCGTCTCATCCCACAAAGTCCTCTTATTTCCTTGGGGCCTTCTCCCAGGTGATCCCCACCCCCCAGCTAACACCGTCCCCAGGGTTAGGATCAGGAAGCTTCTGCCTTTCCCTGGCCACCTGGGAAAAGACTTTAGGTATGGTGTTTGTGAGGACACCGTAGTATTCATCACAGTAGGCAATTGCAACCTAGGTCAGGGTATTTGGGCAATATTGTCTAATGGTAGGCTATCTAGGATTATGATATTCCAGAGAGCAGATTCAGGGCCCACAACCTGTGTTCACAGAACCGGGATCCCTCTTCTAATTGGGCATTTACTCCTCACAGATTTTCCAGTGATGGTGCCATTGTGCCTTGTGTAATGAAGGAATAGACACCGGAATCAGCATGGGTCAATATTTTTATTATTAACAGGAGGGGTTAAGGAAATATCTAAAGGGTTAACGAGAATCACTCTTTAAAGAATTACGGAAGCTTATAATAAGGGTGCCAGAATGGAATAATTTGATGCTTTTCAATTGCCTAACTATGGAAAAATTGATCTTACCCAGGTTTCCTATTCTAGTTAAGAGTATTAGGTTATCTTGCTTCTTGCCTTCTGCCTGCAAATACTGTTCTCCCTTGATTTTTGGAACATGTGAGGCTCCACACCTTCCTAATCCAATAATGCAATTAATACCTTAATGCTCTCCTACCAGTACATTTTTCCTCCCTCTTGCTTATGTTTGAAAATACCTGTACACACTTATCCAATGAAATGTGTATTCCCACTTTCTAAGTATTTTTTCAGGATGTGTTTTTTAGTTTTTTCGGCCCACCAGTCATGGGTCACCCTCCTAGGTGACAATCGTATTTCCCCACACTCTGCATGAGGCCTCTTATCTATTTTATTTTACATACATACATACATACATACATATAGGGAAATAAGCTCTTTTGGTCACAAAGGCGTGTACTAAAGGTAAGATGGCAGATAAATGGGAGGCAGTGAGCCTCTTATGATGGGGAGAGTTTGAGTGGTTTGATGGCCTGGAAGCAGTATAATCAGACCGATACTGGGAATAATAGGGTGAACAAACTTAGGACAAGTAAGTGTCCGCAGGTTAAGTGCTAGTGTGGTTGGTAAAAGAGTGGGAAGAGTCTGGTTAGTGGTGAGAAAAGGTGTAAGTAGTAAGGCTTTGCGAGGGGAGTCAAGAGGAAAACTCAGAAGCAAAGAAGCGGGCTTTCAATCTGCTTTTAAATGCATCGATGTGGACCGTGTTTCGAATTGCAGACGGTAGGGATTTTCAAAGTAAACGGAGCCAGAAAAGGGAGTGTAAGCAAGAGGAAGCACAGGGTGGGCAAGGTGCCACAATGGTGGTAGAGGAGGAAAAGCAACTGCTGAGAGAGGGTTTGTAGGGGTTTGGTAAGGAGATAGATCTGACGGTGCCTTACCATGGATGGATTAATGCACTAGTAAGAGAAATTTGAATTTGGCCCAATTTTGCATAATGGCGAAAGTAGTACTTAGGGGTGAAGCGAGGGAGTTCAGAGTCCTGGTAGCAAATTTTCATAATCTTGTCAAGGGGCCTGAATGTATAGTTTGGAAGACCAAAGAGTATACTGGTACAGTAGTCCACTTTACAGACAATAATGGTTATGAGATGTTTGGCGGTTTTGAAGGGAAGGTGTTCCGTATATTTAGGAGTTTGTGGCGAGCTGCCATTGCAGTTTTAGAATTTCTAGCTGACGAGTAGTAGGGAAGAGTAACTGTTTGGGCAGGGGAGGGAGAGAGAGTGAAAGTGAGAGTGAATTTGTCAGGAAAGAAAAGCACCTCTTTTCTGGAGTAGTTCAACATAAGCGAGTGTGAGACCATCTGGCATTTGGGTAAATTGGTTAGATGAGAGTTCAAAAAAGGAGAGAAATATTTGGGTGTCACCTCTGAAGAGTTGGATGAGATAAGTGCTCCGAGAGCAGAAGTGTAAATTGTGAACTGTAGGGGCCCCAAAAGAGAGCCTTTTGGAACAACAACAGTAAGAGGTGTGATTTGAGAGGTGGTGTTTTTCCAGAAAACATTGAATTGACAAGGTGCCAGGTAGGACTCTATGCAGGTAAGTGCTTCATCAGGTATCCCAAGCAGAGACAGAGTATTGAGAAGATCAGGGTGAACAACGGTATCAAAGGAAGCAGATCAGTTGAGGATTGCCATAGAACATATGTTGGACTCTTTAGCAAAGGCAATAAAGGTTGCGACATTCATTTGGGCAGTTTCAGCGGAATGGCAGGAGTGGAAACCAGCTTGGAGGGGGTCATGAAGGTTGTGCTTGTTAAGAACACTAGTACGGTGGTTGAATACAGCTCTGCCCAACACCTTAGATTAGTGAGGAAGAAGTGACACAGGTCAACTGTTGGTCAGCATGTTTGGTTCAGCACGTGGCTTTTTTCAGGAGAGTGAAAGTAGGTGGAGTTGAAGGACAGGTTGAAGAGAATAGCGTGGTGAGAGACCACTAGAGGAGCAATAGGATTGACAAGCTGAGGCGACAAACATTCTAAGTTCCTTTTTCTTTAGTATTCTCATAAGAACAACTTCTCTGGTGATTCACTGGTCACCCCGGGTCCCCCTCTGCCGGGCTCAGACCCACTTTAACACAAAACCTTCAAATGGTCTCCCTCCGCCGGGCCCGGACCAAATTTATCTCATTTTCCGAACTTTTACTATATCACAATCGAAGACTTTTGACTGTGCGCTGGATTTTGCTTCACCCATCTCGGGACCACTTCAATTCATAATTCTTTGTTCTCTCCTTAATATAACCCTTTTACTTTCACTTCTGCCACTTCTCAGCTGCATACCTTACAGAGCACCCAAGCGGTGCCGGACCACTCTGTCAAAGGTATTGTATCAAAGTGTATTCAAAGTTTAAACAGTCATCAGAATTTCAACTTTACTTGCGTCTTTTATCACATGCGTTTTTAAACGTTTTTGTTCCAGTGCTCGCCATACAATGTTGCTGCTTGCAACCTAGGCTTCAACACAGACGGGACTTGTATGGGTCTCCCCAACTCACCAGCTGTGTTGATTTCACTGATGCTGCTTTGTTCTTCTCCCCACCTTGATTAATTATGTGGTTGGGCTCTGGGTATCTCTGACACACAATACAGGATTCTTCAGCCTTGTTTCCTGGTTTTACGCTTTCTAATCTCTAGGGCTCTTGAAAGTAATGGTTTCCTGTCAGAAAGATCAAGAGAACTTCCTTCCTTGCGATCCCCTCCGGGTTTGCCGTCTTTCTTCTCTCGTTCAGCTGCCATCTCGAAACTGCTGTTCCTTGTGTGCTTTGCTTCACCCAGAGTGTGCTTTTGTAATCTGCCTTTTATCCATGTGGGGAAGCTTAATGAGTCAGTAATTGCCTGACCTCGCCTGACCATTGTATCGGGACACTTAAGGTATACTGCTCAGGTGTTAGTCTTTTATCACCCAGAGCGGGCTGTCCGTGTGAAAGTGTTTGTGTAGGAAAATGGGGTCAGGGGGAAGGGGATAGAGTTCCTACGTATCCTATCTGATATGATGGGGTAAAGTTGTTACAGGGAAGGGGATACTGCGTCTTGCCATCCGGCCTCCCACTCCCTGAAGATCCCTCACCCAGGTGATCCTCCCACGCCGGTCCACCCCCAGGAACTGGATCCAAAAGAAATGGCCATGTCCTGGCCACCTGGATGACAGATCCCTGGGTACTAGTGGGTGAGACATCTTCTGGTTTCTCACAGTAGGTGCTAGTAGGGGTGTGGTATATTGGCTGGTTTTGTTTTAGTAGGGGGTGGCATGGAGATGTAGCGAGAATGGTGATTTGCGAGTTTTATGATGGTTATTGGAAAGGTGGGGTTTGTAGTATGATTGGTGAGCTCATTAGGAGAGAATAACAGGATGAGGATGACGAGGATGAAGAGAAAATGCATTTTAGTTCAGTAGTAGTCCGGGGGGGTATCTGGCAATGTGGGGACATGGATGGCCAACAGTTTAACAGTTTGCTTAAGTTAAACGTAGAGAAGACCGAGTTATTGGTAGTTGGCCAGGCTGTTGTTGGTTCTTGCTGGACATCAGAGTATTGGCAGGCATGCCTTGGTCCCTGTCCGAAACCCTCTGCTGCAGTCAAGAGCCTTGGTATAAAGGTGATAGCCTCTGGCTCTAGAGAAGCACCAATCTCTTTTGTTTGCCAAACTAAAAATCTTTAATAAAGTTCTTCCATTACTCCCTAAAGAGGCTAGGGACAAAATTGTGGCTGCCTCTATTATGGGATCAGTAGACTACTGCAATGAAATCTATCTTTTTCAGCCAGAGACGCTACTCCAGGACCTTCGGATTCTGCAAAATGGTGCAGCTAGGCTTGCCCCGAACACTCACAGAATGGCTCACTCTTGTGATCTCCTTCAATGTCTTCATTGGCTGCCTGTTAAAAGCCAGGTGAACTTTAAGATTCTGTGTACTGTTCACTGCGCTATTCACTCTGCCGGAGCAGAATTTCTTCAATCTAAACTCTCTGTCAACCAAAGAGACCCCTTTGTTCTTCTAATCAGTTTTTGTTGTCTGTCCCCCGCTTCCAACGTGTTCGTGCTGGGGGCAGATCCTCCTCTGTGTTGGCTCCCTCTTTCTGGAATGTCCTTCCCTTTCACATACGGCCATTCACGTTCTAGCCATCTTTCGTAAACAGCTCAAAACACTGTTGTGTTAATGTTTACTACTGCCCTTTCCTCTCTAATTTTCAGTGCATTGATGCCACCAGGTCTTTGTTGCGCTTTATAAATTAATTTACATTACATTACATTGTACTAGGTGGATGTTTGGTATTACAAGGTCGAACAGGAGATAATTTGGTGTAATTGCTCACAGGCAAATAGGCAGAGACTGGGAATAAAGGGTGGGAAATACCCTTAGCTGTTCATTCTTTGATTCAATCGCCTGGGGATTCCCAGTCTTTGAAAGAAAACCAGCCACAAGTACTTTTTGTGCTGTTTTGTTTTCTGGTCTGAGCTATAGCCATCGGAAGGCTCTAGAGTTTCTCCCTCTTTGTGTGACCTTTGCGAATATCAGTCATGTAGCCCTTTTCGGCTTCTAGACTCCTCTGTCACCCTTCTGGACTCTGCCACACTCAAGTTTTCTCTCTGGCCTTCCTTTTCTACAATTACTGCCTCCAGGGTGCTAGCCCGGTCAGTGACAATCCCTCTGGTGCTCTCTGCCCTTCATTATGGTGTATAATTATTCTGATTATCCAATCTATTCCTTACCTGGTTGTTTGCCTGTTCTTTGTAACCCTGGTCCCTGATTGATCATCTGCTTTTCTGATCTGGTTTCCAGATGTATTCACCTTGACATAGTATATCTCCCTCTTTCTGATTTCACATTCCTCGCTTGTTAGATTTCTTAATGAGGCATTCCATGGTGACGACCAAAGACTGAAAATGTTTTGCCACCCTTCTGAACCCAGACAGAAGTGGACTTGCCTACTTTTAACGCCACTGCGGGTGCCTGAGATCTTTTGTGGTCTGTGGATAAAGCTCAGGATGGCACGGAACTGCACTGTAGAATTTCCCCCCTGATGGGGAGTGAGTTGGAATGTTTGGATGGTGTTCGGTCCTCTGTGTGCAGAACAAAGTTCATGTGGCGGTTCTACAGTGGTCTCCCCTTCGCTCTAGAAGGTAATTGTGGCATAGTGAAAGTGGTACCGTGCCTTGAGACAGCAGGGTGGTGTCTGTTGTTAATATCTGAAAGGGGCTGTGAGCTTAAGAAGGTACTCTTCTCAAGGAGGTGTGATGGGAATTAAGGGTTGTAGAGCTTAGTTCTTCTCTCCCCCATGATAGAAGATGGGGATTTGCATCACTACATGCAGGCATGGTAGGACAGGATGATCTGGAGCACGTGGAGATGCTCTGGGTAGTCCTCTGTGTAACTCCTCCATGTTACACTTCACATGGTGGGTGGGCATCCTTGGTCCTCCTATCCCAATGTGGTGCTGAGCTGCTAGGATTAGAAAATACTATTGCCTGCTGAATAGGATTTGTTCCAAATGTCTACCATTCTTCAATCTATTATCCTATGGAATTGAATTATGCACTGTTAGACTCTGGTCCTTCAGATAACTGGACCTGTGCATGCAGCACCCCCACCCACCTGAAAGAGCTGCAAGATGACATCAATGGCGGATGTACGCTCTGCAAATGACCAGTGATGTTTTTATGTCGATGGTAGCAAAAGTAAAATAATTATTTTCCACAATTAATTGCCATTAGTCGTGTGTTGGCTTTGCAAGTCATGGTTGTTAGAGTTCCTATCATCTGTGATTTTTGCTTTGGCAGTTGTGTTCTTTATGCAGTTACAAAAATTAATCGATAACATTCTGTAATTTGGCTTTCACAGCAAATTGTTCACAGACTTCATCCTAAATGTTCCAGTGGGCCAGCTGACACGTCAGAAGCTCTACTGTTTAATCGAAATCGTGCATAGCGACCTCTTCACGCAGCATGGTAAGCAAAACCCTTTGAGTCGTTAAATTGCCCCATTATTCATTGTCTGCCCGGGTCTCATCACTGCACCCACACTGCACGTGGTGCTGGAGGTTGTTACCAATTAAGACTGTTCTGTTACAAGGACAAGAAGATTTAGTTTGTGCAAGGGACCTCTAATTGAGGTTTAGTGTCGGGTGATAGATCATTGAAAAATACGTTCGTAATTTAAACGTATTCTCAAGAGAATAGTTTGGTCAGCCTTGTGGGAGGGAAAGGCAGATAGACATAACCATAGCAGTGTGTTCTGTGGTAAGGAATACAAGTACAGTGTCTGAAAAAATTAATTAAATAAACGTAGGAAAAATAGTATGATTTATTTTATAGGCAGCTGTTTCTCGATTTCTTATCTAACTATAAAAACCGGAACATCTGTTAGTTTGTGTATTCCTCATACAATTCCACACTGTTCCACCAAATTTTGCAGTTACCTTTTGGGACCCTCCGGATATCACTGGCTACATTACATGTGGCCACCCCACCCTGTTCCCTGGATTTCAGCCTCTGCACAAATAAGATGGTTGCCTGGAAGCGGCGAAACATCAAGGTGGCCGTAGAAGACCCGGGCAGAGCACATTTCAAGTGTTGGGACGCAATAAACATAATTTAAAGGTCACTATGGAACATTGAAAAACACATATCAAGGCCCTAGGATGCACCATTTCAGAGATATTTGCACCACAACACAAAAAACATCAATGTGGTCATTGCACAAAACTCATTTTATCAGTCTCAATAACAGGAACAAAATGAACAACGTTTCAAAGCTCTAGGATGCACCGTTTCTGAGATATTTGCACCGCAACATACTGCACCGTGCCAGGGTGAAGTGAAAGGTGGGGAGAGCAAACGGAAGGTCCCATTATGCGGCAGCAGTCCACTTCTCACCTTCACTCCTCATCTCCTCCGTGATTATCAACAATTGTTGAGTGTTGTCAAATCTGTCTACAGAACCCATCCGAAGTACGGGCATGTTTTGCTTGTTGACTAATACAGCAAGGATGATCTCGTTCAAGATTATCCATCTTCAGAAGTAATTACTTTCTATAGAGTCCTTGAGCTTGATTTTGTGATTTTCGGTGACCCCGTTTTACTAAAAGCAAGTGTAACTACACCTCATTTTCTGCATGTTCCCATGTTTTAACATTCACTTTGGTGTTTTAAAAAGGATGTTGCAGTGAAAGAAAAGGTCATCCAAGGGAGGAAGTCTCTTGTTGAAAATATTCTTGCCTGGAAATTGCATTGTTGTTTCCCTGCTTGATTTTGAAGACAGCATGTTTAGCATACAGTCAATACCAGTAGTTTTTGACTGCACGCTGAAAATTCTGGTTGGCTGAGAGGAGAACAATAACCATCTCCATGTGCTAATATTATTTATGCCCTTTTAATGTTTATCTGGGTCGCCAATTGGTAACAGTCTGCTGCAGCTACTCCCATTGTTGTACTGTTTACTGCTTGGTTCCAAATAGAAACAGAATATGTAGGTCTTTAAGTGCCCTGCACTTGCTTTCTGTTGGGGTATTTTGTACTCTGTTTTGGCAGAAACTCTTTTGCCTAATAAAAAAGGCCAATTGCACTATGCTGTTAAATATCAGTGCTTGCTGATGAATATGCTCTTGTTTTGGACTTGAGTTATCATAATGCAGCTTACTAGGTCAGGAGGGCAGCTAGGTTCGTTGATGCTTGAATGTTGCTGGTCACATTGTGCCATATGGCTATATCTACTGAACACGAAAATTCTGTTGCTGACTGTTGCTGAAACAACACTGGATCTCACTGAAGCCACGACTTTGTTCGGTTTTACTAGCAAAAAGTGATTTTAGACAAACCAGAAATAGAAATGTGTTTATAAATATTTCCTTTTATTTCAGGAAACGCAAAATGTGCACATGCAAAACATGTTTTCTGTAAATGTTTCTTTGGATTGGTTCCACATATTTGTGTGAATTCACATAATTACCCGTTTCATTACCATAGTCTGTCATAACTCAAACTTAACAATAAAGTTGCACACAATTTGGCATAAGTAGTGGCCTGCTATACTCCATGCAGATCAGGGTAATTTTTTGGACAAGTGACATAAAAGAGGTATTCAATACAGAATGTTATTTCAGGTGTGAAATGAATCACTTTATTTAATTAAGATATTATATTCAAATAGCCATGTGATTTCTGTTTGTCTCGTGCTGTGAATAGGTTAAAAATGTACATTTTTAGGCATCCAATCTATTTTAGAGTAATTTAAGAGTTTAAGAGTTCACTTGTAGCGTAATAAACAAGTGCATAATTTAACACCAAATGTAGCATTCCACACAATTATATTAGAGGTTTTCTAAAAAGTGAAGAAGCGTCTTTTTAAAAAAAACGTTTTAAAGAAAAATGTGAAGAGTTGAGAGTGTTTATTCAAGCCTGCATCTCTGCTGCATCAAACAACACGGCCAAACTTTTCAAAGTCTGTAAGGAACTGGGCAATCCTGCAGCAGCATCCTCTTCTGTCGCACCCACCCATGACTTTTGCTCGGCCCTGGCTGCGCACTTCACTGCACAAATTCCAGACATCCTCTCCTCTCTCACTCCCACACCACATCATACACAAACACCTCTGGAGCCTCCCTTGGCTCCTCCACCACTTCTCTCTTCTCTCACTCCCATCACACCTGATGAGGACGCCAGACAAGTCTGGTCAATGAGGCCTCATCCAAACAGATGGCCCCGTGCCCCACCCAAATCCATTAAGGACAACATTTGCTCTCTCTCTCTCCAGCCTTGGCTGATCTCTGCAATCTCTCTTGCCACTGGAGTTTTCCCACTTCTCTTAAGCAATCCCTTGTGGCTGCGAGATCCTCTGCATTGTCCACAAGGCTTTCTGGGGCCTGGGACCTACCTATTTGTAACAATGCCTACCTAAATACTGTCCTTCCTGAGCCTTCTGCTCATCTACCGTCAACCTTCTGCGAGTGAGCCGGTTCTCCAAGTAGAGGTTTGGAGGGAGATCTTTTTCCTCAGCAGGGGCATCCCTCTGGAACAGCCTCCCTACCACCCTCCGTCTTGAGCCTGATCTCCATAAATCCCGGAAACTCCTTAAGACATTCCTTTTCTCTTCTTCCTTCTATCGCCCTCTACCATGCTAACCTCTCTCTCTCTGCTCTATCCTTCTTCTCCCCTCCTTTTCCACACAGCTTGCTGACTGGCCACCGGGTGTACCTCAGAATCTCACAGGTCCCTGGAACCCTTGCCAGTCCTCCTACACTTGCCTCCGGGCCAACACTTATCTCATCACTACTGCACTTGGTCAATGACCCATGAGAGTGGCATCTCTGAGCACTTACCCCAGTTTCTTACTGACTGTGCACACTTGGACTCCCCCCCCTGCACTTGTTTCCCCCCTCCCTCTCCTCTACCATCTGTTCACTTGCACAATCTGAACGTACCATGCCTTTTAAGATCGTCTATCTATCTTCCCATTCTCCCCTCCTTGCATTGTGGCACCTAAATGCACTTTGAAAAAGTGCAGAATCGTTGTCACATGTATTTGCTGTTATCTACACTGTCAACTGTACTATATTCACTTACACTGCCTGTGCAGACTGTATCATTCAGAAATTCAAGGGCTCTGAATGACTGTTGTTTTTTCCCCTTGTTCCTTCCCTCCTTAAGCGCTTTGAAATACTTTCCTTGTGTATAGGCGCTTTACAAATAAACATTCCCATACCATACCTATTGCTTGCTATTTTTAACTTACCTTTATAATAGTGCCGATCAGTCTTTCATAAAATAATTAAATTACCCTTTGCATTGGTTTAATGTTTAAGCCATGATACATCTTTGATTATTCTATTAAATAAAAATATTGCTTAATTGTTTGCATTCATTCTTTTCCTCATGGAACTTAAAATCTCAAATTGAAGACCTAAAAGATAACAGCAAGTTGGCTCTCTTACTACTGCTAGACTTATCGGCAGCATTTGATTTGTTTAATCATCAAATTCTCTGTCATCTTAAGTCTGCAGCTTACTTCTCCGACGAAGCCACTACACGGTTTAGATCCTTCCTGGCTAACAGATCCATAAGGGTTTTCGCCCCGTCGGCCTCTTCTGAACCCTCGCCAGTCCTCTGTGGGGCCCTCGGGGATCTTGCATTTCACCCACACTCTATCATGTGTTCACAAAGTCACTTTTTGATATTCTTGACTATTTGGGTGTCACCTACACTAATTACGCTGATGATAATTACGCGACCACACAGCTGACACCAAAGCCCTAAACGACGTCTATCCGGTCATCCAGGCATGGATGGCACATCACAGGCTCTGCCTCAACGATGAAAAGACTGAGTTACTTATCCACGGTTCCCACTACAGACTCAATAGATTAGATCCAGCATTCAAATCCTTCATCATTGATGGCAATACCATCAAGGTGTATCTAATGACATGAAAACTCTAGGCATTTATCTTGATTCAACCCTGTCTCTCACCAGAAAAACGAATGCTGTAATTTTGTCATCAGCCTACACTTGCAAACTTATCACAGCATGTCGACCATTCCTTACCACCTCCAATTGCACCATCCTTGCTAGAACCCTCATCATGTACACTCTTTACTATTGCAATGCCCTTTATCTAGCGACTAGTCAAAGGAACCTAAACAAGATACAGGTAACCCAGAACAACGCTATCAGGGCAGCGCTAAATATCCCAAGGAACCAGCACATCTCTGACAACAGATGTAGTCTACACTGGCTCTCGGTCTCCCAAAGAATCTCCCTCAAAACTCTTGCACTCACGCTTAAATGCTAGGCTAACCAGGCTCCAGAATATCTGGCGATCTTCTTCTCAAACCACACCTCCATCTGCCCTCAGAGATTAGCCCGGGCACACTGTCTATCACTGCTGAGGTTCAAGCTCCAGAAAGCAGGGCGTCCAGTTTTCTGGTTCTAGCCACTAAATTGTGGAATTCACTTCCCAATCCACTCAGATCTGAACCCTCTTTCCACTCATTCAAGAGTAACGCCAAAATGTGGCTCTTAGCGCAGGACTCGCAAAGCCTCCGCTTGTCACATTGTTTGTAATAACCTACACTGCTTTCCAGCTGCCCTGCCATGGTGGCTATCATGGTGGCCATCTTGACCATCACTTTGTAATTATTTTGTAAATATCTTGTAAGTATATTGTAATATGTACTGTGTTGTGTTTTCTGCATACTATGTCTCTGTAATCTCAAGAAATGCACCCAGATGCCTTTAGGCCAGGCGCGCTGTACAAATAAATAAAATACAAATATATACAAAATGGGAAGATGTTCATACACTGTTTTTAGGATTTAGGTGAATGGCACACCCAGAGTGTAGCCAGGAACGATTTATAATAAAAAATAAACAAGACAAAACTATGGGAACTAAAACAGTATTGCCATCTCAGTAGACTGCCTACCTGCCATGTTGCCCACAGCACCATTGCCCCCCCTTATGATTTACATTCAACTGCTAATATTTTATTATCGTAGCAAAAAAAGGCCATTACAACTCTCGAATCCTCAATTGTGGAACCCCCGGCAAAGAACTCTGCAAAATAATCTCTGAATTCACCAAACCATCATGTACCACCACCCAATCAACCCCTTTTCAATCACTCTACGACTCTCTTTCCACTTCTACTCCACTGCCCTCGAAAGAACAAACTCCCTAATTAACAAACTGGCCCTCCTGCACCCACCGCACAATCCACCCACACCACCTACCAACCCTCCGCCTGCAACTACAACCCTCCTGACCTTTGACGCATTCACACCGATATCAACTGACCAATTTACCAAACTTCTCTCTGCCCGGAAACCATCTGGCTCCCCGCTAGACCCCTGCCCAGCCTCAACCCTCATATAAACTTGTGCAACAACCTGATCGCGAGATCCATCATAAACGAGTCCCTCTCCTCTGGAATTTTTCCCGACACGTTCAAAACGGCTCATGTCAAACCCCTCCTAAAAAAAAAAAAACGGGCCTCGACCCCAAAAACTATTGCCCCATCTCAAACACCAGGTTCCTTGCTAAACTCATTGATCAAACCGCTTACTCCCAACTAAACGTCTTTGTCGAAGCCAACAATCTCCAAGACCCCGCTCAATCATTTTTCAGATCCCGACATGGAACCGAAACCACCCTGACCTCAATCTGGGATGACCTTAAAAACTCTGCAGACGCTGCGGGATGCGCTGCACTGATCCTTCTTGACCAAACCACCGCCTTTGACACAATCAACCACTCAATCCTCCTCGACCGCCTCCACTCCCTAAGAATCAGTGGAAACACTCTCAAGTGGATAGCATCCTTCCTTAACAATAGGAAACCAATAACCCTCTTCTCCTCCTTTGTCTCCTACGCCCGACCAGTCAATACTGGAGTTCCACAAGGAGCTTGCCTATCAGCCCTCCTGTTCAACCTCTACATGTCCACCCTCCCACGAATAATCCGCTCGCACAATATCCTGTGCTACAACTACGCTGATGACACCCAACTAATGCTAAAACTACTTAACTCAAAAACCAACTGCCAACCCGACCTCGCTGCCTGCCTACTTGACATTGATCACTGGATGTCTACAAACCACCTTCTTTTAAACCCCACCAAAACCGAAATCATGGTGTGTGGCAACACCGAACAACTTCCTCACCCCCTACCCTGGCCATCGGCCATGGGAAAGCCTCCGACAACCTCTAATTCAGTAAAAAACCTTGGATGCTTTCTCAACTCAGACCTAACACTCTCCCATCAAGTCAACAAAGTCCTGCCATTACCACCTCAAAATTCTTAGGCGCATCTTTCCATACCTCTCCTTTCCCAACAGACTTGCTGCGGTCCATTCAATTGTAATGTCAAGACTTGACTGACTATGCTAACCCCCTCTACCTCGGAATTCAAGCATACCAACTGACTAAACTACAAAGAGCACGAAGTGCTGCAGCCAAACTATTACTAGCACTTGGCCCAAGAGATCACACCTCCCCAGCTCTCAAAACTCTCCACTGGCTCCCAGTCGGACATAGAGTGACCTTCAAAATCGTATGCATCTAACACCGAGCTATGCATAAAACCGGACCCCAATACCTTCAGGACAAGCTTAAACCCTACCATCCATCGCGCACTCGAAGATCAAGCTCGGCCCGCCTCCTGGTGATACCAAAAACCAACTCAGTCAAGTTAGATGGATCATCATTCTCAGCCTTGGCCCCACTCTGTGTAACTCACTTCCACCGCACATACGACTCACCGAAGACCTCCTTTCTTTCCGCAAATCAGGGGGTGGCACGGATGAAGTGGATGGCACGGATGAAGGGGATAGCACGGATGATGGGGATGAAACAGAGTGGAACGGATGAAGTTGATGGAACGAAAAAGATCAAACACACCGAAAAGATGAACAGACCGAGTGAATGGAACAGATAGAGCGGATGGAGTAGATGGTACCGATGGAGTGAATAGAGCAGACGGAATGAACAGAACAGACGAAGTGAACAGAACAAACGGAATAATGAAACAGATTGAATGGATGGAACAGATGGAGTGGAGGAAATGGATGGAGTGGACGGATCAGGTGGAGTGGACGGATCAGACGGAACGGATGGAACGGATGGAACAAATAGAGTGGATCAAAGAAATAGAATGGATGGAACATGTAGAATGGAAGGAATACGTAGTTCAGATGGAATCAAGTATAGTGATAGAACAGGTAGAGTGGAAAAAAAATATTTAGGCTACTAAACACATGGAGTGGATGGAACGCATGGAGTGGATGGAACAAATGGAATGTATGCAACAGGTACAGTGGATGTGAAAAGTAGAGCGGATGGAATCAGGCACAGTAATAGAACAGGTAGAGCGGAAGAAACATATGGAGGCTACTAAACGGATGGAGTGGATGGAATGGGTGGAGTGGATGGAATGGGTGGCGTGGATGGAATGGGTGGCGTGGATGGAACGTATGGAGTGGGTGGAACGGATTGGACTAGATGGACTGGATTGGACTAGATGGACTGGATGGGACTGGATGAACCGGATGAACTGGATGGACCGGATGAACTGGATGGACCAGATGAACTGGATGGACCGGATGGAGTGAATAGAACAGATGGAGTTGATGGAACAGATGGAGTTGATGGAACAGATGGAGTTGATGGAACAGACAGAGTAGTTAGAACAGGTAGAATGGCTGCTACAAGTACAGCGGATGGAATCTGATAGAGTGATGGAACTGGTTGAATGGGTGGAACAGGCAGAATGAATGAAACATATGGAAACGATAAAACAAATGGAGATGAACAGAGTGAATAGAACGGATGGAGTGATGGACCAGATGGAGAAGATGGAACTTGAATTGATGAAACAGATGGAGTGAATGGAACAGATGGGGTGGATGGAACTGATGGAGTGGGTGGATCAGGTGGAGTGGGCGAAAGCAGGTAGAGGGGACGGTACACCTGGAGTGGATGGTACAAATGCAGTGGATGGTACAAATGCAGTGGATGGAACAGGTAGAGTGGATGGAACAAGTAGAGCGTTTGAAATCAGATGGTGATTAAACAGGTAGAGTGGATGAAACATATGGAGGCTACTAAACGGATGAAGTAGATGCAATGGATGGAGTGATGAACGGATAAGACTGCATGGGACCAATGAGTGGATGGAACGGATGCAATGGTTGGAACGGATGGTGTGGATGAAACAGATGGAATAGACCGAACAGATGGGGTGGATGGAACAAATGGAATCAATGGAACAGAGTGGATGGAATCGGGTAGAGTGATGGAATAGGTAGAGCGTATGAAACCTATGAAGGCGATGAAATGAATAAGGCGATGAAACGAATGGAGTGGATGGAACGGATGGAGTGGATGGTAAAGTTGTAATACCCGACCTCAAATGCTTAACTGATAACCGCCATATCACACCACCATGCTTACTCTCTCCTTCACACCAACACTCATCTAGAACACAGCGGTACTATGACACATTCGGTATAGCTGTTTTCATACAACACCCGCCGCATACTCTGCATCATCCTGACTAAACATCAGCTGAGCACATCGCCAGCTTAAGCGTCTCCTCTGGCCTAATGCCACATGACAGTCTGGGTGTCATCCCCCCCAGAAATGAACACATTCGACTGACCTCCCAACCGTTCCAACTACCGCTAAGAAGCAGCCAACACGCAACTGCCACATCGGCTGCACACATAGCCGGTGCGCGCACGCACCTTATAACCCTTTCCCTCTCTACTGATTTCCGAGGGCGTTCAACCTACCAGTGCTTTGAGATCATACCAATGATACATAAGGCGCTATATAAATACCAAGTAACATAACATAACATTGAGGAGGTTGGGTCTAGCTGCAGTGGCAGATTTGCAGATATAGAATGCAAAGTTTTGAGTTGGGTCGGAGATGGCACAAGCGGAAGCAGAGTAAGGAGGTAGTGAGGAGGGAAGAGGGGTAGAGGAAGATATAGTGTTGGCTGGAAAGTAGAGAACTTCAGTTTTAGTAGAGTTGAGCATGAGCGAGGGAAACACCATCCAATATTTGATGGGTGGAGAGACACCTAGAATTCTTTGACAGCTTGTCAGATTAAGAGGGAAAGGAGAAGACCTGAGTGTCATCAGCAAAGAGTTGATAGAGGGGCTGTAAGAGGAGATCCGTGCACCAAGAGCTGAATTATAGAGAGTGAAGAGAAGTGGACAAAGGACAGATGCTTGGGGAACCCCAACAGTAAGGGGTCGAGTGTGGAGGTAAGGCTGTTCCAGGACACCTGTATATGTATAGGGGCAAGGTGTGAAGCAAACTAAGCAAGGGCCTTACCTCTAATACCAAGGAAAGATAATCTAGAGAGACAGTCAGAATGGTCGACAGTATTGAAGGCAGTAGAGAGGTTGAGAAGATTAAGAATAGCTGAATGTTTCGAAAGACGTGCAGAAGAACTTAAGTTGCTGACATTGAGGAGAGCTACCTCGGCAGAATGCAGAAGCCAGATTTAAGAGAATCATGGAGGTTGATTATCAAAGTACTCATTGAGTTGATTAAATACTATCACTCTAGTATTTTGGAATAGTGCTGTAGTAGACGGACAGGAAGCAAGTTGCCAAGGCACTTAGGATTGAGCCCAGTTCTCTTAATGAGAGGGATGACAGTAGCTGACTTATAGGATGAAGGAAAAGTAGCATTCTCAATAGAGGAATTTAAGAGGGAAGTAGGATGTGGAGCAACACTGGGAAGGTCTGTGCTTCACAATGTGTGGGGACAATGGGTCAATGGGGGCACCGGGAGGGTTAGCTATGAGGAGTAAGGCAAGAATCTTATGTAATGTAACTGTATTTCTGATGTTTGTTAATCTGCTTAGAATCACATGCTGTGCATGGTCCGACATCCAGTGGTCACTGCGGAGTATTGCATTTTGTTTTTCGTAGTCGAAAAGGGGACGTTGACAAGGTGTGTCTGTAACACTATCCCTATAGTGTTGTGCAGTGTACCCACAAACCCTCACGCGTCGAGGTCCCTCAGATTGTTTTTTTCGCCCAGATATTGGTCGCCTTTACACGGAGCTCCTCGAGAGACATTGCAAAAACATTTATTCGACCTTTGGTCGTTATTAACATATATTATTACTTTACATCCCTCCTTCGGCGTCGTAGCTGCGAAGCTGTTCACCGCCGATCAAGATCTCTGACGGCGGTGCCTTCGACGGAGGAGGTTGTTCGGTGTTCGCCGAACACGTGGCCTGGCCTCGACGGCAAAATACAGTAGGGAGAGTGGGGTCGTGGGACATTTATTGTTTCTCTTTGAGAATGCCTTTCCCTTTCCCCTCCCTTTCCTTCGGGGTTGTTGTCACATGCAATCGGTTCCTCAGCTATGGAGAGGACACCCTTTAGGTTTTGCCTGCGTTGCAAGGGCAAGTTTACTAGGAAAGACCAGCATAAATGGTGTAACCGTTGCCTGCCCCTTGACCACAAAGAAGACGGCTGTGCGGCCTGTCAGCTTCTTAAGCCAAAGACTTTAAAAGACCGCAGGGTCAAAAGGTGGGCAGCCTATGCCATGTCTAGGTCTGATTCATCACCCGCTGCTGCAGCCACCGAAAGTGACGAGGAATGTGACAACCCGACGTCCGTTTCGGAAGTCGTAGACCTCTCTAAGGAGCGTTCACACTCCTCGTCGTCTGTCCCCGGCCCCGACAAGCTCGGCTCACGCCCTGCTTATGGGGATGAACACCCCGGCGACAAAGACGCACACAAAAAACACTCCCATAAACACATGACCCACAACTCTTCCTTGTCGAGGACGAAGAGAGCATTAGAGCCAACGGAGACGCAGGTCCTACCGGCGGCCTCCTCAGACCGTAAGAGTCTTAAGCCCCCCTCGCAACCGCAACCGCAAACGCGACTGGTCTACCCCCCAGATAAGGGCGCTATCACTATACCGCCAGACGACGCGAACAGTCAGAGAGCGCCCGTCGGCGTAGAGCAAGCAACGCCTGTAACGTCGACGCCGGAGGTACCCTCAACAGACAGTTTAGTTGTTGAGAGCCTGGCGTGGATTATTTCCACCGATAGCCAGAGACGGACGGCGAAAGAAATGTCGATCACTGCTCACAAGGCCCGGGAGACGCCAGAAAGGTCAGAAGGAAGGCAGGAACTGCCCCCTCTGTCGAGAGGGACTCCTAGCCTACCAGAAGGCTTTTCAGAAGGCGAGGGGAACCTTTCTTCAACGTTATGGTATAGGTTGAAGCGTTTTCTAATGGAAGGCCCTCCTCCCCCCCCCCCCCCGACCGCTCTGGGGTACCTCAAGAAACCCTAGATAGACTCCAGTTATGTATGGACAAAATGGAGAGGTTTATGGAGACTCAGAACCTTCCAACACCCAAGAGATGAAGAGAGGGACCTCAGGAGGATCCCAGGGCCAAGTACTCTTGGCTGTTTGATCCCCCACAAGAGGATGTAGATTTATATGACCTCACTGGAGAGAACCCCCACTTTCAGGAGGATGATGCATTCTTAGGCAATGAAGGGGAACAAAACCTAGAGGAGGAAGGTTTTGAAGATAACCCAGATATGGGTGATGGGGGCTTCGGAGAAGACCCAGAAGAGGGCGCTTCACAGCCCTGGCAGTCCCCATCAGCGTTTTCAGACCCTGATGCCCTAAACCTGTCACCCCCCCCAAGGACTCACCTATTAGGAATACGTCACCTGTAGACGATCAACCTACCTTTAATGCACTACTACGCAAGGCAGCTGCGCATTTCAAAATTGAGACCCGGAAACTTCTCCTGACATCGACTTTGTAGAAAAGATCATTAAGGAGAAACCCCCTGTCAGCCAAACCATTCCCCTTCTCGCCTCAGTAAAGAGACAAATTCTTCCTTCTCTATCTACACACGCGTTGATCAGAGGGGTCTACCAGAGGATAGAAAAATTATTTAGTCCTTCCCCATCGGACGCGTTCTACATCAGGGGCCACTCTGTACCATACTTTACAAATACAAGGAAAAGAGCAGGGGTCCGGCTGTCAACTAGCAAGGCACCACCAGATAAAGAGGGTACAAAACTGTATGCCCTAGGAAAGAGGATTACAACCTCGGCTGCTTTTTCCACAAGAATTGCCAACAACAACTCTTTGTTGGCAAGTTACACAGATGCACAATGGAGCAAACTATGTAAGGACATTGAGGAGGTAACAGAACCCCTACGTACTCGGCTTCTAGCCACGGTGACTGAGGGGACCTTAGTCAACCAAAGCATCATTAAAAATACTCTGGATGCTGCAGAAACAGCTGGCCATTCCCTTGTCCAAGGAATCCTCCTCAAACGCCATGTATGGCTACGTAATTCAGGCTTTAAACCTGAAACACAAGCATCTCTAATTAACAAACCTATAGAAGATGCCAACCTCTTTGGTAAGGCGGTGGATGAGGCACTAGAGACCGCAAAGAAGGAATTTGACACCATCAAAACCCTAGACCAAATTTCAAGGCCTCCCAACAAACGTGGTTATGGCAACAAACACTTTTTTGAGGCCAACGCCAGCAGCAACAACAGCAGCAGCAATACTCTGCAGGTAACTGGTCCTCCAACCAAGGCACCAGTGGACAATACAACCAAAGAGGACAACGTCGTGGCAAGGGAAGAGGTCGGGGTTCCACCCCTAGAGGTTCCCAAGCCACCAACACCAAATGACTCAAAGATTCGGGTCCCCTCCCATGCATCACCGGTCGGGGGCCGGTTAACATCCTTTCTTCCAGCGTGGGAGGGTATAACATCAGACCGCTGGGTACTATCAACCATAGCCCGTGGTTACTGTATAGAATTTAACAGTTCCCCTACATACAGACCCCCAAGGGGACGACGCATGTCACCAGAACACCTCGCCATCCTTCTTCAAGAAGTGGACCAACTACTAGAAAAAGGAGCTATAGAGGTCGTGCCTCTATCTCAGGTAACGGAAGGTATTTATTCAGTGTACTTCCTTGTACCCAAAAAGGACTTAACCATGCGCCCTGTACTAGATCTGCGCCCAGCGAATAAATTTGTCAAACCTCAAAAGTTTCGTATGGTGACTCTACAGGAGGTAATCCCCCTGCTTTCACAGGGAGAATACATGACAACACTGGACATGAAAGATGCATACTTTCATATTTTAATGTTGCCAGTGCACAGGAAATACTTCAGGTTCATGATAGAGGGCAAACACTACCAGTTCAGAGTGCTACCCTTCGGCATAGCATCAGCACCGAGAGTATTCACAAAGGTACTGGCAGTGGCCCACTTGCGCAGGTTGTCCATCCTAGTATACCCTTACCTCGACGATTGGCACATAACAGGGGATTCTTACAAAACATGCTTCTCAAATACCCAAAAGACTGTAGACCTTTTGCTTCAACTGGGCTTCTCCATCAACGAGAAGAAGTCCAGTTTAGACCCCAGCCAGATCAAACAATTCCTAGGGGCTCTAATTCGAACAAAGGACTGACACCATCTTCCCCTCCAATGAGAGAGTCCAAAACATGCTGTTTCAGATCCCTCGAGGCCTCGTCTTCCCCTCCAATGAGAGAGTCCAAAACATGCTGTTTCAGATCCCTCAATATGTGGCCGGTCGAGAGGTGACAGTACGCAAAGCAATGCGCTTACTAGGAATGATGGCGTCATGTATTTATTTGGTACCTCACGCGCGCCTGCGCATGCACCCAATGCAAGAGTGGCTCAACAGCCAGTGGTGTCGGGCCAGCGGATAATGGGACGATCTAGTGGTGGTCTCGCAGGCCTTGGTTCTCTCGCTACGGTGGTGGTCGAAGGAAAACCTGGTAATAGGGAAACCATTCGCCACCCCCGCAGTGGAAGCCACTCTAACCACAGACGCATCCCTCACAGGATGGGTGGCTCACCTATCCCATCAGACTGCTCACAGAGTTTGGACTCTGAGCATAGCATCCAAGCACATAAACTTGATGGAGCAACTAGCTGTGTTCAAGGCACTGAAAGCCTTCCAGGCACACCTGCAAGGGAAGACAGTGCTGGTCCTCACGGACAGCACCACAGCCATGTACTACCTCAACAAACAAGGGGGCACTCACTCTCCAGGACTGTCCAAGCTGTCCCAGAACATCTGGAAGTGGGCTCTCAAACACAACATGTTCCTACTGTCACAACATGTACCAAGGGAACTCAATCTGCTAGCAGATGGCGAATGGAGTACGAATGGCGGTTACACGAAGACATCGTCTTTGACGTCTTCACACAATGGGGATTCCCAGAAATAGATCTGTTCGCAACTCTGGAGAGCTCCCAATGCCAAGATTACGCCTCCAGGTACCCCCAGAACCAATCCAAGGGGAACGGTCTATCGATACCATGGTCAGGGAAATTTGTTTACGCTTTCCCCCCCCCGACTCCCCTTCTCAACAAGGTAGTGCACAAGATGCACCAGGAACAAGTTACCATGATACTGGTGGCCCCTATGTTGGCCAGACAGCCATGGTTTGCTCACTTGATGGAGATGTCCCTATCTCCTCCAGTGAAACTTCCCTGCCCGTACAACATGCTGTCACAGGACAAGGGCTGGACACTGCATCCATGCCCTCAGACCATGAACTTAGCAGCCTGGCTCCTGAGATCATAGAATTTGGACATTTACAACTCCTGCAGAGATGCATGGACATTCTCAGGGAGGCTAGAAAGCCTAACATTCATCACTGTTATTCTAGCAAATGGAAAATATTTGTCATCTGGTGTAGGGGAAGGAGCATCAACCCAGTTGACTGCTCTCCCACACAAATGGTTGTGTGCCTGACGCACCTACTAGACTCTGGCTTGGTGTTTAATTCTATTAAAGTCCATTTAGCTGTACTTTCCATATACACCACTTCCCAACTTAGTGTCATGGTGGAAAGTCCCAGTTATTAAAGTCTTCCTGGAAGGAGTGAAGAGGATCCACCCTCCGATAGCTAACCCCGCTCCCAGATGGGACCTAAATGTGGTACTAACCAGGCTCTAAGCAGATATAACCATCAGAAATGCTTTTACGGTAAGTAATGCATTGTCTTATTAAGTGCAAAGCTAAGGCCCAAAGGCATATGGGCGCTGGATTGGTGGGCACAAAGGACGACATAGGAATGGGGGAGGAGGGTAGGAGGGGTGGAGTAAAGTTAGGAGGAGCAGGGAATATAAGTGTAGTAGCGAGTGCGAATGCTAGACATTTTAGCAGCAATGTAGAGAGCAAGATCATTTGCAGAAAAAGGGTAGGAGATTGAGGAGGGATGAGCAGGTGAGAGAATTGAGTTGAGGGATTTCTGAGAGCATCTGGGTTGGGAAGATTAAGATGAAATGAGAGAGCAATAAGAAGTCATGTTTGGCAGCATCAAGTTCCAAGAAGTATTTTTGAAGAGCAGTGAGGTAAGAGTTGGAGATCTGAGGAGTGTCTTGACCTTTGCCAAGTGCAAAGCTTTTTCTGCATCAATGTTTGCAGTGTGCTGATAACCTGTGTAGTCCAGGGCAGTGGAGGGGGGATTTAGGTGTTAATGTGGAAAGAGGGTAGTGAAAGGAAAAGAGAGCATAGAGTGCAGTGTTAAAGTTAGTGACGTTTTATTCAGTGGATGAAAAGGTGAGTTCAGAATAGGAGAAGAGAGAGCTTTGTAGGTCAGAGAGTTATTCAGGGAGTTTGAAGGAGTGAAACTTGTCATTAGTAACAGTATTATATGGAGAGCGTGTTTGGAGGGAGACAGAGCAGTGGAGATATTGGAGGTGGAGAGTTGAGAGGAGATAAGAATAATGTTGAGGGATTATTTATTTGAATGGGTGGACAGAAAAGAGTAAGTTTGTTCCTCATGGGGTACAATGTATGAGATATGTATCAGCATTAGGAGCTAGAAAACCTTTCTGCAAACGGCATGCAGTAGGAGTGCAAGGTTGCAGGTTGTTTAGCCTCCCTTCTAAGATCTACCAATATACATTACACACACAAACCCCTCACAGAAGGAAACCATAGGCCTAGCCATTAGCACATCAACAATAACCAAGCCGTGACTAAGCACTTGGCCCTGTTACACTCTCCATCCAACATCAGTGGCTAACCAGACCCAAAACACTGCAGGCTAACTGATAATGGGCTCTTCCCTGTAGGTAACATGCTCTCAAGGTTCTTCTATCAAACCCACAAAAAGCATTAAAAAACAAAGATTTTGTTATGTTACAGTTTATTAAACAACATACAGATTTCCTTTCCACTAGTACCACCCCAAAAGTAGCATACTGTAAAAGTGGCCATGTGCCTCAAAATCAATATTGTTGAATTCATACCTACTAAGTCCATCCTGTTCTGTGAAAGCAACATTAAGTCTATCCAATACCTTTTCACATTTTTCCAAAACCCTCAAAAATGAACTTTTGACACAGGCACAATGAATTCCAACTGCCCACTGGTAAAGCGTATTTTATTTAAAACTATGTTCTTTATTTTTAGAGAATGTTAAAAGGTAATAATTCAACCTTGTTACTCAGAAACCAATAGTTCATTTAAAAGAAAAAGTGAGTCCTTCATGTGTTACAACATAACAGTTGTGGTACACAATGGGGATGGGGATAAAGCTGCAAATCTTTTATCAGAATGATGGTACACATACAATGTTACAAACATTGGCATACTGCAATATGTTAGGTTGGCCAGGTGGTACTATATGAACTGTAACCACCTGGGGCAAATTGTAGATATGTTACTGAGGCATGCTAAAATGAATACTAAGAGAAAGGTTTAAATATGAAAGGTTGGAGATCTTCATAGACTATAGAAGAGCAGAAGAGGATCATCATGTAAGGCATTAACAAATTAATTAAATACTGCAAGATAATTTAATTCAATATTCCACAATCATGCCTAAGATTTTGAGCTTCAACACAGGCTGGGAGGAGTAGTTCTGCGACTTACGTTTCAAATTTAGAAATGACCAGAAAGCAAGTAGCAGCAGTTCACAAGGACGGTCACTTGAGAAAGTGAGTTTATTTAACCTTTTGCTCATGAGAGTTCAAATACTGGCAAGATTTAAGAAGATTTGAAAATTAGTGCTCGTGCATAGCGACCTCTTCACGCAAATAAAATGATACATTTAATTCAAATCTCAATTTAGTTTAAGTAGTAATCCATGTCATTCTACAACAATAGACTCTCTAAATGGCAGAGTTTTGTTAGCAAAACGTGGCAATGTATTCTTATTACCCCTGGTATTATGTAGTCTTAGTCTTTTTTATCTTTCTTGAATTTGTTCAGTTTTTCAGATGGGAATATTACTCGACTTAATTGGAATTAGTACCCGGCGAAGGTCAATCAGAAAGTTACAAACGATCTGATTGGCCCTCGCCCGGTCCATACCCCACACAGAATCCCTCAAAGCTTTAGCTTCTTTCCCATCCCCGGCAGGGGGGATGTGGCAGTCTCTCAGCCAATGAGGAGGCTTGTAACAGGGTAATCCCCGCTGCGAGCCTCCGCAGGGCTGGAGGCTGGCATCCTCCCCCACCGAGGATTCAGGTGTTTTCCACACCCCACCCCACCAACCACCAAACAATCCCCTCACTGCCCTCCCAACCACACTTACCTTTTTTTCTTCTGTTTTCGAGAGCGAACACGATGGGAACAGTTCTGTCCCCAGTGCGTCCGTTCCCGATGGCCACCATGGAAAGGGAAAACAGACTGTGTTATCCCTCCCCGGTGGCCATTTAAAAAAAACATTTAAACGCTGCTGTGTTTTGGAACAGAAAAAGAATGTTAGTAACCCGGTCTTGCAGGCCGGGGTACTAATAGCAATAAGCCCCTTGCCGCGGGGCAGGTTATGCCCCGGGGCCTTCGTTAAGGCACTCGCTTTGCTCTGGCCTGTAACTATGGGCCCTGGGGCATTACCTGACTCGGTAATGGCCCCGCGGCTTGGGGCTTATTGCTTAAATATGGCCACTTACTGAACTTTTCAGATGGCAATTGGCCAGATATAGAATAGGTTGAACACAGCCTAGAATGTTCTACTGCTGCTGTTCCTTAATGTTATAATTTGTCATGCACCCATGATGTGGGATTTCAGTTATGTGATTCTCTGTTGATATTGTATACCCTTAGAAAAGAAATAAACTCTTGTAAAACAAAGTCTTCAGAATCCCAGATCCCAGGAGGATAGGCAGAGCTGGATGCCAGATATGGAGCACATGAGCAGCAACATGGATGAGAAAGGAATGCATTCCAGACATCCAGAACCCAGGGAGGCTTGAAGTGGAGGTGATAGAAGCTTCAAAGAGGCATGCAATATGCTGGCACCACTTGCATCCCTCAGAGGGAACCTTGACTATTTGGCACACAAAGGGGCTCTCTCATGGGGACTAGGAGGAGCCAATGACCAGAAACCAGAAAGTGTCTCACCCACTAGTCCCTGAGGATCTGTCATCCAGGTAGCCAGGACTCTTCCATCATCGCTTTTGGATCCAGTTGCTGGGGGTGGACCAGTGCGCGAGGATCACATGGGTGAGGTGTTTTCGGGGAGTGGGACGCTGGATGGTGAGAGACGGTATCCCCTTCCCTGTAACACCTTTACCCCATCCTACCAGGTCGGATAGTTAGGAACTCTAGCCCCCCCTTCATGAACACTGATACACGGACAGCCCGCTATGGGAGAAAACAGACTAACACCTGAGCCGTGTACCTGACATGTCCCAATGCATTGGTCAGGCGAGGTCAGGCTATTACTGACAATTACTAATACCGGACTTCCATTAAACCTCCCCACAAGGATAAAACGTGGAGCCTGAGAGCACACTCTGAGCGAGGCAAAGCACCTGAGGAAACAGCAGTTTCAGGATGGAAGCTGGACGAGAGAAGAAAGACAGCAAAACAGGAGGGCATTGCAAGGAGGGACATTCTCTTGACCTTTCTGACAAGGAACCGTTACTTTCAAAACCCCTCAAAAGTAGAAAACATAAGACCAGGAAACCATGCTGAAGGATCCTGTATTTTGTGTCAGAGATACCCAAGGCCCTCCACCATCAGTAATCAAGGTGGGGAGAAGCAGCAGCTGCCGTGGTACCGTCCTTGGCTACAAGAACAAGGCAGCATCAGTGAAGTCAATACAGCTGGTGAGTTGGGGAGACCGGTCTGTGTTGAAGCCAAGGTTGCAAGCAGCAACATTATATGGCGAGTGCTGGAACAAACATGGTTAAAACATGTGTGATAAAAGACTCAAGTAAAGTTGAAAGGCTAATGAGTGTTTGAACTTTGAAAGCCAAAGATATGATACTTTTGACAGAGTGATCCAGCACCGCAGGTGTGCTCATTCGAAGGTCTCTTTAAGGTATCCAGCTGAAAAGTGGCAAAAGTGAAATTCAAAAATTTGTGAAGGAATAGTAAATCGAAGTGGTCCTGTGGCGGGTCAAGCTAAATCCTGCACACAGTCTAAAGTCCTGGATTTTGATACACTAAAAAAAGTTTGGATAAACGAGATAAATTGGTTCGAGCCCGGCAGAGGGAAACTGATTGAAAGTTTTGTGTCGAAGTGGGTCTGAGCCCAGCAGAGGGGGACCCAAGGTGAAAAGTGAATCACCAGAGAAGTTGTGCATACGGGCATCCTAAGGAGAACGGAACTTTGACTGTTTGTTTATCCTATCAGGCCCTCTGAAGTAAGAGACTTTGAATGGCAAAGAGACTTTGGCACAGAAGGCCTGATGCTGAGATTGATTTTGAACTGCATCCTTGTGCTAGAAAAGCCAGAGTATGTGCTGAGCTTGAGTGTGCCACCTTGTTCCGTGCGGAAAATGTGGGGAAGGAGAGGCTAACGGCTTAACTATCCTGACATATCATTTCTTGAACACTTTCCTTTTATATAACATTGTTTCCCACACTATTTGTATTTAGAAGTAAGGATTGGCAATAGGTTTATTAGAATAGGCCATTTTATTTTGACAAGACACCACTAGGACTGCGTTATTATTATTTGATGGTTGTAGGTTGCTCCCATCTTTAGACTTGGAGTTAGATGGGCTTTTTTCAAACCCATTTGAAGTTCAATAAACACCCTTGAACTGTGGTCACTTGTGTCTGTCTTACTGGTTGATACCATGCCTTCCATACAGTGCACAGGCAGTGAAGGGGGAAGACTGTGATAGATGAGTAGTGTCTGGGGCCAAACCCGAAGAGAATAACCCACAGGAAAAGTGGAGAGTGGGAAAAATGCTCCATGCTGGAGTCCGAACACCACATTCTTATTGGAAAAGGAGAGGTAAAGGAAATTGGTCCATACTGGAACGCATTGTCAGAATCTCAGTAACATATTTTATTATTATTAGGACTAACCTTTACAGTCATAGCGGAAAGAACAAGGTTGGGTGGCAGAGAAACAATTGAGTGGGGATCTAATAACAGAGGAGAGAGGGCAATTGTCAGCAATGGATCTAAAAAAAAAAATGGGAATGAACAGTGGGGTTCAGATCACCCAGTCTCTGGTATGGTGGAGAGTGAATGGTGTATGGATTGAAGTGGTAAGGATAGCCATATTTACTTCTGGACACTAAAACAGACATGCCGGATACGATGAATAAACTCTTACTCAAATCCTAATCCTTCTAACTGATTAGCGCACAACTGATATTTTGTAATCTTTTAACTCAAATGACTGTTTTAAGACATCATTTCCTTTGAGTCCTATGACCGAAAAGCAACAAGGAATGTTGTGTGTGTTGTGGCGAAATTCTAGAGCCATAGACCAGAAGAGTAGTTGTGACAAGGTTTTCCATAACTCGGGTGGCAATATCAGTCCGTTTTCCGTTTTTATTGAAGTACAACATGCACAGGTTGGAAGTTGGAGCTCTGAAATAGTGGTGGTCCCTGTACGCTTGCTGTAAACCTTGAAGGGCACCTCACACCTCCCCAGCCCAAGCTCCCTACTCCCAAAATGTATTGTAAAGGGATAGTTGGTCCCTATAGGCAGGGTTCCCCCATTGTCCAAGCTCGCCCTATTCTGTGGTGGCCTAAAAGCCATAGCCACCTCTCTCTCTCCCCGTCTCTCCCTCTCTCTCACTCCACCTGTCACATAGACTCTGAGATGAGGAGCCAATTTGTTATGGAACCTAAAACACCTACCATGTATGCTTGAAAGTACTTGGCAGATGTGTAGTGAATGAATAGCTGGGTGCATTCGACTATAAAACAAGACAGGGTGCAAAGCAAAACACACGGCACTTCCAAATTGGAGTCTGAGAATTGAAATGATGCATCTGTCATTAAGTGAATACTATCCAGCTCCACTATGTTGCTTTGAAATCATTAAAATATCATATCCTCGAACTCTGGCAATAGTGAGGAGGAGAGGGGGGTCATTGATTGTAGGAAGGAATGGCAGTGCAAACGTACATTGGTCTATTCCACGAAATTAAACAATTAAAGGTCTCCTAACTTAGTTAGCTGTACGTTTTTAGAAGTTTTCATTAAGCTTTAAGAGGTGGGCCAACACTTGTTGATGAATGAAGAAATTAATATGTTCCTAAATGCATGTTATCTGGAGTTGTATGTGGGCCAAGTGTCCCAAATGTCATACACAGACATACAATAAAATTGGACTTAATTTCACAGAAGCACAATAATGTATTTGCATTCAGTTTAATTGTTGTTTATAGAAATTATTGTGAATATATATTGCCACCTATTAACACGCCGGTGACTTGGAATTAAACCAACGTCATAAATGTACCAGCACCAGAATTCACAATCGTATTAAACGCAATGTACACAAAGAGATTTTGTTTGAAATCAGCCAATCAGTTGACTGAAAGCGGTAGTTTAGTTTTCCATAAATCACTCTCTAAAGGTAAATACCCACAATGGTCCAAATGGAAGAAGATCTCATTCAGCTCTCCATGTACACATATGCTTACTTTTAGAAGAAGCCAAGCTTGGCTGGATTTCAAGCTTCCTCTACAGTGTACATTCTTTATCATTGTCATTATTTAGTGTTTTGTAGGACGCCACGTGCAAACAAGCTGTTTCAGACCACATTCCCAGAAAGTCAGTGGAAGGCAGAACTTCGGACTATATTTAAAAGAACATTACAAAGGGCAGGCTATACAGTTCCTTATCAGAATTGTGCAATTCTAAACCCCACAGGTCATTAAAGAAGAGAAACTGATTAACACATCCTCACATTAACTAAAGTGACTTTTTCTTGCTAGAAAGGAATAGCCAGAGTAGGTAGAGTTATTATCTACACATGTCACGTGCATGTTTATATTAAATCAAATGAAGTTCGAAAAATTCATTATTAATTTACTTAATGGATGATATAAAATAAATTAATTTGTCATCGCCCATATTAATCTCAAAATTGTATCTGCAGTGGTAGAAGATATAAGCATCAAAACCAGAAGCAATTATTGTGCATTGGGGAGTAAGAGTAAAAAGACATCAACATACTTACTATGTTGACTAATAATTCTGAAAATGTTAAGTTCTTCATAAAGCCTGTTGAGAAAAAAAACATAGTATTGCTAAAGGTGCAATTTCTAGTTACTGTTCCCCTAAAAGATGAACCCACAAACAATGGAAAAAGGGTTTAGTATTGTATGTTGCATTGGTATTAGTGTGTACATTCATCTGCAAATAACATAGACCTAGAACACTTCAGGCTTGCTTGGCATGCATAAATTCATGACTTTGGGCTTTGGAATAGCTCTATCTTATTTTAGAATCATTGATATTAATATTTTTGTGTCAGCTATAGTTCCTCATGTCCCTGGAAATGTCATCAAAGACCACGTTTTACCAGCCTTCGTCTTAAGCCCTTCTTTACCAAACTACAACAAACTTCACAAAACGTGTGCAAATGAAATGGAATATCCAAGATGTGTTGGGTGAAAACAAATCTTTGAGTACAAAATTATTGGGAAGTATTTTGCTACATTGAAATCCCCTGTGAATTTGATTGACAAATGAAAATACAAATAATGCTGAAAAGAAAATCATTACATTCAGGCTTAATTCAATGTTTACGTTTTTGGCTCTTAGCTGTTTCAAAAATATATGTTAGTCACACGGTTTTGTATAGGTATGTGTAATATTCTGACAGCGTGATGCAATGCATTTACAGAAAAGTACACTACTGTTGCCCCCTTTATTGCTACACCTGTTTGAGGTGGGCTGCAGACTGGGCGTGTTGCTGGCTGCTCCATGCTGAAATGAGGCTGCTGGGGTGGGAGAATTAGTTCAGGGCTACGTAGCGAGAGGATGAGATAAAACACCGCATTACTCAATGTGTCTTATTAGTTGGGGTGAATTTGAAAGATGCTGATCAGCACAGGCCCCCTTGACATTGGATCCCTTAGAGCAGTGCTACCAGTTTCTAGGTGGGGCTTGCACTTCAGGAGAGCCATCCTCTCAGCAGTGGATCCTTCATCCTCTCAGCAGTGGATCCTTCTTCATCCGATCAGCAGTGGATCCTTCTTCATCCTCTTAGATGGCTGAGCCCCAGGTGAACCACCATGCCTCCTCAGCTGGACTCACTGTGCTTGGGGCTGGTGAACCAAATGTGGTTCATGGTAGCTTCTCCAGAGCTCATGCTGAGAGAGGGACTACAGACCCACCAACTTGAAGGGACATGGATGGAGTCCAACATATTATTCAGCTGTGCTGAAATGATCTATTCCTTCAGATGCACTAGACAGTCAGGAATAGACTCCCTTTTGCGGTCCGTGACAGGGAACTGGGTTTACTGCAAATAGACCTCTTTTGGTTTTCCCTCTGTAGCAGAAGTAATCTGTAGAGATTTCCTTAGGAACGAGGAGATTGTGACCCATTTATGAAAAAAGATGACATTGGGATTTCAGGGAATTAGAGCAGAGCCTTTGTGATAGGGAACAGATAAACAAGTTGTAGAATAGAAGTCATGTCTATCTTGAAAGTGCCACAGAGGTTGATCCTTTGCACTCACTTAACCCAAACCATGGCATTAACTACCATCAAGGCTGGAACCCAATAACAGCATGTTCAAGGGCCTAGAAATCGCCCTTAAAAGCCGTCTTCACTGATGCATAATGCAGACAAAGGGGTTCCTTCCATGCTACAAATGGACTCCCTCTACCCTGTACATAACTGCTTTTCTATGACCTATCTTCACTGCCCTCCTTATCCCACAGTGTTTACTTGGACCTTAAAAGGAAGGTTCCAGTTGGCATGCCACACAGTAGTGAAACATACTGCTTTGGCGACCACCTATGCCTACGTAGATGTGCATTTGTATTGCCTTATTTGCTTGGAATTCTGTGGTCAAGTAGGAATGCTTCTTACCTGTAAAATGCACTACTTTTGATGTTCCCGGTTGGTGCTTTGAAAGAATACTGTTGTATTCTGGCACATTATAAAACACAGATGTAAGAAAATAACTAAAATTCTCTGGTGCATTCTCTTGGGAGTTCCAGCCGAGCCTCGGTTCATACCCCTCTGACCCTTTGCATATAGGTGCGTTAGACCTGGAGGATTTTCTGCGGTATCGTGGATAAGAGGCAGACGGCAGGATCCTACTGAACCAGGAGATAAGAAGCATCAGGGACCACCAGGGACACTTAGAACCCCAGGAATGTGAGTGACTGTGCACTTTTGATCCTCTCCCGGTGGGGACCCTGATTAAGGTTTGTGAAACAAAGGACTTTGAAATTCCAGGACTAGTTATTTTTGTGGATGTTGTTGAGCCTTATTGGGTTGAATCAATCGAGAACTGTTGAACTCAATGAAGAGCTATTTAGTGAGAACTCTGGCCCTCGTTAGTTTAAAGCCAAGGAGTAGTTAAATTGTGGGGAGGGGATGATAAGCCTCACTGCATTATATTCAAGAAAACATACTTTATTGTTGCACTTAACCTTTACTAAGTTGAGTACCCACAAGAGGTCATCTTGTCACAATATTCTGTTTACATTTTATGTCCCCAGATATTTGGTTCAGTCTTTTAAATATCCCTAATACACTCTTATTTAAGAATACCCCATTGTGTCTGCCTGCTTTTTTTAATTTTACTTTGCTCTGATTTTCTGCAGCAAAAAGGGGATTCCCTCCTAGGGGTGGACTATTGTAGCTCAACAGGGTGAAATACAAAATAAAGTGTTGGGGGATTCCATTTGTGAGGTTACTGGTCTCCCCCAGGTTCTATAAGGCTCGGGTTATCGAGCACAGCCAATTCTTAGCTCATTCTATCAGTGTCAGGGACATAGCGCTGTGTGGCTTCCTTGCCACAGGTCTTCTTCACAGTGGTATAATGTCCTACTCCCTATATGTAATCATCACCAGAAGGATAGCATCAGCTTCACTGCATCCTAGTCTGGAATTCACAAGTGAATGTTCTCCTCACCCTTTTTCTGTCTCCTAAGGGATGGAGTGTCCTTCATACTGAAACGGCTATTGTTTACACTTTTTCTTAGGGATAAAGTGACCATCTCACTGTATGGCAACTATTGTCTCCCTCTGGGCTCATTGCGTCTAGATTCCATCATCACCAGGACACTCAGGATTTCAAAGGTCTTTTCCCATTTTGGTCACAATTACTATTTGAGACCCCCTTGTGGTTCCCTAGGGGTTTGGCTCCCACCTGCCATTGTTGGTGGACTGATGAGGCCCCGTCTCCCCTGCTGCAATGCTGGCTTCTGCTGGTTCCTCTTCTGCCTCTCCAGGTGAATGTCCCTGTTCTGATCCAACTTACCCATTTATAGGCCATCTCTCTTAATTAAATATCTTTACCTCTCTGGGATTTCCGTGTTTCACTCTCATTCAGTATGGAGCTGTCACATTGGTTGTCTTTTTACAGATTGCATTCTTTGCCCGTCCTTTCGCAGGCCAGCAGCTTCCCGATCTTTCATCTAGACGGGTGTCTTGGAATCGGGCCAATGACCCACCTTTTGGCTGGCTTCATGCTTTTACATTCCATACATCTCCTTATATGCTGTGGTTATCTGTCTCCTTTCCCCGGAGCCTCCACCAAACCTTTTCACACTCTACCTTCCATACTGTTGGTAGGATCTAGGCCAGCACAATCACATTTCTCTATTCAAAGGAAAGGACACGCAAGTGCCTCAAGCTGCTTTGTTCTCCCTCTCTCTTTCGCTGTTGTGAGTGCCTCAATTCCTTTGGCTGTCATCCCCTTTGACATATACAAGGTCCCATGATATCACAGGGCAGGCAGAGCTGTTTTTCCACATAGCTTTGTGCATCCATCAGTATTCTTCTGCCGTAGTAGGCTCCTCAATCCAACAGAGTTACTGCCTAAGTGCTGCACGGTGTTGGATCTTTCCATTCTCGTATACTATGTGCAGGGGGTGTCTATCCTTCCTGCTTCCTAAATGTAGGTGCCAAGTATTGACCATGTAGAAGGGTTAACTATCCCCTCTGACTTCTCTTGTTTAGAGGTCAGGACACACCCAGTGTTGAAGTGGGCACTCTGCATATTCTAACCTGAACCGCCTGCACGTAACTCACTTCTGGGAAAGTCTTGGTTGGCCGGCTTTCCTGTGCTTCACAGTCCCCCCTGACCTCTGGACTGAATCAGCAACCTTTGTTACAAATATAGTGCAAAGATAAAGTACTCAATCACCCTCCTTCATCCCTCTGATCAGGGCTGCACTTCGAATGTCCACCATTTCCTTCAGATTTAGGTGCATACACTCAGGGGGACTCCAGACAGTGGGCCAGTGTCAGCAGCATGTCCTTACTGCCAAATGGTCAAGTATTTTCCTGACCGGTCCCTAGACAGTCACCTTAAGTCTTCTCACTGCAAGGACAAGCACTACCTAGAGAGATTCCTTCCCATCTCAAAGAGTGCTGTGAGACCCTTTGAGTATGTAGGGCCAGCACCTTAATAAATTAAACATATTGTCAAATTTGGCCTCAATAACACACCCATTCCCAATGTCTTGTGAAAGGGGCACTAATGGCAGTGCCCATCTCTCTTGTCTAGAGGAGACAACACCCTCTCTAACCTAGGCATCCCTACAGGTTAGTATCTATTGCTTGTTTCCCCCTACAGTCTAGTTCTTGCCTGGCTGTCCATGAGGGCTTAAATGCAATCACCTTATCTATATAGCCTCCTTCTAGGACTTCTAGGTGATACCTATGCTATCTAGTTAGTTCTAAGGGGTTGTGCCTTCCAAACAGTCAAACTCCAATCTTAGCTCCTTCCTTTCACACTGTGATGTTCCACTCCTGATCTCTCACTGCTTTTCAACCCTCCTTCTGCTACTCTCCTCTTTGCAGCTCCACCCACTTTTAGTCCTGGTTCTTCCTCCTCTGTCCCGATGTCTGTCTGTCTCTCTTTCTGTACGCTACCTCTACTCTCTTATCTTATTCTTTCCTACTCTCTCCCCTCATGCTCTCTCCATTTCACAACACTACTACTCTCCCATCTCCACTTCACTTCATCTCTCACCACATCACTCCACTGCTACTCTCCCCTCTGCACTCCACTACTACTCACTGCAGTCCACTCTACTACTACTTCAGCCCACCTCCTACTCAGAAAAACTCCTTTCACTCTGTCACTTTTCCTCTACTCTTTCTCTAATGCTCTCACCCACCATACACACACACTGACAACATAGTACCACTTGCTTTCACCAACCAATACCTCATATTTTCAAAATGCTTCCACACTCCAGTTAACCATTCTTCCGCTTGCTGGTCTCTTGGTCTTCCACCTTCTCCTCTTGTGCCCTCACCCAAACAACTCACACCTTCTTGTTTCCTGCCTCTGCTCTTATCCTCCCCAGCGTTGTTCCGTTGGCCTTCTTGCCCTGGCTAATCTTACCCTTTTTTATCAACCCGGGAGGTGCTAAAATTCCACAATACACAAAAAGGGGGCTAAGCCTCATCCCTTATTGCATCACGTGTCCACTCTGCAGGGATAATGGCAGGCCACATTGGAAAGTGTTCAAGTTTATGTCAAGGAGCTGGTACACAGCAGGTTTGTGTCTATGTTGGAAAGCCTTGTTGCAGCTGCTGGATCGCGGCATGTGCCGGTATCAGCGGGCACAACATACTCTTGTTTGCAGTTGCACCGGCTCTCCACTGCCCCATATAGGCTTTCTTCCTCTCTCCCTCTCTCATGCTCTCCCTCCCTCCCTCTTTCTTTCTCTCTTTTCTCCCTGTCCTCTTTCTCTCCCCTCGTCCTTTATGATTCCACCTAAGGTCTAATCTGAAGGCAAACTTGGAATGGCGTATAGCATATTTTCCCAAAAACTATCAGGATCTGTAATCCCTTGGTCACCTGTTTTACTGCCCAATTTCCATCTAGGCCAGATTTTTTCCCACCTCAGGGTCCTTCTGCCATCCTGTTTCTTTCTCGCTTGCACCCCTGCTCCTTGAATCCTGGCAAATGGGGCTTTAAAGCCTGTAGGTCCTGCTCAAGGCAGATGTCTGTCGGATACCCATATGGTTTCTCTTTACTGCCGGCAGGAGGAACATGATCCAGAAAACTGCAGTTTGTGCCAGTCCATGCATGGAAGGATCCTCCCAGAGCATGCTGCTACGTGCTGCATCTTTCCCCACAACAGTGGGAAGCACACTCCAAAATCTCCTCCAGTGGGGCCCCTTCCAAATAGGACTGGTCTTCAGGGACGACTGCAGCAGGAAATAGTCAAGAAGATTCATGTTCACATGAAGGTGAGTGGAAAGAGAAGAATTGCAGCATCACAAATGGTCTAACTTCCCTAATGAATGTTATGGAGACCATTCTTACTCTCATCCTCCAAGAAATATCATCACTCTGATTCCAGAAGAGGGCACCAGACTGCAGACCAAAATGGCGGCTCCCCTGTGAGCTCCCGGGAGGATCCAAATGAATCCTGTTTAATCGTTGTCCCCCTGATGATTGAGCAACCCGTTCCGTAATCAGAAGGGCTAAGAGGAACGGGTGCGTGCTAGGAAGCTGAAAATCGCTGCGGTGAGCCCCGCCAAACCCGAGATCCCTCGTGAGCACCCAACCACACCAAGGCCCTCCACTCCAGGTGCGGCCTGACAGCGGACAAGAGCAGCAAGACATAGCGCCTCTACAAGGAGGGGCAGCGTCGCCACCGGAGAGCTGTTATTACGCACGCACCTCATTAAACAACCGGGCGGGAGTGGCAGCGGGGCGCTTGTGGACATCGCAGCTCCAACCGACCAACAGAAGACCGGCATGGGGGCGGGGACCAAGCGGCTGCGTCCACAACGTGTCCCAGGAGAAAGCAGGACCATCTAGCACCAATCCGAGGAACCTAGGAACTCATAACCCACGAGGCGCCGGAGTGCATGCTGCCTGAGAAGACGCAACAACCGGAACACCCGGTAGGAACTCTCTTGAGCGGGAGCAGCGCTCGGTCCCTCCTGCGCCTCTTCTCCACGTCCAACCCGGGGCAGGAGGCAAGCACCTCCCACCTCTGACTGCTAGCAGCGACCTCTGGGAAAGCCCCGCCCCTCCACCCGACCCGCGGGAACCCTGAATGGGTCCCGGAGGGGAAGGAGACACGGGCAGCTGAGGAGCGCTCCCACTGTAGCCCGGGTCTGATGCGGGCTGGCTGTCCCCCCGGCCCAAGCCCCGATCGGCAGTGGCAGAGGCGAACACTCTAGGAGACTCATACCTGCCTATGTAAACATGTTAGTTAGACGAAACCCCAGCAGAAAGCGGATGGCACTATAGCGGAGCATAAACGCTGATACAACGGGAGAAGCGACACGAGCCCGCGGTACAGCAGATCACCCAGCGCCATAAAGCCCACAACGGCGTCAGCATACCTCACATTGAGAAATACGCCTTCCATCCAGCGCCACGGCCTTCTATAAAGCACAGCGCCTACAGCTCGGAAAACCTGCAGTTCAGCGGCACCAACTGCTGATCCCCACAGTGGGTGCGACCAAAAACACTCAGAAGATATCCTCAGCCACCCAAAGAGATTCTAAAAACTAAAGGAGACCGGCGGAGGCTAAGCCCTCAACACCTACCCGCACCCACTCTACCCTCACACTCTACCACAAAGAAAACCCCAGACCGGTGGCAAGCTAATATCCACCAGCGCAATTACAGAGGCCCCGTTGGTCAGTGGATAATTGGCGCCCCCAAAAGAGCTGAATACCCACTATTAAACAGCCTAACCCTACAAAGTAGTACAATGCTAACCGAATCCGCCAGACATTCTACAAGTGCCTCACCGTCTGCCTACTCTGAACCACCAGTCACTCTCGGACACCACCGGGGACACAAGAACTGGGCCCGGCATCGGACGCACTCCGCGAGTCCATACTGCAGGCTCAACACGGCCTACATCATAGGAAATACAGATAAATCCCAGCGCAAGCTTACCTTCGAAGCAGGGGCAGTAGCCAAAACACCTAGGCCCACTAGCAGACCGGGATCACCCATGCAAGAGGAAACTCAAGAGGACAGACAAGAGGATGTACCCCCCCAACAACTAGACATTAAAGCGATCCTTCTCGACCTAAAAGGAGGGATTGGACGCCTCGACGGCAAGATGGATACGCTGTCCTCTAAAGTGGATCAACTGCAAAGTCATCTTGATAAACACACAGATAGAAGCGACACAGTTGAACAAAGGGTCCCTAGCCTAGATGACACTGCATCATCATTAACAGCCAAGATATCAACCCTAGAAGGCCAAATGAAAGCAAATATGGCAAAAAACAAAGATTTAGAAGGGCGCTCCAGAAGAAACAATATACGTCTGGTCAGGATAAGTGAACGCCAAACGCAGCTGAGGATGGAAGACTATATCGAAAAAATCTGCATAGAACTGTTTGGCACTGACACATTATCCAAACTATTTGTCGTGGAGAGGGCGCACAGGATCCCAACCACTCTTCCGGTTGCGGGGGCACCCCCATGCCCCTTTATAGCCAAACAGCTCAACTATAAAGATCGGGACACCATCCTGGGATTGGCCAAGAACAAAGGAGAGCTTCAGTTTGAGGATGACTGCATTCAAATATATCCAGACTTCTCGCCGGTCATCCAGGCACAACGTAGGTCCTTCGCGGGGGTTAAACGCTGCCTCAAAGACAACTAGATATCCTACTCAATGCTGTTCCTCGCCAAACTACGGATCCAGCATGGTGGGAAGGTTCAATTCTTCGAGACACCGGAGGAGGTGTGCTCTTTCCATGACGTGCCGGCTGCAAACCCCCCAACAACTGCAACCCTAGGCCACCACAAAGAGGCCGGGCCGGGAGGAACCCACCATGATAGTACACACAGGTACACATTAGGAAATAACAATGATCAGCAACTCCATCAGGGATTCAAACTCCTGATTTAAGTATGGAGCCTCACACTCTGGGAGGCCACTAGTGCCCCAAGCGCAGCAATGTTAACTGTTTCACTATTTGGGAGGGATATGCACCTCAGGCCAGTTGGGGTTGCCCGTGCTGGGGAGGGAATTTACACAACATGAGGGATACGCGTCCCTGGGACCTCGCCCCCCCCCCGCCACTCAAATCACTTCGACTACATCACTATGTTATACCAGACAATAGCCACTGAGGACTGTCATTGTGCCACCCCAGAACTACGGGCAGCTTGCACGCCCACCATCACCAAGAAATTAACTGTCTACAAATCACGCATGTCAAATTCAAGGTAGTCACCTGGAACATTAGGGGAGGCAATCTCCCAGGGAAGACCTGGAAAATTCTCTAACACCTCAGGAGACACAGGGTCGATGTGGCCCTGCTGCAAGAAATGCATCTTTTCCCCAACTCTGAGTCTCAGTGGGCCCGAGAGTGGTACTTTTCATCATACTCTTTGTACGCCAGGGGATTCGCCATCCTCCTCGATAGAAAAACCAACTTTAGTCTAATGAAATCCGAAAAAGGCGAAGAGGGCAGAATGCTGCTAGTCAGGGGGATCCTAGCAGGAAAAGAGGCGATCTTTGTGAACTCTTATGCCCCCAATGTAGATGGAGCCAACAACTTCAACTGGGTCCTGTCTAGACTCGTGGGCTCGAGCTCTGCTTCAATCATGTGGGGGGATGACATGAACATGCCAATTGACCCTTTCAGGGACAAATGGCACAACACCTCCACCTGCCCATCCAGAGAAAGTCTACAGATTCAGGAAATTTGCCGAGCATACGATCTGGTCCACATATGGCAGCACACTAGCTGGGATGCGAGGGAGTACACCTTCCATTCGGCTGTGCATGGCACAATCTCAAGAATTGACTACCTCCTAGTATCGTCACAGAGCCCACTCCGATGGAAACAGTGTAAAATTCTCCCCAGAACTCTTTTTGACCACTCCATGGTAACGCTAGAATGCGAGCTCCCCACCACCAAACCGGATATACCACACTGGAGATTCAAACCGGGCTCACTAGCAGATCCGGTGTTTGCCACTCAATTGAGGGAAGAAATGGATGCCTTCCCAACAGTGAACCTAGATTGTCTGTTCGGCGGGAACACTCTGGGAAACTCTAAAATGCTTCATAAGAGGTGTATGCATGGCTACGGAGAACGGGATCCTAAAACTGATCAGACGTGAACTAACCACGAGCGAGGCTCGACTGAGACCTAGAACTTAAATGCTCCTACGCCGATAGCTCAAACACCCATGCGGAACTCAAAGAGGAACACGTTAAATTCGGCGCTCTAGTGGAACGGGAGCTGAAATTCCTGAGCCGCAGACAACAAATCCAGCAGTATGGGGAGGGCCAGAATCCTGGAGCCTTGCTGGCACGACTAATAGCTGCCGACAGGAAACCCACCCGAGTTGAGAGGGTGTGCAATGCTCAAGGCACATTGGTTCACACAGAAGACGAAATCACTAAGGCATTCCAATCTTTGTACCAGGAACTATATAGCTGGAGACACACCAGCACTCCCGAATCCCTGCAAAGTTACCTGAACAATACTGAATTCTACTGGGTGGAGGGAGAACTCCGAGAACCTCTCGATCAACCCATCTCCCTCGAAGAGATTAAACAGGCCATCAAAGGCTTACCCAACACAAAACCCTCGGCCCAGATGGCCTAACTGGCAAATTTTATAAATCATACACAGATAGTTGCCCCGCTTCTCCTGCACGTATACGAAGAGGCGTTAGAAAACGGGATAGTGCCACCGACCCTTCGCGATTGCAATGTCATCTTACTGCACAAAACGGGTAAACCACCCGAGGACTGCGCCTCCTACAGGCCAATCTCCTTAATTTATCTGGATAATAAGATACTAGCAAAAATCCTAACAGCCAGATTACTCCCACTCATGCCGGGCCTGGTATTGGGAGATCAAGCGGGCTTTTTTCCCGTGCGAAACACGACATTTAGCATCAGAAGACTGTTTGGCATAATGGAGGCACTTGACCCCTCACAACAAGCAATTGTGGTACTACTCGACGTGGAGTGGCCCTATCTCTTTGCAGTCCTGAAACAAATGGGACTAGGGAACTACTTTACTAAACTGATCTCTCTTCTATACAACCAGCCCCGATCATCCATCATCCTGAGTAACACGAAATCCATGCCCATAGACTTTCAGCGGGGAACCAGACAGGGCTGTCTGGTCTCCGCCCTAATATTCGCCTTAATTATGGAACCCCTGGCATCAGGACTTCGTTCCCGTCAACTACAAAGAGGCCTCACTCTTGGACCACACAAACTAATAATCTCTCTTTACGCAGATGATGTAGTCCTTTTATTTGAGACCCGAAGACAAACTTAACCCCCATCATGCACGAAGTTATCAAATTCAGCAATGTATCAGGCCTGAAGATTAATCAGACGAAGTCAGTAATATACCCCTTAGCACCAGACATTCTAAAATTCACAGACGACTACGGGTTTGCATGGGAAGACGCCCATGTGCGATACCTAGGGATCATAGTGTCTCGCAGTCATCAAGACGTCTTCAAGGACAATTACGAGAAGGTACTGAGATCCCCCCAAGCACAGATTGACAGATGGAAAACGCTTCCGCTAGCGCTATGGGGCAGGGCCTCGTTGGTCAAGATGGTGGTTCTCACTAAACTTCTATATCGATTTGCTAACATACCATTACTACTACCACAGACCTTCCTGAAGAAAATTGAAGTGATGTGGGCAGGTAAACCAGCAAGGGTAGCAATCACAACACTTATACTGTCAACACAACCTGGCACTCCCTGATTTGGAGAGATATTACTGGGCGGCCCAGGCACAGTTCCTAAGCCACTGGAACACAATCCATTTTATCAGACCGCACGTACAAGTGGAACAAGCCCTGGCATCTCCCAACTTACTGGGCAGTGATCCTAGGCCAATTTACAGTGCCCCCAACCATGATGAACGTGGTTCTCGCCACATATGCAATCTTGAGGAAACTAGCACAGAAATATGACGTTCACACCAGATTTTCCCCCCTGTTACCGATTAAGTTCATACCAGGAATCCCGCTGACTGCAGAAAAGGTCTTCCACCAATGGGCAGACAAACTAGAGCTGCGGATCATGGGCGACCTCTTCATAGACAAATCATTCATAACACCCCAGGCAGCCAAGGAAAAGGGACGCGAGACATCCCCGGACACATTTGTGTACTTTAGACTACGGTACACCCTGGAGGCAGTCTTTCCAACCTTCCCACAACAACCTCCTACCTGGCAGCTGTTGCACAATACTATCCAAGCCCAGGGTGAAGGTAAACTGATCTCAATGCTATACAAATCCCTGCTGACAGACACGGCACCCAAAATACCAGCACAAAGTCAAGGTGGGAAAAGTTGCTCTCAACAAGATTCTCAGATGACGACTGGTCGTTTATCCTTCGACAAACTCAAAAAGTAGCACTAAACACACATTTCAAACAGATGCACTTCAATTTCCTCCATCAGATTTACTACACACCAACTAAAAAAAGCTGACACCGGCCTGACTCTGAGGCCTCCTGCAAAAGATGCGGCGCACCAGAAGCAAACTTTCTTCACTTAGCATGGGCCTGCCCCATTGTGTCAAGCTTCTGGTCACAGGTCCTGCAGACTGCAGCAGCAATCGTCGGAGAAGACCTCACACCTGTCCCTGCCGTAGCCCTCCTAGGTACCTCTCCCCGGAAACGAGAAAACGAGCAGATACTCTATTGATACTGGCACGCAGGGGAGTGGCCCTAACCTGGGGTAGGGGACCCGCCCCCACCCTGGCGAACTGGTCGAAGGATATCACATACTGTCAAGATGTAGAAACAGAATTCATTAGAACACTTCCGTTGCATGCACGCCCCCCTGATATTTGGGGACCATATATCCTTTACCTTCTTTCTTTATCTGATGACAATACCTCCCCACCCCAGTCTCAAGGCTTGTCTTGAATGACCTAGCTAGATGCTTCAACCTCGACTAGACGTTAATGAGAACGAACACACAACAGCATTATATCCTTTGGTTGGGACTGCTATGAGGCAGGGACGGGAAGGAGGGAGGGTGATCTTGGGGACGCACATGTTGTTACATCCACTTGGATGTTGTATTGTTGTTACCTGTTGAAAACCCAATAATAAAGTTTTTTTTAAAAATCACTCTGATTCCAGGGATGAAGAATGCTCTGGACGATCACCACTGTTAAAAGTAGCATTCCACGCACACTTTTCCAAACTGGGGAAGTGGAAGGAATTCAGGCTACACATTTTGGACATCTTTGCCAAGGCTCCATCACCTGTGATTCTGATCCAAGCAGTGGAGCAAGGGCCCACCATGCTTGGTCAAGCCAGCAGATGCAGCTCTTCAGACCACAATGCATGCCTTCTGGCTTGCCTCTGGTGCTGACTTCAGAGACTGCTCACCTCCAATACTGGGTGACTTTGTCTTTGGGTGTCGTAGCCCTGGCACCAACTCCTACAACTTTGGATTTAATGCTACCAGGGCCGACACCCTATGGTCTTTACTTAAGCTTGCAGGGCCCAATTGTTTGCAAAAATGATCCATGTATTCAAAAAGGGGGATCATTCATTTATAAGCTGTAACCCTTGGATTTGGGAGTGGTGAAGATTTTCCTAGACCATGTTGATGGCCAATAGGCTTCCCTTGCTCATTTGGCTTCTGTGTAGGCATCATGAACCAAGACACAGACCACATATTCAATATTTCCATAAAACACTTTTATTAACTTAAATGTCAAGCTGGAAAAAGGCCCAACCTGCCCTATGCTAAGGTGGGATTTCCCTACCTAAATAAATCTAAGGAACGTCTGAGTCGGAGAGTTCAACTGAAGAATCTGTCTGTGTCCAAAACCTATCTTGCCCTCACCACTAATCTATATAATGTGTAGGGATGTCAACAACCAAAGGAAACGGTGTCCAACAAAGTTCTGAGCCTCTTCCAGCTCTGTTTCCTTTCAGATCCCTTCCCCAAGTATAAAACAGTCCCAACAAAAAGTCTGACAGTTTGAGTTCAAGTTAATACAGTTTTATCCTGTACTCTGGATTCCCTTCCCCAAGTTCTAAGTAACACAGTTCCAAGCACCAAAAGGACCTTGGTCCCAAGTCAGTTAAGGGTTCAAGTCTCAGGGTTCCTTTCCCCAAGACTTAATTTCAGCACAAAAACAGCCTTTGTCTCTTTCACTTGTATGTACAGTATCATTAATTTGTAGTATACAACAACTAATGGTTTTATTTGAAATGTAAGTTCCATTTTACTTCTGAACTTATTATGTAACATTTCTGCTCTCTTGTAGGGTCTCCAATAAGTTCGATATTCAAGAAACAAAGATTGTATTTAGTTTGGTCTTCAATAGGCACGGGTTGCATTTAAGATTGGCATTCAGTTCAAAATTCGAAAAAAAACATGGTTTTTATTAAGAACGCCTTTCGTTCAACCCGTGGTGTAATATTTCTTTAAGTCACTTCAAAAGTATTGTGTAACCTTCAGAGACTTTCGAAAACCTGTTTTCTCCCACACGTGACCACTCCGATACAAAGTATTCTCGTTATTCAATCTTGAACAAAGGATTGAATTGGAGACCTTCGAAAATGTGCTTCCTCACACATGCAACATCTTCGATACAAAGTATTTATCGAATAACCCAGTGTAACACCGAGCTCTGGGTTTCTCAATTGATAGAAACTCACTGGTCACGTTCAAAGCATTCACAGCAGCCTGGATCTTGCGGTCCCAGCTCCCTCGGCACACTTGCATCTTCTTTCCTGCTGCTGCTCCATGCATAGGCTTTCCCGTTGTCTCTCATACCATTGGGTGGTCTCCTTGTATACACCTGCAACCCCTTCAAAGGCTGCAGATGTCAGTATTCAATTAGCCATGCCTGACCACAAATAATGGGACATGCCTGACCCTCACAGCTCTTAGCAGGAATCTTCTTTGTCCCAGTACTAGAGTGGTAAGAGAGCATAGTCCTCATTGCTCTTAGTTGCCTCTCCTTTGTCCCAGCACTGTTAAGTGTCAATTGAGGAGAAATGAGGGGAACTGGCTTAAAACAGCCCATGATGGTTGGGTTGATTGTCACTTGGGAAAGGGGGGATACCATATCTCACCCAAGGACACCCCACTCCCAGTGTTCATGGACCCTCCACCCATGTGATCCTCACTTGCTTCTCCACCCCCAGGGTCGGGATCCAATAGCAATGGCCTTTCCCTGGCCACCTGCGCAGAGTATCCTAGGGTCTAAGAGTGAGAATGCCATCAGGTTTCTCACACTTCCAACCTTTGGGTCCAGTGGTCAGGGAACCTTCCTGCAACTGGAATTCCTGCAGGCCACCCCATATTTCAAGCCTCATGCTTCATTTCAGAAAACAGCCGAGGTTGATGATGCCCAGGGTCTGTTGGCTACAGCAAAGCCTGTGGTTCAGTTAGACCTTCTAAACATTCTGGGCGAGGGTCCTCTGAAAGTTGCAGCCTGGGCTTTGGCTGGATGGTTGAATCTGGCCTCCACTCTGCCTGTGGATTGTGAGCATCATCCAGCCCCTAGGCCCAGATCACAGCTTTCGATCCATTCACCTGTCAGGCTGCGTCCCTGGAAACTGTGGCATAGATGGAGACACTATTTTAGATGTTCAGTCTTGCTAGAGGACTCAGTCTAGTCCTCCCGCATTATGGCCACCAACTATTTATCAATGCGCCGTTCCCTAGGAACGGTGCTTTGTATCTGTCACTTCCTCTTGGACTTCGCTGTTGTGTACCGCACAGTGACCTTCTACATTACTCCCTCTCTCGCTTAGTGCTCCCGATATTCTTATCGGATTCGTCGCAGCCTTTCTGTCTATTTTTCCTTCCTCTCTTGCATTGCCTTCTCCGTTTCCTCCCCTTATTCTATTGCTTTCACTTTCGCGTTTCGCGGGGTCCTCTCCGTTCACAGCACTTGCGCTGCTGTAGTACTCTCTCTCTCTGGCTCCCGCTGTACCTTTTGTTCCTTTGGCTCTATCTAAGCCAGGCTTATTACTGTGGGTTTTGTTCTGTCCTCCTCTGATTTTTATATTCTTACTTTTACTCGAAGTTCCTCGCGTTCCCTCAGTTTTGCTCTGACTATTCTTTCTTCGTTTTCCGGGCAGCTAACTGGATTCTAACCCTGCTCTCCACCGTCTCTTACTCGGTTACATTCTGTCTTCTCATTTTACGTACCTTCTTTGGTTTTATGCTTTACCAACTTTCGCCAGTTGCTAGCATTCCTTACGTACTCTATTGGTGCAGGAGAGCTCCTATTGCCCCCTGTCATATTCTGGCAGGGTTCAGTCAGTAGGTACTTCTCTTTTGGAGCCATACCTGTCCGGATTTGCTTGACGCCCACTCGGGACACCCACGTCAACCGGCAAGGATACTACCAGTCCTGTTTCTCATTGTCGCAGACTTTGGGTACCCGCGCTTTCCGGCAAAGAAGACTTCAAGACGCCATCTAATATCCAAAGGGTTTCCTCCTCACTCAAACGGCAGGAGCAGTTACGGAAAGACCCAATGGACATTCCAGGCAGGACTGTTTCATCTCCTGATCTCTTTTGTGGGCAAGATCTGCAACACCTCCCAGGGTTTTATGGTGACCACTAGCTTTTTCCCTGGACTTTGGGGCTAGCTCCTTGGGGTTCCCAGTGACTTGGAGTTTATACCAGTCAGGGTGGCCTCCGAGGGAGCTCGACCCTACATGCACGATAACAAGGGGAAAAAACCCAAAGAAAGGAACCTGGAATCCAGGAGAATCCGAAAGAAGAAACAGACTGAGACCAGAGACAGTTCTTCAGAGGATCAAGGTGTGGAGGAAGTTCGGGAGGGTACCCCACTGCATGACATCACCCCACTGCTGAGAGTGATGGTTCATGCCTCTGCAGTGGGCTTAATTTCGGCATGTTTCCATTCTTGCTGCCTTATAGGGAAAGCAAGACATTTGACAAGTTTGGCTAAACTGTGTTTGCCTCTGGAAACCTGCCCTTGAGTACTGTGAATGATATCTGTGCCATGGCTACTGTTTGTGGAGTGTGATCTCAGACGAAGACCTTGCTACCTATTTAATGATGGGAAGGAGGCAGCCCATGAGATACTGGAATCGTGCCTCGACTCTACATACCACGTAAAGCGAGTCATGAGAATGGCCTGTGTCATTTGCATGCATTCATGGATGCAAGCATTTGGTTTTGCCACCTGGTCCAGTCTAAACTCTTCAATATGTATTTTGGCGTGACAACTTTTTCCATCAGGAAGCGAGGAGTCTCTCGAATTTTAAGACCCCCAAATCTACTGATAAATCCTTTGGTTTAGCCATTCAACAACATCTTTTTTCGCCTCTCCCTCCAGAAGTGATTTCTTTCAGGTATTTCTCCCTTCAAACAATGTGGCACAGGTCAGATTCACAGCAGCAAAAAGATGTCGCCTCCGAGGGAGCTCGACCCTACATGCACGATAACAAGGCGAAAAAACCCAAAGAAGAAGAAGTGATTTCTTTCAGGTATTTCTCCCTTCAAACAATGTGGCACAGGTCAGATTCACAGCAGCAAAAAGATGTCGGGATTCTACCCACTTACCACCCAGCACTGCTACATGCACACTTTCAGGGACTCTGTATATTTTAACATGGCAATTATGCCATAAATCAGGGTTATCCAACTCAAAGCCTCGAGGGCCAGAATCCTGACATGTTTTCAGGATATCCCTTATTGATATTCATGAGAAGAAAGTTGTATACATTTAGAATCATTGTATGCAAATTAATCTCATGTATATTAATGAGGGGTATCCTGAAAATCCAACACATTTCTGGCCCCTGAGGCCTGTTGTTGACCAGCCCTGCCATAAACAAACTGCCTTTACATTGATTTACCTGTTTTACCATTGCAGTTTAGGACCAATCTAATTTAATGTTCCATTCTGGCTTTTGGGTTAATCCAGCATGCTGGTATATGTATGCTGTCCAAGAGACAGTCCTGGGGGAGGCATTCTACATGCAGTCACTTGAAGCAGGCTGCTAAAACCTGGAGAGATCCTAATTACAATCCCCTGTTACAGCTACTGACTAGGCTGCCAAGAACTGGAGAGGCCTTAATTACAATTCACTGCTGCAGGCTACTGAAGCCTAGTGTGCCCTTGATTTCATGCAGCTGCCTGAGACTGCAATCAGCTCCAACCTGTGGGGATGGTGGGCTGGGAGCACTTTCATAAGCTCACCTTCAGTAGTAGCATGTGTTGTATGAACTGCCTTCTCTGGGAGTTTCTGCTTTGTGCTTCTGCGACCAGTTTGAACCTTTTGAGAATAGCCTGCTTTTGGCTTATGAATCCTCTTTCTGTAGATGCGTTGCAGCCCCTTTTCCGGGCTGCTGCACAGCGTGCCAGTTTTGAACCTTTCCTGGAAATCCTGCTTTTGGCTACTGAATCATGCTGATTTAGCTGCTTTGTTGCACCTCCAGTCCTGTTTGCTGATAAGGACATCCAGTATTCCTATGCCAGTATCTTGGCTGCCTTTCTGCAGCGACTCTAATTTCTGTGAGCTTTCTTTCCTCAGACTCCTTCTGTTTCTGCCAATGCTGTTTTCTCTTTCTCTCTGCAATCCCAGTTTCCTGCCATTTTCTTTTGTTATCCAATTCTGTGAATTTGCTGAGTTAGAAGGAGCCTGCAATATTAGGGTTTCTGTTTGTGTCTTCCTTTCTTTATTACTTGTGTGGCAGTATGGCGAGCAAAAGATTCTCAGACTTTGGGTCTGCTAAAAAAAAAAAAAAACCTTTATTAAGCTATGTAGCAAAGCGAGGTTTAAAGAATAAAGCCAAGTGTCCAAGCATACATTATTTAAAAGTCCATCCCTTTGTGAATAACTCTACTGTAAAGAACATTCCCAAAGTGTTAAAAATTCTAGAGTAATTTCACTTGCCACGATTAACCTGTCATGATCACTGCTTCCAAGGAGCCAGGATCAGCCCAATGTCCTTGGAAGCAGGCCCCTAACCCTGATCCTAGGCACCAGCCGGTCCCCACAGGGACCTTTTGGACCTTGTCCTGGCGCCGGTGGCACCAGGCTCATCAGAAGCATCGGTCCCGGCACTGGAAGCGCCGGGCTCATCATTGGTGTGAAGGTGCTTGGGTGGACTTACCTGCGGCAGACCATGCTGCTTACTTACCAGACTCTTAGAAGTCCTCGGTGAACTGGGACTACTTTCTTACCTGGGTGGGGCAGCTCCACTCCCTGGATACAGCACTGGAACTCTTCTGGAAGCAGGAACTCTTTTCTTACCTAGGCGGGGCTGTGGAAGGAGACTCCTCATCACTCCAAGGCTATTTAAACCACACCCGATTGATGAAACGTGCTTCACGTTATTCTGCATCTGCAGCAGAACGCTCACCGAGTCTGTTCCAGCCTTTCTTCTTTGGATCCTGAACCTGCAAGAATTATACTCACCATTCCGGTACCCGATCAACATCAGCACCTGCAAAAGACCAGAAACAACAGGTTAGCAGAACGAACTTTAACACGCAGCGCTTACTTACCTGATCCATCGGCAGCGGCCGTGTCTCACGCTGCACCTTCGCCTGCAAAGATAAACAGCATTATTATACTTACCGGCACGCTGTGCATTCCGGATTCTTCACGCTGCATCTTCACCTGCAAAGATAAACAGCATTATTCTACTTACCGGCACGCTGTGCATTCCGGATTCTTCACGCTGCATCTTCACCTGCAAAGATAAACAGCATTATTCTACTTACCGGCACGCGGCGAATTCCGGATTTCTTCATTCTGCATCGTCGCCTGCAAAGACAAAGAAAGAGACAGTAAGAGCGCTTGCCATACTTACGCAATTCCAGGCGCTTCACTGCCACGCATAAAAAGACTATAAAGACTAAAGGTGTCCAGAAACTTACCGGTCGTGCAGACAACGATGGTACCCATGCTCTGAAGTCAAGAGGCCAACGTTTCACCAGTGAAGGAACTGGCAACGGCACCCTGCACTAGATGCAGATGGAGAGCCCAGCATTCACCTTTCTAAGGTGAGCATGTTGACCTGGGAGGGGGGCTCAACAGACAAGCTGGGAGGAGAGAGAGATTTGGACATTCAACAACCCAGACCTTTAATCCCCATATTATTTCACCTGCAGAAACCTCACCCTTCGAGTTCGACACACAGTGCGGAGAGGTTCAACCCCAGAAGCCAACCGAATCCTGCACATCACGTTTTGTGTTACTGACACCTTCCTGCCAAGACCCGCGCCTCTGTGGGAATCAGGTGAGCGTTACATAACCCCCGAATTTAAGATGGAAGTTTCCCACCTCAAAAGGTCTTCAAATGTGAGATTTCCAAAGAGCCAAGTCAAATGGTGCAATGAATGAAATTAAGTTAAACTCCTTCCTTTAGGTGATAAATGTTGAAGATAAAAGCTCTATCTTAAAGTCTTTTCCTAATACAACCAAGTCCATCATCGGTCTTTCTTCATTCTTTCTTGGCTGGACAGCCAACAGGGCAGTTTATGTGAAGAACACATCTGGGACCTGTAGTTGCCTTCCAGGCCTTTTAGTCGAGGGATCAGCTGGATTCTGTGCTCTTGTTGCTTACCTCAGTCTTTGGGTTAATTAATTTCACTCATTCTCTCTTTTTTGTTTTTTTGGTACATTGCCCCAACGTCCTGTTGAGGTTCTGCATTTCTTTCCCTTTTTCTTTTACAAGCCTTTAGCTTCTGTCCCTCTTCTACTTCAAGGGACCTGACATTGCGCCTTTTTTCTTTCAGGAATCTTTATTCTTTACCTTCTGTCTCTCTCTTTGCCCCTCATGTCTTCAGGGGACCTAGATGTTGCCCCTCTGTCTTTTAGGTCTCTTCGTATGTCCCTTATTTTCCTCTCACCTCAATTGGGGTCTTAGTTTCACCCTTCTCTCTTTCAGGCGACCTGGGTTCACTTCTCTTCATATTATCCCTCATCCATTTAGTAGTCTTAGCCCTCTTTTCTCCTCTCTTTAGGGATCATGTGGTCCTTTTTTCTTTATTTGCCCCTCTCTCTCCAGGGGGTCTGTGTTTCTGCTCTCTATAGGGTGTGTGGCTTTGCACTCTTCTCTTGCGGATGCTGCTTCTGCCCTGGCATCCCTACCGGGCCTTAGCAACATTTTGCCTTAGCCTCTTCCCAGCCCCTGTACTCCATTTTTGTTAAATGCTGAGTGTTCTCTTGAATCTTCCCGCATGTACTCTGACATGTATCTTTTGACCTGTGCTCTCCGCCCAGACTCCTGACACAAAGTCAATGGTGCATTCTCCATCAACGCAGAGGAGCACAGAGAGAAGGTGTTGAAGGAGTAGGGTGAATAGAAGGATAGGTCAACAAGGACAGGCAGAAGAAAACAAGAACATTTAAGGATTACCAAATATGTGCACTAGATGAATGGAAGTTAAAAGCCGTAATGAATAATTGGCTATGTAAAGAATAGTTGAACATTTTGATATTTTGCCTTGTTTCTTTACAAAAGTACCCCACATCTGCAGGACAATTAAAAGTAGTTTCAAATGTTTTAATATTGTCTATAATATAATAAAATGTTTTTGGATCTTTAAAGTATTTCCTTATTGTTTAATAAATATTCTAGACAAGCGTAGGATGCTCACCTTGGCAGAAGCTGCAGGACTGAATGGTGTCACAAAACCTCAGGATGCCTGCTTCCACGTGACAGTCCATTTTAAGTGCAGGATTCACCTAAGGTTCATGGTTGGAAAACAACTATTTCTAATTGAGAGTCCTGCAGTTGAGTGTCCTCTGCTCAGAGGACCTTCACCAAGCTGATATCCTGCCTCTCTTCCTGGATAATTGGCTCATTTGAGCTTTCAGCACACCTACCGTCTTCTACACAGTTTTTGGTTCTTCCAGAACTTCATCATGGCAATTCTGGATACCTGCTTGGGAAGTGCCTCCGCCTCAGGATAGGGTAACCAACATCCTTCAGATCTTTTGTGTCTTCCAATTCCAGAGCTTGGTCCCAGCTGCAGCCTTCCTTTGTCTTCTGGGGCTCATGGCAGTCTGCATTTCCTGAGACCTGGTTTCACATTAGTGGTGGTCACCATATCTAGTTCCTGTAAGGTGGGCCTGGTGAGAGAGCATACCAAAGGGAGAACCCCTACAGCATCTTGGCCTCAGCAGACAGAGGTCACCGATGTCTCACTGAAGACTGGGGCCTTCACCTGGATGATCTGATGGCAATGGTCCCCTGCCAACTCACAGGAACATATCACTCTACTGGAACTGTGGACCATCAGGCTGGCCCTGGTGACATTTTTTCACCCTGTTCAAAGACAATTGTGCGCCAAGCTTTACGGACAACATGGTGACATGCTTTATCTCAAGAAGTGAGGTTGTGTGTGGGCGAGGGGAAGGGGATGGTTCTGGGCTCTAGAGAATGACATGTTTCTGTCAGCTGCCCAGCTGACTAACATGAAGAATATGATTGTGAATGCATTGAGCAGCACATTCCTTCCCCTCCTATTAGTGGGAGCTTTGTGATATAGTTAAGTATTTTGGGGTACCCCTCAGGTGGACCCCTTCACCTCCTGTGTCAACAGGATGTGCGAGTTGTTTTGCTCTAGGGGATTTCCCCCTTTGGGTTCTCAAAGGGATGCATTGATTGAGTTGGAACTTAATTCGTTTTGCATTTAATGCCTGTCATTCTGCTGGTTCTGTGGAAGCTCCCGGGAAGTGTGGGTTCACCGTGATCCTGATCGATGCAGACTGGGGGAGAGAAAACAGTACCTGGAAATTCTGGACGTGCCAATCGGTCCTTATTGGTGGCTTCTGTTGATGGAGGACCTGTTGTACCATTCTTCGGGGAAAGGTCCCACACATGATCCTCGGCACCCTCAACCTTCATGCCTGGCTGCAAAGAAATAACAGTGCAATTTGCCGGATGATGTCCTGAATGTACTCCTTTCCATTAGGAGCCCGTCCACAGAATCTGTTTATTTCTGCATGTGGCTTAAGATTTCATCTCTGTGTAGGGAGAATAGTCTGGACATGTTTGCTTGTCCTACCTCTGATTTTCTGGATTGTATGCTATCTTTGGCCCGGCTGGGCTTGAAGATTGCAACTAAGTAGTTGAAACTGGCCACTATTGTCCTCTGAGTCGAGCTTATTTATGACTATACCCACTGTTATGTGGTTTTTGCACAGATTTGGTCCCCGGTTTCCCCATGCCCATTTGTACTGGCCTGGGACTTAATGTTGTGCTTACCTTTCAAATGCTATTTTCCATATTGTGTTACCCTTTTTTCAAGAGCGGTGGGTATCGTATCACTTTTTCTTACACAGTGTGCTCCCGATTTTGTTTTTCACGCATTTCATCCATTGAAAATCATGCACCAACACCATAATGTCAAAAACATCTGAAAAAAACATACATACATTGTGTATTAATTAGCTTCCGTACGGTATTCATTTAAAAAACTGCATAGTAAATCCAAATTGTTTTCCTTGTATGCTTACTGAGAGATCACATTTATTAAAAACGTATCAAATGAATGTCCCAACGCATATCACAGTTGATTTGTGTTACATTCACTCCATCCAATCATACTTCTTGTAAAGATATTAGTTTTTCAAATTAATTTATGATTAATCAGCTTTTAACTAGTGTGTGTCTAGTTACTAAATATTTCATCAAACCTAGATCTACTCGTTTTGCCATCTGCATTGCTCCAATTTCTTTGTCCGAAAATGATGTCTTCCTAAGGATCATCTATTTTACTGTTTCAGTGTTTACTCTGGTTCATCAACTTATAACTTTATTGTCCATCATGTGTTATATTACTGACGATTTTCTTTTTGTTGTTCTTTGCAAAATGGTTTCCCAGCAATACAAATTCTATAAAGATTTAAAAAATAAATTATCCATTGTCGTCACATAGTCATTAACTATGTCCTTGCTTGTTATACTTCCATCTTCAAGGGTATTTTTTTGCCATTGGAAAACATGCATCTCTCAATGTGAAATGTATAGACTGTTTATTTTCATGGTCACAGAAATCCAATTCCAGTATGCCAAAAATGGGGTTGTTTTTAAACCTAAAGTCAAACAAGCCAAACATGTTTATTAACACCTTATGTTTACACACCCAGGTGCCAGACTAATTTAAAAGACTAACTATACAAACTATAGTCAATCTTAACTCTGGCTAATAGCTGGAATATATATATTTGTTACTGTGTTTGCTATTCTCATTATTTGTGTCCCCTCTTGTTCCATTAGAACACATATTGCAGATGGAATCTTGCCTTAAGCCATTATGCACACATACTTTATCAGGTATAACGTCTTTTAGTTCCTATTGTTTCTCACCTTAATTCAGAGATCTTTTCTCATTATGTCACCTCTGTTTCATAACTAGACGTCCATGTGTGGGCCACCATTTTGGGTATTTATATAACGCAAATGATGTCATTAGGTTGTGTGGAATGCGTACGTCATGACGTCAGTGCATTATTTTGTGCTTTGTGATGCTGGAATTCCAAATTGTTCTTGTTTGCAATGTTCACATTTCATTTATTCATTAGGAAACAACTTCTAATGAATTGCAATCTTCTGATTAAAGTATAATACCATTGAATCGTTTATAGCAATATTTCTGTATGGGAAACATGTTCTTTTGTGTTGTCATTAGAAGATGTTAGTCAATTTGTTTAATGAATACCCAACCCATTCGGTATCTATTCGATAAATGCAATCTGATTATTTAAGTATCAATGTCCACTCCTCTCATTCAGGCCTCAGAGGTGTGTTCTGAATACGCAATCTATAAAAATAAGCAAATTAATATAATAATTTGGATTTACTATTTGTTTTTTAAAATGAACACAATATAGAGGTCTATTAATACACAGCATATATATTTTTCTGATGTTTTTGACATTTTGGTTGTGGTACATAATTTTGAATTGATATAAGAAATAAACCAAGAAAAACACTGTCTTCAGAAGAAATTGACTGTTACGCTCACTTGGTCTCTGCGCTTATGTGGTGACTGGTGGTAATAGGTGATGCTGCTCGGGACTGCTCCTGCGTGGAGAATAGGGGGCATGAGTATGCCAGCTTGTGTGCCTGATCCCCTTCTCCCAAACCGTGGTACCCATGGGTTGCGCTGTCCCTGGAAAGCTCACCTGTTATTTAGTTTTGGCGAGCACTCCATCCTGCTGCTTCTGACAGGGGCGCTTGTATGATCTGGACTGAGTCCCTTCACTGGGCCCTTGCATGCGGTAGTCCAGTCCTGCTGCGACTAAGCCACTATATTTCAGGTAAGTTCCTGTTTGCTTTTGTCTTTCCTCGTCTGTTTTTGTTGTATTGTAAAGTTTGTTGTCTTGTATTGCTGTCTGTTGCGCTTTTGATGTTTGCTCTTCTGCTTTCTTCCCTTGCAGTTGATGATGCTGGCCCGGCAGAAGCTGCGGAGCTAGAGGCGACAGCCGGAGGGAATGAGGAACAAAGCTGCAGTGGTACAGTAGCTGGTAAATTGTTATCTATGTTCTAACGTTGTCCTTCTTCTTCAGAGTGCGAGTTCGTGGATGCAGAGTGCAGTGCTGCGCCGTCGGGCTCAAGATCACTGAATGTCAGGAGATGAGTCTGCAGATGAAATGATAAAGCACTGGTTTCATGGAGGCGAGTATACAGGAGAACGCCTGGTTTCAAAGGTAAGTAAACTGGTCCAAGCCGTGGTGAGCATCACGTTGCATGCGAGTGCACAGTAACGCGAAGCACTGGCCTTAAGGGTGGAGCAGCTTATATAGCTGAGCTTCTGAAGCAACGCCCAACAGGTTCAGCCTGCCTGCCACACCCGATGAGTCCGCAAATGAGGATGTTCTTTGGAATAAAGGCTTTCAGTTCCTGGAAAGTTCTTGTAAAATAAAAGCACTCCTGCACTGAAATAAAGTGTTCCTGCTCACATCTCTATATGAGCCTGGTGCCAAAGGCGCCAGGACTGAATCCAGCCAGGGCCCTGTGCTTATAGGTCCCAAAGGGACATACGTGAGTCAAGTGACACATTGCCCCCATCACTAGATGGTTTGTGTTCTGGGGCCTGTGGCCATGACATTGACTTCCTAATGGCACCATTTGAACCCCTTTGTTCTTTTTCTTTAAGGTTGCTGCTCTTAAGGTAATCTGGTTGCCATCACTTCTGCTACGTGGTGAGTAAGTTCTAGACTCTTTCAGTGAAGTCTCTATACCTGGTTTTCTCTAGAGAAAAGGTGTCTTTGAAAGTAGCTTTAAATTTCCTATTTAAGGTTGTGTTAGATTTCCATCTTTGCCAAAATAATCAACACCCAACTTGGCTACACAATCTTTCAAGTTCCTATTACATTGTAAGAAAGACATTACTGACCACAGGGTGTCACCAAAGGAAACTAGAAGGAGGACAGAACCAGAGATCATGAGTGATGTCAAAAAAGGATTGGACAAACCGAGAAACGGTTGAATAAGCTATAATTTGCTAAGAGTGAGTGTTAAGTGCCCAATAATTCCAAATGACAATAGCTCAAGCAGCACAACAACGCTAGCAAAACACATCTGATATTCAATATCCACCGAGAAGGCCCAGCACTGTAAGTAGCTCACTTTGCTCCTTTGTGTAGGAGATGAGATTGAAGATGGCTGAAAAGATGCCTTTCTTCTACATGCCTTAATAAGGGGACGTTAATAGTAGGTGGCATGATTGCTGCAGGATGCAAGGAGTATTTCTTGACTAAAAATCTGTTTTTATAGCTGACCTGGAACATAATCCCATCATAAGGATGTATTAGCAATTCATAGCCATGTGGAGCCACACAGAACAAAGAATAATTTAATAATTAGAGAATGATCTGCACCACCTCCAGAGACTGCTTTAAACCACTCCATAGACAATAATGATTTATCTGCATATCTCAGTTTTTAATATTCATGTGATTGCACTAGAAGCTTGCAACCTACCCTGGTGAAAACAATGCAATGCACGTGTGGAGAATAGAATGGTTTCGAAGTACTTTAAATCTGCACCAGTGTCTCTCTTAGTTATGTATCACAACCCAGAGTCCGACCCAGGTCTGTCTCTGTCTCTGTCTGTCTGTCTGTCTGTCTGTCTCTCTCTCTCTCTCTCACCACATATTTTTTTTCTCTCTCTCCCCCCACATATTTCTCTCTCTCTCTCTCTCTCTCTCTCTCTCTCTCTTCCCCCGCACATATCCCCCCCCCTCACATGCTAGAGGTTAAATTTACTTCAGGATGTCTTGGTGTATCATGAAGTATGTCCCAAATCTTTTAAAAACCAAGTACTCCCAGCCACTCAAAAGGGATCGCCTATTACTTAAAATGGCTACTAGATGGTTTGCCACATTTGGTAATTGAACCGACAGTGTTCCATTCTAATATTATATCTAAAATAGTGTTCTAAGTTACTTTTTAAAAAAAGGTCTTCAGTTTGACAACAGTTATACAGCCATGGCATGGGTCACTCATATCCTTCTCTCTGCTAATCAAATCATAGAGCTACCCATCATCAAAATGCTTTTGTGACATAAAATCTGAAACTAAAGGGAATGGTCCACTGGCAAACAGACTCCTAAAACAAGTTATCTAGAAACCATTTCTTACGATTGTACTACTTAACAGATCTACCATTACAAATTCTGGCAATATCTGCCAAAATATCAATGAATCCAAAATTAGTTGTAGGACTCATGAAAACCTGGAACATTAACAAGAAGTAATCCTAAAATCACACCTTCCATAATTAACTTTACCTCTATTAAAAACAGCTTATAACCCAGACTTTCTCTGTAATGTCAGAATTTCTTATCAATATTCAATATATTTCTATTATTAGGAGACATCAGCCTCTGGCCCAAAGCATGGCACAACATTCCAACAGAACATGAGCAAGCACACATTTGAGCCTCAGGTAAAGAAATTGATTAACACAGATGGACTTTACATTGATGGGCTGTATTCCATTAATTAAAGTCAGCTCCACCAATCACATCCCACTAACATGGTTTTACCATCACTTGCTAGAAAATGCAAGGCACCAATGCTCTTCAGTGGAAAATGTAAATACCCAAATATAAATAGCAATATAAGATCAAGAAATTTCAACCAAAGAACATTTTCCCTAGCACACCCACAAAACATCAAATTCCATTAAATGTTCCGTACAACCATGAACCGAGAAATACAAACATTGTGTGCTTACCTCAAATCAAGCAAAACAGTACACCAACTGATTTGAAGATGAGCTAGCTCAACTAAACATGTATAGGAAATTAGAGTGCAAATGGTGTAAGATACAAATCCCAGAGGAAAGATTATATATGCAAAAATGGATGCCAATGAACATCAACCACTGTAGCACAGAGCAAAATGTGTCCTGTTACTGCAACTATTATGCAGGAGGCAACAAAGGCAGAAGATGAGATGCACAAAGGCAGAGGCTGTGTCAGACTCTTGAATTAAAAGACATTCACTTTCTGAAGAATGTCCACCACCTGATCCTCGGGAGGGAAAGCCCTTTCCAGGCAGGTGTCCAAGACCATTCAGGTCAATTGGAGAAAGTGGGACTGTAACGCAAGGGTCTTCACAAAGTTCGTGGAGAAGCCCAAACTGTTCAAAAGGTTGCAAGTGGATGGACACCAGGTCTGGGGTGCAGGTTTGGATCTGGTAATTGTCCAGTTAGGGGAAGGCATGAATCCTTACCATCCTGGGACAAACCCCAACTACAGCCAGCAGTCTCTTGAAGACTCTGGGTGTTGAGGAAAGATCAGGCGACAGTACTTGGTACGGGTAGTTGTCTTTTTTTCAACTGAAATTCAAGTACTTCCTGTACTTGGGATGGATCAGCACATAGAAGTTGACATCCTGGAGGTCAAGGTGTACCAACCTGTCCTGCAATTCGAGGGGCTGCAAGACCTATGCCAAGGTTACCATTTTGAAATAGTTTTTGCAGAGGAACAAGTTCAAGAACCTTCAATAAATGAAAAGATGTAGGCCATCATCTTTCTTCAGGATCAGAAAGTAAAGTGAGTACCGTTCTTCCCTTGTTCTGACTAGGGCACTAGCCTCCTGAAGCCGTTTTTTAGAAGCAGATGGACCTCCTTCAAGAGAGCAAAAGTCCAGGGGCAAAGACTTGCCAGATGGATGGCGTACAGGTGGGCACTGAAGACGGAACTGGAGGCAGTAAACCTGAGTTTTATGACCTGTAAATTCCATGCATCCGTAATAATATGTTGCCACTCCCAAATGAACTGGGATAACTTCTCAGCCACTGGAGTTAAATGGACAAAGTACAGTTCACAGTGGTTTAACACAAGGGGAAAACCTCCTCATTGGCCTCCACAATGTCTACCTTGGCAGGGAAGACAAAGCTGTGGATGCCTGCAGGATAAAAGGGGGTAAGGGTTAAAAAGTGCAACCGCTCAGAGTAGGCTGAGAAGGTTGATGAAAAGCTAGACCCCAGGACCTGGCCATGTCCCTGGAGTCGACATAAATCTGAAAGGACTGATCAACCTTTGCTACAAGGGAGATGGTTGCTATCAGAGTATGTCCAGATATTCGTAATGAACATCAGGAGGGAATCCTGATATCCTCATCCAAGAGTACCTCCATAGGGCCTAATCCATACCCATATACAATCGACCGTGTCCAGGATCTATTGCCAAATCTGGTGAGCAGCTTCTCTCCCATCCCTCTCCCATCCCCCACAAGGCTTTTGAAATCCTCTCTGCTGTTCGGTCATCATGTTCTCAGTTATGCCACTCCATAGACCAAATGAACAGTTGGACAGGGTGCAATTAACATTTCAGCCCAGAAAGCCAGGTTTCCTGTTGCAAAATGGTGCTTCCCATGTTATCCAGCCACTTACTCCCCCCCTGCCAGCAGGCATAGAAGAAAAAGAAATGCAGTCTTCATGCCAGCTGTCCTGACCTTCATCACCACATCACCAAGATCTCCAATGACTGGTGCATGGTGAGAAGACCCAGATCAGAGCAAGCTGGCTGATGCCTCTTTGAATGTTCCTGGTCACCCTCAGGCAAGGAGGCTAGTTTCTCCCAGGCCAACAACTCAGGAGGAGCAACAGTTCTATTAAAGGGCGGAAGGGTCTCCCGAAGAGGACCCTTGTATAAAATGTATGTAAGGGCATACTGAACCTTAGACCTAGGAGAGTAGAGAATCCTGTCAACTCCACCAGCTTTGCTGTCACCTTTTGAAAGGAAGCATGAGGCCTGCTCTTCCTGGTGTGTAACAGAGGCATGGTGCCACAAGTAGGCACCGACACAAGATTGCAAGTTTCAAAACCTTTAGTTGTATATTTTGAATGGGGGTTTGGGAGAACTCCTAGCTTGCCCTAATACTAAAATAGGAGTAATCTCCAACATAACTAAAGAAAACAAGTCCTGGCCAATCTTGTCAAAATAATAATGGCCAATGCTAAAAAAAAATCCTAATCCCTGCACCTTACTCTAAAATAACAAATGGGTGAAGGGATATGGATTTGGTCAAAAGAAAATAAGTGTAAAAACCAAATGTCAGTGTGGCTGAGCAATCGTCCGTCCCCCACGTTTTGCAACACGTGGTAAGGTGGCACCACTTGGCTTGGGTGACACTCTGGCTCCAGACACATGGTTGCAGTTCAACTTCTTCTTCAGAAGTACACAATTTCACCCAGGTCTGCCTGTGCCGGGCTCGAACCTCTATCACAGTTCATGGGATTCCCGTCCCCAAGATTTGTTTCACATTCACTAAGCTCCCCTACTTTGGGCTCAAGCCTCTCTTTTACTTGTCCTACTGTCGAAGACTTTCTAATGTGCACGGATTTTTCTAAAAACTCTACATAACCACTTCGACCTGTCTTTTTATTTGCTTTTCCCTTTATAACACAAAAGTTCCTTGACTCTTTATAGTTTCGCAAACATACAAAAAGAAAGTTCAACCAAATCTTCAGCAAACACTTTCTTGCAATGCCTCCTGCTACTTATAGTTTTCACTCTCAGGTTCCCCTCCGTCGAGCGCACGCCTTCTTTCTCTTTGTATTTCTTGTCTGTGCGATATCACAAAGACCTTTTGATTGTACCGCTTTTTATAGTATGACAACTTTGCTACTTGGTATCACGCAGCGCCGTTAACCATGAATAAGAGTCTTTAATCATTTTCCTCATGGTTGCCATCTTATGCACAACCTTCGCTTGCCACTTGGTTGCCGCTACAATCTTCGTTTCACACAGACCGGTCTTTCAGGGCATTCACTTCACTCACCAGCTGTGTGAACTCCTTGCGGTTGCTCATGGCTCCATTCCTGGAGTCAAGGTTTGCAGTTCACAGCTGGTGTCTAGCCTCCCCAACTTGTTGTTCACCCGTGAGCGTAGCTGATGATGTGGAAATCGGACATTCATCCACAACCTTCAGGATCTTGGGGAGGTAACCTCTAGCAGGGAGTTGCAGTATTTCTCTCCCCCTTGCTTCAGTCGCTCAGTCTGTCGTCCTGCTCCACCTAGTTTGCCACTGCTCTGAAAGTACTGCTTCATTCCGTGTCTTACCTTGCTCAGAGAGTGTCCCAGTCCTCCACCTTTTATTCATGTAGGGAGAGTTAATCAGTGTCATTTGTATGCAATTGTAGTTAATTGCCTGAGCATATTAACGGGACATGTCGATTGTAACGTGAGAGTGTCTATCTTTTTCCTCTTAGACCTCCTCTTCCTCGACTCAGTATGTGTGTAGGAATGGGGTGGGGGAATTGGGTTGTTGGAATAACCTAAAAAATAGGATGCGATTGGGTTATTGGAAAGGGAGAGATACCGCGTCTCACCATTAGATGCCTCACCCTCACTCCCTGAGGACCCATCACCCAGGTGATCCACCCGCACTGGTCCACCCCCAGGGTCTGGGTCCAAAGGTGATGGCCGTTCCCTGGCCACCTGAGCAAGAGACCGGGGACTAGCCAGTGAGAGACACTCTGGTTTCTCACAGGAGCCAGTAAGATATCCAGGGCCGGAGAGGTGTCCAAGCCACTAGGCTCTTGCAAGTCATTATCCATGTAGAACACATTGGTTCAAAACTAAAGGGGATTGCATCCTCTTCTTCATCGAAGATTTTCAACATCTTTGACAGTAACTGTCCTCTCAGAGTGATATATTCATGAGAAGTGCAAGCTAGCTCTGAGGAGAGTGGAGCTGGGACCAGGGCTTCGACACAATGACAGAGCAGCACTGCATCACAGCAGAGCAGAATATAATGGAGCTGCTGAAACTGAGCGCAAAAGGTTACAATTACGATCCACAGAGCAACCTCTGCCAGCTTCACTAAGTGCAGGGGATCATGAGAGCATCACTGGTGATGGGGGTTCTTAGTGAAGATGTCCTACATCCGTTGCTGGACCATTTCCCATTTCTCTAGCATTTCTCTAGCATGGAGAGCTTAGTGTGAAATGGTACATCCAGTTGGCAAGTCCTCAGAGATGTCCCTTGAGTGGAAGTGGTGGCTCTGCTTCTTGGAGGATGAAGTATAAATATGCATGCAAGAGTCATTATGGAAATGGAACCTCTTCCTATGTTTCTGCTTCTGTTTATCCTGAAGGATCAGCTCCTCTACAAGCTCCTCAACCAAAGCATCTTGGTTTCTTGGAGTGGCGTCTTCAAAGGGGTTCTCTTACTACTCTGTCACAGAAAGTGAAAGGTTTAGGGGCATGCTCCCTGAGGGCCTGCAAGTGCATCAACTGGCAGGAGGATCTGCAATCCTCCATGTCATGGTCCACCCTTGAGTAGTAGTGGCATCCCTGTGGGTATTGAACATGGACATTTGCCTCTTGCAGTCTGAACAGAGCTTGAAGCCTGAGGCTTTTCGTAGGGTTAGGAATAATGCAGCAAAGGTTTTGCAAGGCAAAGTGGTATTCTTGAAGCAAACTGAATGCGCAAAAAAGGAACTAAGGACATGGGGCCCACCGGCTCCATATATACTGGATATATACTGGTCCCAGCATCTTGTCTGGGGTATTGGACATAACGGATGCAGAGCCACACTGCGCCCCACCGGCGGCAAACTATTTTCCAAAGAGAGCTGGAACTGGTACGAGAATACCATAGATGAGGAAGCCCAGGGAGGAAGGAGTCCATTAGAAACAAGGTCATGTAAAACAGGCTCTGAAACCTCGTTACCGATTGCCATTGGAAGTAGGCATCTGGTTCAAGATACTGTGTACCATTCACAAAAGCTTACTGCTGAAAAGATGTGAGTTACCTCTAGAAACCAGATCATATTTCTTTGCAACTGCTCGAAACATACATATACAAAACAACCCAAGACTTCATAGAAGAGCACGGCCTACTAGACCAAGCACAAGTTGGCTTCAGACCAATGAGAGGAACGGAATCAGCTCTACTCTCAATATGGGCCGATCTAAAAATGAACGCAGACTCCGACAACCGCACTACCTTGATACTCCTAGACCTATCAGCAGCCTTCGACACAGTTAACCACGACACCCACATAACGAGACTAGAAGGACTGGGAATAACAGACACCACATTACTATGGATCAAATCTTCAAAACAGAATGGAAACCGTATGGATGAAACCCTTCAAATCTAGCCTGAGAAATTCGACCTGTGAAGTACCACAAGGATCCTCCTTCTCCCCGCTACTATTCAACATCTACCTGTATCTACTTATCAGAATTATCAAAAGCCACGGCCTCACCTGCTACAACAACGCTGACGATACACAAATAATCTTCAAAATACAAGACAACATGGAAATAAACTCAAAGCTAGAAAACTGCCTCCGCGATGTATACCTCTGGATGAACTCGAACTGTCTCAAAATCAACCCAGGCAAAACAGAAATGATTGTCACAGAAAAAGGAGAAAAGAAACACTTCATCCATTGGCCAAGGGAACTCGGGACAACCCCAGCACCCTCATTGATTGTAAAAACCCTGGGGGTCCTGATGGACAATAATCTCACGTTAGAGCCACAAGTAAACGGCCTTCTCAAGAAAAGCTTCTTCCTCCTGCAAGCGTCAAAGAGGATCCTACCATTCCTATTGTTCGCCAAAACAAAACCACCATGATCGCCCTAGTCATGTCCCGAGTAGACTACGCCAACAGCCTTTACTTAGGCATGCCGGAACGACTTTCAAAAAAAACTACAACGCATTCAAAACTCTGCAGAAGAATGCTTCTGAAACTACCCCGGAGAGAACACACCACACTGGCGCTGAAAACACTACATTGGCTACCAATAAAACAAAGGATAAAATTCAAAACCATGTGCATCACGCACAGAGTGGTACACAACGAAGGCGCTGAGTTCCTGAGAGACAAACTGTGTCTATATCAACCAACAAGAACGCTCAGATCAAGCATTGACATCTGCCTGGAACAGAAACCCTACAATTAAAGAAAACTTGGAGGATCCTCCTCCTCTCACCAAGCCCCGAAAACTTGGAACAACCTTCCAAAGTACATAAGTAACACAAGAAACCACTTACTATTCAGGAAAATACTCAAACCCTGGTGCTTCACGTTGTAACTAGAAAGACCAGCCACAGGGGCAAGCACACAACTATAACATCTATGAACATAGTGAGAGACCCGGATCCACACCAAGCCATCAATGGGGAAAAATACTCAGGAAAATATCCCACAACATACTAAACGGCTAACCGGGAGATGGCTGCAATAAGACCAAAGACGTATACATAGCAAGACAAAAACAGAAACACTAGGACGAATCATCAAGAGGACCATGACCTTAAACCATAGCCATTCCCAACAGACCTAAGGACAATAGACAGAGAGGGAAAGGGGAAAGGAAGCACTACACCGCAAGCCCCAACCCGGTTGGTGAGAAACAGAATTTTTCATCATTACACACTGTCCACCTACCACACAGCAGGAAGCACAATGACCCATCACACAAAAACTAACAACATCCCCAGGGATGTTCACCCCACAGAAACCAATGGAAAGCCAAGTCATGACAAGAGGAAACGTACGACTGACTACACAGGGTCACCAAGACAGAAGCACCAGAACACCACATCAACACCACTCCGATCCTGAACCATTCAAAACCTCAACTGACCAGTGTCACACCAGATAACAAGGGAATAGAGATATTACCAACCCAGTCCCACACCAGAAGAAAGGTTCAGATGCGCCTATCAACCCAAACAATACTCACTATGATATAGCGGGGTCAGCGCAGCACCAACAAGGCGAGTCGGCCCATGAGGAACCAGCATCAACCCAATCCACAAGGATACAAATATAACGGAATCAGAAAGTACCTGAATCAGGACACAAACCCTGCTAACCCAAACCTCAATCTTCTCCATATTTAAACAACACAAAGCCACACAGCCATCTCTCTATTAGCAATCCACACGCAATTTACCACACCGCATCAACAACACATAAACATCACCTACAGCACTCGAGGTCTCGAACGATCTGATACTAGCACCAAAGCCCAGCACTCTGTGTTTACCGAGCTGCAGCTGCCAACAGCACATCACTTCTCCCACTCTCCTGCTCCCCTCCTCAAGACTGACCATACCCATCCTTCCTGTTTACAGATCCGCCAGAGCGCCTGGGGACCAATTCCATTGGTGACCGTGCGCTATATAAGTACCTGTAATGTAACATAACATAACTTGAACTCTAAGGTAAACTAACACAAATCTGGTGCATCAACAATCCTTTAAAAATCTCTATAGTGAATATATTGTATATTATGAAATCATGCGATAAATAAACAGCAATCTTGAATGCGATCATTTCACCGTACCTTGCCTTCTGCTATTTCCCTCTGCTGCTAATTGAATAAGTAAATCATTTATAAATCTGATGTGGTGACCCTGGTCAAAAAAGATTATTCTTTAAGGCTTGACATGCTCAGATTATTAGATTGCTGTGATATTGTTTTATATTGCTGGACACAGTGTCACAAAAGATGCAGAGGAATGTCACATGAAGAAGCTTAATAAGATATTGATAAAGAGGACTGGAGCCCTGTCATGACATATATACATTTTCTTTTTCTGTGTTCCCATTCTTTTTAAAGAAGGAAGATTAAAACACGCTTCTCTAAATTCTGAATCAAACTCATGGTGTTGAAATGAACACGAATGTTGTGATGGGGATACATTGCAACTTTGTCTTGCGAGCTAAACCAGACTGTCATGTTTGTGGCGGGGTTAGACTGATATGGGTACCTGTCCTTCCTGATAATACCTGTGCATCATCCACATAGAGTGTTTTGATGTATTACACTGAAGGATTGGGGTAGGTTAGGGGGGGATTGGAGTGGAGAATACCACGTTCTTCCTAGATTGTCATCCCTGCTCCGACAGAGATTCTCCTGCTAAGTACCATTCCCAGGGAGGGAGACTGTCGTGAAGCGGCCTCACTTCTCTGACCTCATGGCAAGGGGCTACCTCTTGGGGACAAGTGATGACATCCAAAGATTTGTCACAGGCACAATTTACAGTAGTCACTTGGATCCATTCAGATTTTGAATATACTGGGTAAGTTTAGTGCACACTAATTAATTTGTTGACAGGTTTTCATGATGGCGCAGGGTTTGCGAGTATTTGGTTGGGTTGCTCAGTTCTCTGGATACCTTGAGCAATTCTTTTTGGTTCAGAGGTTGCAGCCACAACTTTTATTTTCAAAAGACCCATTTTGCTCTATGCCATAGTTGATTAAGGTCCAATAGCATTTTTTCTTACATGTATAATCTTTCCTTGGTGATCATGGACTTCAACTATTTTAACTGCCATTTCCGAGACGTTTTCAGTTTAGCCAGCTCATTATCAAATCAGTTGGTGTACTTCTTAGTTTGTTTTGGGAAGGTTGAATATTTCTGCGAAATGTTCCTACATTACTTTTTTCAAATGTCTTGCTCTTACGTTGCAATTTATATTTTTGCATTTACATTTTCTACTGAAAAGCTTTGGTCTTTTTCATTTACTGTCACGTGATGGTGAAACCATGATAATGGAATGTAATTGGTTGAGTTTTCTTGGAGTCTAATGGGAATGTATTAATGGAAAGTCCATCTCTGTGGATCAGTTTCATTACCCAAGGCTAACATCCCGGCATGTTCATGGTATTTTGGAATCTTGCAGCTATGCCGTGTTTTGGGCCAGACGCTGATGTCTCCTGACATTAGAAACATTGGGTCTTATTCCGAGGTTGGCGGTAACCCACCAACCCGCCAACCCGGAAACACTGAATCTGGTGCCTGACTTCCTGGTCCACTAGGACTCCATGGGAGTGGGAAGACAGAAGCACCGGCACTGTTGCTGATGGTGCCGTTGCTTCCATGATGACTCTGCCTATCAGGGCCGATGTGCTGGGCAGGGTCCGACCTGTTGGGCTCAGTGGCACCAGCAGGCAGACTTGTAGTGTGGCGGTCCAGGAACAAGGGTGCCGGTAAGCTTAGCGGCACCCTTGATTCTGGCTCGCGACACTTGTAATGAGGCCCATTGAATGTTGATAAGAGATTCTGACCATTCTAGAGAAAGTCTGGGCTGTAAACTGTTTTAATATGGGTACAGTTAACCATGGAAGGTGTGATTTTAGGCTTACACAATCTTCCAGGTGTTCATAAGTCCTACAATACTGAACTGAATTGGCAAACAAATTGTTAAACTTGATGAGAGGGTGTTTTTTTCCCAACCTGGATCCAAACTGACTGTAGTCACATCTGTCCCTAAAAGGCTGGGGAGCACCCCTGTTGGATCTTACGAAGAGTGAACGCTCTCAGATAGAATCTCAGGGAAACATCAGTTTACAGACAGGCCCCTATTGTCCCCCCCCCTGTGTGAGGTAAGTGTGCAAGTCTTGACCGACAACTCTGTGACCATGCACTATTTCAACAAAAGAGGTGGTGTATGGTCATTGCCTAAAACTGTGGGAAATCTGCAAGAAAGCTCTGGCCCTGTTCCCAGTGTAAACAGGAAGTGTGAGTTCCCGTCCAGGGAATTTGCTCTGCAGGGAGCTCTGGGGAACATATTGACTGTTGACTGGAACTTCGATCTCCTCTTTGCTTTCACGTTGACCCCACACACTCAGCTAGTTCTCAAGGTCCTATGGCACTTCGGGTCTACGTTGACTCTGTTCCCGCTTCTTTAGCCCTGTTCAGTATGTTTCCAACACCCCCATATGTGGTATTCTAAGTTTTAGCCATGGGTCGACTGCGGGCTCGTGCAGCACTGTTCAGTGTGATTTGTGCACCCCTTTGTTGGATATTCAGAATCTCAGCCCCAGGGTGGGCTAGGGGCTTGTTATGCCCTGTTTGCTGTCAGTCTCACCGCCCTCCAACCAGTCCCCGTATGCAGTTGCGTACCTTCTTTCCAGCTGCGGGACTCAGTACTGGAGTCAGATTCTCTGGCTCCTGTGGATCTGTGCCCTTAACTCTTCTTCGGATGATTCTCTTTTCCTCATCTGGCGTCCTGTTATCTTTGAGTTTGCCAATGATATGGAGATGAATATTCCATTGGTCATCGGTCTCGTCAAGAGGTGGTAAATAGTACAGGTCAGAAACCCAGCCATCCACTTTAAAGGGTTCCTTTACATTATTCCCATGTTTAATTCCCATGTAACCATCAAACATTGGATTCTTGGAATGCAAGGGAGGTGGGATGGAACCCTAACTTCATCATTCCTTGTCCATGCAGGGAGGGGGAAGTCACCCCCAATGGGATCCCGCTTGTCCTGACCTCAGAGGGGGTGGCTCCTCCTTGAGGAGAAGTGGTGAATTCCCTGGATCCGTCCCACCTCACTTATATTCAGTTTTTGTGTAACCAGTTTCCCTATTGTCAGTTATTTGTCTTTGCGTGCATTTAGTTTTGGCTTTCCTTATGGGCGCTCCATTTGAGCACCTGTATTCATTAGCACTGGTCACACTTAAGGTGATTTTTCCATGTAGTTCTCATTTCCACGAGACGGTTGAGTAAGCAGCAGACTGTCTGGCAAGCCTCCCTACCTGTTGTTCTCCAAGGAGAAGGTGACTTTGAAAGTGAGACTGTCCTCCCTGCCTAAGGCCATGTCAGATGTTCATCTCCCTCAGAAGATCCATTTTACTGTTTCTGTCCTCCCCTTCACTCATCTAAGATGGAAGAGAGGTTTTATTGGCTGAACCCTGTGCAGGCCCTCAACTACTATGTCTCTTGATGAAGGATATCAGGGAAGATGAAAAGCTATTTTTCATTTATTCAGCTGCTTGTGTCTATATGGCTGTAAGAAAACAAAGTTGTGCACAAGTGTCTCATTTCAATAGAGACGTGAGTGACACCTCTGCCCAGCAGAAGAGGGATTCCTGCCTTGGACATCGATCAATCGGCCATGTGGGCTTCACTTCACATTTGCCAAAGATATCTGCCTGAATAGTGTGTCCGGGCAGGATGCTTGCTTTGGACAGGCAGTCCTGCAGGACCTTCTGTGTAGGAGGTATTTTCTTGCCCTCCTCCATATTTATGTACTGCTATGGGAGTTGTGATGAATCCCTAGATGTCGTCACTTTTCCCCAAGGGGGAGCCTCTTCCCATGAGGTGAAGCTGCTTCCCGATAGTTCCCCTGGGGATGGTACACAGCGGGAGGATGGCATGGGGAGAGATTCCCCCTCTGGCAACAGGGACAGACATCTAGGGAGAATGTGGTATGACCCCCCCCTCCCAATCACCCCTCCCAAACCTACACCTGGGTAGACCCCAGAATTATACCTAGCCACACCATGTACCTGTGTAGTGGCAGTGATATAAAATCCACTGAGATAAAGATGAAAGATCACTAACTGTCAAATTTCTGAGACAAGAAGGGGCACAGAAGCATAGACCAGGCTCTATGGAACCAAGAGGCACGCTCTACTGTTCCACAAGGGAATGCAACTTACTATGAAATAATCAAAGAATTACTGTTTTCTAGGTCAAGCCATCCCTGGAGGGGGTTAGCGGTTGAGCTGTTTGGTGCAGAGGTCCGAAGAGGCTGGTGTCCAGGATGCTGTCGAGAAGGTAGAGGCATCCCTATCCCGTCTGCCATGGTCAGACTGACGGGTAAGCTGGCAAAGCATAGTTTCAGGCGTGTGAGGAAACTGGAACATGCGGTTGAGTGAAGACGAGCATCCTGTGAGGAACCACAGGCTGCGGAGCCACTGCAGCATGGCAAAAAGCAAAGCAGAGGAAGAGAACACCCCAGACCAACTGGAGGATGCCAAAGAGAACCCAAAAGGTATCTGGGTTGCTGGGACTCGGAAGGAGAGAGCACACGAGAACCCACAGAGCAGGGGCAAGAAGTGAACCCCTGGACAAGCTAACACATAGGACAGTGGAAGGGAGTCATTCCACCTGGCTTTGTGTAGAAATTATTGAAAGCCAGATACCAGCAGAAAGTAGACATTCTCATTGGTAGTTGAATCTGTAAAAAGGATCCAACCCCAGAATATTGTTATCCAAGGGAAGGGAGTCATTGCCCCTGGACTGAGAACCTTTCTGGTACAGAGAGTTACAAGATTAACAATCCTCGGTCTGAGGGGTATTGGGAAAAGTGCATGGGAGTCATGTCCTCTGGTTAAGAACTTGAAAACCAGAACTGTTCTACCCATTCAAGGAGAAAGGAGTCATTCTTCTGGACCAAGAACATCTGATGCAACCTGTTAGTTTAATTATAAATGTAAGGGACAGAGTTATAGATTTTAACACAGGACAGTGGACTATTTAGTATACAAGGACATTCTGACAGACCCATCAGTATTTTAGTTGAGTCAAGGAAACCCCTCATAGAAGTAGGGTAAGTTGGGTGTTCTCTTTATGTTCTTGGTGAATAAAAGTGTGTCACATGGGTGTCAGTCTTCTCCTTCTGCACCCTTAAAGAATGTAACAAAGATGAGGACTATGCTGGAGAAAGGAAGCCAATAAAACAACACATTTCTAACTGGTAACCGCTCAATAATGTTCTTTCTAATGGGTATTCCCCTCAGAGATTTCCCATTGCCATTCCAACCTGCCCCTCTTTTCGGATTGCTTGTATAACTCGTCTGTTCTGTGGTCCCTCTACTGCTGAGCGCTGGGGAAAGAAAGATGCAAGTGAGGTTATGGGGCATGTATGCAGGCCCACAAGAGCATGTCTGATGCATGAGTGTGAATGGGCTCTGGGTGGAGTTGGCACAGTGCCTTGCTGCCCCCCCCGGTCCGGTGCCAAAATAATGTCCAAATAAAACTGGCTCTGGAAAGAGAATACCAAAGATGAGGAGTATGTGGGAGGAAGGCCTGATCCATCACAAAGTTCTACTGAAAGGCAAGTAGTTTGATTTTCTGGAGGATTAAACTCAGTCTGCCTGCATGTTTCTGGGCTCTCTGTACTTAGTCTAAAAATGTTTTTAGTAGACTGGTGTACATTATCTAACGAGAAAATAAAATGAATGCCCCTTTAATACACATTCAGCAGTAATCGAAAATGATGAATTTCCATTATAACGTACAAGGGGTGTTCTCCATTCCCCTTGCATGGTATAAGGGGATCGGGGGTTGCAGGGTTGTCCCTCACATACATTTTATATACAGCGGCGGACAAATGAAGAAAATACCAAAAGCTTGAGTTTCAAAATGCAAACAAGTCAGCATTTGGGATTTGTTTTTTTAACATTAATCCTTATCTAACTGAAGTCAATTAACTAGTGTTTTAATTTATTGTACCAAATATTCTGATTACCTTAGTATAATGGTATTTCTGACATCGTGAGCTGCAAGTTGATGTTCTTGATGAGTCAATCTGGGGGTAAAAGAGAGATCTGCTTAAGATTATTCACTCCACCCCAGGATGCTTTTCTTGATATATGGGTGGGGTTTGATCCTACGCATGAAGGCCAGCACCCCATGCATTTAATCATTGTTTCATCGAGTAATTCACATAATCTAGCCTATTGGACACATGCTTCTCTCTCCCAGTGTCATTTTCCAACCAGACATGATGGGTGTATTGTTGTAAACCAGCCTGATGCTGCCCCATGTCTGAGTCAGTGGGTACAGACTAATATTGAACTGTAGACATTGCATAGCATCCCTTTACATTAATGATCTAATTAGCAATAGGCCAACACCTAAGATTAGAGATGCATACAAGAGGTACAAAATTATTGTAATGTAGAACACAATGTAAGTTTGAATCACGGTCTGAAAATATATTTTGTGTAGCTTGTGGAGAGGGTGTGAGTGGGAACTCTTGGGAATAGCATGCTGCAGGGTACACTTGCTCAGCACATCAATTGAACATGTAATCCACCCACACTATCTTTAAAAGGTCTACAAAAAGTCACTGAATTAGATCCCTGTAGGGAGCATGAGTTAATAGGATTAACTTTTTCAAGATTATGGGACGAGGATTTTTTCAGCCTCTGTGTACACACTGTTTATTCTTTGATAATGGCATAAGGTCTTCGTCATTGATTCTATTTTCTCAGTCTGTTCTTATTATTGTACCCACAGCATCAGGCATGTAATGACTCAATCATTGTATCTACTCTCCTATGCTGTTATTAATGTTATCACCAGAGCATCATGTATGTGCCGTCTTCATCGTTGTACCTACTCTTTCATGGTGTTGTGTAACAAGCTCAGTAGTATGACCATGTCAAGAGGGGATAGGAACAACTCTCAGCCTGGCCTTGGAGACCTACCAGGAAAGAATACAGAACCAGTCTGCCCTACCCTAGAGGGTGGACAATGGCAGTTGAAAGGGCCAGCATTCCACCCCCACCCCTCAAGTGCCAGCGTATATCTTAGCAGTATGAATTTGCATCACACCATGCCACTTAAGCAAAATGTTTGCCATAGCAACGTGCAAGTCCTGACGAAAGAAAGAAAGAAAGAGGCAGAACGGGACCAGCCCTATGCTACCTGTGTCCCAGCGATGGAAACTTGGAACCGGCAGAGAGAAAAAAGCCCTCCAGCGTCCCACACTATCTCTGTCTCTGTTCAAGAAACTTGGAACTGGTGAAAAGGGAAAGAGGGCAGCAAGGAGCATTCAGGGCCTAGACAGGTGGGAAACATGCTGCACACCACTCCTCAGCATTGGCGGTGGCAACGATACAGCTGTGGCTAACTGCGTAGATCACCAGGGACTGAAACCAGGGCCATAGCCCTCTAACTTATGTGCTGGGAAAAGGAGTAGGGCTTAAACTGGTATTTAACATTTTCTATGAATGGAACAACTCCTTTGAGGGGAAGATCGGGCCAGATTGGCCAGGTAACCAGAAGACTGGAATGGGGGTTAGAGACCCCAGGAAGTAGGAAGTTGTTGGTTTTCCAGTTGAGGTCAGAGGAAGAGGTTGCAAACCAAGCGGTCAGCAGGAGGAAGGAAGGAGAAACGAGGTGTAAAGGTAATTTTCGATGCATGTGAGGTATTGGTTAGTGAATGCATGTGATACTGCATTGGCAGTGTGTGTAGCCGAGTGTCATGTGTGTTTAAGAGACCGAGTGTAGCGAGTGAATGTGAACTGACCGTGTGAGTGAATGCATGATGTTTGAGTAGAAGTTAAGAAGGCGGTAGCAGTATGGAGGAGGGTGAAGTAGTATGGGGGATGGAGTGGTAGCATCTAAGGGTGAAGGCCAGGCTTGGAAGGAGTGAGAGACACCGATGGGAAAGACGAGGAAGAACCAGGGAAGGGAAGAGTGGGAGGAGGTGTCATGATGCCTACCTCCAAGGAGCCAGGTCCGACCCAGCAACCCCAGAGGCAGGCATCATTTCTCCCAGGGGAGTGCCAGCGGGCCCAAGCTGGGGCCCTTTGGACGCAGTCTTGGCGCCTTAGGCGCCAGGCTCATGTTGGACCTCTGTCCTGGCGCCTTAGGCGCCAGGCTCATAAAGCTAGACATGTGTTCAAGTGTTTTACTGTGCACTTACCTGATGCAGACTATGCTGCCACATCCAGGCCCTCTTGAGGCCTGAATGGAACTACTTTACCTGTGGGACTTCTTTCCACCCGGGTGTGGTCGGGGAAGGATACATACCTGATCGGAGGAAGGATACACACTTGGAACTTCTTCCAAAGCTATTTAAACCACACCCGATCAGCAACTCGCGCTTCGTGTTGTTCTGCTCCTCGCAGCTGGACGCTCACCGTGTCAGCTCCTGCATCTGGACTTCAGCCACGCCTGTCAGCATCCTGGGTCACCTGCAAAGGGAGACAAGAGACCTTACCAGCTAAATCTGCACCACGGAGACATCACACCGACGATCCTGAAAAGGAAGACATCATTTTTTAAAAGCATTTCGTTACGATCGCTGCAGCGCTGCATTTCACTCACCTTTCCTGGGTGCCTCCATCTTCAGCAGCGATCATCCGGATACACAGCCACTTCCCAGAGCCTAGAGAAAAAGACAAGAATCAGAGGTGAGAGAAGGAAGGGAATAAGACTTACCTGTTGGGTCATTCCCATTTCATTTTGGGTCTTGCCGCTTTCAGGCATTTTCCGGACCCCGGCCCCTATGGGGAAAAAAGACAAAGACATTGAATGAGCGTTTGCAAAGACAGTTCCCGAGCGCTCATCCAGAACTAACCTGCCATTTACTGGAACTGGAACTGCACGTTTCACTTCGGGTCGGCGCCATATCTCCGGCATTCCGAACCCCGGCCCCTAAGGGGAAAAAAGACATAAGCATTAGCGCTTGCTGCAAAAAGACAATGAACATTATTATTGAGCTTGGATTTTTGAACTTGCAACAGAACTTTTACAGAGCCTTACCTGAATAGTCAAGCTTACCTGAACTCCCATCAATCCTCAATCCAGTGAAGTAACTGGGTTTCAACGCGCCCCTGCATCAGAAGCAGGATGGAGAGCTCATCCTTCCTGACCCTAAGGTGAGACTTCACAGGGAATCGTGGAAGGGTATCGTGGAGGGTTGGAAGAGAGTGGGGGGCTTAAGCATAACTCAGTCAGTAGGTAATACTCCCTTTTCACGCACAGGGGAATATTCCTGCGAGCCGGAGAAGCCAGAGTAGAGGGCCCTTCCTGTCCATCTTCAGAGTCCTGCGCTTCACCATTGAAGAAGCATCAGCACTCGAAGCCAGACCTGCGCCTCCGTGGGAATCAGGTGAGCGTTACAGGAGGATGGAGTTGGAGACTGGCAAGTCGAGGAAGAACAACATCAGGTAGTGAGACGGAGAGGAATGCCTGGGCATGATAGAAAAGAGGCTGAGTCAGGTGCAGTGTCGTTAAGGCACTTCCTAATACCGCCTTAGACTTACCAACCACTGGATAGTTTAGGGACAGTATGGGAAGTCTCTGATGGAATTCAGACAAACCTGCCTTTAGGTCTTCACTTCTAACAGAAGTCAGAACCTAGAAAGTAGGGTTAGATAATCATTAACTAGTAACCTGGAGAGTAGGGACACCTGCACTATGGAGGAGGTGCTTTTATAGACTAGAGAGAGCGACAGATGTAAGGTTCATTGAAATATTAATAAAAAACCTTTGAACTGCCTATGCGACTTGGAGTATTTCTTGAGCCATCTGTGACGGTTGTTAAATCTATCCACACAGCATCATATCATGTATTGGTGTTTGCATACAAACAAAATCAATGTAGGTCTGCCATGGACTCTCAGCGCTTTGATGACTTATAAACTGTACTTTTATAAATAGTACTATTGTTGCTACGGCACTTATTACTATTAATAGCATGCCTTTTTCAGCTCAGAAATACTTTATTTCGGGTCTGGTGACCATAAAAGTACACATAATAAAATATAATTAACATACACATGAACAAATTCATTGACATGGATACGATGTCATCAGTAAATATGCCTGAGAGCTTACAATTACTGAATCTGCAAGGTGCATAGAAAAATAAGATGTGTGGATGGAGATGTTGCTTTTTTCCTAAAGTATGAAAAGTTAACATTTCAACTTAGAGACAGATAGCAGCATGTGACATTGGTTTATATAGAACATAATATGAGGATTCAGAAATCCAAAGTGAAGTCAAGCCTTTTGCTGCTGTTCATAATAAAGACTTATTTTCATCATACAAAATGACAACCTTTAAAGGGAAAGGCTTAAATCGTTTTGTGTAAAATTGAACAATGGTTCCTTGTTTAACTGTGTGAATAACACTAAGAGTAAACTTATATCTGTTTAAATATTGACTGTAGTTATCAACAGCAAAACCAGATGCAATTCAAAAGGTCATGTTGAACACATCTTTTCAATTTAAAATGCTAATCTATTAGATTTTAGCTTGTTTCCCCCCCCACTGAACTGAAAGGTCTGTGCCTCTGAAATGTTGACTTTGACCTCAAGACCTATGGGCTGGGCCCACCAGGAAAAGCAGGCCCGGTTTTCAATTTAAATGCTAAGAATTACAGAGAATTATATCAGAATTGTGGAGGCTGTAGATAATACGACCAGCAGAAATTAACTTTAAGGTCAAAATTCCCCATTAACGGTTCATTAGCCCAGAATAGGGTCTTTTGAAGCCAAGGAAGGGAGGGTTGAATAATAGGAGCCAGGCAGATGGCCTGGTCATGTGACAGAAGTGAAATGAAACTTGAAAAAAAGGTGGGGCACGTATGAAGTAATGGCTGATTAACATAGGATTACATTTTCCTTAATAAAAAGAGAATTGCGCGTCCCAATGAGCTCATCCCAGACTACTATTAAAGGGAATAAAACGCCTTTCAGTGCCATGTTCACCTGAATTATGTGTGATGTATACAATTTGAGTTATGAAGAAAAGTATGATTCCAGCCTTCTCATAATTCTGAGCAAATGGAAAGTTGGTGAGGTGATGGTGGGAAATTAATGTTTGAATCTTGAAGTGTCAGATTTTAACTATGTCAGCTCGGGAACAAATCCCAAAAAAAAGTAGCTCCTCCCAGGAAGGGTGTGCCAAAATAAGATTAGTATTTTCCGACTCGCTATAACATATAGAACATATATATATATGCGAACTGCGAGGAGCAACGCCATAGCTACCCCCTAACAAACAGTAACCGTGTGCTTTGCTGGGGGAGGAGGGTCCCTGCCTACTGTTTGCCTGCTCATGGAGGAGACCAGCTCAGAATTAGTTGGGGCCTTTACAGCATCCCCCTCTTCTCTGAGGAGCGATCCCATTTGCACTGGCCTAGCTGTGATGAAGCAGGGGGTACCCCTCACCCCACCAGGCTGGTGACCCCACCTGAGCTGATCACAAATGATGAGGCTTCCCTTCTATGTATTTTGTCAGTTCAATATTGTAGTTGAAGTGAGTGCTTCTACTACGAGCCATTTGAATACCTTAGCCCCTGAATGGACCGACCCACCCGAGGAAACACCCATTGAGGTTCCTACATTGATACTGTTTCCCAAAAGCAATATCCCCAAAGCCACAATATAACAGTGCATTAGAACAAATTGATCCTCCACACAATGAAAAAGAGAACCAAACTATACTGGCCCTTAATAATGATGAGAGAACGGTTGGGCTAGCTAAGAAAATACAATATCCCATGAATCCCACCGTCAACAAGGGTGTACCTGCCTTGAGAAATCTTGCCATAAGCAACAAAGTGAAATTCACTGCTAAAAGAAAAGCACAGTCGGACATTGAACTTCTTTTTAAAAACGGCGGATCACACAAACGGGGGTCTTTGGGCAACTTGGTTGGAGCTGATTTCTTCCCAAATCAAAGTGGGACCTCTCAGATTTTAACCCCAATCTGGGAAGCGTTAGGACACCACCTACCTGTTGGCAGCCCCCGAGGGGTTCCCCTGGTCTTGCTTGACCCGGGAGGCTCTACCCCCGTTATCGCTACTGGGGTCCGCGGGTGCCTGGAGTGCCGCGTCGCGCAGGCGCATTTCGCCATTTCCCGGGCTCCGCGCATGCGCAGTTGGGCGGCAGTGTAAAGCTTGCGTTGCAAGCCTCGCTTTCGCACCGGAGGCTCACGCGAGGAGGCGTTGCATGCCTGGCCTCGATTTCACATGGACTTCCTTATTATGCAGTCGGGTCAGGAACTAGTCGCGTCTCAACGTGGCTTGGTTCCTGACCCTCTGCATCACTCCTGTTATTTTCCTGACCCGCTCAGTTGCTCCTGCTTGTTCCCCTGCCCTGCTGGGTAGGGTCCCTGTTCCTTGACCCCCTCCTGCCTGGCTTGAGGGTTGGATTCCTGTTCCTGTCTGCTCCTTGCCTTGGGGTCCAGCCTCCCTCTGGTCCTTTCCTGTCCTACCCTCTTCCTGACCAGTTTCCTTGTCCTTTCTCCTTACCCTGAGTCCCTGCTTCCTGTCTGCCCCAGGTGCCTGGTTGTTATTTACCTTGTGGGTTCCCCTCTAAGTTGTCCTTCCTCTGCCTGATCCTGTCTGCCTTTCGCCTCTGGCTTGGGCATTTGCTTAAGTGTGATACCAGCATTCTTCAACACCTTGCTACTACAGCCGGACCTGACATCTACCAGCCCAGTACCACGCTGGAACGGCCTTCCCTATCTGTGCTTGCACTGTTCTGGCGCCACATTAAGATCCAGGGAAGCGCCTAACTTGTGGCATCAGGAGTTGGTTCCCCTTCAGCCCTGTGCCATTAAGGCGGGAGTGGGACTGACATCTGGCGTCATCTTTCTTCGTACCGACCAACAGACTGGCATCACCTCAACGTGCATCTCCTGGAAGCTCAGGTACGCAACGTCCCAGGGACGTGCACCTTAACAGGAAGTGATAAAAATGGCCCGGGAACAAGAACGGGTAGCCAAATGAGGCAAACTATACCTATAAACAATTCTATAGCTCGTGGCCATAGCATTTGGAAACCCCCTAGTCTGGCCCTAGAAGACCGACCCACAGGGTGTCGCTTTTTCTTTTGTTGCAACCGGGCCTAAAAACAGCAAAGAGGTTCTGAAACTGCCCTCAGAATATGCTATACGCTACCAATGACTTCAACACACATGATCAGGTATTATTGGAAAAGTCTTTGAATATGGAGATGGAAAATGATAAAGCACTAGCATCCCAAGTGGCAAGGGGGCCTACTCCCTTGGCTAGGAAACATTCTACTGCAGCTGTCTTTCATAACCAAAGTGTACAAACATTGTCGATCATCTTGGAAGATGCCAACGAGAGAATGCTACATAGTCCCAAGGAAAAAACAGTCACTGCATCTTCTCAAACTCAGACTGTGGTAGAAAATGAAAATGAAAATATGAATGACCACATCAGATTGAAAAAGGACTTTTTCCTAGTCTCGACATTAACGAACATCTTAGCCACCTACATGAAGTTACATGAAACTATGCAAGAGACAATTTAAACCAGTCAACCATGCTGGCCCTGGTTCACTTCAAAATGATTTACATTGAAGTCTTTGTCACCGCCATTGAAAAAAACATGGAAAATTGCTGTGCTCAACTTCTTCATAATATTCTTCATCCAATCATCAAGGAAAAAACAGAAAGAAGATTGTCACATTTATCTGTGAGCATAAGTCATCCATCACTGGAGGGAGATAGAGCTGTTCATCCCTTTGACCTCCCTATTGGGGCTTCCAAGTGAGAGATCTGTCCCGCGATACGTCGGACAACATGACTACACCCAAATCAATGCTAGATAGGAGTATACAGTTGTCGATTTTGGACGTGAATAAGGAGCTAAATAAGTGTCTCCTATAGAAGAAGATCCTACCATTTCTTCTACTGATCACGGGAAGGAAATACCTTGCTTTGCCTCATATGAAGCCCTGAATCCTAAACTGTGCCACATCTTCATAAAAAACAGAAGTAAAGACAAAAAGCTAGGACCAACGGAAGGAGATGTACCTGAAATCAAAAAAGGACCAGCACACCAACCAGGAATTGCAACAAGTCAACGCTTGCTAAGAAGCCCAAAAATCAAGCCAAGCCAGCCAAAACTAAGTCGAATAGAAGCCGCCTATTCGTAAAGAACTTATCTGCCCCCAGTGCAGCAGGCACCAACTGACAAACCCAGCAGTAGTAACCATCACTGATGAAATCGATTCTTGGGAAGAGAATGAGAATGCGGCCAAAGAGGGCGATGAACAAGAGGGCGATGAACTTAGTGAACCAGACCTAAAGGACTTGTCCACCTATAGTATTTTGGATGAAGAAAATAACTCCCAGGAGGAACAGGAACCAGCAAATGAGTCTACATCATCTGAACAGTCGGGATCTGAATCCTCTGACCATGATGATGAAACGTTGATGAAAAAAGTTAATCCCATCTTCTCATACAAGGACGCCGCACAAGGAGTACGGCTCCCACCCGAACAGGATGAGCTTGCACTGAATGTACCTCAACCTCCAGTTGCAGACAACAAAATTAAACTACAAATTCAAGAGCTCATTAAGGCTCTACAGAAACAGAAAGAGCAACAGCCAACAATTAAACTCACCAGTGAAACTCATGCTCATGAAGACTCATCAAGGAAACCAGTTGGTTTAACTGGCCTGACATTATACAACTTATGTCAAGACACTGGCAAGGAACTGGAACCTCATACTAAGAAGCCAGAGAAATCTGTAAATTGGCAAGATGGAGGTGCTTGCTCTAAAGTAAAGCTTAACCCTCCACCAAAATGTAAAACAAAACAACCTCTAGCAGCCTCTGCCTTGGTGGAAGAGGGTATGCAGCTAGCGGGGGAAGAAAATAATCACGACATTCTAAAGATCTCTCTCTTGAGAGAATGTGCTTCTTTGATGATGGATTGGTGCTCAATAGAGTGAATGTAGTGTGTCTATTACATCATATTCCAAGCCTTGATCTAGTGACTTCAAAAGATCTTGCGGTTCTAGAGTTTTCAAAGGAGAGGTGTACTGATAAAGTGGCAGCCCATGTAATCTCAAAACTGACCAAACACCTCCTGCTCAAAGATGCTCTCCTGCTGAGACTATTAGGCTTTGATATGAGGGATTATCAACCTATGAAGTCATCAAAGTCTAAATTGCAGGAAGATGGAGCGGACGGAGTGAGTAATGGACATCATTATTAACAAAAAAATGGCCCACGACGAGAGCGTCAAGAAAAAGCATGACGCAACTCTAAAGTGAGGGGGATGAAGCCAACTGGAGATGGCTAGCACATTTATTGGCAGATAAATTACCTAACCAATAATGCAATAATCCATTTTATGAACTGGAATTGTCTCTCGTGAGTTGGAATACACGAGGTTATTCACATCTGTTTTGTGAAAATTCAAGCCAACTCCTAAAAGTTGACGTAATGTGTCTCCAAGAGATTTGGCTGGTTGACCCACCTCTGATGGATGATGGAAGCCTTCAATGAAAATCATTTTGGAGTGAACCAGTGCCAGCATGGTTGACTGGTCTTTAATTGTCTTTGCTTTGTTTCATGTAACTTCATGTAGGGGGCTAAGATGTTCGTTAATATCGAGACTATGTTACGCTCACTTGGTCTCTGCGGGGGCGTTGGGGCACGGTTGGAGCCCTCCCTCGACTTGGCTCCTCTGGATCGCCTCCCTCTCCATGTTGCTGCAGAGCCTGCTGATCTGGATGCTGGTATTAGCCCTGAGAGAAGATGAGAGCTAATGAGAATGGCGTAGGGGTGTCGTGACTTCCCTCGACCCTCTCATGCCAAGATGAAGTGTGCAAGCATTTTCCCATGCAAGCTCACCTGTTGTGTTGTAATGTTGAGCTATCGGTCCTGCTTATCGTAGCAGGGGCACTTAGAGCGGACCGAGTTGCTTCACTGTCCCGTGGAAGTGTTGATCCAGACTGGCTGCGGCCAATCCACTTAGAAGGTAAGTCTGTTTGGTTGTGATTATAATTCGTTTAGTATAATGTCTTTGACTTGTTCAATAATAATTCTTGCAATATCTAATCTCATCCCAATAGGTATGAAGAAGCAGATCGGAGTCGTGGAGCGAATCCGAGGAGTTCCTTGAGCCTGATGGAACTGGTAAAATGGCCTTTATAATAGAACTCTAGGCACTGGTATGGCGGCCAAGCGTTTGTTATTGTTATGAATTCTAACCTGTTGTTCTCTCTTTTCTCTTGCAGGAGAAGGCAGACGGTGAAGAACGAAGTCCGGATGCTCGATGCAGCTCCGCGGTTGCAGGGTGAAGACGTCGCGAAGAAAAGGAACAAAGTGGAGCTCCGGTTAGCTGGACGCCCGGATCATGTGAGAAGAAGGCTCCGACTCTGGTAGTGATGGGATGCAGGTAAGAGGAGCGCACAGCGGTGGAGATGCTGGAATCTGGTAAGATGTCTTCAGAGATCAAGTGGATGCGCAGGTAAGAACATCGGTAAGCATTACGCTGCAAAAGCAGAACAACGCGAAACAGAGGCATGTGGATGGGTTGGCCTTATGTAGGCTGGCCCTGGCCCCTCCCTTAAGGCCCACCTAGTGGCTCCACCTTACCCCACCCACGGACTCCTGCACGTGCCTTCCAATGTTGTTCTATGGCCACACCCGGCCCTGCTGCACATGATTTAGGCACAGAGTGCGCTAGGCACACATTTACATGAGCCTGTTAGGGAGAAATCTCTGTATAGGCTAATTTCCCAAACATAGTGAGTCCCCCAGCAGCTTTGCTGGATTTTTGGGGTTTATTTTTTTCTCCTGCTAAGAGTGAGACTCTTTTTCTCCCACTCTTAGACATGATTTGAGATATCCTTTGACTTTGAAATGTGTTTTATGGGCTATGGGGTCTTTTACTCCATAGGGTTTCATGTGTGTTGCACAGCACCCTCAGTGCAGTAACACAGGGGTGTCATAGTAACCCCCAAACATAGACTCCATACCCTGGGACTGACTACTGTCTCCCATGGCATGTAATGTCACCGTTGACTTTACTAGTCTTAAATTGTGAACAGAACCAGTACAAACCATCATATTGTGGAAGTACTGGTAGGGGCAATTAGATTGCCACTGGGTCTGTTTTTCGAGGGGGCAATGTGCAGTCGAGTTTCTGGCTGGTGGCAGTGGTTACCACGCGAAATATTCCACCGGAATATTTCCTATGGGATTTTCCCATTCATTTTAAACGCACCACTTTTTTGTGCAATGTTAAAGATACCGCCGGGTTATTTATTTAATATTTATTCCCCGGTTGGGTCTTTTTGCCAGGACTCGGTTTTAAAATGGCGTTTGTGTTCGCCTCTGTAACTCCAACCCAAGTCGAGCCCTTTGTTCCACTTTTGGTGGGCTTCTGCACAGAAGCCTCCAAAAGTTGTGCCACTCTGTCTGGGTTTACAGGATGTGTGTGGGGGGGGGGGGTTAGGCACCCTGGACTGAGTTGCCTCGGCAACTCAAGTCGCACTCTTGTGTGATTGGCCCAGTGGTGAGCTGCCCGGCTCACCACTTAGCATGTTTGAGTGACAGCTAGGACTGGTGAATGGGGGTTTTCTGCATAAAAGCAGGGCTTTGGGGACTGGAACTTCAGAAGTCGCCACAGGACCTAAAGAATCCGAAGAGGGAGAAGCTGAGCCGACCTGCAATGACGAAACCACCGGTGGAGACCTGCTGAACAGCCTCACCACTTCCTGATGACAGAGAAGATCTTCATCCTGGAGAGTCTTCTTCCTTTGAACTGGTGGGGTTAACGAGTTTGCCCTCTTTTTGCCTTCCTGGATCGTCTCGTGGTCGAATCGCCCGTGCCAAGCACCCCGGCAGCCGGATAGCCACGCTTCACCACTACTGCGAATAAAAGGGTAGTACCCACGGCCGATTTCTTCCCTGGCAGTGCAACGACCTCCAGCTTTCCTCCACGTCGAGATCTTCTCTTCCTCTGGACGAAGCACCGCCTTGCTCTCTCCCAGAGTGGGCCTGGCCTATGAACTTTCTTGCTCTACAGTAGACTCTGCCTTTCTTGCCTTGCTGTGGTTCTTTTAAAAGTGTTGGTATTGTGTGCTTTTCTAATTCTGCCTTTTCCCTCCCTTTTTAACTAACTTATTGGAGTACCATTTTAGGTTAAGCGCTCACCTCTGTCTGCAAATAAGTGGTGTTTTAACGAAGACTTGTTCAATAAGTAATCAGGGAAGTATAAATATTGATAGTGACTGTGTTTGAACTTGCTTGCCATACTAGTGTTAGTGTATTTTTACAAGTGTGTTTTTAAATAAATTATTATATACTTTGATACCAAAGCTCTGGTTAGTGTTTGCTTGTGCTACTGTATTTTTGCACCTAATGTGTATACTCTATATACTGCCTAACTCTTCTTCAGAGAAGTCTGACTGCTCAGCCACAGCTACCAGGTAATTCTGGGTGGTACAGACTGCTACCAATTGGGTTTACTGCCAACACCTGTAGTCCTAAGCCTTTTGCAGTTGTCCCTAAGGGAACTTCACAGGTTTCAGGTTTCTGCCTAACAGAACCTGTCGCCAGAGGCGCCACAACTGTGTCCATTTGGACCCTGGGGATGAGGGAGGATTGGCCCTTAGACAGACTAGGAGAAAGTCATTCTTTTTCATACTAATGTGGTCATTCATATTTTCATTTTCATTTTCTACCACAGTCTGAGTTTGAGAAGACGTAATGACTGTTTTTTCCTTGCGACTATGTAGCATTCCCTCTGATGGAGGGCTACTGAGTTTTGTTAAATCCAGCTCATAAAAAGTTAACCATCAGACCAAGTAGTGGTTTGCTGGTGGCTGTAAAAAAATTATCTTGGCTGGTCGTTAATTGATTCTGCAAATCCTAGGCCCTTCATCCATGTCGTCGAAATGCAACTTCCAGCCTCCCAGTTAACTAAATCAAGAACTTTGATACTTTTCAACCTGTATAGGAACCCGACAGACCTAAGAAACAAAACTTCGGAGATGACATCGCAGATCTAATTGATAAAGCACAACTAAAATGGAACGATTGGATGATCTTGCTGGTAGGTGATTTAAACTGTACATGTTTGGATCAGGCCAACAATCCTATCCTTGATAATTCATCTACCAGTAATAACAAAGAAAAGAGGGGATTAAGCTGCATGACTAGTATGCAGTCTAGGGATTGCATAACATTGAATGGCACGAAGAAAGGGGCTTCTCCGGCACCAACTTGGAAGGGAGAATTAACAACAAAATACTGGACTATATATGCGTCTCCTCCAGTATGAGCGGGTTCCTAAAAACCTTGAAAGTTGTTATTGCTGATAAGGGTGATCATAATCAACTAAAATTGGTCTATCACAATAGCGCCGCCCACTTAGCCTCACAGTATGATTGCAAAACTGCTGTAAACTCATCTGGCAACAGATTATTAATTCAAGCAAAAAACCTGAATTGCTTGACTAAGAACTTGGCAAGAGAAATTCTGCTAACAAACTGTGAAGGAGGAAACCAGGGTATAAATTACGGGCTGTTACTACAATTTGCAGCAAATCAAAGTGGGATGAAGGGAAGACAGAAAATGAGCCACCAACACATTTTGGATCACCAGATTCTTAAAAAAAAAAGAGCTCTTAGGAAAGCAATTGGCAGATTTAAGAAACCGAAGCTTGTGGAAGGGTCATCAAAAATCCACAAGTTAAAACAGAAATACCATAATTGACTGAATCTCCACAAAAAGACTATCTTGAATCAAGACGCCCAATCGAGACCAAGAACACAGCCGAAATATGGTCAATTATCAATGCATTGGGCGCACCACAAGATGCCCCAATCTGATCTCGGCAAAGACCTGGCAACTACATCATCAGAAAATGCAAATTGATGAAAAACTAGAGCCACCAAAATCACCATCTACAATTAGAGTTCCGGATACGGTCCAGGAGGAATATTCACTTGATATAGCGACCTCAACAATTGAAGGCATTATTAAGAACTTAAAAAATTCAAGAGCTCCAGGCCAGGATGGACCTACAAACGCCCTTATGAAACAAAATCTGGAGCTTTGGGCAACGTTTTTGCACCACTTGTTCAAGGGCATAGTACAGGCTGCTAAAATCCCGGCCTCGTGGAAATCGGCGCGAGTTATCCCAATTTTTAAAAAAGGGTTAAGATCAGACCCGGGCAACTACTGACCGATCGCGCTCCTGGATACCCCAGGCAAAATCTTTGGCTCTATTATATTAAAGGAGCTCTCTAGATGGAGTAGGGATAACGAGCTGTGTGACCCCTGGCAATCAGGCTTTGTAAAAGGCATTGGAACAGGATGTAACATCTTCATAATCTATCTACTGAAAGCCAAAGCCGTAATGAGAAATGGAGCTAAGGTTTACATGTCCTTCTTGACATGTCAAAAGCCTTCGACTCCATACGAAGAGAGAAACTCTGGGCAAAGCTGCAGAACAGGAGATGCCCTAGTTTGCTACTTGAACACATCAAAGAACTGCACCAGGGAACCTCTGTCCGAGTGAAGTTAGATTAAGAGGGGCATCTGTCAGATGCTATAATCAGGAATGTCGAACTAAAACAAGGATGCCCCCTTGCCCCAGAGCTTTCAAATGTTTTCTATCAGACATTGAAGATGACAAATACTGATGTTGGTAGACTCCTATACGCTGATGACATTGTGACCGTTGATCTAATGCCCGTTTAGTTAAAACGCCAGATATCCGCCTTAGAAAGATATCTTAAAGCAAACGACTTAATAATAAACCCAGAAAAATCAAGGGTTATGGTGTTTGGAGCGGAGCTAGAGGCGAGGTAGAGGCAGTCATCAGCAGTCTCTCTTTCCTCTCTATCCTTTCTACAGTGGGAGGACCCACTAAATACCTGTTTCCAGAGCGGAGCAGCGAGCGGAGCTAGAGGCGAGGTAGAGGCAGTCATCAGCAGTCTCTCTACCCTCTCTATCCTTTCTACAGTGGGAGGACCCACTAAATACCTGTTTCCAGAGCGGAGCGGCGAGCGGAGCTAGAGGCGAGGTAGAGGCAGTCATCAGCAGTCCGCGACATGTCTGCGCTGCGCGACCTTCCGAAAATGAAGCCTCGCGGTTCGTGTGAAGTCCCTTCACAGGAAAGCTCAATGATCTCTACATGTCTGCAAGAAGCGCAACAAGTGCGGCCAGATTGCTCAGAGGAGCAAAGACCTCTAAGAAGTAACTTTATATGTGTCGATGCCACGTCAATGAAACATCCGGCTACAAAACCGAAGGTCCCAAGGATCATTGCTCTGACACCTTCGGTCAGCGATTTTTCTGGTAGCACCCTGTCAACCCTGAAAACCTGTTTTGATTTCGAAAACCCTTTCAGCTGGGGCCACCGTTCTCTTCATGTATCATGTTTGACGCCTACGGAGCTGTTATCCAGTGCTGCAAAACCTACAGAACCTACAGAAGCAGAGGCAGCTAATTTCTCGCATCCTTCAACTAACCAAGACGCGCCTACCTCGGATCCTTTCGTCTCCCCAGTTGGGAGGGGACGCTGTGTTGGCGACCCTTTGGTTTCACCGAGCTTCCAGGGCGCGGCGCCTTCCTCGACTTCTTCACCGTCTGCCTTGCGGGGCTTGCGGGGCTCTTCCCCCTCCTCCCCTTCCTGTACCAGCGACCAGCCTGCCCAGCCTTCCCGCCAGGCTCAGACGATGGCGAGAGGTGCGGATGATTCGGCGGTCGGAGGACCGCCGGCGTCTACCCCTGTGCTCGCAGCCTTGGCGGACGGTCTTGAGGGGGGGGGGCACAGGACGACGGAGGTGAAACTACGAACACGAACCCAGAGACGCAGCCTCAAGTACCGATGCCGAAACCCTTTCCTCTTGGCTGCGCCGCCGCTGCCCCGGGTAATGCTCTGTCTACTCCAGCGGCAATCTCCTCCGCATTGGATGAGCCTGCAACTGACTTACCAGAGCCCATCAGCAATCATGAAAACACTCCGCAGCTACCGGTCAGAATCCTGGCCCAAATTCACGCAACCAACGAACATTTACCTTCAATAAGTCCACAAAGGGAAAAAAATCCCGGAAACCATTCAAGTCCCAAAAACCTTTCTAAGCCTAGAACTAAACCCTGCAACGTCAACACATTGAATGAACATATTGAGGAAATTGTGGAAGAACCGGCCTCTGAATCTCCTGCATCCCAAATAGCCGCTAAGAACCCAAAGCGTGATGTTCAACTCAAAAAAACACAAAACCCTAAAAAGAAATATAAGAAAAAAGATACAGGGAAAAAAATTCTACCCTGCCCATTGCTATCATCGGCGTTAAAAGACTTTTTTAAAAAACAATGTAAAAGAAAATTGGATGAGGTCAATGAACTCTCGGATGCAGAAATCCTGGAAGCAATACAGGACCTCCCCCCTGCCAACAAGGCAAGAAAAACATCCTTGTATCCCAAAAAAGTAATGGATTCTTCAGGTGCCAACAAAAACGATTCTAATTTAAACAATGTCCAGAATAGGGAAAGTTCTACTATGAAAATCCAAGCGGAAAAAAACAAACCGAATCTAAAAGAAACCACCCTAGACTCTATGTCCGACATCCTGAAACCCGTGCAATTATCACCACCGAGCATGACTAGCTTGGGTACAACGGAGGCTGCAAATAACATCAAATCTTTCACACCTCCAAAAGGGAAAGATCGAACTGGCGTACTGCTGCCCCTAATCGCTGAATTGCCTCTAAAAAAAAATCCAGTCAGCGAATATGCTCCACTGTCTCCTTCAGACCCAAACAACCAGCAACCTCCAGAGACACAGCTAGAGTCGCAATTGCCGCTGGAACAACAAATGCAAAAACCGAAAAACCAAGACCAGCTTACCCAAACAGATGAAAATCTACTCTCTCCAGAGCAATTGCTGCACTCTTCACCACGTCCACGTTCGCCACCAAGGAAAAGGAGACTTAGTGAAATAACCCCCCCAAATTCAAAAGACTCACCTTTAAAAAAAAAAACGACTTAGCAACCATCATGTCGGCTATTACAATATCCTTAGCTCCTTTTGGGAAGCTTTATGAAAATATTAACGACTCATTAAAGGACAGCATCACAGTTTCAGCAATGATGCATACAAAGTTGATATTTGTAGAAGGATTTATTACCGCCTTGGAGCAAACTAATAAGAAACATAGAGAAACCTGGGACCTGAAATTATCAGTTTTGGAAGAAAAACTAAAACTGCTACAAACTACAAACCCGGAAAAAAGCTCCCTGGATGAGAAAGAAACTCAGACCTCACCACAAACACAACCTATGAAAACAACACCGCTCTTTCTTAACGAAAAAAGTAAATCACCCCACAGAAAAACGGCGCCACCGAAAACGGGAATTACAAAAGCCAATTCCAAAAAAACAGTACCCTCAACGTCAAATCAACCTCTATTGAAGTTAACAAAAAGTCCTCAACTAGATTTGTCCAAGAGATATAATGAACCCACAATAGAGCCACCATCTTCTCTCAAGGGAATCTCTAAAGAGATCAGAACTCACTCTACAGATGAAGTGACGGCATACGAAAATGGCTCACCTGGCACCTACCACCCTATCCAATCGCCTCGATCTGTTGAGGACTTCATCTGCCAAAGTTCGTTGATGGATGTATCTCAATATGAGGACCCAGCAGAAATTATTGATCTTGATACTGTGACGGGAGACAGCAACAGAAATCCTCATGAAACGCAATCGCCCCTACAAAAAGAAGTAAACATATCTGCACCTAGCCACGTTGGCAAGGGTGAGACTGATCCTAGCCAGGCGGGTGACTTGAGTATCAACCAACTGTATGAAAAATTAAAATCCACTAAATCTACCATCTCAAGTAAATCGTCTCCTTATAAGGAAAAAGTGGCGAAAACCAAATACCAACATGAATCCTCAGTAAGAACCAACGGCAAGATGCGTGATTCAGTGCGCCTATTGAAGATCGAACAAAAATCGGCAGAAGACCATTACATGATCTTGAATAGAAGAACTGTCCTCAAAATTCTCAAACAGGTCGAAATACCTAACACACTAAAATCTGACGACTTTACGCTCATAGAGCCGTATCACAGAAACAAGCAAGCGAAAGCATATCTCCATATTAAGAATTCGGCGCTTCAAGCAATCCCCCAAGAAGCTTACGCAAAAGTGGCCCAAGAGGGCTTCATCCTGACTGAGATCCCGTCTCAAAAAACCACCAAGAGCCAGATGGAAAGCAATAAATCCCCGGCAGAAAAAAAATATAGATATAAATCACAGACTGAAGATTTGTATAGATCAAGAAGACGGGGAAGAACACCGCCTCGTTGGGATAAACCAGTCTATCATGAAACTAGAACGTCGGGGATAGTCCCATCTAGAACTGTTCATTCGAGACACTACCGCTATGCTAATGAAAGAAAGGAAGACAGGAATGATGCAAGAAATTGGAATGATCATATAAGATCAACTTCGCCATCGCATACATTGTCAGCGCGCCGAAACGAACAAAGACCACCATCTCCAGCACATTATCTACGACCTAAACAAGACATAGACCAGTCTACGACACACCGATACCCTACATTAACAAAGGATACGTGGTCCTGGCTCCGAAATGCCTTTACTCCGGGTCTAAAGAAATAGCAGCAAACAAGGGGAGCCAATTCACCACGTCGGCGACCCGAATCCAGAAATAAAGTCCAAATGAATGCTACTTTATCGATAGCGTCATGGAACACTAGAGGCCACATGCATCTAACTAAAATTGGCAGCTACAACCTGGGAATCCATGACATTATATGCCTCCAAGAAACGTGGTTATTGAATAAACCGACACTTGATGGCTATAACATCGCGATCTCGCCGGCGCTAAAGGGGCCTTTTGGCAGACCATCTTCTGGCCTCCTGATAGCCATCCGGACTGGGTCTAATCTACAAATCATCAAGACAATCATAGCCACTTACGCTTTCTTGGTAGTGCTTGTAAGAACGAACAACGAAAATGACTCAGAAATCTGGGCAATTATTAATACCTACTGGAATCCTCAAAGAATGGCGTTCGCTAAATTTTGTGATGAAGCTGCCAATACCATCGACGAAATAATGATTGAACACAAAACCTCTAATATTCTTGTCTGTGGAGATTTGAACTGCAATTGCCTAAAAGCGACTGATTCCACGGCAGCATCAGAAAGAGGAACTCTGTGGCTTTCGCTAATGAACTCTAAAAACCTTCTTAACGCCGCAAATGTCAATAATCATCTCACTATTCCGACATGGGAGCGCGAACAATCTACAGCAACCCTTGATTACATCTTCGTTGCAGAAAATATTTACTCAAGCATTGCGTCTTTTGAAGTAATCAGAACGGAAAGCAGTGACCACAACCTGTTAAACCTCACATGCAGAACTAAGAGATATGACCAGCAATTCTATAACGTCCCAGTTGAGGTGAACACGCAGCTCTCTCGTTTACGCATGAACGCCAACGACATCAAATGCTTGACTAACGATTATGAAACTCTCATCATGGATACTAAAGCCAATGATGCAACATCCAGGAGTAGCCACATCCCTCTGCTCCTGCAGTTCAAAAAACCTCGGAAAAGCTTAGACAACCGAAGTGAGAACTATACCCATACTTACAACCGGACCTTAGTGATCAGACGCCGCCACCTAAGAAAACTAAAAAAAGTCGCAACTACGATGAACTTCCCTAGCATATGGGAATCTTACCGTCTGGAGCTCAGAGCATATAAACAGTGGCTAAGAAACAACAGATCACTACTCGATCAAGCTGATGCTGAAAGCATGATCACGATCATAGCTAACAAAAAAACCCGAGAATTTTGGAAACTGATCAACGATATGAAATCTCATCCAAATCTGTCAATGATAAATGCTGTGCCGGAAGAATGTTGGTTTAACCATTTCTCTAAACTGTTTGATCATCCTCCCTCAGATACTGAGAGGGCACATCCACCAACCAAATCCGACTGGGTCGACCTATCCGATACAGACGATATAAAGTCAATTATCATGAAACTGAAACCTTCGCGCGCACCTGGACCGGACGGTCTAGCTAACACCGACTTGAAGCAATACCCAGAGGCGTGGTCAGCAGCCCTGAGCCTGATATTCAAACACTGCAAGGAACGAAGGATAATTCCGAGCTCCTGGATACAAGCAATTATCGTCCCGATATTCAAAAAGGGCATGAGAGAAGACCCCTCCAAATACCGCCCAATTGCCCTATTGGATGTTATCGGAAACGTTTTTGCCACTTATCTCCTGACCCACTTTCGGAACTGGACAACAACATCGCCAGCAATGGACCCTCTCCAAACCGGTTTCCAAAAAAATGCTAGCACAGCGGCTAACTTAATGATCCTAAGCATTTTAAAAGAAAAAGTCTTGCTTGGAGCATCGAGAATCTTCCTTGCCTTTGTGGACTTGTCTCAGGCTTTTGACAGAGTAGACAGAACCAAACTGTGGGCCAAGCTGAAAAACTGGAATTGCCCTAGTCAGATTCTCGACCCAATCATCGCTTTACACACGGATACTCATATATCAGTCAGGCTAAACAACAGTGGACTACTCTCCAATCCTATACCGTCCAATCGAGGAGTCAAACAAGGCTGTCCTTTGGCTCCAGCTCTTTTTATCTCTTTTCTCAGTGATTTCCAAACTTCACAAGAACTAATTAGATCGTTTCCTCCGAAAATAGGAACCACAATGGTTGCCAGACTCCTATATGCAGACGACCTCATCATTTTCGACCACACCCAGGTGGGTCTCCAACGACAACTGGACAATCTGCAAAAGTACACAAAGGAGAACAATCTGGAGATTAACAACTCATAAACAAAAATATTGATTTTTCAAAAGCAAGGTCATAAGAAAAAAGAATTGTTGAAGTGGTTTTTGAACCAATCAAAAATCGAAATAGTACCCTCATTCAAATATTTGGGAGTAACCATCAACAGTTCGAAAAAATCTCTTAGCATGCAGAAGATCCTGTGGTGTAAAACTAAAAACTTAACAGCACAACTACGCGCAGTGGACAGAAAATATGGTAAATTCAGTCTTCTCCCTGCAATCCAATTTTATAAGTCCAAAATAATTCCAGCCTTGACATACGGCATGGACGTGAATCTTTCCATTCCTATGACCCTATGGGCAAAGCTAGAAGGTTTCATCTGGAGAACAACTCTAGGCTTACCCAAATCGACAGCAGTGGCTCCTATAAGGCGCAAACTCGGCCTACTCTCCCTGGAGGCTGTAGTTGCACAGAGCACGATTCAGCTCTACAGGAAACTGCGGAACAAAGACAGCTTGGAAATATATAAAATGATTTCTAAAGAAGTATCGAAGGGACAAACAAATCCCTTACCAACTGGGCTGAGAAACAAAAGCTTACGCTGCAAGAAATAGCCTGCTCAGAAGAGGAACTAATTCAGAATCCCATGAGAATAAAATCTAAAATGGAATGGCTGGATTGGATAAAAACAAACGACAACTCAACTACGAACAAGTTACTAACCCACCTGCCACCAATTTACAACAAATTAAAGCAACCAATGGAGCACTGTCTGAAATATCCGACTAAGCGCCTCATGAGAACTCTACTCAAAGCCTGTTTAAATCTTCTACCGACTCAAGAAGTCCTGGCAATTCGGGCCACATCAAAAGAAAAATCCTGCAGACTCTGTGGAGATCCTCAATCCACAGAAACAAACATCTTTTGATGGCTTGCCCTTCAATTGATCACGAAAGAGAGGCCTTTCTCGGCCCTATGTTCAAATCATCATATGTCATCAACAACAATGTCTGGTGGAATCGTTTGGTCACGGGAGCCAAAACTAGATGGCTAATAGCGGCTTCCAAGCTAATAGACATTGCTTTGGAGAAAATTCTGCAAAAAAATTCAGCAATCGAAACCCTCAGTCAACCAGCGGTATGAGCGCACCAGTGTACACAGGAAACGGTAGACTTTTTTTTTCTTTCTCTTCAGTTGATAACAAAGAAAGTTTTCTTCTTCTCTTGTAAAAATCTAATTTTTGATTAAATACAAAAAAAAAAAAATAGTGTTCGGTGGTGATGATCGGCGAAGAAGCAGCAACAGCTTTGCATGGTTTTCTAAGGCAGAATCAATTAGAGTGGTGAATGAGCTCACCTACCCGGGTGTTAATCTCAACACCAGTAGATGTGAAGCACCCTGTATAGCTGCATTGCGCAAAAAAGCAAAAAATCTTGCTGCATAAGGGAAAAGGGAAAATTCTGTTAAAGAGGTTTTGCAATTTCTCCCTATTAACACTCATTTTTTTCTATAGAGCCAAAGTGGTGCCGATTTTGATTTACGGTGCAGAAACCTTGCTTATGTTGACCGAAGATATCTGGTCTCTTCTGGAGGGAATCTTCTGGAAGTCTGTATTGGGTTGACCGAAAAGTACCCCAATTCAGATTGTTAGAAGGGAATTGGCGCTAACATCTTTAAAAACAATTGCCAGATGGAACTCAATCTCCTGCTTTAAAAAATGCCTGGAAGACAACCCAAAGGGAGGTTTTAAAATCCTAAAAAAGGCCATGATAGATCTGAAAGAAATTATCCTCAGAGTGGAGGATATCTGCCAGAAAATAATTGAAGATCTGAATGAAGAAGCTTTACTGTAAAGATTGGATTGACACTCGGGAAGATATACTCCAATATAAAAATCAGGATGAATTTTGGTCTGCCGAGAGAAAGCTCAATGATCCTCCACTATATCTCCAAATTTTTCTTAACTGGTTCTTGTGCCACCAATATCTGAAATTTTGTTTAAATATATGTGTCAAGACAACCTTAAATGGTCAAGAGTCAACTTTTGTTTGTAGCCTTTGTAAGGAACAATGTACTATTCCTCCAATCAAACACCTACTTATGAATTGTTTGGTTCTGAGAACAGAAAGACTTAATACCATGGGAAACACCATTACTAAGCACGGGGGGGGTGAGGTCCTCAGAAAAATGCTGGTGGACTATATTGGTTGAAGGCGAGAAACCTAAAATCATAATTGCACTGACAAAATTACTGTTACTTTTTTCTGCAAAATTAAAAACTTCAGAGTTGCTCTGAAATAATTAAGCGCTATGAAGACATCGGGCCTCATTACGACCCTGGCAGTAGGTAAACCCTTACCGCCTCATTACGAGGTTTGCTCGCGGGATCCGGCGTCCCTAGCAGGTCCCGCAAGTAGACCAGGATGCAAACAACGGGCTCGTCATTAACAGGCTTGTTGTTTGCATCCTCCCCATTCCCACTGAGCCCAATGGGGGCTCGAATGGGAATGGGGATGTCCAGGGTCCGGGTTCCTGCAATGGAGAAATACCGGGCCCTGCAAGGTTGGAATGGCCCGGTATTTCCCCATTCCTGGAACCCGGACCCGGTATCCGGAATGGGGGTAGCCAATGCCGCAAATAGCGGCATGGCTACCTCCAGGGTCGTAATGAGGCCCATTGTCTTATTCCTAAGTAATCCTTAAACAATGATTTTTTGTTTTTATGAAATTATTGTATCTTGTATGTTCTTCTTTTCTTCCTTTTTTGTTTCTGTCTCTGCATTTTATCTTGAATAATGTAACTATGTATCTAGTCCTTTTTTTGATGGATTGTGTTTTAAGCATTTGTATGTATGTTTATATTACAAATGGGCCAAATGTTTTCCAAGAGGAAACCATATAAGCCATTAAAATAAAACACATAAAAATATCATGGGAATTATGATATGTGAGTGTCACCGGCCCTATAAGAGATTAGTTTTCAATTTGAGAGGGACTTTTGACTTCACTTTTACACTCTATTCCTGGAGGTAGTCTACTTCTGGACTCTTGTGATAAACAACTAGCAGAGAGACAAGGAGAGCTTCCAAGGCCATCAGGGTAAACCTTGCCAGGAGAAAAGCAGTTTATCTGGAAAGGCCTCAAACCTTGCATAGGGGTCAGAGACTGGGAAATCTAGAAGCTAGCTGCGCCTGCCATTTGAGGACCCAGAGGAGGACTTGGCGATGGGGACTATCCTTGACCGAAGCCTTTGACCAGATCTGTGCTGTTCTAAGAGGAGCCCTGGTGTTTCCATGGATGCCCCATAACCAAGAACTCCCATGCAAGTAGATTAATCCAAATGCCAACAAAAGTGTGGGGGGAATCTGCCAGCCTTAATCTCTGGGTACTGATACTGGGTAGACCCTTGGCACAGTTTATTAAATTTAACTCAAATGATATTCTCCCATAGAAAACCACCCTCTCCATTTAAATTGAATTGTGTTGGAAGCTGCCAGCTTTAATCCTTTCAATTAAATTTTGGCGGGTGGGGGGTTGAAACTGTGTAGACCCTTAGCATATTTAATTAAAGTTAAATCAATAAATTCCCATATAGAAAAATCACGGGATGAGTGTTCAGAACTAACAGTTAATTCCCAGTGTGTTAGATCCAGTATAGACAATAAGTGCTTGGGTGACTATTTTTCTGAAACCACAGACTTCTGTACAGAAGGGGGTGTCCTTAATCCCAAAAAGAAGTAACCCTAAAACCCTGCCTTTCTAATAAAAAGCCAAAACGATTTTTCCATTTGGTTTATTTCTCAAACGCTGCCTTCCTAAGAAAAAGCAAAAAAACGATTTTCCTACTGTATTCCCACTCCTTGTACCTTGTCTTTACCCTAAAGGGGTCATATCTGCTTGATGCCTGGAGGGTCGGGGTTGCTGGGAGAAAAGGATGTTGTAACAAACTAAGCCATCATTTTGTCTTGTACATGTTTTTATGGGTTCATTTGCAAGAAATCTGATGTAAAGTGATGACTGCCCTTCTCTACGTTTTACCTGTGTGTTGTAGTAACTGAAAGTCCATCATAAATATGTCAGTCAATTGGTGCAAGCAATTTGAAATTGTGATATTGTGTAGTACCACAGCATTGGTGGCTGATGTTGGTGACTGTTCTATTACTCTTTGTAAAAGCATAAATAAAGATATATTCTTACTGTACACCAGGATGGTTCCTATCTCATCGCTGGTAAAGAGGGTATTTGCTAAATGGTTCTATGTAGGTTGGAGGTCTCACTAAAGTTGAACCTGCAAAGCGCTTTTTTGTGTGCCACCTGCATTAGGGGGGACCTCCAAAGTTGAGAGTGACAGCCCAATAAATCGTGACACAATGAATGGCATAATTACGGCATAATTACCTCAGGGCATTTGAGCAAATCCCCCAATTTATGGTAATGTGTAAAAAGCAAAACGGCAGCAGCTATAAATTAAGTGCAATGCAGTTCATTTTCATGCAATCCTGTATTTATCGCTGATTTAAAAATGACCTCAAGGGCCCATGGCATGGCTTCATCTGATGTCCGTTGCAAAAACAATCTAGCTGGGTGGCAGTAAAGAAAACCTCTAGCTTTTAGTAAAGGAATCTGTTGAGCATCACATTTCAGACAAACTAAAACCTAAGGTTTTCTTTGGAACAAAAGAGGCAGACATTAATGGATAATCATCGATGATGCCACTTTGCTAATGTATGTCCAATTGGCAACAAACCAAATCCAAGATGAGCAAGACATTTCCTGTCAACAACTTTCGAGATCTTTGTTAAATCATTCTCGATATTGTGTATTCACTCTTTAGTTTGCTACGCTGCTTGCTCTTTCTAATTCCACACGGACTCTAACCTCGCTCAATGTTGCCCTAATCAATGGGGACATTCCACAAGTCCTTTCCAACGACCTAAAGCATCGTAAACCAAAAAAGCTTGTGATGTTGATTGCTTTTAGTTCCTGATGATTATGCTCAACCCATATTATTTTCTGATAAAAATCCTTGTAACGGATCTGGCCGAACACCACCTATATCATCACTGCACATTTTGAAGCATACTGATTTATGAGCGTCATTTAGATTTTTAGATTCAGAAGATTGGTCTTGCTAATGTTTTTGTGTCTATCCTAGCAGGATAGTAAACGTGGGAGCATGGCTTAGTTTCCAGTTTCCTGGAGAGACACTTGCTGCATGCACGCATCGCCTGATCGCTTCCCATTGCTCCTGAGAATAGGATCAATTACTCGTCACTGACAAAACTTAAGACTGTTTTGGAACTGTGTCCCTCAGCAAAGGATAATGGGCTATGTGATTATTAACTCATTCTGCCGTATGATTACTAATGTCTTTCAGATCAACACTCTTATCTATTATTCATAGGTTTAGTTAAGAGGCAGAGCTCGCTAAACAGATTAAAAAAGGAGAACCATATAAAAATGGCAAAGCAATTATGTTGAATATTAAACACCATCACAGATGACCCATAAAAGAACAGCATCGCAGTAATTGTTATTGTACTAAGCTGTGAAACATTGTCGAACTATCCTGTTTAGGATGCCGCTTAACGCTGTGCTTTCCATGCAGACTGCAGAGAGATTTTGCTGCCGATGATGACAGACCAGCTCAAGTATCATTTGGAAAGACAGGACGAATTAGATGCCTGCTGCCAATTGCTTAGCAACGTCCTGGAAGTGCTTTATCAGAAAGATGTGGTTAGTAATTTACTCGTGTGCGTTCAAACTGGTGCATATTCATATTGAAATATAGAAATGTACATGTATAACGCTTGTAATTAGCTATGTTGCTCAAGCTCCCTTTAACAGGAGACACAATGTTAAGCAAAATGCCTTTTGTTTGTGGATCAGTGTCCCATATGTATGTATATGTGTGTATATATATATATGTGTGTGTATATATATATATTTATTCCTGTTTTTATATTTTTTTATTTTAAGATGCTCAGTGATTTCTTTTTAATGGTGAAATCCTCTACAGAAGAAATATAAGCTATTTCACTGAGTTCTATGCGATTTGAAAACAAACGGTCATATTTATTTTTTTAAACACGCCTTTGTTTAACCAAGTAAAGCTCATAGGAAACACTTGTAATCTTCATTAAGCAATAATGGTGTGTTCTTAGTGCTGTGTCAGGTGATATCAGCTCAGGGTCTAGGTTAGTAATCCTCAGGAAAGCATGGGCCATTAAAACAGGCCGAGGGCCTTATTATCTGGAACCCCACTCAGAATGCGGCATTATTGCTAGCATTCCGGGACAAACGCCCAGGATGCTAAGGCCAATATTTTGTGTAACTGTGCAAAAGAAAATAAACTTCATATGGACTCCATCCATGGAAATGGAGGCCAGGGTTCTGTGTAGAACACTCTTCTGTTTCCAATGCAAAAGAAGTAGGAGCAAGCAAGGAGTGGGGAATCCATGGCAAAGGCCCCAAGAGGCGGGGTCACGGGCACAAGTGAAGTGGGATGCAGGGTATGTCTGTTGTCCAGTCTAGTGGGCAGGAGGCAGGTATGAGTCTGAGCATTTGGGCCGCTGGACTCGGAGGCAGGGTTTGTGCAGTGGCTGGTGCCCATGAGCAGCAAATGGGTAAGCAGAAAATTGAGGCTCGGAGAGGAGATGCCTGCTGCCAGCTTGATTTAACACCAGCTTTGGTCAGCAAATAAAACCTGTGTCCCTGATGGACTGCCACCTGATCCATAAGTGTTGATCCAGATTCACACGTTTATTGTTTGATCAAGCTGATAAAGGTACTGGAATAACTGTGTAAATAAGTGCAATCATAGATCCTCTTATGAATCTTTTTTATCTCTCAAATCATCAGCTATCATGTGCCATCAGTTTGTTTTGATTCGTAAGAGATTATCCTTCTCTTTCAAATTGGCTGTCCATCTCGCAGTGCCATTCCATTTTACGATCATACAAGGAGCTAGTTGGTTTAGGATTACCAAATATGTTCGTACTCTTTGTTGTATGCTAATTGGAACACAATATCACAGTGATAGCACGTCTTCCTTCCTGGCTCACCCCCTGCTTGACCCACAGTTTGATGCAGAGATAGATGCCTTATCTTGAGCAACCCTTCCTAATATCAGATTTTCCCTAAGTATCTGCAATTAGGGTATTTTCCATTTTAGCTGGTACTAAATGTGCTTGACTTATCCTTGTGTTCCAATTACTTTACACACTACATGGTGTGTTATATGGTGTTTGGTATAAGTAATACTTCATCTAATAAATGGTCCCCTTTTTGTCACTCTTTTTACATCACCATGCTTTCCTGGCAATGCAACATGGACTGGTCTGGAGTGCTCTCATCTAACATGTTACTAAAGTTGCACATGGAAGCTAGACTCTGGAGGGTCGAAATGTGCTTTTGAATTGTCTTTTGTTCCTGCACCCTCATACCAAAGTGGTAGCATTTTAGTATTTACTTCGCTTGGGACTCATAATGTTTGTCTAACTTCTTCAAACTGTGGGATAAATTGACCCACTTAGCAGAATTCCCATCCATAACCAAGCTGCACTTCAGCAGAACCAGCAAAATGGCTGTGCTGGCTCCTTTGAGCACCACTGCCTCGCATCAAAACTGTGTTTTGCATCTACAAAAGGATGGCTGCACTGTTTTGACAAACACCATTGGGTAAGTTGGAACAGGGAGAACACTGAGAAAGGCTGCCAGGGTGTGTTCTTGTGTGTACGAAAGGAGCGAAGTGAGAAGCTGTGCTGTTTTGCTGCTAGCACAAAGTTTCCCAGTGAAAAAGGGAAATATTTTACATTTAAAATGATTTCTTCCATGTTTAATGTTCCCGTGTTGTTAAACTGTAAAGCTCTTTGGAATAAAGCGCTATATAAAAAATAAAATAAAATACAAATTAAAATGATGCTGCTCTGATGCTCTTTTCATATGTTCTACATGATATGATATGGCATTTCTAACACGCCTATGCACAAGTGTTTCAAGGCGCGATGAGGCAAGGGAGGGGAAACAGTGGGAAGACAGACAACGATCCTACTAGGCCCGGTGTCATTCAGATCGCACAACTGCATGGGTAGGGAGAAAGGGAAAAGTGCCTGGGGGAAGGGAGAGGGGAAAGTGCAGTGCATGGGATAGAAGATAAATAAGATAAATAAAAGTGGCCAGATGGTGGCAAGTGCAAGGTAAGAGCAGACATAAGTGCTGGTAGGGGGACTGTAGGGATACAGAAAACAGTCCCTAGGTGCGGGGGTTGCCAGGAGGCAGGGCAGGTGTGCAAAAGGCGGGGCCTGGCCCCAAGATCAGAAAGGGTGGTCAGGTAACCAGTGCTGTTTTCAGCCAGGAATTTCAGCAGGGGAGAGAGGCAGAGAAAGCAGAAGCAAAGAGGAAGGTTTTGAGGTGTTTCTGGAACCGGAGATGGATCTCCTCAAGTTTCAGGGAGGCAGGAAGGCTGTTCCAGAGGGAGGCCCCTGCTGAAGAGAGAGATCGACCACCAACTCGTTGCTTGGAGAAGCAACTGGCCCTGAGGGAGTTGAAGGCAGATGAGAGAAGAGCCCAAGAAGGAAAGTATTTGGGAAGAGAGAGTTGGAGGTATTGCGGCCCCAGGCCCCAGAAGGCCTTGTGGACAATGCAGAGGGTTTTGAACTCAATCCTTGCAGCCACTGGGAGCCAGTGCAGAGATTTCAGTCTTGGAAAGATACGATCCCTGAGCTTGAGGCCAATGACACGTCTCACAGTCCTGTTTTGGATAAGTTGCAGAGGGTGGAGAGTAGAGGCAGGCAGCTTTAGATAGAGGCTGTTGCAATAGTCCAGCCTAGAGGGAACCAGGGCTCTGGAGACGTGAGCTTCTGGGGGAAGGAGAGGAAACGAAGAATACATCTGAGGAGGTGCATCTGGTAGTGTGACTTCTTAGAGATGTGAGGAGAGAAGGAGAGTGTAGAGTCGAAGATGACCCCAAGGTTTTTAGCCTTGCAGGTGGGAGCAGGAAGCGGGCCAAGAGATGTCGGCCAGAGAGCTGCAGGGAAGGAGGGAGTGGGTGTGCCGATGAGTAGAATCTCAGTCTTACTGGCATTAAGGCAGAGGTCATTGGTGGCACACCACTCCTGGATAGCAGACACAGTCAGAGATGAGGGATCGAGAGGAGGAGGCCGAGGATAGCCTGAAAATGAGCTGGGTATCATCCGCATAGCACTGAAAATTGGGGCAGAGAGCGGCGATGTGGTGGGCCATGAGTGCCAGGTATTGGTTGAACAGCCAAGGAGAGAGGTTAGATCCCTGGGGGACACCACAGGTAGAGAAAAAGATATCTGAGAGGAAGGACCAAAGTTGGACCTGGGAGGGTCGGTCGGAGAGGAAAGAAGTCAGCCACACCAGAGCCTGTCCAGTGATACCCAGGTTATCACAGAGACGGTTGAGCAGGATGGCATGGTTGACAGTGTCAAAGGCAGAAGAGAGATCCAGCAAGATGAGGACACACAGGGTGTTGGAGTCAAGGTTGGGGGGCAAGTCTTCACGGATGTTCAGGAGAGCAGTTTCCGTGCTTCTTGCAGCCCTGAAGCCAGACTGATGGTCATGAAGACAACCAACAGATTTGGTGTGGAGATTAAGATGGGAGATGGCCAGTTTCTCCAGGACCTTGCCCAGGAAGGGAGTGATGGAGATTGGGCAATAGTTAGCTAGGAAGGAGGGGTCAGCAGAGGGTTTCTTAAGAAGAGGGTGCACAAGGGAGTGCTTCAGGGGGGGATGGGAAGACTTCAGTGGCGAAGGAGTGATTGCAGAAATCAGCCAGGGCAGGAGCCAGGGAATCGATGTGGTCCTTGATAGTTTTGGAGGAACAGGGATGAACCTGTTTCGACGAGACTTTCATAGATAGGACTTGTCGAGAAACCTTGTCTGCAGAGAAAAGGGGAAAGGCAGAGGAGGAGGGGGGGGGTGGATGCAGAAGGGCCAGAGGAAGAGCAGGGAATAGAGGGAGGGAGGGAGGGAGGCGATAGGAGGAGTGTGAGGACAGGATGTCCTGAGTTTTTTAAATGAAGTGAGAAGCCAGTGCCATGCAGTGGGGCTGGGAAGGGACAGGAGAGGTAGAGACTGCGGCAGGATTGGCCAGTTCCTTGCAGATGTAAAGAGTTCAGCCGAGTTGTTAGATGCCGCAGAGATGCAGGCTTGGATATGGGCTCTCTTCTTGGTGAGAACGGAGAGCCGGTATTGCCTTTGCAGAAAGCGGCAGGCCAGTTTGTCAGAGGATGAACATGAAGCACGCCATTTCCTCTCGGCCACCCTGCACTTGTATTTTAGGTGACGAGATCTGAGTCATACCAGGAGTTACACTTGGCTTTGGGCTCAGGCTGATTCTCATGACAGGGGCAAGGATATCAATAGTATCAGATATAGAAGAGTGGAGCGTGGAGAGGGCTGTGTCAGGGTGAGAGTCAGCCAAAGGGGGACGAGGGGGTGAGAAGGTGGCGGCGAAAGCCTCAACTGACACGCGATTTATGGGTCAGATGATCGCGAAGGTGGGTGGCAGTGATGAAGGTGGCTTGGCCTGAGTGGTAGGGGGGGGTGAGGTGGGAGGATAGGAGAAAGTGATCACTCCAGGAGAGAGGAGTGGAGAGAGGGACAGAGAGGGGAAGGTCAGAGGAGATTAGAGCATAGAGTATGCCCTGCAGAATGAGTCAGCCCGGAGGGAAGAATGGTGAGTGAGAGAGAGTCACAGAGGTCACAAAAGTGTCCAGAGGGGGGACAGGAGGCATCCAGGTGGATGTTGAAGTCTCGAAGAAGGAGGAGTTGAGTGGTTGAGGCCAAGAGTGAGGAGGAGAGGTCAGCCCACTTGGAGAGGAAGGAAGAAATCTGACCAGGTGGCCGATAGATAGTAGCCACAGTAAGGGAATGGCTAGAAGCAAGAGAGATCCGGCAGACAAGGCATTCAAAAGAGGAGTAGGTCTGCATAGGAGTGACAGTGGCAGGAATCCACTCAGGGAAGATAAGGGCAACACACCCAATAGCACGGTTGGGCCTGGGCACGGAGAGGATCTTGTAGCCATCAGGTAGGAGTATGTGAAAGCTGGTGACAGAGCTGGTCGTGAACCATGTCTCAGTGAGACCGAGGACATCGAGGTCAAGTTCTTCAAGAAGGCGGCAGATATCAGAGGAATGTTCGACAGCAGGGGCGAGAGTTAAGAGTGGCAATGTGGAGAAGGTTGCCATCCTTGAAGGACTTCCGGTGAGGGGTACAGATCAGAGGTATGCCTTGCAGAGGTGTAGAAGGAGCCTGAGAGGGGGCAGAGAGGCAGGGGGAAGGCAAGGTAGCCGAGGACAGGGCAGGGGGGGACAGCAGGAGAAGAAAGGAAGTTGATCAGGTGCAGGAAGCGTCTATCAAAGAGGTGAAGGATGGCCTGAGGGCCTTCGACCAAGATGGTCCCATTAGAGTAAACATTAATGATGACCTTAGAGGAGTAGAAGGAGACCAAGAGGACATCCCAACAGCTGCCACCATTAATGGGAGAAGAGGAGAAAGGAGCGAGCACAGAGACCATATGAAGGGTCCATAAGTCAGGTGAAGGCACGACAAAGAGGATATTGGTGAGAGTTTCCTTGGAGGAGGCACTGGTGTAGGTGCCAGCGATAGGGAGGCCTGGGTTGGAGACCAGGATGTCCTTTTTAAACTTTTTCCTACCAGATTTAGTGAGGAGAGCAGGATAGTCAATGGAGAAGCAGTTAGAGAAGATTGGAGAGATAGCACCATAGAGTAGGTGGGAGAGGAGGGGGGAGAGGGGAAGACACAGGCAAGAGCAGGCGAACAAGATAGCAAACGGCATTCAAGTTGCGCAGTAGGACAGACTCTCAGGGTTAAAGAGCTCACAGTGCTCAAATATAGAACCGGGGAGAAGTCACCTAAGTTTGAGAATCCTGAAAGGGGAGAAAAAGGGCCTAGTTTTCCACAGCGTAACATTTTTTGAAATACTGGCACAGTGCGTATTAAACAAAATGTGGAGAAGCCACCTAAGTTTGAGAATCCTGAAAAGGGAGAAAAGGGCCTAGTTTTTCACAGCGCAAACATTTTTAAATACTGGTACAGTGCGTATTAAACCACTGGTTGAGAAGCCACCTAAGTTTGAGAATCCTGAAGGGGGAGAAAAGGGCCCAGTTTTTCACAGCGCAACATTTTTTAAATACTGGTACGGTGTATATAACAACAATACGGGAGAAGGCACAACCGAGTTTAGGAGTTTGAAGGAGGGGGTAGGTAGGGAGGCTAGTCGGACTAATCAGTGGAGAGTGACTGGCAACTGGCGTCCCCTGTGGACACCTGCAGACACAAACCGGAGCCGCAGCTGTGGGAGCCACCCTTTGCCTGAGGGGCCCTTTGCCTTGGTGGCTGCCGGGCAGGGGGCTGCCCAGGAGGGTCAGTTAAGAGCAGATGTGCACCCAATAGGGGAAGTGGAAGGGGGGGTGGGCAGGTAGGCAGGAGGGATAGGGGACCAGGAAATGGCTGCAGGGGGGAGGGGAGAAAACGCCCTCGAAGCGCAAAAGCAATAAAAAAAATAAACATTACTCTGCTTTTATCAGTGAGGCCCTGCCATGCCGATCCATATTCAGATGGTGCCCCAGCAGGAGAGAGCATTATTCCTGAATGGCAGGCTGGGTCAGACCAGATCCAGGAAATGAACAGAAGCTTCACTTTCAGCTGCATGGAAAAACACTCGACTTTTGGGCTACAAAATGTCAAAAATCACTGCTTCAAAAGAAACCCTAGCTCTAAGGGCATATGTCAATTACAACGGACATGTGTCTTAAACAGATTGCTGTATAAGTGAAACTAACTAGGGCAAAACAATGTTGGGAAGTCAGAAGGAAGAGAAAACCTTTTGAAATGGTCAGCCCAGCAGACTTCACCATGGGATAAAATGCACTTTTGCAAATAAGGAAAAAATGCCTATTTTAAAAGTGTAATGTTGTAAGAAGTCCCTGTCATGGCCTTGCAATGTAAAGGGGGGTTTGCTGGGAACCATATATGGGATGTTTTTTTTCAATAGGCTTGCTTCGGATTCAGAAAAAAAATAACATAAAATAAAGAATTAAATTTAATGGCTGGACTGTGAAAGCTCCTGAACTGTTTTTTCTGCTGGCTAAACTGAGGCCATCCCCCGAAAGGAGCCACCATACATTTCTGGGACACATGCATGTTAATTGCTACCTTTGAAAACTTTGAATGGACCAAGAGAAAGAAAGATCACACGCTCGTCAGACTTTTGTCTGGGCTTCAGCTTGAGACCATAGATCTGGGACACCTATGTGTGAAGTGGGGACACGGACAATAAACCTTCAATCAAACTGGGAAACCCCCATGGCCACCTCGGCCTGGAATAAAAATGGGCCTAGTTGAAGAACAAAGGACATCCCCAGTTGGCTGAAAATACTATTTAATGAATAGACTTTTAAGGCTGATAATTCTATAACTGGACAGAGCAGTAATGTAAAAGTTGTACAGTTTAAATGTGATTTTCGTGGCTTGTAAACAAGATATTGTGGCCGTCCATAGCAGGTATGGGACGCAAACCCCAGGAAAATATGAATCATGGTAAAAGTACACATGGTGGAATGTTAGAAATTAATAGAAATATGCCCTATGATAATATGCACACACACCTAAAATTGTGGTATTTTGGGTGAAGCAGTTCTCACTAAAATTGCGAAAAACTATTACAAGGATGAAACAATGGCATACAAACTGGGAAGTTGGGCTGCCATGCTCTGTGTGAAATATGTAATCTGCTTATGTAATTGGCAAAAGTGCCACAACTGTACAAATGTGTGATTTGTGTTGAGATTGATTTTTGTCAAAAAGGACTGTGGGAAGGCTTTGCACCTCATAAAAAAACAACTGCATAAACTAAGTCCCCTCCTAGAGGAGGCAACCAACATTGGCTACCCTATCCGGTTCTTGGGGGTAGGTCTAGTTTAGTTCTGCTCAACAATATCCCGGTGAGATCCCCTGCTTTATAAAAGGGGGTGTTAGCTCACAGGGACAGGACACTCTCTCCTGAATTTCCAGCGACTATGTATCCTGACATTCCAGATCCACCTTTGCAAGATTCCAGACTCTACTGCAAGGCCAAAGCATAGCTGATCCTATCCCAGCAAGACCAACTCATAGCTGATCCTATCCCAGCAAGGCCATTGATCCAGAAATTCCACTAAAATCCCAATAACAAAGGGGAAAAGCTGTGGCACCCTTTTGGGAAGCATCCTCTGACCAGACCGGCTTTTTGCCCAATACCTGCATGCCCGCTGTATCCTTGCCATCATCCAGTGACCAGACTTGGCCAGGTGCTGCCTGCTGTATCCTTGCCATCATCCAGTGACCAGACTTGACCAGGTGCTTGCTGTTAGGAGTGTCCACCGCTATCCTGTGACCAGAGCATTGAGTCCTGATCCAGTGTGTGACGCCCGGTTAGAATGCTTCACAACTCTTGCAAAGAACTAGCAGAGAGACAGAGAGAGCTACCTAGGCCTTAAACATTGCAGAGGAGACGGAGATTGGGAAATCTAGAAGTTAGCTTGGCCTCCCATTTGAGAAGCCAGAGCAAGTTTGGGTGCTGGGGACTACCCTTGACTGAAGCTTTTGACCAGATCTGTGCTGTCCTCAGAGGAGCCCTGCTGTTTCCCTGGGTGCTCCATAACCAAGGCCTCCCATGTAAGTTGAGTCCTCTAAATGCCAACATAAGTGTGGGGAGGGAAATCTGCCAGCCTTAATCTCCATCTCGCATAGCGGGTGGGGGTGGAACTGGGGAGACCCATGGCACATTTTATTAAATCCAACTCAAATTAATTCCACTATAGAAAAACACCCTATCAATTTAAATTGAATTTTGTTGGTAACTGCCTGCCTTAATCCTTTGCGTTAAATTGTGGACAGGGAGGAAGCTGTATAGATCCTTAGCGCATTGAATAGAAGTTAAATCAATGAATCCTATATAGAAAATCATGGGATGAGTGTTGTTAGAGTTCGAAACTAACAAAGTTCATTCCCAGTATGTTAGAGGCAACATAGACAATAAAGTACTTCGGTGACTCTACCTTTCTGAAATCCCCGTTTTCGAAGGAACTGTGTCCTCCGATATATTCCACATCTATGACAGTAATCACCACAGCTGTGCTGCTTCGGAAATATTTTCGGCGTCTGCTTCCTGCGTCAATGACGTCGATACGCCCCTTTGAGGACCTCCTCCGACGGCCGACGTCACCAGATGTTATATGTAGGGCACACAACGCCGTAGCCTCAGTTCCGTTTTTTCCGCTAACGTGTTCGCTTCAGAATCTCAGCACGCCTCGGTTCTTCTCCTGTTGAATCGGTTAATCGAACTTGGTTTTTTGTGAAATATGTCTTTGCCTTCTACTACCCTTCGGTCGGGTTTCAAGAAGTGCCGGGACTGTGGTTCCAAGATGTCGCTTACGGACCCGCACAACGTCTGCCTGTGGTGCCTCGGAAAGAGCCACGCTACCCATGACTGCCAGTCTTTGACGTCAAAGGCCTTGCGGGAGCGGACAAAGTTATCTGTAGGTAGGGTTTCCAAACCCCATAAGTTAAAATCCACAGGGCTTTCGACCGATGATTCGAGGGGCGACTCTCTGCGTCGGCGTAAATCCAGGGGTTCTCAGTCCCGGAGTGGTTCCCGCCATTCCTCTGCCTCTTCTAGGCACTCGCAGCGACACCTGAGGACACCACCAGACAGTGGGCAGTTTGTCCCAACAAGCATTAATCTCTGGCGGAATGGGACGTATTTCGTAAGGAGATGGCGATTTTCAAATCGCAGGGCTCCGTTCCGTCCGTGCCTTTGAGAGAAGCCGGCAAGGAACGCGCTAGGCCACGGCTCGCACGCCTTCGGGCTTGGGTGGTCGGTGCGATCATCTGGAGCCGTTGAGGTTCCGATCGGACAAGGTAGATCGCTCTAGCCATGCCCGCTCCAGGTCCCGGTCCTCGACGCCCTCGAGACCGTTGGAGCCTGTGAGGCCTTCGTAGAAGGCATCGACGCCATCAGCACCATGTCTGTCGAGGGACTCTCTCGAGGCTCCGCCTGCGAGGAAGTCATTGACGCTATTGGCGCCGAGGCCGCCGAAGGACACGCTCGGGGCTCCGGCCTCAAAGCCGTTGTCGAAGTCATCGGTGCCTCGCTCGATGTTGATGCCAATTCCGTCGACGCCCTCAACGCCTTTTGTGGAGGCTTTGCCGGAGGTACCCCGCAGGACGGTGGAAACTCTGAGGAAGGCCATGAGTAAATCAGTGATGCTTCTGTTTGAGCCTTTTTCTGTGCCCTCATCCAGGGATTTCTTCCAGCCTTTGCATTATATCTCAAAGGTGGATGAAGTGTCAGATGTGGAGGGGTTTGTTCCTCCTGAGGTTCCTGATAACCTGTTATAAGGTCATAGCCAGATGGAAGACCTGCCTCAATCCTTACATGACGCCAGTGATCTGGACACCTCTCTGGAGGTTGAGTTTGGCAGGCCTGAGCCTGGTACACACACTGAGTCGTCGTACAAGCGTCTCATGTCGAGGGTGACAGAGTACTTGGAGTGGTCAGCTCCATCTGTGGATTTTCTGCAGGATGACCTGACAGATATTTTGGACCAAGGTCCACCCACTGACCCGGTGCTGCCATTTCATATGCCCTTAGAAAGAAGGGTGGCGGCGGCTTGGACTTCTCTGCAGAGTCTTGCGGCAGTGAATAAGTCGCTACCAAAAAAATACCGTCCAGCCAGTGGCGACCCCTGCTACTTGTCTATGCACCCTACTCCAGAGTTTGGTGGTGCAGGCGGCTACGGCCCCAGCAAAGCAGGCTGCATACCCTGCTTCTCCTATATTGCACCGAAACTCTAGAACTCACTCCCTGCCACCCTTAGAGCTGAAACTTCCATCTATGTCTTCCGCAACAACCTCAAGGCCACTCTCCTCAACTAGCAAGTGGAGGACTGCCTCCTCCACTTCTGCCATGTATATTGTAATATAACACAAATGTAATATAACTATACTGCAACCTGTATATATATTGCTAATGACCATGTAACTAAGTAACTAAGCTTTGTACTGTAACAAGTGCCATGATGTCCTCTGGCTGTTGTGCGCTATATAAATATGAAAAAAACAAACAAACCATCCCGCCGGATAGGGACGACGAGCGCTTTGACGGTTGGGCAAAGAAAGGATTTTGTGGGTATGGCTTTGAAGGCAGCCAACTCTGTTTGTGCCCTGGCAAGATTCACTTCCACTCTGTGGAATTGTGTATCTTTGGTGGCTGAACATATTCCCGAAGAGGAGGTACTGGATGGTTTTCATGCCCTTGTTCAGGATGGCAAGGATGCGTTGTGTGAATCCGTTCAGTCGGGTCTGGACGTGGCAGACTGTGTCAGCCGGTCCATGACGGCGATCACTGTGATGCGCAGGTTTGCGTGGTTGAGGAAGTCTGGGTTTGCTCCTGATGTGCAGTCCCGGCTTCTGAACATGCCCTTGATGGTGACCATCTTTTTGGCAGCGAGGCTGACGAGAGCCTTGAGAGGTTGTAGACCTTCAAATCTGCAGCAAAGTCATTGAGCGCTGCAGTCCGTCAACCTCCGCCTTTTTGTCCTAGGGGACAGCAATGGAGGGGAGGTTCCTTTCGATACTACTCTTCCTTTGGTAGATCGAGGCGAGCTGCCAGTCAAAGGGGCCAACGTAGGAGTATCAGAGGTAGAAAACAAGGTACTCGAGGTGCCAAAGCCGCTCGGGCAGTTGCTTCTTTTCCCTCAGGCACTGCCGCAGCCGCTTCAGCTCAGTCATGAGGCCATGCCCCATGGTACGCCGGTGGGGGGGAAGGCTGGCGCAGAATCTTGTAGAATGGTGTGCCATTACTTCAGATGTGTGGGTTCTGGAGATCATAGCCCATGGCTTCTGTCTTCCTTTCCGGCAGAGGCCTCACGACAATCCACTGGGGATGCTCTTTGAAGAGTCAGGATCTGCTCCTTGCGCAGGAAATCAAATCCCTGCTGGAGAAAGGCGCCGTAGAACTGGTGTCTGTAGCGGAGAGGAACAAGGGATGGTATTCCTCCTATTTTTTGATTCCGAAAAAAGAAGGGGGATTGAGACCCATAATGGACTTGCATGGTTTGAACAACTCCTCAGTAAAGACAAGTTCAAGATGATTACTCTCTCAGGTCCTCCAGGCCCTTCAACTTCAGGACTGGTCGGTGTCGCTCGACCTCAAGGATGCTTACTTTCATGTGCCGATTTATCCCAAGCACAGGAGGTACCTGAGGTTCGCGGTTGGCGACTCGCATTTTCAGTTTTGGGTCATGCCGTTCGGATTGACCTCCGCCCGAGGGTCTTCACCAAGCTAATGGTGGTGGTGGTGGTGGCAGCGTATCTCAGGAAAGGGGGGATTCATATCTACCCCTACCTGGACGATTGGTTGATCAGGGCGCACTCTCCCGAGCAAGCCCTGGATCATCTGTCGGTCACCTGCCACTCCCTTCACAAGCTGGGTTTCTCCCTCAATTTAAAGAAGTCTCATTTGACACCTACCCAGCGGCTCCAGTACATCGGAGCAGTGGTCAACACATCCCTGGGGCAGAGTTTGCCTCCCCAGGTGAGGGCTCATCACATTTTGCAGGTGGTGGACAAGTTTCAACATGCCCAGAGTCTCCCGGCGTTCGAGTTCTTGAGGTTACTCAGCCTCATGGCATCCTGCATTCTACTGGTGCCAGAGGCCAGGCTGCGGATGGGATCTCTGCAGTGGGTTTTCAAGATGCAGTGGTCGCAGTCCTCCGGCAGGATGTCAGATCCCATTCAGGTGCTGCCCTCCAATTTGGGCTCCATTTTGGTTACCCTGGCCGGAAGTAATGATCGTGACGGATGCATCCCTCACGGGATGGGGAGCTCATGCCAACGAGTTGACAGTCAGCGGTCGTTGGTCTCTGTCGGAGTCCAGACTCCATAACAATCTGTTGGAGCTGAGGGCAGTCAGGCTAGCCCTGAAGGCTTTTCTGCCATCTGTGCGGGGGTGGAGGGGGAGAATGTCCTGATTCTGACGGACAATACAGTGGCCATGCACTACCTCAACAAAAAGGGGGGGGGCAGGGTCTCTCCCACTGTGCAGAGAGGCGATGCAGCTCTGGTTCTGGGCCATGCAGCAGGAAACTTCGATCTTGGCAGTTCATCTGGCCGGAGATGAAAATGAGGCGACGGACTCTCTGAGCAGGCAGAGCATGGTCTCTCACGAGTGGGAGCTGGCTAAGGAAGTTCTCTTGGATATCTTCACCGTTTGGGGGACCCCACAAGTGGAGCACTTCACCACCAGTGTCAACCGGAAGTGCGAAAGATTCTGCTCGCAAGGAATTTCCTCCAAGAGGAGCCTTAGGGGACGCGTTCATAGTGGAGTGGTCCTTCCCACTGCTGTATGCGTTTCCTCCAGTCCCCGTCATTCCGCAAGTGTTGCAGAGGTTGCGGTGGTTCGGTTCCCGAATGATCCTCATTGCTCCGGCATGGGCCAGAAGAGCGTGGTACCCAGACCTTCTCGACATGTCCAGCTGCCCTCCACGCCGTCCTCCCTACCGGGACGATCCCCTCTCACGGGAGGGGGGTCGGGTTCTCCATCCAGAGGTCAAGTCTCTCCGCCTTCATGCTTGGTATCTGAAAGTTTGAGGCATAAGGATAGGGTCCTCCCTGAACACGTGTTGGAGGTGTTGCGTTCGGCCAGAAAGCCTGCAACAAACTCCCTGTACCGTTGCTGTTGGAGAAAGTTCTGCGACTGGTGCAGGGTAAAGAATGTGGATCCATTTTCATGTGCCATTCCTGTGGTTCTGTCTTTTTTGCTTTCGTTAGCCCACAAGGCCCTGCAAGTGGGTACCATTAAGGATTACCTGGCGGCGCTGTCATATTTAAGCTCTCGTCGGAAGAGTATTCTTATTTTAAGATTCCTTTGATTTCTCAGTTTCTAAAAGGGCTAACTAATGTGCTTCCACCGTCACCTTTCCAGGTCCCGGGATGGGATTTGAACTTAGTTCTAAAGTTCCAATGGGAGGTCCGTTTGAGCCCTTACATTCTTGTCCATTGAGAATGTTGTCTTTTAATACTGTATTTTTAGTTGCGGTTATTTCCGCTCGCAGCGTGAGTGAGTTGCAGGCACTTTCCGCCAAACCACCTTTCATGGCGTTCCATAAGGACAGGGTTGTCCTTAGGGTTCTTCCTTCTTTTCTTCTGAATGTTGTGTCGGAATTTCATTTGAAAAAACAAAGAGGTGATGGCTGGAAGGTTTAGACTTAATCTTAACCACTGGCAGTGCTCTGGGCAACCCTCCAGACCACCGTTCTTCGCCTGCCAAGCCATTACAGAAGGGAAAGACCATATGCAAATCAGGCTTGGCCCCACCCCAATAGGGGCAGTCCAGCCCGAACTGCTAGGCCACATCCCTTCTGCACGAGACCAAAAGCATCCCCAAACATGTTTCGCCCTTGTTGGGGCTCATCAGTGAGGAGTAGCTTGGGTCTCTAGGCCCAGCAGGCACGGGACCCACGTCTGGAATTTCATTTGAGCCAGAAAGTAATTCTTCTGGCGTTTTATCCTCCTCCACATCCTGGTAAGGAAGAGGAGAGGCTCCATAGGTTGGATCCTAGGAGAGCTTTAAGTTTCTACATCTCACGGATTTCCCGGGTAGGAGTGGACGATCAGCTCTTTGTTGTATACGCTGGAAGGTGTTTAGGTCAAGCTGTTTCTAAGCAGACCTTGTCCCTTTGGATCATCTTGACAATCTCTGAATGCTATCGTCTCGCGGGTAAGGACCCTCTGGTAGGCTTACGGGCCCATTCTACTAGGGGTGTGGCTGCCTCTACTGCTTCTGCTCTGTTTCCATTCGTAAGATATGTGAAGCAGCCACATGGGCCTCTGTCAATACTTTTGTAAGACACTACTCCCTGGATTCTATCCATGGGCAAGATTTAGCCTTTGGTAAGGCGGTCCTCTATTCTGCAATTTGATTGGGCATTCTAAAATTATAAATTATTTTCCCACCTCCATATGTTGGTACTCCTTTGGGAGTCTGTCATAGATGTGGAATATGTCAGAGGACACAATTGCTTCGAAGAACAAGTTACTTTTTTACCTGGTAACGTACTTTCGATGGGATGTTCCTCCGACGTATTCTACATCACACCCTCCCAGCCTTCAAGGCTTTCTGTAGTCATACTGGCAGAAGATTGGTGCCACACGTTCTGGGAAAAAACTCCAACTGAGGCTATGGGCGTCGTGCGTCCTACATATAACATCCGGTGACGCAGGACGCAGACACCGAAAACTTTCCGAAGCAGCACAGCTGTAGTGATTACTGTCATAGATGTGGAATACGTCGGAGGAACATCCCATCGAAACAACTTTACCAGGTAAGAAAGTAACTTGTTCTTTTGTACTGGAGTGGGGTGTTCATAATCACAAAATAAGAACCCTCAAGCACTGCCATTCAAGTGAATGCAAAGTGTGCAAAACGAAATTTCCCATTTATTTACTTGCATCCCAAAACGATTTTCCCAAAGCACTGCATTTCATGCAAATGAAGCCCAAAACGATTTTCCAATGAGTCCCTTTCCATGACTTTGCCTTTCAATTAAAAAACCCCAAGTGATTTTTTTTATTGTCTATTTGTCAAACTCTGCCTTTTATTAAAAAGGCAAACAATGTTGCTACTGTATTCCCACTCCCTATACCTTGCCTTCAAATTAAGGGGTCCTAGTGTATTGTCTTCATGATGTTACTTTACTCTGGTCTGATTTCACATATAGCTCCTCTGTCCAGTGGTGTATGCAGACATCCTTCCACCACATCAGTGTGAGGGTACATTTGATACAGTTGTCTGAGTGACGTGTCTAGTATTGTCTATGCAGTATTGGGAAGATACCTGGTGTCACAAAAAGTGCTCTTACTTTTCTTACAGTATGACGGAGGTGAGGGGGCGGGCACTAGAGATGACGCATACATCTGCCTCTCTACACCTTGCCGGTAGTTTTCCTCTCAAGACGATTGAATTTCCTCTTTCAAACAATCATAATCTCCTTAATGAGGGATGTGATTCAAATCCCTCATTGGGCCTGATTCAAATAACAATAAGTTGGGGACACAGCTCTAGAAAACCACAGCTAAAATGATGGTGGTCTCCCTCTCACTGTGCTTAGAGAGGCATCAGCTTCACCTCACTGATGATCCCCAACAAGGGTGAAACACGTGTATGGGGTTGCTGGTGGTACTCTTGTTCAGGTTGGAATTGCCATTGCATTTCGGTGCTGGACTGCCCCTGGGCAGGACAAAGACTGATATGCAAATGGATATTTCCCATCTGTGAAAGGCACAGTGAGAAAAAGCAGTGGCTGCGAACTCTCAAGTGGTTAATAACCACTGAACAGGTTATCAGGCCTTGTTCTGTCGAGAGAGGGGCGCCCGCTACCTTTGCAAACTAAATTTCAAGGAACCTGGGATTGGTAACCCTAGGTCTCCTGGGGGCAACCAGACGTGGTCTCCCTCTCACTGTGCTTAGAGAGGCATCAGCTTCACCTCACTGATGATCCCCAACAAGGGTGAAACACGTGTATGGGGTTGCTGGTGGTACTCTTGTTCAGGTAGGAATTGCCATTGCATTTCGGTGCTGGACTGCCCCTGGGCAGGACAAAGACTGATATGCAAATGTATATTTCCCATCTGTGAAAGGCACAGTGAGTAAAAGCAGTGGCTGCGAACTCTCAAGTGGTTAATAACCACTGAACAGGTTATCAGGCCTTGTTCTGTCGAGAGAGGGGCGCCCGCTACCTTTGCAAACTAAATTTCAAGGAACCTGGGATTGGTAACCCTAGGTCTCCTGGGGGCAACCAGACGTGGTCTCCCTCTCACTGTGCTTAGAGAGGCATCAGCTTCACCTCACTGATGATCCCCCAACAAGGGTGAAACACGTGTATGGGGTTGCTGGTGGTACTCTTGTTCAGGTAGGAATTGCCATTGCATTTTGGTGCTGGACTGCCCCTGGGCAGGACAAAGACTGATATGCAAATGGATATTTCCCATCTGTGAAAGGCACAGTGAGTAAAAGCAGTGGCTGCGAACTCTCAAGTGGTTAATAACCACTGAACAGGTTATCAGGCCTTGTTCTGTCGAGAGAGGGGCGCCCGCTACCTTTGCAAACTAAATTTCAAGGAACCTGGGATTGGTAACCCTAGGTCTCCTGGGGGCAACCAGACGTGGTCTCCCTCTCACTGTGCTTAGAGAGGCATCAGCTTCACCTCACTGATGATCCCCAACAAGGGTGAAACACCTGTATGGGGTTGCTGGTGGTACTCTTGTTCAGGTTGGAATTGCCATTGCATTTCGGTGCTGGACTGCCCCTGGGCAGGACAAAGACTGATATGCAAATGGATATTTCCCATCTGTGAAAGGCACAGTGAGTAAAAGCAGTGGCTGCAAACTCTCAAGTGGTTAATAACCACTGAACAGGTTATCAGGCCTTGTTCTGTCGAGAGAGGGGTGCCCGCTACCTTTGCAAACTAAATTTCAAGGAACCTGGGATTGGTAACCCTAGGTCTCCTGGGGGCAACCAGACGTGGTCTCCCTCTCACTGTGCTTAGAGAGGCATCAGCTTCACCTCACTGATGATCCCCAACAAGGGTGAAACACGTGTATGGGGTTGCTGGTGGTACTCTTGTTCAGGTTGGAATTGCCATTGCATTTCGGTGCTGGACTGCCCCTGGGCAGGACAAAGACTGATATGCAAATGGATATTTCCCATCTGTGAAAGGCACAGTGAGTAAAAGCAGTGGCTGCGAACTCTCAAGTGGTTAATAACCACTGAACAGGTTATCAGGCCTTGTTCTGTCGAGAGAGGGGCGCCCGCTACCTTTGCAAACTAAATTTCAAGGAACCTGGGATTGGTAACCCTAGGTCTCCTGGGGGCAACCAGACGTGGTCTCCCTCTCACTGTGCTTAGAGAGGCATCAGCTTCACCTCACTGATGATCCCCAACAAGGGTGAAACACTTGTATGGGGTTGCTGGTGGTACTCTTGTTCAGGTTGGAATTGCCATTGCATTTCGGTGCTGGACTGCCCCTGGGCAGGACAAAGACTGATATGCAAATGGATATTTCCCATCTGTGAAAGGCACAGTGAGTAAAAGCAGTGGCTGCGAACTCTCAAGTGGTTAATAACCACTGAACAGGTTATCAAGTCTGTTCTTGCGAGAGAGGGGCGCCCGCTACCTTTGCAAACCACAGCTAAAATGATGTTTAAAACATTGCATCACATAATAGACCATCTCTTCTTGATTTATTTGAAAATTTGTTTTATTTAAAAACTATATGATTTAGTCCAAACTTTCTTCGGTTTTTGCTCGACAGATGTGCCAGTCTGTAATGTCCCACTTCTACACACCAATGGCCCTTTGCACGCTTGTATTTGCCCTCCTCACTCACTTGGTCCCCCTAACATAATGACTTATACCACATGCACATGTAGGGCAGCCTTTTACGACAATGCTTCCTCTGTATGGCTACAGTGGTAAAGTGATTCTGGTACTATAGCCATTAACTAAACAAATACAAGAATCCAAATTTGCCCTTTTGTGCATTTTCTTTTGTCGTCGTCTTGTAATAAATGCTGGTGTTGCTCTTCCACGAATTCTGGGCCCTACTGTTTTTAGCCAAATGGTTATGCATAACTAGGGGGGATTCCGTTGAACTGCGTCATTGACGCAGATAATTCTTCATCCAGATAAGACTTGAAAGTTAAACGGTTGGGATTAATAAATTGATTTGGTGGCAGCCAGAAACGATTGTTTAATATGGTCATGTTTCCTTTCCTTTATCCCCAGGGGCCAACGCAGCGGCATGTTCAAATAATCATGGAGAAGCTGTTGAGGACAGTGAATAGAACAGTAATTTCCATGGGGCGAGATTCAGAACTCATTGTAAGTGATGGCAACTTTGCCATAGACTAACTCTTTGGGTCGGTGGTGTGACTCGTGTGCTCTTCCACACCATAATTATTATTCTGTGCGATCATTTGTTGGCTAATGCTCTATGCACACGTGTGAATGCTCCCTTCTCAGCATGCACTATATTCAATCACAGACCATAGTGACATTTCTAGATTTAGAAATAGGCAGCTAGATTCCCTGTCAAGGAGTTCGCTGTAGGCTGTCAACTGTAATTAATAAAAGGTTCTTCATGTACCTTCAAATAACGCATGTGTGCGAAACATGAATTGCGAGAGTAGTTTATTTTTCTGCACCAACATGAAGGGGAATTTCCGATCACACAGGGATAGAACCACTGCTGATATTGTGCAACTTTCAATGGAAGAATCCAGTAGAACATGTAGCGCTCAACAGAGATAACATCCCTTCCACAAAATGAAAGTGCCATCTGTTTTGATAGTAAAATAGTTCAAGCCATCAATTATTTTTCCTCATCCTGTTCTCATTAGTTTGATAGCACAGAAAATGAGTGAATATTCATGTGTTCCTTAGACATACGAATCAGACATTGATATAATTGCCTGCGCATTAAACACCATGATGCAGGCATTGTTTTGATATAATGTAGGATCACTGAAAAATGGATTTAAAGGGCTAGACCTATCATGAAAGTGATTTGCTTACGTCTGGGTTTAAATGTCCTCATTATAAAATCAAATGAAAACAGCTAAAAATAACTGCTCCTGGTCTACGACTTCACTATATATTTTAATAAAAAATTACATCAATTTTTAATACATCAGATTTTTGGAAACTGCGCATAACCCAAGCATTTAATAGCCTGAAAAGTAAAATAATAATCCCTTGAGGATGCAAGAAAAACAAACAGCAAATGAAAAGACGCTTTATGTATATGATAATTAATTTTTGAGAAATCTGCACACAGGATGGCCCTACAGCAACTTAACCCTCCCAACTCCAGCTGAACTGACCAACTTTGCAAACCTGCAGCTCTTGGACTGGAAGCCCTCACAATGGCAGCACTCTGATTAGTAGAGCAGGCTCATGCTTCATTCGTTCGGGCTATTAGGTGGCACTGAAAGTGCTACCTTTGACAAAACTATTGCCATTAAAATAAGAGCTTCAAATATAGGCTTTGAATGAGGGTCTGTGATGCTTTTCCAATGCAGATGACATTTGAAGAGAGATAAACAGTTGTTAGGTTATTGAATCCCTCCCGTACCCTAGCCGTTCTAATCCCTATGGCTAATCCCACCCATTCCTGCCCAACTCTGAACTCTTCAGCTCTTTGTGCTCTTCCATGGAGGCAGCCATTTTGGATGACTTTCTCTAAGGAAGCTCTCTGGAAAAAAGCTGAAAGTAGCAGCCATCTTTGAATAGGAAAGATACCATGCATCTTCCAAATAAAAAGATACATTGAATCATGGGAGTATATTGTTCCTTTTTTAAATAACTAAATTAATGTACAATACTTTTGACAGCAGTAATTATTTGTCCTTTCTGCATTTAATTTCCTTGTTATTTGTAATATAGCTAGGGCTGTTGGTTATCCTTTTTAAATCAGTTTTAATATGTCTCAATGTCTTGCAGCACAAAATCGGCATTGTTGTGATACATGTCATGTAGTGCTGAAACCCTTACTGGCTAAATGATTGCCTCTGTTAGCTGAGAAGGGTCATGCAGATGTTTGCCCCGCGTGGTCCTGCAATCCGACAGGTTGTGCCCGGCTTCACACACAAATTGTCTGGCTCACCCCACCTCTATTTTCGTACTTCAATGCATTCCCTTCCTGTTGTTTTCCTTCCCCACCGCTTTTAAACCAACTGTAAAGTGTTCAAATAAGAAACTTGCAATAAGACATGAAACCCCACAGTGATCACATTGAGAGGATCTCAGGGTCTTTAACTGTCCTCTGTGTGTTCGTGGGATTTTGCCCACATTCAGGATTTCTAGCTCCCCGCTGCTGGAATGCAATGCGCTGTCGACAACGCGGCGCATGCCAGCAGCGTGGAGCTAGAAATCCAAAGTGTGAGAAAAATTCCACAAACACACAGAGAACAGTGCTCATAGATTTCCGTCTGTGTTTGCAAGATTTTATACACATCACATTGTAAACTGAAATGACAAATATATAAATATTTATGTGAACCAAAAATAGTATGACAGTAACTTTGTTTTCCCTATTTGGAATGGAAGAATACAAGTATATGAATGCAGAATGATGTCCACCTAAGCAAAATCTTCTGTGCGTTATGCAGCTTTTGAGTCAAGTCATAAAGACACAAAAGCAAAACTGTTTGTTAATGCTATCTGTTAGTAAACATGAGCCTGATTTGAAAACATGTGTTTCAATGGGAAAATCAATGTCAATGCTTGCAGAGTAAATTAACTGGTTGTAGACGTGCCTTCTTACCGCTTGGGAACTGTCATTTTAACATTTCACCTGCTTGAGAAATGGTAAGCAAGCATTTCTGTTGGTTTAGTGCGATTTCGACCCTGCTAGGTGGCTCCCCTTTTCTCAGCACGTTTGTCGGCTAGGGCGGCTTTTCACTTGTTCTAAATCGCAAAGACCACATAACAGAGATGCACGGTGTGGCTGTTGAGTAGTGCAGGTAGGGCACGGCAGCCCCCGGGACATGTTTGCAAGTTACACTGGATTTTGGGCCTCATTGATTAGCCACCTTCTTGATCGAAACATAATAGAGCTTAAATGTTCATCTTCCCTTCGCCACCCGGTGAGCAAGGTGTGCCCCCTGCCAGGTGACTCTGAGAATCCAACGAAGACATGAGGTTGAACATTTTTTGTGTCTACACTTGAAGATGCCGGAGACTGGAACTCTCCTCCACAGTACAGTAGAATAGAATGCCAGTAAGTGTGTGGGCTCAGCTCCCAGAAAGTATTTACGATCAACCAAAGGTGGTTACTTGGTCATTCTGTGATGAAACGACCTGCACTAACAAACTGGGTTGAGTTTGCACGTCTCCCAGTAACCCCAATCTTATTGGCTTGCTTGTGCAGCAGTGGTCTCTGGTGTAACGCTTTCCTGGAAGGGACACTGTTGAAGAAGGCGCTACATGCATCTTGTTTTGTCCTTGGCAGGAGAACACTCAGAATCTCAGGTTTGCTTTTGTTCCAGTCAGCCGGCATGGCTGGCCAACCTGGAGGTTTGCCAGCATTTTAGGCACATGTCGAACCCACTTAACACCAGCGCAGGAATGTCCCACACTATCTCTGCCCCTTTGCTGCTGCTCCAAGGCTGCACCCTGATAAGTGGACATACATAGATTAAGGACAACCAACATTAGACATTTTTAAGTGCAGGTGGGCAGTACGTCCAGCTGTGCTTAGGAGGTGACCGTGATGGGTTAAGTGCTAGAGCGGAGGCAGAGGAAGTGCGCGACAGAGGCAGGTTAGAGTCGAGGGAAACATTTTAGCTTTGCTAGCTAGGGTAGAGAGCTGGGTTGAGGGAATGCTGCTGACTGGGAACAGAATGCAATCTATAGGTCACTTGTTTGAATCCCATTGAGGTGGAATCTGGATTTCATCCATCCATGATTGACCAGAATTAGGACAATTCCGTTTTGGGATTTTTCTTTCTTTTTAGTAGCGCCGAGCTGAAACCTATGTTTTTCTTGCAGGATCAGCGATAAATGCTCTTTTGGTAGTTAACTTAATTTGCAGCCAAGCAGAGCCCAGAACTGATTACTTGAAGTTGTGGGCACTTCTTGTTTTCGTGCATTTTGTTGCTTCTCTTTGGATTGTGTGAGTACCGTATGTTGGAGTTGACACAACGCTTGTAGGTGTTTGGTTACTTGCCCACCCATTCATTGATCAGGGGTATAAAGTATTGGGCATTTCGGAGGCACTGCTATTAGATGCACACAATAGACCAAACTGTTGGCATTGCCAATGCTTATTTTGTATTAGTTTACCCCTATTTTCACTAAATGGGAAGGTTCATTCTCCTAATTGGCCTTTTGGGGCGCACTATGACCAAATATAGCGCCATGTTCTATGTTCACAAGCCCTAGTGCTTCACATGAAATTATCACATACTAGTTTACTTTCCATTTGTTACAGAATGAACATGTGAATTCATTTTGCCAGGCCTAGATAATGTCAGTAAACAATTGTTTAACAATATTGAACAGTAGACTATCAAGTGATGGCTAGTGTTCACTACTCAGTTCTTCACATCTTTAGATGGTTGAAGAGGAAAGATGCACAGTTTTTTCTGTTTCAATGGCTTCTGGCCATGTGTATCTTAAATGAAAATGGTTTCTGTGATTGATCCATACAAGTGGTATAAATCTTCTATTGTGCACTCATGTATATTTGAGTCCTATTTTTTACCCTCTTAGTTTCTCAGCACTGTCCGTGAGCATGTTTAGAACGGTGTTCAGTCATAATATCGAATAAATGTAGAAAAAAAATCGAATTCTTTATTTTTTTATTTATATATTTTTTGGGGGTTTCGTGAGTAAAATAAGGTAAAAAAAAGGGGGAGGGGGTTGCGGGGGGAACACCCCTTTTTGAATAAAAAACGTGAAAAAGAAATTCGATTTTTTTTTTCGACATTATTTTTTCAAAATTATGACTTTCGGCATTTCTGTATTCAATATTATCACTATAAACCGTTTAGAACAACCCACAACACTTCAGTAGTCTGCCATATTAAAACTGTAGCCGCTATCATGCTGCACCAATATTCTCAAACCAGGCCTAAAAATCTCACCATCTACCGGTCGCATATTTTAGTTCTGCTGTTAAGCCTAATGCATCATGGTGTCTCTGGGTATTTTCAGATTAATGCTGATGTCCCCAAATACTATTTACACCCCTACAGTGCTATGGAATTCACAGCTATTGTAAATGTTATCCTTGTGGATAAGCAATTTAAAGTAAACTTTGAGAAATGCATTTGTATTTTGCGGTTTCAAATTATTTTCATGAACTCCAGTGCCCTCATTGAGACGGTAAAAGTGTTTTATATTTGCTTCACTATGCTCTGGCATGTCACTGTATGGCCACTTTGTAACACTTGTTTGATCAGAGGCATTAGGTGCTTCATGGGGTGTTTGTTCATGAGGCAGCCGAACACCTGGCATGTGACTTTTTCAGTTAGCAAGGGTTTACAGTTCTACTTTGGTTGGATTCTTAACAAGGTCAGAGGCAAGCAAATAATATACTGAAGCATCAGTCACACACAGCATCTGCCACCCAAAAACTTTAATCTATCAATGCGTTTAACGATGAAAAGTGCTTTGTCAAAACAGTGTTCGTACATTAATTTACTATGTATATAGAAAAAACTGTCAGTGAAGTCGCCATAACACAAAAAACATTAGATGAAACAAACGTGAAATGGATGGAATGCAGAATGGCTTTTAAGCCTGAATGAGTTAATTTTGACAACACCATGCACACATACCAGCTGTATTTTACCTACTTCCAGAAAAGCACAAAATCTGTACACTTCCACCGCTCATTTCAGGCATGGGTCCCATTACAGTGAAGATAACTGAATTCATAGATAATTTTTTACAGCAACTAAAGACTGCACTAACATCAGTAGGTTAAGTGACGTCAATTGTCTGGGGGATATAATCTTAGCTACGTTAGATGCCAAAGCTTTGTATAACTCCATCAGACACACACAAGTACTACAGCAAGGGTCTGCAACTGGTGGTTTCTTCATATTGTAAGGAACACATGGTGGCAATAGTAAGACAGGCACAAGTGACCACAGTTTGTGTGTTTATTGAACTTACACAAGGGTGTCTCAAATTCCCATCTAAACCTAAATCTACAGATGGGAGCAAGCTAATAATAATGCAGTCTCAGTGGAGTCCTGTCAAATGAAAAGGACCTATACTAAAAAACCCATTGCTAATCCTTACCACTAATTTACAAATAATGTGGGGTAATGTTCATGTAAAAGAAAGTAGTGTTCACAAAATGATAGGTCAGGATGCTCGGCCTCCCTTCCCCACGTTTTCAGCACGGGGCAGGGCGGTCACTCGAGCAAAGCATACACTCTGGCTTCTGCGGTACGAGGATGCAGCTCAGTTTCCACAGTTCAAGAGCTTCTGTGTTCAGGCCTGTTTAATTCTTGCAAGTCTCTTGACTCAGAGGGTCTGCTACACAAAACAATAAGGAAACGTTCTTTCCCCTTCAGTATTTCGCATGTACACAGTTTAGGTGTTCACCCTGGATCCCCCTCAGCCGGACTCGGATCCCTTCAAAGCAAAAGTTTAACTCAAAAGATCCAGGTTGGATCTCCCTCTGCCGGGCTCAGATTCTGCTCAATTGGTCTCCCTCATCTGGGTTCAGACCAATGGCGATGTACTTTAAACTATTGAAGACTTTCGAATGTGCACAGGGTTTAGCTTGACCCGCTGCATGACCACTTCGATCTCAATCTTCCTTTTCTTACACTCAGGAACTAAACAGAGACTTTCGAATGAACGCCCGCGTGTCGCCGGACCTCTCTGTATATGGTATCTTGGCTTGACCAATTACTCTGGTTAGTTTCCAATTATATTTGTGTCCCGCATTGCCAATGCCTTTCACACTGTTCTCGTTATACAAAGTTGCTGCTTGCAACCTTGATTCAAAATACAAGCTGGTTTGGTATCAGTCTCTCTGACCCACTGGCTGTGCTGTCTTTTCTGACGTCGCTTTGTTGTAGGAGCCAAGGACAGTACCACGGCAGCAGTCACCCCTCCCCACCTGGGTTATCTACGTGGGAGAGCCCGGGTACTTCCAACACACTACACAGGTTTGCTCGGCCTTCGTTACTGGTCTTCGGTTTTTTACGTTCCAAGGTTAACGAAAGTAAGTCTTTAGAGTCCAAGGGTACTTCCCTCCTTGTGACCGTCGTTTTTCTCCTTGTATTGACCTGCCATCTTGCAACTGCAGTCTCCTCGTGTGTTTTGCCTTGCTCAGAGTGTGCTTGCGTGCTCCGCCTTTTATCCACGTGGGGAAGTGTGATGGAAGTCAGGTGTGTATAATGAGCCGTAATTGCCTGGCCTTGCCTGACCATGGTGTGGGGACATATCAGGTGTATGGCTCTGGTGTTAGTTTGTTGTTACTCATGGTTGCTGTCCATGAGAAAGTGTTTGTGTCAGGAAAAGAGGGGGTGGGGGTTTGAGTTCCCAGGTATCCTACCTGGTAGGATGTGGAAATGTGTCATAAGGAAGGGAATACCACGTCTCACACTTTCTGGTCCCACTTCCACTCCCTGAAGACCCCTCATCCAGGTGATCCTCCCGAACTGGTCCACCCCCAGGAACTGGATTCAAAAGCGATGGGCGTGTCCTGCCCAACTGGATGACAGATCCCCGGGGACTAGCGGGTGAGACACCTTCAGGTTTCTCACAATATGTTCTGGACTACACTTCCCATGATACCTCGCAATTAATGATGCTGTCTGGAGCTGATAGTATTTGTAGTTGACCATATCTGTATAGCCAAAGGTTGCAGACATGTCGACTACAAGCAGTGCTTCCTTTTCTTGACACAAGGCATGTATCCTTTCTCCAGCACACCAACCTATTCTGTGCCATGATCAAATGTACCTTTTCATATTACAGTCTTAATCTCTTGAATTATTTCTACTGTCATGAGCATGGGACGGCAATGGGTATAAAATATGTGTCTATGTTTGAAAATCTCCTTATAGGATATTTCACACATAATCATACCTGCTACAGTTTACCAACAGGAATTCCTCTGAGAAAATAACACTTTGGGTGTGCTTTAATGGTGAGAATGTTCTAATCTGTGAAGGCACATAAGAAGCACTTGTTACTATTGACCATCTGAATGCAAAAGATTGTCATTTGGAAATCGCCTTGAAAATAAATGCGGATAGGGTAATTTACTTGCATTTTGAAACTATTCACACAGCATACCTAATTAATAGCAACATGTAGAGAACATCCACAGCTTCCACTTCTGTGCTCTAGAGTCTGGGGCACACCCAAGGAATATGTTTAATAGCTTTCCATACCGGGGCCTCCTGAGGATGAAAGGCAACTGTACTACAGAAAAGGATTACAAGATACAATCTGCAGAAACATTAAGATGCTTTAATCATCCGGGGCAAAATGATGCTAATCTAAGGACAGCAGGTGAGGAAGTGGCACATCATTGATAGAAAAGATATATTACTCCCCAAACAACTTAAAGGATAACGCTCATAATGATAACGAATATCAGATTATCTGATTTAATACCACTTTTCTGAACAGCCAAAAAACAAATATCTTGGCTTTGAGTGACACTGGCATATCCTTGCACATGAGAATGATTGATTATTGTAGAAGCACGACATTAAGGAAGAATATCTGCCTGAGTGAGGTTAGACCCATTCCCAGTAATCACCATAGTTGTTTACTTCCCAAAACGTTTGCCCTTCTCATTTACAGTGCTTGCCAGGTGAGCACATTTAGATTAAGTAATGCGCATTTCGATTGAACACCATGAAAAGTAACACAATATGGACATTCATTAACTGTCAAACAAGCTATACAAGATATATGGTCTATATCCTCCACTGTCTCTGTGAACGGATTTATGTGGGAAGTATAAGCATATGGTGAGAACGATGGCACTGTTGGCAGCGATTAAACATGGAGACATAAGCTAACCAGCTGCAATTTATTCTGTAGATTTAAATGTGGTTGAATTGCACAGTGTGAGACTACTTTGGTCTCCAACATATTGCAAAGAAGCAATGCAGGGGATGCTGGGAGTGCAGATATATCTGGTCTTAGATTAGCGTGGCAGCATGTTTACAGAGGCATCGAGAGATGCATGTGCGCCTACTTCACTAAACATTGTGTCTGCAATTCAATTTTTTTCCAATTTTCTGTCTCGATCTCTAGTTTTGCTCTTCCTCTTCTGTCATTCTAGGGCCCCCTTGTCCTTTCCCACTTGTTATTTTCATCCTTTTCGTTGGATCTGTATTTGTTCGTTTTTAAGTAACTGCCATTGTTTTTTCCTTGAACTCTTGCACAGATTTGCTTGGATGCTGGATCCAATGTACCATGGGGTTTGGATGAAACACTACCTTTACAAACTGTCTTTACAGATTAAAGTTTTCTAGTGCCTATCTCTGTGTGCTGTGGATTTGTTTGATACATTTACCTCCATAATGTCCAGTCTATGCAGCATCCCCATAGCTGGCGCAGGGCTTGCTCGCCCTGCTCATGTTAACCTTCTCCCCCTGGGTGGGCCGAATCATCACACTGGCTACACATTCGTGGACTAGCAGATTATATGACTAAATGCAGCTGCAAACACATTGAAATATCTCATGTAATAGTGGGTAAAATCCATACCCTTATTTGCTGCATGCCCCTTTCAATTCGGTCCCGTTACCCTTTTTACTCTCCGTGGAGCAGGGTATTGTGATTAACTGAAATCGTGATTTGGTGAAATGAAAGTGTACGTAGACATTGAGCATGGGTGTCTTCATAGGGATAGATATCTGTATATTAATGTTCAGATCGATGTGAATATTAGGGTGCTTGGACATATATCTTATCATGTCAACATATGTACTGTTTACTTTGAAAGATCTTGAGTGTATGCTTGTGCACGCCTTTTTATAGCGCACTTTGATTTTGCATTAATTTTGCGTTCTATTTCGATGAGAGAATGGCAAATGAGAAACGATGAATGAGACGAGCACCGTACGTATTTTGACAACAATGTCCTCATGCACTTCAATCCAACCCTTCCTGATTCTGGAAACACTACAGTATTGTTAAGATCACATAGAGCAGTATAATCCTTTTCTAGAGATAGATAATACGAAAAGAAATCGGAAATCACTTTCAAAGAAGAATATTACATTTTCAAAAACCAATATAGATGTTGCTTTTCATGTTTTTTTTCGCTGTATCTTTAAATCAAACGAAAGGAAATTGTATATGGCAAAACATGATTACTTTTGTTACACCACGCAAACAATTGAAAGCAAAATGCATTGTCCCAAATGCATAGTTGCATTGGCTCATTTTTCTTCATTTCGAAATGTTCAATGTTTTGCTTGCTTTCCTACATGATGATGTGAACTTTGGAAAAATCATTCCTGAATACCTTTTCCATCAATGAAAATAGTTGCCCATCTTATTATTGTTAATGTTCTGTTTTTGTAACCTGACATTGTGTAAAAGTTGTTTTTTTTATATTGATGACTCCTACGCGTGAGTAAAATGATTATTGGCACAAGGCATTCATTATTGACTCGCTCTTAACCTGTCAGAATGTTTAGAATGCAGTTAACCTCTTTTATAGCCCTCAAAACTGTTACTGTTGTAACATTACTATTACCACAATGTGCTTAAATGTCTATTAAATGACAGCAAAGGATAACTGTTGCTCAGGATAATTGCCCCTTCCTGACTCTGGAAGCAAACAATTATCCCTTAATAATGAACTGGTCTTCTCCTTGAGTTATTGATACTCTGCACTGTTGGGGTTTTGTTGAGTAGTGTGGACTCCAAAATGGTCACTTCTTTAGACTAATTTGAAGATACAAAACCATATAAAAGCCCAAATGAAGGTTCTTGAAAATTGAGTCATGTTGTTTCACTGCACAAACATTTGAAAACAAAAAGGAATGTCCCAATTATATCAATACATTATACACAAAACAGGAGCCTACAGACTACCCCTTGACAATAATTACTACAGTGAACTTGGTGATGAATCCACTGTTGGGTTCAAAAATGTTCTGAAACAAATGGTCAACTCTATGCCCAACAATATCGGTGGTCATATTCAAACCAGATAAAAGACCACCACCTGGGGGGTTATACTTACTACTGAAAATCCATAAACTGGGTAATCCAGGCTGTCCAGACATCGCTGGCATTAACACATTAATGAAAGCAATATCTGGATACAGTGAGTCTATCTTAAATAACCTCTGGTAATGGACACAAAAAGCTTTGTACAGAATACAAGACACGTGCTCAGGAAGATGTGAGAGGTAGGATGTATAATGCTGCCTGCCGGAGATCCCTGTAAAAAACATCCAACAATATAGACCCCCCAGTCAGAGCAATTGTGGACCTCATGAGTCATACTCACACACAAAAACTATTGTTTCAATGCACATCACTTCCTACAAAACACTGGACTGGCCATGCGCATGCAAATGATGCCACAAAATGCAAAGCAGTTTATGGCAGACCTTGAGAAACTGTTCCTAAAACAAAAATCTCGAAACTACGAACATACTTGAATACTGTTAAAATGGATTTCTAGAATCTGCCCTGGTGGACAGGATTTGGGAGGCCACCCTAGTTATAGTGAACAGGGGTACTCAGAGGTTAGCCAAAATGCAATCCATGTAAACGCGGACAGCAGTCAAGGTCATTCTCAGGAGAGTGTGAGTAGAGTCAGGGGTCCACACTGAGTCCACACTCTGAAGCAGACAATGATTCGATTTTTGCAGGAATGTATAAAAATAGTTATTTATTCTAGGCACTAAATACACATTAAGAACATGAAGCAAGCAGATGATAATATCTCACAACACCCAATAATAAACCTGTATACAGTCACCATACATTCTTAAAATGCGCTCAAATCAACAAAGGAGTTAAATAAAGTGATGCAGTACCAATGGAACCAAGTCACAAGGGATATCCCTAGCTTCAGCAGTCCAACCCCTAAGAAGAATGTGGCTGTTAAGACCCGCTGCCAGGGGCAGTCCCTTTGAAGGTAAAGATGATCCAGATAGCCCACACAGTAGAAGAAGAATTCTTCATACTGTTGGAACTCTCTGAAGTTCAAGTTAATTAACAGAGAGGTCTAGCAGTCGGAAGAGGGGATACACCCATGACTCACCAGCTGTGGAGAACAAATGACACACTGTCAGTGACTTTGTACACGTATGCTGCAAACCCCAGCCCCCACTGGAACCAAGACCCACCTGGAAAAGAGTAATGCAATGGTAACCAGTCAGTCTAGGGGGGCGATGAAATGTCCCCAAGGTCCCAGCACTGGATTCCTAAGACAAGAACCAAAATGGTAAGGATCTAATCAGGACAGAAACAGGGAGCTAATTACAATAAAGGAAGTCTTTTTTTTACCACAACTCCAGTCTGTAGGCAGATGGTACGATTCCCAGTTGTTTGGTGTAATGTTCCGTAAGATATGAGAGGAAAAGTCAATCCAGGAACCTTCCCCACGGCACGAGGACACCTAGGTAGTCCAAGTTCAATTACCCACCTATCCCGACAGAACGAGGACGCCTAGAGCACCAACAGCAAGTGTCTCTAGTCCAAGGTGCTTGAGCCCAAGGTCAGTGAAAAAAAAGTTTATTTTATTCCAGTGAAGGATAATTGGTGCAGTCCTTAATCTTTCCTGGTCTGTACTTGTGCTAGCTGTGTAGTATCCGCGCGCGAGGCAGAAAGAGTCCGGGAAACAATCCGAGTTGGTCAACGTGCAGGCAGAATGTTTTAGTTCAGAAACCAAAATAGGCAACAGCAGCAGGTAAAGGAAGCAGGAGGCGAACACAAACAGGAAGAAAAACAACTGAAGGAAGGATCAAAGAACAAGACGGAACATGATACGAGATACAGGGATAGGCTTTAACAGAGACTAGTAGCTAAAACGTGAGCAAAAAACGTGTCAGAACTTCAATCAGAAGCGCCCGTCAGCTGCTGAATTCAGGATTAAGTAACCCGACATACACGTCTGAGTAACGTGGCCACAGCTGTAGAAGAACTTTCAGGTTTCCGTCGTGGCTGTTTAAGCGTAGGGGGTTGCCATGACGACCTGTACTGGGATAGGAAAGGAGAGTGCCTTCTACGCAGGGAACGTCTGTAATTCCCTACAGTTCTGTACCTTGCTGATTGAACACGTACATGACACCTAGCAGGGACGATCCTTCGTGGGTGTATGTCTTTACCCTGATTCCTGACAGTGACCTTGTGCCCAAAAGTCACAGGAACCACAATGCTTCCCCCCCAGAATGCATCTGTAGTAGGTAAGTTACTTGTGTTAGTGATTGTTTAGAAGATGAGTTGCAACAAAGTTACTAGGAAAGTAAAATGTATTGTTTTTTCAGATCATACTACCCAGGTTCAACGACAAAAAAGCAGTGTAATCGAGGGATACAAAGATACTTGTTCTCAATGTTATCCTGTAGAGTACAGGGGAGACAAATGCTTTGTGTTTACTTATCCCCCTGACTCTGATTTTCCCAGAGGGCTAGGTGGGTTGCCTGTGGTTTGCTGAAGGTTGGTTTTCCCATAATTGGTTCCGATGTGAGGTTCCCTTGACCTGCAGGTGCAGGGATTCTTCTGATCAAGTTCAGGAGCAGAGTGCAACCCTTGGCGATGGAGAAATGCAAATATCACTGATGCAGCCAGGGAAGGTGAGTTTCAGCGATGGCCACCATTAGGGGTGTCATGGTATTAGTTTTATGGCGGTACGATAACCTTCTTGCCAAATGACGGTATATCATGGTTATCGCGGTATAGCAGGTGGAGTTAACCAATCTTAACAAATATTTTCTAAAAGGTCATACATTGTCAGATTTATCATCACAAACAAAACCAGGTACCCAGGGCCAGAAGTGGACTTTTCAACATACTTTCCACTGAAATGCCACCTCTTTCTTCCACCAAACACAAACACACGTGTGGAGAGGGGGGGGGGGCCTGCTGCGACTGGCAAAGCAAACTGAATAGCTTTTCTTAAGTGGTCATTTAGGCTTTTAGCTCCCCACTGGCTACTGGTGAAGATGAACATGTTGCCATCTTTATAACCTGCATGCCACAGATCAATTGGGGCTGATGGTAGTATACGCTTGTGCGGATACACACGCACGCTCTCTTTACGTTACAACCTTTAGTTTACTTGCAGGCCAAAAGGTGTTCAGTAATCACGGACATTTTACCCTTTGGTATGGCAGCAGGGAATAACCACAGAGATGAGTGAATTTCGCAGTGTGACTTATTATATGTAAATTCAATGATCGAACCAGGGAAATCCCCCATTGTCATATGTTTAGCAAACATTATCAATTATAAATATATAAACCCCAAAGCCGCCAACCCAAAGTAAACCCTTTTTCCTTCTTGGCAGTGTATTTATTCTTCCTATTGCTAACATACTGATGTTGTGTCTGGTCAGACGCGTGGTTTATGGAATGGCATTGAAAACTGCTCCAACTAAAACTACTTGGCAGATGGCACATCCAACAGTGCAAGACCAAGACTGCGCAGCAAATGCTCACTGCAGCCTTTCCAAATCAGATTGAAAAGCACAGCTAACGGTATAAACAATGTGACGGTTATTATTGTTCAATTAAGTGGTTCACGGTATCTTTAACGGTATACCGTTACATCCCTAACCACCACACACAGATCGCTGTTCTACAAGTCCTTCCATAACCGGACCCCTTGAGGCTGGGATGCTGAAATCCAGCAAGAAGGTAAATTATGCCACAAGCTGGCAACCACCAATGTTCCAGGTGCAAATGCAGAATGGTGATGGTTCTACCGAGGAGCCCACTGGAGAGCTGTACAGTCTATCGGGTGATCCTTGGATACCTCCAAAGGAACAGGGTGGCTAGATCCTGGAGAACACGTAGAGACTGGTTGGTCCCAACAGTCCAGGAGTTGAAGCATGACACAGGGCCTTCTCAGATCTGGCACTTCAACAGCAGCAGCAGCAGGCGCAGGAAGGGTTGCCAGGCCTCTTCAAGGCTGTTCGTCTCAGGGGATTTTTGGCTCCAACTCTTATCTGAAGAAATGTCTGCAGGAGGAGTCTTCTTATCCCAAATCAGCCTGGAAGCAAGTCCACGCTCACCAATGGTAAGGATTTGCACCATTCAAACCGCCATTTGTTGTCCAAGCAGGGACAACTATTGGTTTCACTCATTTCCCACCTCCAGACCCTCAGGCATCACAGATGTGGATTGATACCAGACAGTCCCAACCACTTTCTGGGCCACACACACACACACAAGGCATCACTGGTCATTAAAGTTGCTGCTTTCCCAGGGGAGTGCATGACCACAACCTTATATGGGATTTCCTGACCTGGCAAGGGAGGAAGGACAAAAAAACAATATGGCTGAAGAACAAGCAAACATTTTGTGGTGTGGCCTTTTTTGGACATTAGCCACGCTTAGGAGCCATTACACAACGAATAACACACAATATGTAAAAATCGAATTGCTGCTACCAGCTTGTCTTTGGGCATTGTGGCAAGCCAGACGAAGGACTCTGACCAGAGGACATGTTTGACTGTTGTTTTTATTTAAATTAAAATAAAAAGCCTCACTGACCCTACTTCTAAAAGGGAGTTGCCTTCCGAACCAAACTAAACTAAGGTGATCATCTATACTCCAGAAATAATAGTCCTCGGTCCAAACCCATCTACTAAGCAGGTACTTTCACTTTGCAAAAATGTACCTGTACTCTGGGTTCTTTGCAAAGGTGTCTGTCTGTTCCATGAATCCCTCCTGGGTCTGTATCCAATGGTTATAAGTAAACCAACGTTCCTCTCAAATAAAACAGTACTTATCAGCCTATCAAAGGTTCCACAAAATGTCCCAATGTTCCTGAAAAACATGACCTAACTTCTTTAGATGGATGGATATGTCCCTGATCCCATTCCACCAATTTGGTCGATCCCTCCACACTTCAACCATCTTTTGGGTGCCCCTGTGCTCCCATGATGTATGCTTTTCACGCTGCTTATTGTGCCCCTGTGGTTCCTTTGAAGTCCAATATATTGTGTTGTTTGCTAGGGTCCTTGTGATGCTTCTCTGCTTCTCTTCCTTTTCTTGGGTCCCTGTGACTCTTCTGAAGGTTTATACTGCTCAGTTTTCTCAGGCTCCTGTAATCCGTTGCCTTGGTCTTATTCTCTCTTGTCTCTCTGATCCCTGTGACCCTTGGGGGCAGCTAGAGCAGTCCTTCACTTTGCCGCTCATTCTCTTTTCTCTTATCCTCCCTCCGACCTGGGCAACCCGCATACCTGCTGTGTTGAGTTGCTTGCTCAAATGAAGGTCTGTCTCATAAGCGACAGCAGCGTTCTCTGTGGCTTAACGCTTTTCGACTCTGGATGTTAGCGCTTTATACGTTTTGCTTTCTCTCTCTTCCACTGGGTCTTGGTCTGAGAGTGGAGAGCCCAATCCTCCCTTTGTCCCTGGAATTGGCATCTATTTGATGCCTCTGGGCTCCTATACGAGGTCGCACTCCCAGGTCTGGTTCACTCTGTGTGTCATCTGTTTCTCTGGCCTTGTATACTTCTACATCTGGTGTACAGCATCTCCCTCTGATGTCTGCCTCTTTCCAGGCTGCCTGCAGCTCATCTGGTCTGCTCAGCTCCTCCCCTCTCTGCCTATCTCATGTCTGAGCCTCACCTCAGCATTGAGTTCTTCTCCTTCATTCAAGGGTTGTTGGCCCTTTATTCTCCCTCTGGTATTCAGCAGGGGTGTATTGTTCCCACAGGTTGTCATGCATGTGGAAATTTCAGCATTACCTTGAGCCAAACACATAGATCTATTGTCAGCATTTCTTATTCCCATGTAGGCAGATAATACAATGTATATATAGAGTTCCCCGTGGGAATAGGAGTCCTTGTCCCCTAAAGGGAGTCATTACCAGTGAGGTTCCACTTTCCCAAACCCTTAGGAAGGGTGTTGCTGAGTGGGCTCGCCTCCCTAGCCCCAAAGGGGGTGGCTACTCATAGGGAAGAACAGATGAAGTCTCCGGAATCATCACAACACATAGAAATCCTGGTCCCACTCTTAGAGATAGGTCTCCGGTGTTAAGCATGTAATAAAAGATGAATTAATGAATTAATTCACTCCAAATGCACATCCAATGAAAGACTTGTTTATTTTTTTTTTTAAATAGTCTCAATCTCTCAAATATAAGACATAGAAGAACATGGGAACTCACATATTTGAAGGAGCTTAAACCAAAGAACAGAGGTTTGAATAGAGACCTGGGTTTCATGTATCAGTATGGTGAAATCTGAAGTCTAGCCCATCAGACAACATACCATGTGAACACTGGCTATGTACCCCTCAATTGCATGCATGTGCGTGTAATTATACTACTGTGCCAAGACCGAGAGTTCAGTGTTTTCCCATACCTAAAAAAACTGACCACTCACTATGCATAGCAGTGTGGAATCCTTTTTTATAAATTGTTACAACTACTGCAGTCAGCCAGTCATTGAGCCTTCAGAACAAGCAGTCCAGATTTGAAAAGGTGAACTGTTGGTGTAGAGTTTCCCAGCAATGCAATAGTACCTGTAAAATGAATATACTATACAGTGTTTCTTCTGCCCTTTAAACCCTGCACGTATAGACAATTTTAGCATGAACACAAATCTACATTTCTTCAAGTTCACTAAGCCCACATTTCTTTAAAAAAATAATTTTCAACCTGTGTGGGAAGCACAAAAGACTGGACTGCTTTACTAATGCACATTGAAAAACCTGAAGGCATCTTCACACCTACTCCACTTGGATCCACTTTCAGGTGCCCAGGGAAAGGCCATCACTCTTAGATCCTGACCCTGGGGTTGGAGATGTGAGGGAGCATCACCTGGGGGGAGAGTCCTTGAGGAATGGGGAGAGGATGCCTTTAGGCAAGACATGGTATCCTCTTTTTTTCCATGTTATAGTAAATCTTACCCTCCCTTACCATCATAGGTTGTCGCCAATCATTCCCTCTTATTTTCCCTCAGTCATACCACTCTAGTACTAGGACGAGGGAGAGGCGACTAGGAGTTGTACACTCTAACATTCAGTTACATCACTCTGGTACTGAGACAAGGAATACGTCTGGAAACTATTGTTATGTTAAGGCATGTCCAGATAACAGTACTTGTGGTCAGCCAATTGCACTCCAGGGCTCACATCTGCAACATGTTAAACAGTCAGGGTGCATAAAAGGTGGTGCCACCAGCAAGGAAGGAGAAACCCACAGGAGAGACGCCGGGCAGAGATGGGAGAATTCCTGGCCAGAAAGGGGGCTGCTGAAGATAGTCTCGTCTAGAGACCGGAATGTTGGCTATTGCATAGGATAGTCTGTGAGAGGGTTGAAGCCATTGGAGTCTCCTCTACCTTGTGCCCACAGCCAGAGCTGTGGGGCACAAAATATTCCCTAGTGCTCCAGGCCATGGGTAACATCCGCGTGTGAAGAGCGCAGCTACCGACAACCCACAGCGAAGATTGCTGAATGCAAGCGATGCTCGCTAGCTCCCAAAAGGTATGCGCGGAGCGGACGGAAGCCAGGAGAAAGAGAGAGGATGCACTGAGGAGCCACCAAGAACCGGTGAGTGAATTAAAGGCAACACTCATACCAGGGCGCTCCTGGGGATACAATGGGCCATATGGTTCTGCTGGATAAACTTAAAAATGTGTACAAGTAATGGTGACCCAAAGTGAGGGGTTTTGAAAATTGTTGTACTAAAAGGAAAGGAACTTGAAGAAAGTAATGTAAGCATTATTGAGTACAGAGAAAAAATGAAAGCTTTGATAAGCCTACAAAGGAAATTAAAGCATGTGTGAAACGCCCATAATGAACAGTTGAATACAAAGAATGAATCTTTATGTATAAAGTGAAGCAAGTGCTGAGCATTTATGAAGAGTGTGAAAGCAAAGTGGTGGAAGAGAGTGAGCACCATGGAGTGAGTTGTGTGGAAAAAGACACTGTTACAAAGCCAAGAAACTGTCAAAGAGAAGCCAAAGCAAATGTAAAGCAAAACACAGGTGCAGTGAAAGAGAAACCTGTGTGGGCAAGAAAGCCTAAGGTTGTCGGTTGCATGACCTGTAATGGGTGGACCCGTGGTCTGACAACTGTGCCTAGACCGAGGATACCCTGTCTGGAAAAGCCAAGGAAAGTAAAGATAAAACATCTCCACTTGTGAATAAGATTGCTGAAGTGAATGCGAAAGATAGCAATCTGTATAAGCTATTGCAGAGCCTGAAGAATTGTACAGTCAACCTGGAACTGGTTTTGAGACTTAAGAGACTTGAACTGATTGAGAGTTGGCAAGCTGGAAGAGCTGACGTCTTGTGGAAGGGAAACCAGAGATATTTGAAACTGTGGTGTCGCCTTGGGTAAAGGAACCTTGAGGTCTTTCTGGAACTGGGTTGTCGCCTTGGGAAAAGGAACCCGAGGCATCTATGGAACTGTATTGTCTTCTTGGGGAAGGGGACTAATGGAACTGCTTTGAATTTGGCAAAGGGGAGCTGGAAAATAAGCCAAGAGCTGGATGAAGCTCATAACTTTATTTGGAACACTATTTCTTATATTGCTGACATCCCTACACATTGTTTAGCTTTAGTTGTGAGGGCAAGTATAGGTTTTGGACACACAGACTTTTAAGTTGAACTTACTGACTCGGACTATCCTTAGTTTCTTTAGGTAAGTAAATCCCACCTTAGCATAGGGCAAGTTAGTTCTTACCATCCTGACATCTAAGTTAATAAAAGTGTTTTGTTTGAACCTTAAATCTGTTGTCTGTGTCTTGCTTCATCATGCCTTCACAACACCTGCAAGCATCTCTTTGAACAGTGTATTGTTTTCGAAGTGCTTTGTCTGCAAGCTAATGGTTCTAGTTGGTAAATTGGCTAAGGTTGGATTTGTAGTGGTATGGAGTGAGTGTTTATACTTCCTAGTTTTATGGTTCAATTGGTACTGTTAGAAAGTGAGTGCCTGTGCCTAAATTGTTATTCCCACTCTTTGTATACTTTAACATTTTCGGTGATTAACCTTAACTCTTCCTTGTGGGGAGCAGGGTCGGACTGGGGCATAACATTGTCTTGTGGGCACCAATGAAAATGTGGCCCACACTTGCATGTGTGGCTGACTCGAAATTTTACTGTAAATTTATTTCAGATTGTTTTATTGAAGAGTTCAAAAGTTATTAAGGAGATTTATTTTGAAACAATTTGTTTTAACCTTAACTATGCCATGTGCTAGCGCAATGGTATTATCTTTGTATATTTACACACATGTAATGATAATGTCAACTCTTTCTTTGCTATTGTATGATAAAATGGATATCTATTTTCTGACCTTTTGAATTTCTACAAAATTTAAATCGTTCAATAGCTATCTGGCATGGAATGAGTCTATTTACAATACTAACGGTTGTGTAGATAGAATGTTTCGGTAAGATTGAATGATATTTGTCATCTATGCACATTTCAAGATAATAAGACTTGCATACATACTTGCTGTAGGAAATGATCTCTAGCCTAGCTGACTCGATGTACATGGTTTATATGGTTGTTTACACACAAGGGCAATCAAGTAGCAGAAATGTAAATGGCCAAAGCTACCTTAAAAAAAGGTGGTTTAAAGATAGATGGTAAGCATAGTAAACTGAGGATGAAGACTTACAAATGCTAGCTAAACAGTCACTTGGATTCTTGCTGTATTTAATGGTAGAAGCAATGACCTGTGAGCAAGCAATCGCTACATCTGTTACTTAGTAGATGGCACCTTGTTTTAGGTATCCGACTGCAAATCACAGAAAACTGTGCTTGTTTTAATCATATATTATGTTTCCACTAACTACTGCTAAATCAACTTCTTAGTACGAGATACCTCGATGCTAGATATATAGGACTTTTGTCAAGTTTAACTTGGAAGTATATACCAGTAACAGACACTTGGTATAAACTACATACAAATCCAGACATAGTGGTTAACACAAAACCATAGTACTTTCACAAACCCTAAGCAGTGAGGGAAGTGGTTAAAACAATCTTGTATGCCACTATGACCACAATATATAATGTTTCCCTTGAGCCAGTATTAGAGATGCATTTTTCTTTTTAAAACAAGATTCACCATGTTTTAGTCCCCATGTTAGTGTGGGATTTTCTTCAAGAGCAAGTGGCTACAGGTGTAGCACTGATGTGTACCCTACAAAACCAAATTAAATGTAGTGTACATTAGCTACTTCAGGTTCAAAGCAATATTTACTCGTAATGTGTTGTATATATATATTAAAAAAAACTCTCTTCTAATATGAGGTCAAATTCACCAATTCGATTTGTTTGATTTAGTTCCCTTGAAAACCCTTTATCAACGGGCAGATCCAACAGAAAACATATCAGTATCACCCATGTTCAAACAATGCCTAATGTCTGTCGAAACCAAAATGGGAGCACAATGGCATTAATGACTCCCATGAGTCAAGGTGCAGCAAAAATGTTTTTAAGCTCTGCAAAGAGTAATACGAAAATTTTAGACATTGTCAATATTTTCTTTAAAATGCTATTCAAGTTCTTACCTTTTTTAGAACGAGCTGGAATGTCCACTGGGGGAGTGTCTGTGCAAAGTGCCTGAGATGTAATTAATAACCAGCTGAAACTACAATAAGTGATGTCTTGAGCCACATCCAAGCTCTCCAAATGCAAAAATAATACTGGAAATGGACAATCCCAAAGTGGCAATGGGTGCCATTAGATTGAGGTATTTCAAGCAATAGTAAAAAATGCTGGAGTGGTAGTAAAAAAAGTTACGATAGGGAACAGACCTTGCATATCGCTGTGTCATGCTCGCTCGTAGGAGTACAGGTGCTGATGGAGTAATGGGGTGTGAGACAGCTGCAACTGCACTGGGGGTCCTTCTTAGATGTTGTGTGTATCAAAAATGGTGTGAATAAATAATGCGGTGGCAGCAGCTATGTTGGAAAATGTCGATAACTAAATTCAGGTGGTTGCTGCCCTTCACACTTAAGGCAACGATCACTTCCAGGAGCATGTTATTTGATATATAATTATATATGTATAAGGAACTCATGGTGGCAACAGTAAAGAGAGGCACAAGTGATTCTAGTTCAAGGGTGTTTCTTGAACTTTATAATGGGTGAGATAAACGCCTAATCTAAACCTAAATCTAAGATGGGAGCAAGCTACGACCATCAAATAATAATAAGGCAGTCCGAGTGGTGTCTTGTCCAATAAAAAGGGCCTATACTAGAAAAAAGAAATATTGCCAATCCTTACTATTAAATTACAAAAAAAGAGTATGGGATAATGTTCACCAGAAAAGAAAGAAGTGTTCACAAAATGATCCGGATGGTATGGCTGGGTCTCCCTTCCCCACGTTTCAAGAACGGGACAAGACGGGACTCTCGAGCACAGCAGACTACTTGGCCTCATTGGCAGAGGTTCACAGTTCGAGTCAATTCTTTCAAAACCTTCAGAGGCTAAGTCTCTTACCAGAAAAAGTCTTGTGGCAGAAAAGACTTGCTGATTTAAAAGAACAGACAGACAAACAAAAAGTTCCTTCAGTATGGGCGATTGCTCTTCGCCCCAGGATCTCCCTCTGCTGGGCTCGGATCCTCCTTGCAGTTTGGGCCTCCCTCTGTCGGGTTCACCATGGCCTTTGTTTAACACAGTTCAATCAGTTCATGTGTTGCTCATTCCCATCAGAAAGTGGGGTTTTCCTTCTCCTAGCTTTCTTTCGGCATCCCTCTGTTGGGTTCACACTAGCCTTATTCCCACAGTTCACAATCTTATCAGAAAGCAGGGTTCCCTTCCCCTAGCTTTCCTTTGGCAAGGGGTCAGATACTTTTAATTGTACAAGGGTTTTTACGTGACCCTTGTAGGACCACTCCAGCGCCTCACGCCACTCTTTCCTAGGGCCTTCTGGTTCTTGTAGTTTAGTCTCGGTCAGAGTCTTTCGAATGAGCGCCCACATGGCACCTGACCCCTCTGCACCTGCACCTCAACTGGGCTGTCTTTAAAGTTCAAACACACACACAAGTTCTTTCTGTTTCAAATGCCTTGCGTTCAAAATGTTGCTTCTTGCAATCGTGGGCTCAACACAGTTCAGTTTGCCATCAGCTTTCTCCGACTCACGGGATGTGCTGGACCTGTTGGTTTCTTTTCATCTCTGGAGTGAAGGATAGTAACAAAGTAGCCAGCTTACCTCTGCGCCTGCGTTATCAATGTGGGAGGCGCCTGTGTACCATTGATATCTGCTGCTCCGCACACCAGTTGTGACTCACGGTCTTACGATGTCCCTTTCGGAGGCTTTGCAGGTTTGAGTTACAAAGTACAAGGGTAATCACCCTTCAACGTCCTTCCAGGTCTCTCTGCCTTTCTTCTCTATTTGAACTGCCAGTTTGGTGTAGCTGTGTCCTTGTGCATTTAGACCTTGCTTAAAGTGTGGTTTCGTGCTCTTCCTTTTATCCCTGTGGGGAAGGTAAAGGGCTGTCCGCTGTGCATGGTTATTGTCAATTGCCTGACTCTGCCTGACCCGTTTGTTGGGACATGTCAGGTTAACGGCTCTGGTGTTAGTCCATTATCTGTTACTGTGTAAGAAAGTGTTGGTGTGGGGAAAGGGCGGGCTGGTAGAGCTTCTAAATATCCTACAGGGTAGGATGGGGGAAAGGTGTTAAAGGGACTGGGATACTGCGTCTCAACCCTCGGTGTCCCACTTCCACTCCCCGAGGACCCCTCGCCCAGGTTATCCTCCCCCTCTGGTCCACTCTCAGGAACTGGGTCCAATAGCGATGGCCGTGTCCTGGCCACCTGCTGACAGATCTCCAGGGACTAGCAGGTGAGATACCTTCAGGTTTCTCACTTATGTAATAAAGTGAATATCCAAATGGGGGAATGTACACAATAAGGTTAGATGTACAGCTTCCATTTCATGTATGCACTGCACTGCTGATGGTAAAGGCCTTTAGAAGTCTCTTATCAAGACACGTTATACATTAATTTATTTTCCAAAGATTTAAAACAAAATATAAAAGTTGTAACCCAATGTGTAAAATTTAAGAGGCACTTCTGATGGTAGTCAAGACAAAGTGGAACAGTGCTGAATAAGGGGGATCATGGTAAGTAGGACCTATCCTGGACATTTGTTGAAAACGGTGACAACATAAACAAACGTTTTAAGGCACATTCACTATGTTGCTGACATACTAGCAACTTTCAATTAACAATATCATAGCAATAAAATTGTTTGAGTCATTAGACAAAGTGGTGTTCGCAAATTAGTACAATGAAACGGAGCAAATTAGATACATTCAAATGGTCCGCCAGGAAGGACATCATGTGCCGCATTATTGTCTTTGAGTGTCTAAAATGTTAATATAAAATATGCGAAAGGGAAACAACCTCAAGTAGATCTTTACTGAAAGTCATCACCACATGTTTTGTTCACCAGGTATCGGAGCTCCTGGAACACATACGTTTGCACACGTTTTTCAATACGATTGCTCCCTCAAAGCAGCATGCTTTAAAGGGGACAGACAACGTTTACAAATAAAAAATCGTCTTCCTATTTTCCAGCAAAAAATAACTAACTTCCCTATCTATCTTATCCTCAAAATTTCTGTAAGAGGTTTCATGCTAAGGTACTCCTCCATTTCCTGAGCTGCTTTCACGACCTAAAAGCGGAAGTGACATCAGAGGAGGAGAGGAAGTGCATCCTGGAGCTTCATTATATCATTAACCTTTTACATCAGCTAGTTTACTTACCTACTAATCCCAGCACACCAATACTAGAAGTACCAGAAGTCGTGGTGATACTGTTGGTAGTATTAATATTACTAATCCCAACTATAGCACCACTAGTACTCATATTTCCAAAAGGATACTATTCGTTTTTTTCAGTGCACTATTCTAGAACCGGCGAGACCGATGATGGCACTACAACATATACCTCCCTTGCACCCACTTCCTTCCTTTGCCTCCATTTCTAATGCACAGTTAACATTATCAACAACTTCAATTTAGAATGTGGACGAATTGAAAATCCTGTAATTTGTTTGTCAATACCAGGTCGGATAGCCAGTAAGTTCCTCCTGATTTTAGTTACTGTTTTCTGTTTGCCTTTTTCTTCATAATGCCTAAATTAAGTGTTAACAAATGTTAAATCAGTGGAGTTGCACACATCTTATGTATCAAACATACATGCTAACGACCTTCATCCTTGTGCTGTATAGCATTGTATGTAGCTCCTGGTGGATAGATCCGGATTGAAGCGCTGGTTTCTCACATGATCTAATGTTAAATCCTGAATAAGCCTTTCATCCTTCAGAGGTTAATGAATCTAGCAAAATTAAAAATAGGTAAAAATAGCAACTTGTATTACAACCATTATAATCAGTCCTCTAGCTTCTAAGCGCTCTCTCTCTCTCTCTCTCTCTCTCTCTCCAACTCTTTCTCCCACTCTCTCTCTCCCTCTCACTCTTAAAGTTTTTCAGGAGTATTGGTTACTACTACAAAATGTGACAATCAAGAGGCCTAACCTTCTGGTGGTAACTTCTTTTTGATGTTGATTTTTTTGATACCTACACCAGATTAAGACTATTGATATAACTAGAAGCAGGTGCAGCATTCTACTAACAGGTCAAAAAGTCATTAATACGTACATATTTAAAAATTCAATTCATGAACCATTTCATCACAAGAACTGATATATGCTGCCCACTGCCAACTGAGTTTGGCCTTTGCTAAATAACATATCATTAGTCTGTGACGTTGCTGAATGGAGTTCTACCGCGTCTGCCTCCATTTTGTACAGTGTTGTTTTAGGTTCCCACTAGGAATTCGGTAACACATTGAAGACGCATATATTACTAGACAAATGAACGCGTTGAAGGCTTGAAAATGCCTCTGTAACATGCAGCTGTCACTGAGGGGTCTCCAAGGGGCCTGATGTTCGTTGTTCCCTCTCCGTGCAAGCTGCTTTTCAACACCATTTCTGGATTCTCATCTGAATGCAAAGTAGCCTTTATTGGCCAGCATTCTGAGTGGGGGAGGATCGAGATTTCTAAATTGTCACTCCGTACTCTGTGGATTCCATCGTTTCGCTGCTGGAATCTTTCGTATAAATGGAAACTTGCAGTATGAAAGCGTATAGCTTTTGCTATGACATGCAAATTAACTAAAGCAACATTAGCATTGCAATGCATCACATATTTAACCAAAAGTTGTTTATGGTTTATTGTTGCCCTCACCCACCATGAGGCATTTGTGGTCACGCCGCCACCAGCTCCTGGATCCTTCTCTGTACTCGCACAGCGGTTTCCCCATTGCGATTCTCACCGTCCTCCTAGCATATCACTTTGGCCTTCCTCGCTGATTCAAAATTCACAGACTCCTCGACTTGGCTTTTCTATGCCCCTTCACGGGATCCTCGCTTGGCTTTTCTATGCCCCTTCAAAGAACAATCATGTCAGGGAGCTACCCCTGCATACAATTCTCTCTCCTCCTCCTACCGCCACTCCTCTCAGTTAAATACATGTCTCGTCTTAAAGAGATAAAGGGCCTCATTACAAGTTTGTCGGTGCAGGAAAAAAGTGGAGGCAATTCCATTTACATCCATTTTTTCCTGCGCCGCCAAAATACAAGTTTGATGGTATTACCTCCGGTGGAATTACTGCATGGTAATACTGCCGATTTCTGGAAATAAAGTGGAGGACTTACCTACAGCTTCAATGGAGGTAAACGTATTTGCCTCCATTTCTTTTCAAACTCATTACAAGGCCCATTTTCTCCTTAAAACAAGATGTGTATTTAACTGAGACGAGTGGAGGAGGAGAGATTATGGTACACAGGGGAAGCCCACTGACATGTTCGCGCCTTGGCAGAGTAGAGCTAAGTCAAGGAGCCCGTGACTTTCGAATCCGTGAGGAATGCTAAAGTGAGATACTGGTAGGCCAGCAAGAATGGCAACAAGGAAACCGCTGCTCGAGAAGAGAGAGGGATCATGGGCGTAGGACATGGGGGGGGGGACAGGGGGGACAAATCCCCTCCACAATTTTAAGTGGGGGGGGGATGTAATGTCATTTATCCTCCCCAGAATATGTGTTTGGTGTGTTGTGCAAGGATGTGTTTTTGAAGTGGGGGTAGGGGCTGCTTACTATGTAAGCTGCCATCTCCGCCCTGGCCCCCAAAGCATGGGGGCAATACCCTGGGGGCAGATGGGTGATCATCTGCCCCCAGGGAAGGGGGGCAAACAAAACAAAAAGATTTTTTTTTAAATGTAATTTTGGGTGGGGTGGGTGGGACCACTAGCCACCAGGGAGTTTTGCAAGGGGGGTGGCCCTCTCGTCCGCACCCTAAGTGGATGGGAGGCACCTTATGTAGCCCTACCTGGTGGCAGATTTCTGCCCCTAGGAAGGGTACATGAGATGCCCTCCATCCATTTGGGGTGGGGGGGAGAGGCCACTGCAAATATTGGCAGAGCCACTCCTCCCAAGACTGGGGCAGTATGTTTTGACCTCACCCCTGGCGGCAGATGGCCGCACACATGTGCCCATCTGCCCCTAGGGAAGGGCAAAACAAATATATATATATATATATTATAACTTGTTTTGGGTGGGGGGCCCACTAGACCACCAGGACTTTGTGTTTGAAAGGAGGGGTGGCCTTCTCCCCCCGCCCTAAGTGGATGGGGCACCTTATGTAGCCTTCCCTGGGGGCATATTTCTGCCCCTAGGAAGGGGTACATGAGATGCCTCCATCCATTTGGGGTGGGGAGGAGGCCACTGCAAATATTGGCAGAGCCACCCCCCAAGCCTGGGGCAGTACGTTTTGCCCCTCCCCCGGTGGCAGATGGCCACACACATGTGCCCATCTGCCCCTAGGAAAGGGGCAAAACAAATTATAACTTGTTTTGGGTGGGTGTGGGGGGCCACTGAACCACCATGGATGTTTTTAGTGGAAAGGGGGATGGCCCTCTCCCCACATCCCAAATGGATGGGGGCATCTCACGTAGCCCTCCCTCAGGGCAGATTGCTACCACAATCTGCCCCTAGGAAAGAGGCAAAACAAAAATAAAAAAAAGATAACTTGTTTTGGGTGGGTGTGGGGGTCACTAAACCACCATGAATGTTTTTAGTGGAAAGGGGGGTGCCCACGGGTGTCTTCTTTTCATAAATGCATGGGGTTCTCTGTTTTCCTTGATGGCTTCGACACCTTAGGCCCAAATCTGTAGGTTGTCCCCATGAGCAAAATCTGCTTTGCCGAAAGGCTTGGGGTTATCAGTGGGAAAAGGCTAAACCACTGGTGACCCCCAAAGGGTTTGGGGAGACAACCTACAGATTTGGGCCTAGGTTGTCGAAGCCACAAAGGAAAACAGGGAAACCTATGCATTTCCAAAAATAAGACACCCGTGGGAATCCACAGAGGTCTGACTTGCGCGAATCATCCCAGAATGTATTACCCACAATCCCAGACAAAGTGAAAATTGTGTTTTTTCCACCAAATTTCAGACTTTGTCATGGATTGTGGGTCATAAATTATGGGGCGATTCGCGCAAGTCAGACCTCTGTGGATTCCCCCAGGTGTCTTGTTTTCGGAAATGTATGGGGTTCCGTGTTTTCCTTCGTGGCTTCGACACCCTAGACCCAAATCTGTAGGTTGTCCACATGAGCAAAATTCCTGAAAATCTACTGTGCAAAAAGACTTGGAGTTACCAGTGTTTTAGGATTTTCCCTTTGCACCCAGGTAGGTGCACCCACACATGTGAGGGACCGATTTCGTCAGGAAACCTGTGCGAACACGGGAAGGTAAGCCATGTGTTGTTGGCTGCGTGTTTCGGTGGGTGACCAGAGTGAAATGTGCGGAAGTTGTGGTTCTTTTTCTGTAATTTTCCCGATTTGCCCCCAAACTATGGAATCTTTCCCTACATAGTTGTTGCCTGACCTGCGCAAATCACCCCTTCCTAAACTTGGAAGTCTACTTTTCAAAAATGTATACCTTTCTGGCTTCCCATTCATCTTTCCTACCCTTTTCTTCCATTCCGTCCACGCATGTCCTATTGGACAAAAAATGCCAAAATCGCCTACCTCTCACAAAAGGGCTGATAAGCATATCAAAATATGTTACCTTGGTTTCCACTCAATCTGTTCTTGAAACCCTGGAAAATGGCGAATCCAGCACAGCAAACCATTTGTTCCTAGCTCTTACAAGGAAAACACCACAGGCTTCTTTGTACAACATTTTATTGGCATTTTCTGAAAAACCCCAAATGTTCTCCTTTTTGGTCATTTTCTCACTCCCCCTACAGCAAACTAGGATTCCTGTGTGGCGTTACGACCACCTACATGTGGGAAAAATGGGCCAACTTTGGCCGAGATATCTCATGTAACAAAGAAGTTACAAGGGATTGAACGGCGACATACCAAAATCACCAAAAAAGGCCTTGGCATTTGGGGGAAATACCCATAGCAGTTAAGGAGTTAAGACGGTAAAGCCCCAGAGGAGATGTCATTTGTAAGGAAGCTCAGTTAGTTAATGCTCCAAATGCAGATTGTGCACAGGAATATGTAATACCTGTGTTCAGCACCTGACTTAATCTTTCTGTGGGATAATAGGCAAGTGAATGCATTCAGCTTCTGATGCAACTCAGCATTTTCCAGGTCAATTGGTTCCAGATTTTCGTGCATTTTCTGGGTGAAGTTCGGGAGCCGAGTGAACACACCAGGACTCCCTATATTTCCCGCTCCACTAGACAAATGCGGCCTTACTGCCAGCATGGATTCTCATGCTGGAAACAAGGAAAGAGATTCCTCTGGGATCTGCATGGAAATAAAACCTGTTAAAAGCGGGCACAGTCCAGAGGAAGCCATTGTCAATTCCGCCAGCAATCGCTAATTGCGCGAGGTATTTACACTCTTTCAAAGTGGAATAGCAATGTGATTTCAACTGCCTTTTAAGCTAAAATCTTCCATTTTGTAGCGGAAAAGTAAAAATGTACGCCAATGGAAATGGTCCACTCCATGCAGTTTACTTTGCGCCTTGATGCTACAAATGTAATAAATAAATAAATAAATACATTTAACATGACCCCAGATAAATGGCAATTCGTGATCAGAATGAGTGAGCATGGCATGTCGCTGGTAAGAGGGTGTCCTGTGCTTCTTGAGTGCCTTGGCAAATGCCCTTAATTGCCATCTCGCGTTAAGCAAACCCCTGCATCAGTCCATCAGTATGGATTGCGCAATAATAAGTCGACAGAGGTATTTCAAATGGCCAATTTCGCTCTTTGGGTGACATTGTCAAAGTGGGAGAATGTTGCCCAGCATGTGCCACTTTCTCTGCGGAGTGAATTGTGCAACCCCGAGGAAGAAGTGTGAAGAACCCACAAGGGCACTGTGCCCTGCTCTTTCTGTGTGTCTCTTCCCCACAGGGCGACAGATGCAGACTCAGACTTGGGTAAGTCTCAGGTGGCAAGCCTGTACCCTAGTTGATGTGGCAAAGGATTCCAGACTTCTGAGGCTGATAACATTAGTAGCATTGAGTTACATGCCACCTGATAGGTATGTGTGATAAAGTTGCAAAGCAGAGCTGTTAGTGGGCTAACGCAGGAGGCAATGTCTGCCCATCCTCAAAGGGTACGTACAACCAAAAGTAATAGGCCCCTCCCCCCATCATGGCTGTAGGGGCCAGGCTCCAAACCGGGGAAAGAATGCCCTCCAATCATCCATGCCCACGAGTAGGGTACCCCTCGTGCTCCAGGAACCCTGTTGAACAACCTCTGTGCTTTCCAGGTGATACTAACGTTCTTTAAAGCCAGAAGTCTTAAAGGTAATCGCTTAATTGCAACTGGAAATTAGCTCCTGGCGTGATCAAAATGTCTTAACCAAGTGTGACATCATCCCCTTCATTTATAAGCAATATGTGTGTTCTCGCATTTCTTCATCAACTGAATTACTGTTAGAAACAAAGGCAAGAGTTGTGTCTCTTGTGTAGGCATTAGGAAGGCAGTTGCCAGCCTCTGGCATAATATGCCCATGTTCTTCCAGTATTGGCTAGTTGTTGCCCTCTTATGGCCAGGTAGAACCATCATGGCAGTGACTGGCAAATGCCTTTCCTCTGCAGACAGAAAAGCGGAAATAAGAGGCCAATTCAAGACACAGAACAAATAGAAGTTAAGACAGACTGCAGCTGCCATTGCTGTGTTAGGGAGAATATGTTGGGTGTTCAAGCAAGGAGGTATGTATTAAGCAAGCAAGCAGTGAGACAAGGGAGAGGCAAAGAAAGGCCAGGAGGGCTTTTTGAATAATGTAACAGGGCAGAGGACCCATGCTCTGCCGCCCTAGTAACATATGAGATAACCAAATAGATCAGGCTTTGCAGCAAATGTTAAATGAGAAAGGAAGGGTTGTTCACTCATGCCCATGCTCACCTCTTCTCGCCTACTATTTCATCCTCGACTTTACTCCTCCTACCAATCTTCTGTCTGATGTTTCACTCCTTCTAGTTCTCACCTCCACCGATTGATGTTATTTCTTCTGCCACCGCATGTCACTGATCTTCTTGTTTGCTATTACTCCCCTGGCCCACACTCCTACGCACCTCACCTCATCCACATTACTGCACCCCACCATGTCCTCCCACTATTACCTTCTTCTACCTAATACTACTCTCCTCCTCTCACTACTACTCTCCTCCTCCCGCAACTACTCTCCTCATCTCACGACTACTGTCCTCGTCCTGCGACTACTCTGCTACCACAGTTTTTCACTCTGTACCATTCATTATGCATTCACTCCTTACATTAACCCCTCTGCTCCTTCATGACACACATCTAAAACTCACAATGCAGAACCTTCTACTCCTGAGAAAATACCTCGTCTTCTCCATGAATCTCCTCCATAAGTCTCCCATCCCTCGTTCCTTCTGCTGATCTCTTCGTTGTCCTCCATCTCTGACCTCACCCGAAAAACCCCCCACTTGCTGCTTCTGTCCCCTGCTTAAATCTCTCTGCCTCTTTCATAATTAGCCTTCTCTTCCTGGCCAGTTTGGCTCTGTCTTCCGCACCCAGGGCATGTCATTATGAGGTAAAATCTTGTACAAGGGGGCTCTGTGTGGGCTTTCTATCTGCCAAAGAAAGCGGCGTAGACTTTCCAGCTTTTGTTCCAGGTCCTGTTTAGTGGGTATCCCAGGTATGTTTCTTTGAGGGGGAGGGGGGTTACACTCCCCTTTTGTTTCCTGGTAGTTTAGGGGATGTTTGTATCCATTCATGAGTTCACCTGCTTCCTCTGGGAGCTCCACAAGTTTTTCTGGACTGCCATATGTAGGGCCTTGGCTTGTGTCTCTCTTGGTCGATTAGTGTGGTGCCTCTTTGTTTTATCAGTGGCTGCGCTTTGGGTCTCACAGGCAGCTTCTCTGGTTCTTTGACTGGTTTTGTCCCATGGATGGTGCTGCCTTCTTTGTTGGAGATTCTGTTTCAGCTTTGGATGCAGGCATTCTAGAAATGACACTGGCGAGTATTTAATAAATGATGCAAGGGTGGAGACAAGGGTCTGAATGCAAACATGCTGGAACAAAGGGCTAACGGGGACAGGAATTGGGAGGCTTCCCTGCTGCCACTGTCTATTTCAGGCGTAGGATTGGCTTTGGCTGGATCCATGAAAGGCCTTCCATCCTGAGCTGAGAGGGGTCCCTGGTTCATCTGCTAGAACATATTCCCAGATCTCACAAAAGGCTCCTTGAATTTTTCATTCATACTATGTTCTTAAATGAATCATAATAACAAAGGTGTGTGTGATAAATGGCATTGCAAATAGTTTTCTAGGCAAATTGGGACAGAAACAAGTGTTTTAATTTTCCAGAGAATACGAAGTAAAAGGAAACTGTGATGAATCTAGCGATGTCATCACTGCCTCCCCAGGGAAAAACCTTTCTCATATGTCCAGGGATAAGCAGCCGCTACATGATCCTGACCTTGTGGGTGGCTGTCTGAGGGAGGACCATATGGGGGGGGGATAACCCTCATTGGAGGGAGGTGGATTCGCTAGCTGGAACGTGGTATCCCCCTTTCCACTCAGGGTATGACACCAACCCCTTTATTTCCCAATCCTGTATGACATACTGTAATATAAAATCAGAATATCCAGTCTGGACTGACAATCGGGCTCCTTGATACCCTTGTAGTAGAATGACTAGGACGGAGAAGAGTACTAAAGCAATACAGAGCACTGAAGCCAGGAAGCTAAAGATGCATTCTAGTTGTTGGAAGGACCCGATGGGTGTCGGGATGTTTAAAACCATCAAGCATCAACTCCTGATGCACGGTGAGAAATCGAGAAGAAGCAAGTTGCAGCAGGGTGTAAGGAAGCTCCTGAAGGCACCGTCACAAGAGGCTCTGAAGCCGGAGGTTCGCCATGTACAGGCCATGAGCAAAGGAAGCGGAGGAACAAAGGCTGAGGCATTGCGGTTACAGGGGAGCCGACAAGATGCCTGCAAGAGGAGGAAACGAGCCACTGGGAGAATTGCAGACCATGGAGAACACCGAAGAAGCCAGGGGGAAGTGGTGAGCCAGAAAGGGGAGTTGGGATTCTGGGACATTTTGTGGCATATACCCCACACCATTAAAGGATAAATATATGAACTGGATGAACCCGAGCGGGGGAGCTGGTACCAAAGTCAATTGTTGAATAGAGCAAGTGAAGGCGGGTCGAGGACCCAATGGTTGAGTGAAGAAACTATAAAAGCGTTGAACTGTTATACATTAAGAAAGTCCTGGCAGCAGACTACACCAGGCAAACTGATTGCGAGTCTGAGATCCGCACCCAATTGTGTTAAGACAAGTGGTTGGAAGCAAAGGAGGGAAGTGTACCAGACTGACAGAGCAGGGCCTGGGACTCATTCTCATGAATGCCAAGAGTCTGCATATAAATTGAGATCCTCAAGAGGAGGCAGGCATTCTCTTGATTGTGTGAAATCCAGGATAATGGAGTCATTCACCCTGCAGTTGAAACTTGGACATTGTGATTAGGGGAAAGGATGCATTCCCATAGTGATTAGAAAGTGTGTACTGTGAACATTGCAACCAGGGGAAGGGAGTAATTCCCGCTGGTATTGTTGGAAAACTCTGAGGAGCCAAGAGAAGAGAACTAACTTCTTGGCTTTGTGAATTGTAAAAGTGAGAAAGAGATCAAGGGAAGAACCATACCCTTTGAAACAGTGAACTATAAAGAGCCTGAGAAACTCAAGGGAAGGACATCATATCCTGAGACTTGTGGAAATTTGGTTGTATATTTCTTTAGGCACCTTTTGGAGCTGTATGTTAAAACTTTGGAAAAGAGCTGCAGATGACCAGCAGAAAGACTATTTCCCTTTATCTTGAGTTTAGAATGTAAGGGTCAGGTTAGGATGTGGACACAGGACAGACAACTTTCTTTGGACATTCTGACACAGACATCCAATTTTTGTTGGTTGATGCAGGGAAACCCCTCTTAGAATTAGGGTGAGAGAGGACTTTCTACAACCCTCTTTTTACTTTTATTAAAGTCTTTGCCAGCCACCACAATGCCCTTGTGCCCGAGTCTTACTCCTGTTTCCTTGCAAAACCTAAAAAGAAACCCAGGCTGAGATAATTGGCGGAAATCTCCAGAACCAATGTGACCCATTTGTCTCCCATACAATAGGAAAAAAGCCTTGTTTGGGGTGTTTGGGTGATCAATATAGAGTGGCTCTGTCGTGAAATAGCTCAGTGAACTCAACTCTCGAGGCATCATTGCTGAAATTAATAAAGAAGCACATATGGGTAGCATGAATGCAATGCAGAATCTCAACAGAAGCCAGAGCTAAAGTCACATTTGAGAAGTTATATTATGTCCTTCAGTATGTATATATATCGATCAGATGAGATAGTCTAAGTGTTTGGAAGATCTGTCAAACATTATTCTAGGACACTCCTAGCTTGGGGGCAGTAGAGCGCTGTACAGGGTGTTGGTAGCTAGTATTTGGGCAGTAATCTTTGAACAGTAGCTCAGTACTGTGAGGTATGTGAGTCGGCATGTGCTTCCATTGGAATTAGTCCTTGGTCAGGTGCTGTAGAAAGAGCCATGTTTTGAGAGATTTACAAAATTGGAGGATTGTTCGAGCATTCCAAGTCGATACCGGGATCAAGTTCCAGAGGGGAGGAGCATGATAGGAGAAGGATTGTTTGGATTTCTTCTCTTTGCGGACGAGTTGTGATTCAAGCCGGTTGGTTGATTTTGCTGCACGAAGGGTGTGTGCCAAGAGATAAATGGAGCTGAGCTGCCAGATATGCTGGTGTGCTACTTGTGACAGCTTTGTAGATGAAACATGTAGACTTGAACAGTATCCTGGCTTGGCGTGGAAGGTAATTTTGTTTGCCTAGGATGGGGGTAATTTGGTCCAATTTACATGCTTCTGTAATAAAACATGCTGCAGCATGGTGGACTGCTTTCAGTGTAGCCAAGTGAGCAGCTGGGAGCCCTGTCAGGAGAGCATTTTCCCCATCGATGTGCGACACCACAGGGGCCTGCACTACAGTCTGGGGCCTGCGCCGGGATGAATTGGTTGATTTTTCCAAGGGTAAAGATTCTGAGTCAGGCTATTTGTGCCTTCTTGGCTATGTGTTTCTGGAAGGACTGCTGTTGATGGGGACGCCTAAGGATTATGCTGCGTCACAGTGCCACAGTGATGATGAAGAAATGCTATTTTTGTACAGTTTATTTGATTGATATTTTATTTCTATTGCGCTCATACACAAGTGTTTCAGAGCGTGACAAGGCAAGGCAAGGGAGGGGAACAGGGGAGAACAAAACAGCGATCTTACTAGGCCTAGTGACATTTAGAACGCGCAAATGCATGGGAGAGGGGGGAGGGGAAAAGTGCATGGAAGGGGGGAGAGGTGGAAAGTGGAAAGTGCAAAGCAGAGGAGAAACAGATAAATAACAAAAAATACATAATAAAGGCAACAAACAGTGGTAATGCAGCCAGCAATTTGCAAGTGCTAAGTTTAAGGCAGCAGACAGGGTAGGCCTGATAAGTGCAGGAAGAAAAAGGGGGGGCTGTATTTGATTAAAGAAGAACATTTGCTATGCATCTGGTGAAATTGCATGCAATTGCAAACTTTCAAATCATAGGATTAACTGGTGTTTTGTTGGCCATCTCGTTAGAAATGGTTTTAATGTGTAAGTGGAGCCCTATTGGCCAATTTCTAATAGAAAGCAGATTTGTGTGTCACAAACCACACACACTTCATGTTAAATGGGTAGAACTGCATCAAAGCATCTCATGTTTTTAAAATTGCATTTCTAAATCCTAAAGACTTGGAGGAAATATCCAGTAGTGAGCCTACCAGGACTGTGGTGTCGACACAATACGAAGATTGAAATTCAGCCTGCATTGTACTTGGTATGCAGAACACTGCTCTTCATGGAGCAGCCTTACGTTTATGCATTAAACTGTTTTGTGCTGTCAGCACATTTGCACAGAGCATTGAGATTAGTGTACAGATCAGAGCAGACATAGGAAAACAGAAAAACATAAAACCATCCAATTTAAACAAGGACATGAACAGTAAGTGATCTTTAACATGTTAGTGGATTAGCCAAGGAAACATGTGCAACGCTTTAAAAGTAGGGTTTAAGGAATTTTCAATTACTGGATATCTCAGTGGGCTTATGAATTCACTGGATAGGACTGTGCGTAAACTGAAAGAGGTAGATTTGAAGCAGATTGCTACCACTCAACCTCTCATGCTCCTCTGTTGAATGCAATTAGTTGCACTGAGTAGGATAATAACCCGTGTTATTAAAGAGGCAATTTATTATATATAATGAACTAATAGTTGCAATTATTATAATTTCTCTTATTTCTTTAAGTCTGTGATAAATGAGGATAAGTGTATGCAGGCAATGCAGGGATTTAAATTAATTCTACTTAAGTGAGAAGTTTTTTTGTATGTTACACCAATCAAATTACAGAATTCTACTACTCAGAAGACTGTGATAACGTGTATACTCGATCTGATTTCTTGGTCTTTGGCTTTAAGCTACTGACGTGGCACCAATCACCCCCACTCACCACAACTTGTTTACAATAATGTAGCAAGACTCTGTAAAATTGATTGCGTCTACAGCTCACTCTGTGGATGGAAACAAAGCACACAGTCTCTGATGTCTTGTCATCTTTTGCATCTTCTAACTTGTAGCCAACATGACTGACACAAAAACGTTGACTTGTAAATAACAAACAATTTACCTTTGTTGCCAATTATTGTGGGCTCCCGATCTGCTGTTGCAGTTCTACCTATGTGGTATTTTTCCTGATGAGGATAAATGTGATCTTTCTTTCTTTCCTCATGTTTGCTATAAACTGTTTGGGTGTCAATTTTTAGTACATTATTTTTGTACTTGAAACTTCGTAGTATCGAGGCAGACTGCATCAACACTATGCCCAAGAGGAGTTTCACACGTGGCCGTGTCTACTAAAAAGTAGAATTTGTCTAGGATCCCCATGTGATGAATTTAGATCCTCACCTTTGACTTCCTACCACATGACATGTCATTAGCAGGGATGAAATATATTTCACTGTCATGTTTGTATTGTAGGAAGGAAATGTGCTGCACAAGTGTCACATTTTAAGCCTGATTCATGGAAGTGCTTTATAATGGTGCAATCACATAGGAAACCGTTCTGTGAATCAGGGCCTTAGTGTCACATTTAGTGCTGGCAAGTAGCTAACTGGTATTTGTAAATCTTCTTTTACTAGTTGTGAAAAAGAAAGGGTACTGTTTCTGCCACTTATTTTCTGCACCTATTATGTTTTTATTACTGTCTATTTTTAGCTCAGACTTGAGGAGCTGTGAAAGGCTGGCACTCTGCAAATGAGTGTTCTAGTGATGAACGCCATGCCTGTGGGTGTGATGCAAGGAGAAAGTGAGAACATCCTACCCTTACAACCTTTGCTTATAATTGATCTGCAACCTACTTGGTAATCTGGCTGAAGGATGTTTATTTTGATTCACCAGAACAGCTTCTCCTGCCTCCTCCATGAAGTATGCCCTTCTACCTCCAGATGCGTCTACTTCAAATTCTCTTGCCACCTCTTCTTTATCTTCACCTTCTCACTCACTCTCCTATCCACTCCACCCACATTGTTCTCCCCTGACACTTCCTCACACACACTGTCACAGATTTACTCTTTGAATTTGGTGCCGTTCTCTTTCACATTCAATACCCTACCTGCACACGCATCCAACACCACCACAGACTCCACCTTCCATTTTCTTCCTTGTCTCTCGGTGCACTTCCACTCCCCCCTTCTGATCTGACCTCAACACATTTAATCTATTTTGTCTATGCAGGCTCTTTATGCGTGTGACTTACTGTTTCCTTCGTTCCTCTCCCCTTCCATTGTCTCCATAACTTATCTGACTCTAAGTGCCAACTGATCATGCACTTCCTTCTCCTCTTGGTTTGGTTAACAAAAGTAATGTTTCATAAACCCCTTTTAGCACCGGCTCCTCTTAATGCACAGGTCGTTGGGTAGCTCCTGCAGTTAATTCAGCTTGGTATTCCTTTGGCTTTCTCTTCTGTTTTTGTCATGGTAAGTGGTTTTCTTCTTCCCTACACTTGAAGCGAATTGTCCTTGAAGTCACATGGTCTCTAGTATTGCTGGTGACTCCATCTAGGTATTTGTTCTGTTCACTTGCAACCGTTCTCTTGTATCCTTGCCACTTGTTCTCTTGAATTCTGGGACTTACAGCTGTGTAACAAATAAGAAAGCACTCCTTGCAGAAACGTGCTAACAAGTCATGGGGTGATAGAGAGTGGTTCCAATTTCATCGTTCAAGGGACATTTACAGTGTTCAGGGACTAGGGCCCGCCCAACTTCCTGTCCCCACCTTTCAGGTAGGATTGGCTCTGACATTTGCCATGATAGGCCACCTACCATAGGTTGGGAGGGGCACCGTTCGCCTTGACAGTGTCAAAGTCACACTACTTAGGTAAATGTGTGTTGCCTTCCAATACATGAATAAACATTGGAAATGCCAAGAGTGTCGTCTTTTCTGTAGACATGGGAAAGGCACTTGCCAGGCACTACCGTAGTGGTAGTTAAGTGTCTATTGATGATAGCAGATGCAGCATGGTACAAGTAAATGGGAATCTAATAGCAGTGTCTGGTAAATGCTTAATACTTAGACACAAGCCACAACTGTTGGCTTTGCCAGTGCTCGTTTTTTGACACTTCTTCAGTGAAGGGCAAGCATAATGCTTTTAAATAGTGGCTGAAGCCCGATCTGGTTGACACATTTATATTACACCAGTAGCACGTTTAAAACTCTAATTAAGACATTAACTCTCAAATGACTGTCTTGAACAAATACTGTCAGACACTTTGAGTGCAATGTTTGATAGTAAGACTTGATTAAAACGAGCTCAAAGAGTTTCCACAAGGAGGTGTTTTGAGTTGGGAGGGGCAGGAACTGGATTGAAATGGCCATAGTGTTTAGCATGGCCATAGGCATTCACATTGGGACGTACTCTTGGCATATTTCCCTTCCTCTTGGGCAATCATTAATGTCTACCTGAATGGCACTGACATGGTCCATGACGCTCAGCCCAACCTTCTCCTTGATAGGCACCTTTTGTCAACTTCTTCCCTTCTCCTGCCGCTCTTCCTTCTGCAACCCCTATGGCCCCTCTGCCACCTCCAACGGGTGTACCTCTCCTCGGAAGACCTTCAAAAGTGGCAACCAGCTGCACTTAGCTACCCTCAACACTTGTTCTGCTGTCAAACACTCCTCTGACATCTGCCACCTCCTTGAAGACCTCAACCTCGTCTGTGGGTTGAGTAGCCCTAAACTTCTCTGAATGGGTCCCTGCTACTCTGCAGGCAGGGTGTCTCTTCTATCCTATTGCTGACTCTGGCCATCATCCACAGCCCCCCTGGTCCCTCTTCTTATCAGGGTGGTATGACCTCACCTCTTATCTCCTGGCCTTAACCTCCAAGCTTCTCCTCATCAGAGACTTCAATATTCACCTTTACTCTTCTAATGCAGCCTTTGGACTCTTCTGCAATCTCTGTGACTCTTTCCCTCTCCATTCTTCCTTCCGGCCGACTGCCACTCAGCCGGACACACCTTGGATGCTCTCACCTCAGCAGACATTCCCATCTCAAACCCTCTCACTACACCTCTCTCCTGGTCTGATCATGCTGTCCTGTCCTCTCAACCGGACATCCTTGGTCCCCCAGCTAAGCCCCCACCTGCACTGCCGGTCTCCCCCTCAGTCATTCAACCATTGAAGCAAGTGTCAGTTTCTGCTTTTGCCGCCACCTTCATTTCCCCCCCACCCACTCCTGCCGTGGACTCTCACACTGACACAGTCCTTAGTAACCTTCAACTCTTCTTCTCCAACACTCTGGACATCCTTGCCCCTGTCATGAGGATCTGCATGAAGCCTGCCTCCAAGATGCAACTCCTGGTATGGTTCCAACCTGGCCTCTCTGAAATGCAAGTGCAGAGCTGCTGAGCAGAAGAGGCAGGCTTGAGCACATTCGCTGACAGAATGGCCTGCTGCCTGCCCCAAAGGCAATACAGACTAGCCATCCATTCAAAGAAGAGGACCTATATCCAAGCCCACATCTCTGGGGCCACTAATACAGCTGAACTTTACAAAATCTGCAAGGAACTCGCCAATCCTACTGCAGTCTCCATTTCTGCTCTTCCTTCCCTGGCCCTCTGCACTTCATTACTAAAACTCAGGACAACCTGTCCTCTACATCACTCTCTTCTCCCTCACCCACTCTCAGGCCACCCTTGGCCCCCTCCCCCATTGCCTCCTCTCCTCTCCCATATCATCCGATGATTTCTCTTTAAAAAGTCAGCTCTATGAAAGACTCATCCAAACAGGTTCTCCCCTACTCCTCCAGAACTATCAAGGAACACATTGCCTTTCTTGCTCCAGCCTTGGCTGATTTCTGCAATCACTCGTTTGCCACTGGATCCTTCCCGCTACTCCTCAAACACTGCCTTTTGCACCCTCTCCTCAAAAAGCCTTCCGCCGATCCCTCCTGTCCAGCTAACTACCGCCCTATCTCCATTACCCCCTTCATGGGCAAACTCTTGGAGAACCTGGCCATCTCACAGTTTATCCAGCACACTAAATCTGTTGGTTGTCTCCACGACCACCAGTCTGGCTGCAGAGCAGCCAGAGGCTCGGAAACTGCACTCCTGAACACCCATGAAGACTTGCTCTCTAATCTCAATTCCAACTCTTTTTCCGTTCTCATCCTTCTAGGCCTTTCCTCTGCCTTTGATATGATCAATCATGCTACCCTTATAATTCAGTTTTGTGATACCCTTGGCATCAAAGGCCTGGCTCAGGATTAGTTGACCTTCCTCTCTGACTGACCTTCCCAGGTTCAACCGGGCCCTTTTCTCTCCTCCATCTCATTAGCCACCTGTGGTGTTCCACCTGTGGTGTTCCTCATGGCTCTATCCTCTTGCTTAGGCTTTCAACATCTGCCTTGCCCCTCTAGCCAATTTGATCTCCACCTTCTCTACTAACTTCCACTGTTATGCAGATGACATGCAGCTCTCCTTCAAACTTCCCTCCGATGCCTCTTCTTCCACTCTCATTCCTGATGGTCTGTCTGCGTTTCAGGCATGGTGCGCTGCTAACGATCTCTGCCTTAATGCCTGGAAGATTGAGATCCTTCTCATTGTAACCTCAGCACCCTCCATGTACCCCCTCCCCTGACCCTCCTGTGAGGCAAAAAACCTTGGTGTCGTCTTCGACTCCTCTCTCTCTCCTTCTCGCCTCACATCACATATCTTGCCAAGAAGGCCCACTTTCAGCTGTACCTTCTCAGTGGCATTCTCCCTTTCCTCACCTTCCCCCAGAAACTCAATGTCTCCAGAGCTCTGGCCCTCTCCAGGTTGTACCTCCCTTCGTCCCCGTCACCTAATCCAGAATAGTACTTCAATACTTATCCTTGGCCTCAATCCCAAAAACCACATCTCTCCTGCCCTAAAATCACTCCACTGGCTCGCGGTTGCTGCAGTGATCAGGTGCAAGACCCTCTGCATCATCCACAAGGCTTTCTGGGGTCTGGGACCCAGCTACATCCAACTCTCTCTCTCCCTAAATACCTCTCTTCTAGAGCCTTTCCGTCTTCTAGCTCCAGCTCTCTGCAGATTAGATCATTTTCCAAGCAGAGAGTGGGGGGTAGATATCTCAACTCCACAGGTGCCTCTATCTGGAATGACCTCCCTGCCCCTCTCAGACTTGAGCCGGATCTCCTTAATTTCCGGAAGCTTCTCAAGACCTTACCTTTCTCTTTATCATTCCATCTCCCCTACTATTGTCCCCTCTGCCTCCGTTTGACTGGCTACCTGGTACCTTCAGATTTTTACAGGACACCACGCCCTCCATGACCAGTCTACCCCTGCACTAGGTCTCCCTTGAGCACCCCCCACCCCCAGCTGCACTTCCTTACTCGACTCCCCTGTACTAGCCTGGCTGGGCCTTCACCCCTTTGAGCCCTTCAGCCATGTCTTTCGCACTTAACACGTGTACCTTCTTTCCCCTGCACATTCCTTTTTTAACTCTTTATCTACATTTTTAATCAAAAGCTTTACAACATTAAATAATCAACAGAATCCAATATTTCACAATAATGTCCCCACCCCTAACCCTTTTTAGCATCAGCTGAAAATATTGTTTGTTCCCAAATCCCTGCACATTCTGCATTCCCCTGGCACTTGTATACCTGGCCTCCCCTTGGCAGTCTCATAACCAATGGGCCCTTTCTGCCATGACCGGCACTTCCCTTCTCTGCCCTCCCCTCCCCCCTGCACTTCTTGTTACTGCACTTGCATGATATGAACGACACAAGGCCTATTAGTAGGACAGTTTTTGTTTTTCTTCATCCCTGCCTCCCGACCTCCCTTTGTCTTGTGCCTTGAAACACCTTTTGCTGAATAGGCGCATCATAAATACCCATTAAATAAATAAATAAATAAATAAATACATACATGAATAAAATAAATGGGTGGGCAAAAATCCAAACACGATTTGGGTCCCTCCTCATGTGCCATTTTTGCATATGTGTACTCTAATGCAGTAGTTTCGGCTAATAGGTGGAGCTTTACCCAAACAAAAAATAGGAACATCCACTGCACAACTATGACAAGGAGGCCCTCGCTGCTTTTGTAGAAGAGCAAAGTGGCAAACTAGTACAATTATTTTAATTCAAAAATTTAATGTTTTAATACAGTGCTTTGTGTTAATTTGTTATGCTTATTTTTCCTTTAAAAGTCATTCATATTATCCTCTATAAAGCTACTTTGATCAACATCCATAAAATGAAGGGGTGAGCCACCCCATAAGTATTCCAATTATGTTACTGAAGCTCACATTTTTGGAACATAGCTCTGAAGCAAACACATAAGTCGCTAAGCAATCGTTGCTGCGTTCATACACAAGAGAAACGTTTAGCCTTCAAATATTGCCTTCACCTGAACAGCCTAACATTTATATTAGGAATGTTCTTCTTTGTACAGACAAATGTACTCTTGAAAATTTTAGCAACCGTTAATAACTTCCGAAATCTATTATAAATATGCCACACAGTTTCTTAAAATGCTCCCCTCCTGCACTTGGAGGGCTGGTAATCAATAAAAGCCACTAGCCCGTGGTGCCCTACGTTAAGATTTGCTATGTGCTGTTACCATACAGCGCAGCAAGAATACAGCAGGAAATGTCCTTTCCTCCTCTTCCATATTCAAATTGTTAACAACCTTCACTTGCTCCCCAGCATCAAGGGTATTATTTTATTTGTATTGTTTTGCTCTTTCCAACCAATTTATGATGCTCCCTTCACCCTAAAGTATAGTTGCCTTTAGCTCATCTACTGTTAAGCTCTCAGTTAGCTTCAATACATCTCACTAAGTCATTTTTCTCCCTATTATTCCCACCTGGAGTTTTGTTCTGGGGAAATTGGTGCAGGAGTCATTGCCACATTTAGTTTTATTTTTTAATGTTTTATTTAGTAGTTTGGTTTATTTCAAACCTTTTACAATCAGCTAATTTTTCCACTTAGATTCCATGTTCCTCAACATTGGAAAATAGTGGTCAGGTGAATAAAAAAAAAGCGCAGAGTTACGTTAAGCACAGGTTATTGGGAAAGACTAGGCATCTGAAGACATTATTTCTGTCCAAAATTGATATATTTAAAAAATAAGAGCTTTCTGTTCGCCTATTAACAGTAGAGTTCATCGATCATCTGTGTTTATCGTCTGATGATTCAATTGCGATTCGTTCCTCTGGTACTTGTATCTTATGTTTTATAGTTCTTTACATTCCACTGGTATATGATAGAGTTTCCTTTTGGTTTACATTGCGGCAAAAGCGACAAGAAATCTTGTTGACAAGAGATGCTGGATAAGCTGGACACCCTACATGCTAACATCCTTGCCCACCAAAAGGCACTTTCCAACATAATAGCCAAGGGCCATTGCTGCCCCCCACCTGCAGCCGTCACCAGTCCCTCCCCCTGCTTGAATTCAAGGATATGACTATAGTAGATGTGACTGCCCTCCTTAGATCCATTAAACCCTCTAACTGCAAAGGGGACGCCTGCCCAGCTCAGGTCATCAAGGAGTGTGCCCCCTCCCTTGCCCCCTTATCACAGCCTTCATTAATGCCTCGTTCCAATCCAATGCCATGTCCAGCTGGACTCAAGGAAGCGTGGGTTTGTCCGCTCCTAAAACAAAAAAAACAAAAAAACTCATCAGTCCCAGGGCATTACAGCCCATTACCACTGTCCCCTTCCTACTAAAAATCCTGGACAAGGCAGCCTACCTGCAAGTACAAAAATTCCTTGAAGACAACCATCTTCTTGCTCTTCGGCAATCAGGCTTCCGGCCGGGTCATGGTACCGAAACGGCCCTCCTTGACCTCAAAAACTAGATAGATGATATAAGAGATGCAGGCAAACCTGCGCTACTTCTCCTTCTGGACCTATGCGCTGCCTTTGATCTGGTGGATCACAAGACCCTCTGCCACCATCTCTCCACCGCAGAAAATGTCCCCCCCACTGCCTGCAAATGGATTACCTCATTCCTGCAGCAAAGAGCAATGAAGGTCTTCTCCGACTCTGCATCTGCCGACTCAAACATCATCCAATGCGGGGTCCCACAAGGCTCTTGCATTGCTCCTACCCTCTACAATGTCTTCACGAGGCCCCTGTTCAAAATCCTGGACACACTGGACATCTCATATACGAACTATGCTGATGTCACCCAGGTGCTCATCCCCCTCTCGGGTGATTATCTGTCTGACCCGAACACCCTCAACACCATCTACTCTACGATCCAATCCTGGATGGCAGAAAACTGGTTATGCCTCAACAGTGAGAAAACCAAACTTCTGCTGATTGGATCCCCCTCCACCCTGGGCAAGCTGGACAAGCAATACAGCTCTTTCACTGTTGACAACATCCCCATCACTGTCTCTCAAATGGTCAAGACCCTAGGTGTTTATCTCGATCCCAACCTAACCATGAATAGGAAGGTCCCATTGCATCAGCCTATCATTCCAAACTTCTCAATGCAGTTAGACTGTTATTATCCCAACAAAATTGCCTCACCATTGCCAGGGCAATAATTGGATCAAGACTGGACTGCTGCAATGCCCTTCTTTTGGGGACTTCAGGCAAAAATCTTGCTAAACTGCAACTAGTCCAAAACCACGCCTTTAGGGCGGCCGCTGGTGTATCACGTAGGGACCACATCTCAGAACTCAGAAGGCAGGTCCACTGGCTACCAGTTAAAGAAAGAAAGAATAATTTTCAAAACCCTTGCCTTCACGCACAAGTGTCTCCACGACCAGGCCCTCCCCTACCTTGCCCAAAGGATCTCTAAACCCCTTGCCTCCAGGCCATCCAGAACTGCACATTCCAATGTTATAACCGTTCCCAGAATACGCAGAGCTTGTGGCAGTGGTTCTAGCTTCCCCACCAAGGCTTCCACCCACTGGAACTCCCTCTCACCCCACATCAGGCAAATAGACGTTCATGCTACCTTTGGCAAGGCCATTGAAACCAGGCTGTTCGTATGATTCGTATGATTCTGCATGTTCTGCACATTCCTCGTAACCAAGCAACCTGTTCTGTCTCACCTAGCTATGTAACCATGTACCGTATCTAAGATTATTTCTGTTGGACAGCTTCATTGTAACCCTGAAGTGAGCCTTCTTATGCTCCGTTTTACAGCGACTCGATACCCGTGGGCTGTAGTGTGATTTACAAATATAAATAAATACATCTTTAAATAAATCTTTTCGGCGTCTGGTTGGACCATTGTAGGAGGACTTCTCTTGTTGGCAAGAGATTGAGTCTTAATCGTAAGTATGCTGCTTTTTTCTGTTGTGTTTGTAGCTAAACATTCCGACCTAATTTGTTTTTGATGACTTGCAGTGTTATTACTAGGCTTTCCTCTGTAGAGTCTATGGAGGCAAAGCATCTCTTACATTGGGGTTTCCAACGGTCCAGAATGCCGTTTTGTGGCCTCATGGGGTTTTCACGCAGCAGTTTCATTGGTTGAAGTTTGTTCTTTGATCGTATTTTCCAATATAGATCAAGAGTTTTCCAGAGTGTATGTATTGAATTGCCAACTCAAACCATATTCTTGCTACAGGAAATCCTTTTGGGTAGCGAAAGAACTTTCCTCCGGAAGAACGCTTTGCAGTAGTCCCAGACCCTCGATGAGCGATTTAGTGCAGTTTCTGCTCCATAGGATAAGATTCGGATCACTTTCTGGCGGTAGAATAGCAGAACTGGTTTTATAGAGAATTCCCCACATTTTGTGTGTAGGATCCGCGTTTAACATGCTACTGACTTGGTCTTTGTACAGATTGAGTCTCTCCATTCACGTTTGTCCATCAAAGGGTTTATCCATGCTCCTAGATATTTAAACAATTCTACCTGAAGTAGTTTTACTTCATTCAGGAAGAGGGCAAATGTCTTCTTTTGTTGTCTTCGATCTCGAAAAATTAAGGTTTGGGTTTTGGACGAGTTGAGTCCATTGTCTTTGAAGAATGGTGCATTTAGACTCCTTTGTAGTCCAATGGGGTTTTTGTCTAGGAGGACAAGGTCGCCTGCTTAGACCATCCATGCAATCGGGTTGCCGTTTATTCTTGGTGGATTTGTTCTTATATTTATTTGCGAAATGTTCATATCCGAGATGTAAAGGTTGAACAAAAATGCTGCTATGGGGCAGCCCTGTTTGAGACCATTCCAAGTTCTAATTTTGTTGGATAATGCTCCTTCTTTCGATAGTCGTACTTGGATAGATGTTTCTGTGTATAAAGCTTGGATAGCAGCCAGTAGGTTTAAGGGACACTTCCAATCTCAGAGTTTACCCCATTGGTTTTGTCGGTTAACTCTGTTGAAAGCTTGTTTGAGGTCTATAAAGAGAGCATAGATCTGTTTTGGCCTTTAGGGTTTTAGTACAGCTAAAAGGAAAATATTGATGTTAGTACCTGTTCCTTTTACAAATACCGTCTGTTGTGGATCAGTTCTCCCAGTATTTACTGCTCATTGCTGTAGCTGTCATAGTAATATTGCTGCAAAGATCTTGCTGAGTGGATTCAGCAATGCTATCGGCTGATAGTTGATTGGTAATACTCGATCTCTGTGTTTATAGATCGGAATTATGATTGCGTTTTTTCAGGATATCGGAATTTGCTTTATTTTCATTATTGCCTTGAAGTGAAACACAGAGAAGTCTGCCCATGATTCTAGGTTGGATTTTAAGAGACTGTTGGAAAGGCCATCGGGTCTGGGATTTCGAGAAGTATTTCATTTCTTTATTCTGTTCAGAATGTCATCTATCCCATGTTAATGACCAGGTGTTAGTGATTGTTTTGATTGTATTCCAATTCATTGTCATTCTTTGCATATAGAGTCGGGAAATGCGTCCCCCATCTGATTCTGGAATAGCGGCTACTAAAGCCATTGCTGTTTTTGTGTTACTGTTTAGCAATGCCCAGAGATTGCATGTATTTTTTCGATTGTTTATGGATTTGATCATCACCTCTACATCTGCTTGCAATGTTTTTTGTTTAAAGGCAATTGTCCAATTCTCGTAGGCCTGTTTTATTTTTTTGATTTTGGCTGGTTTGATAATTCATATTTGATTGACGTATTAGTTTGATGGATCTCCGATATTTCTTTCTTTGTTCCACCAACTCTGTTATTCGAATGTCTTGTGGTCTTTGTTTTTGGTACTTTGTTCGCTCCTTTGTTTTTATATGGGAGTAGTACCCATTCATAGTCAATACCTTCTTGGTCAGTTTGCTTGCACTTCAAAGAGTCGTCAATTTTGAGATGTCATCAGTGCCAACTCGCAATCTGTTTTGTCCAGTATTCAGGTCTAATTTCGCCAGGTGTTTTGCTACTGGAGGCGCTGTTTTCTCATTCCATTCTAGGGCAAATAGGCGATGATCGCTTCTTGAGTTGTTAACTATCTTTAAGGCCCTGAAGTCCAGAATCATCTCTAGTGAGGGAAAGATACAATCAAGATCATCTGCCATGTCAGATTCGCGGGATTGTCCCCGGGGAGCTCTGCATTTAATATGAAGATAGTTTGGAGTTGCAGCTCTTTTACCCATACCTTATCTTTGTTGGGTAGTCTTTGCTGTATCGTTGGAGCTCCTGTTTTATAAATCAGATGAATGTTAAGGTATCCGCATAGGACAAAAGAAATGTGGGTATAGCGTGCCTGTAAATCATCAATCATCGATATGGTGGTGTCAATAAAGGTTGTATTGTTTATCCCAGCTGGATTGCAGTATGGATTAAACAGCGACATCAGGTTGTTATTATTTTCTGTGGTTTGCAGATTTTGAGTCACTAACACTTGGATAAAGGGATTCAGATTTGTATCTTCCAGTACTCTGATTCCTTCCCAATTTTACTAAGGTTAGCAGCCCAGAAGATGGCCGTTCCACTTTCCCTTTGATTGCTGGATTTAAGTATTTGATGAACCCATCGCAAATCGGTAGCCCTTGGATCCAAGTTTCTTGGAGGCAAAGAATATCGAAAGTGTACAATAGATTATTGCCTTCCGCGACTAAGTGTGAACATCTGCGGGTATTCCAGCTGCTCAACTTTAGTGGTAGTGCTTCCTTTTATCTGATTTGTTAATTTCCCTGTGGTCTTGATCCTCATTGTTCGTTAGTCGGTGTTGCTTTCTGAGGGCTCGTTGGTGATTTATTTTGTTCAGTAAATCTTACTAATCTCTCATTTTTCGTTTGTTGTACCTGAAATTTCACTTCTAGTTTATGATCAGGTTTCTGCACTCTATCATCTCTTCATGAAGACTCCTTATGTTACAGATCCTTGTTTGCGTCACATGGATGTCTTAAAGTGTCTTCACTCATAACTCTTTTATCATCCGATGCAATCCTCAGAGGCTTGCTGTTTATAGCAGTGTCTGTTATTTTCAAATCCTACTGGTAAAAATGCCTTTTCGTTGGTTGAGTATTGTTGCATGTATTGCAGAGGAGAATAGGTGTACAATTACCCAATCATGTGTTTCTTCCTCAACAAATTGGATGACTTCAATATTGTTTGAGGTTAATGTTTTAAGGTCAGAATAGCCTGTAGTAATTTGACTACATTTGAGCGGTTCAGGATCAAGTCATATGAAGCTCTATTTCTATGTTGTTAGTCTGGCTTGGTGGTTTCAGCAAGTCAAAATGTGGTCGTATTACGGCACCTTGCATATTATCCCCATTACGGTTTTCCTTTTCCATCTGGTCTCTTTGGTTCAGAGTTATTGAGCATTTCTGGTCCAACATTAAGAAGATATTTCCTCTAGACGCTGCCAGCACGTCCCATTCTGAATGCTCAATATTTTGGGGCATAGATAAATTCATGGTTTCCAAATCTACCGCTGCTTCTTCGTTTTCTTGTTCTTCTTCAATGGAGTATGTTGAGAGATTTAATAACATGTCTCTGATCTTGCTCTTCTATGTCTGCCTCGATTTCCCCTGTCATTTGGTCTCAGTTTAAAGTGGGTCTTTTTTCCTTGATATTAACCAAAGTTTGAGCAGCCGATGGAATTTTCATTGCTGGCCACTTCAAATTATGTAGAAAGGCCCTAGATCCATTTGAATGTGGTTTTGTGTAGGCTGGTTGATTTTATTTATTTTTTTGGGGTTTTTTTGTTGGTATTTTTTGCTGGTTACTTATTTTGGATTTTCTGGGGGTTCTGTTCAAATATAGTATATATTTGATTGATATTTTCTTGTGAGGATTTTTTTTCCGGATTGGGGAGAGTGATCGCTTTGGTATCACTCATCGTAGTGCTCGTTTTAGGTCTTGGTTCGTTTTGATTGGTATGCAATATTCGTTTCAGCAAGTAATTACTGTCACGTTGTCTTTTCTCCATCAAGCCTATTTGTGCCTCATTGCCAGGTGTGGAGTTTGCTTGGGTACTTGATATTGCAATCTGTGGTGGATTCTGCTTCTCTGTGTTTCTGGGTGGATCTCTGGTTGCTTCTCAGTTGGATTCATGCATTTTTCTCGACCTGCTGCTTTCATCATGTCCAGAATGGCATTCATCATTGTCGTTTTTTCCATATGTTGACCTCTCGCTAGGTCAAGTAATCTGCTTTGCCATTGAACGGAAAGTTCCACTTCTTTATCTAGGCGTGTTTACACAAAAGTGTCCAAGTAAATTTGTTTTGAGTGCACTAGGGCAACAAGAGTTGCAAGGTCCTTTGAGGTGTCTCTGATTGTCTCATATAGTTTGAGGAATGGTGCTATTGAGACATTTAAAGCACTCATGATGATGGTCTGTGGGAACATTAGCGCCGATGGTGGCAAGGTTGTTTCATCAAATATAGGTATTTGAGTTATCTCAACTTCTTTCTGTGTCCGTCCTTTAGTATTTTGGGGGATCATCTTTTCTTGAATCTTCCACAGCATGACTGGTTATTCTTGTATCCATTAGAAAGCTGGAAGTTTGTTCCTCTTAATTGAACTTTAAAGGGATAGTTCACTCTGAAATATTGTTGGCTAAAAAGATGGCCCATAATCAAAAATATATGTAAGAAATATTTTTAAACAAATTCCCTATGTAAAGTTTTGAGCAAATGAGGCTCAAACTCAAAAATTTCAAGCTTCAAGCACTAGGAGGCATCCATTTTGTGAGCCTCCTGTGCTTCTGTTAAGCTCTGCCCTTGCGACACTAATGAAGCAAAAGCCAGCTATAATAAACAGAAGCTACCACTGGGTGGCTTTTGCTTCATTATTGCCAGAGAGCAGAGAATGCAGACAGGAAGGCTGCATGCAGGTAAGTGCTTATTTCTTTTTTCTTAACAAAGCACTTTAAATATAAATACAACCTTGTTGTATTTGTAAATGCTGCAGTTTTCTTTCTAAGTTTCATGGGCTCCCCTGGGCTGGAGGAGCCTGGGAAACTTAGAAAGAAAACCGCAGCATGTATAACATTCTATTTATGTTTGCAGTGGCTTCAGCTTTGAGTCTCCTGGGCTCACCCGTGTCGGGGGAATGTTGTAAAGCTCTGTAAAGCACTCTGTTACTTCTTGAAGCTAAGTCCATGCTCAATAAATACAATAAAACTATTAATATGTTTTTAAAATAAGGATGGATTTCATAAACCATGATTCTGCATTGTAAATTTAGCACACTTTTACAAAAAAAAAGAAAAAAAAAGATAATTTACTTTATCGATTTCTTTCTGTTTCTTTGTATCATGAATCAAAGATTTACTTTTAATCAATCATTGCATGTTATGAAAAAAGTATTCTTCCTTTGATACATTTTCAATTCAATGTCTACTGTTGGATATATTTTGGGGTTATATCTATTACTTTGTGGTATTTTTTACTATGGTGGTATTTTATAAATCTTGGTAATATATTGTGATAACTCATTGGTATTTTTATAGTGGTGAGACTAATTTCAGAATATAGCTGAGTAATTGTTTTTAACAGGGTCACTAACAACAAACAAAATACTGGACTTGATGCACCCTGGATGGATGGTTGATGCCCCCTTGTAGTACCTTATGTACAATACCACACTATGCCCTTTTGGCTGAGTTTTAACAATTGTCAAGCATGCAATTGAAATACTGCAGATCCGTTCAATCTCTCTAAATAAACAGCACACACCAGCTACTTTACTTTGAGATTGTTCTTACTACACACCTGTCTCGTTGTGCAGATCAAATAAAAGGGACTGAATGCAGAATACATGTAAAGAAACTAAAAGTTTCTTTAGAATCTGTTTTTTATCGTAAAATAGAAATATGCAATTTACACAGAATGACACTTATGCTGCCCACATTGTATTTCACAGTGCAATCGTTTTTAGCTCTTCATCAGTGCCAAGTATTTCCAACTGTCCTTGGCATCGTGGAACTTGGCAAGAGAAATACACTTAAAAAAAAAACACAGACTTTGCAAAACATAAACGCAGGATTACATGCACGTTAAAAATAGACAGCACCTAAAATGAAGTGACCTACTTAATCTCGACTACCTGATCTCATTCAAAACAGGGGCTATCACTTAACTCCATATTTACCTGGATATTTTGGCGGTATTTCTGATTAGGTTTGGCATAGAGATCTTCCCCAATCTTTCTGCCTGCCTCGCCCAGGGTCACCCAGATAAGGACCACTTCAGCATCAGACATCCTGCCAGCACTGAATTCCATCTCTATCCAGCCCTCTAATTCTTTGCCTCCCAGTGCTTGAAGAGGATTGAAAATTACTCTCTCTCAAAACCCTTTTTATCAAATTCCCTCGTCACTCCGGGGAAACACCTCCCCTTGAGCACATCATTCCACTGAAATCGCACGTGATTTCATTGCTGGAGTGCAAAAGATACATCTCTCCTCAAGCTTCCTGCTCTAATACAATGCCCTGTTTTCAGCAGAACAGATCTTCACATTTTTTTAGTTTATCCCCAGTGCATATTTAGCCTGCACATTTAATTTCCCATTTCCAGAGCACCATGCATTCTCCTAATCTGCATTCAGTTTATTTCATCATGGATTAATTTGCACTACATTTTATTAAGGGATTCAGTTACAAGTTAACTGGGGTTGGGTGAGTATGTTAATTTATGTTAGAATTATGTTTAGTGCAGCTCAGTCCATTGAAATATTCTGAAGCAAAGTGCAAAATTCAAGCATGTGCTCTGTGCATTGGCATCTATTTAATTCTGCCTAAAACTCACACTCTTGAGTCCAGAAATGAGTTTCACCCCTGGGCCCCCATTGCAGTTCAAACCCACGCTAACATGTGCATGCTGAAATGCTGAACCTAACTGTTAAATTCAGGGCCCCTACTCTTACACTACCATGATATATAGTTGAAAGATTAAATTGCTCAATATGAATAGAATTGTATCACTTCTACCAAAACATTGAGAAACGGGGAAGATTTGTACAGACATTGTTGGTACTTCCTTCTTACCTTTAAGATAATTATTTTTGTTTGTGGAATGGGGCTCAATCTGTGATTCATGTTTTATGTATTGTGGTGTAAACAACTGTGCCTGTAAGCGGGAAGTGCATGACGTTGTTTATTCATAAACACACTTACTATGGAATAAAAAGAAACTTAGCTTTATAACAAAACTGGACACATTTCAAGGTTTTTAAATTCTTAACTAATCCGACGGATAAAACTGTACCTCTAACATAAACCACCTCTTTTTATAAGGCATAATTAGCTCATTATGTAGATATATTGAATATTTGTCACCGATAGGTCTGAAGAAGTTCAAAATACATAAAGGGACTAGAACATTCTGAAAGTGTTTTTCCACAGCGCAGTGCTTCATTAAAGTCTCAAAACGGTCTTCATTTACATGCACTTTTACCATTATTAATTTCCAAATATTTTTTTTGTTGCACAAGAAAAATAATCGCATTGCTTTAGGACAACCCATAGATTACAGTTAAAATGAGATAATGCATGCTTTGTTTTCAATATGATATTCTGCAGCCTAGCTTTGATTACTTTAACTAGTGGGATTCCTAGCAGTCAAGCTGCATTATACGTAGTCTGTATTTAAAATATATCATTTTCAGTGTGACACTTTGTTGGGTTCAGTTTCAATAACGCATGTTCTCTCACATTTGACTTTGGTTCAGTTTGGACAGTGTATGTCCTTCTCGGTTGATTGTTCTGTGAAAAACAGCTACTATGTGTGGATTATGCAAGGAGAATTGTTATTCATCTACAGTTCAATTACACTCCAGTATCAGGTAATCGTTTCAAGAAGGCTTTTGGCGTGGTGGTCGCTATCTGGTCAATGCAATGAAGTACTGATGCCTGCGGGCTTACGGCGCTATAGAAGCATATATATAAATATAAATAAACAAAGTGGTAAAATAAAGATCTACAACATTGTTTAAGATAATAATTATTTCCTGGCTTGTGTAGACCCTTTTCACTTCAAAAAGCAAAAGGCAGCTGCCAAAACGCATCCCTCCTTCATTCCATACTGTAGTCCAATCGACAAACATAATTTCAATGAGCTATCCAGTGACTTTGAATGCAATATACGTACTGCATTGGGAGCCTTTCTCAGTCATGAGTAGAACAATGCAGGAAATGCATAGTGATGCTAGGCTGCCAGTAAATACCCTCATTAGCACTGCTTTGCCAATTTGAAGTTTCCATGAGCTGAGCTCCATTATTTCAGGTTTAGGGCTTAATCTTGAACCACATGGTCGGATGGAAGCCTGATTCAGTATGCAGAAAGATACTCTTACATTTTTAAACATTTACATGCACAGCATTTAGCAGTTAATAACCAAGCCAAACTGATTCAGAGTAATATGAAGAGTATGGGTCCAGAAGGCACAGTTTGAGGAATAAGATCATCCAACTTTGATACATATTGGATCAGATTTTATTGCAGACAAGCAGGTCTGATATGTGGACTTTGGTGAAACCCGCAAATCTCTAAATAATTGCATTTTACAGAGGTATGAATGTTTCTAGTAAAATGTTAAGGCCATGGGGGGGCGCTGTTGCACGGCATCGAAAATGGCAGTGGCCTGAAAGCGCTCCGTCGGAGGCTCAGGAATTTTGTTCCACTCTGGGCAAACTACGGACCCTGGAGACTCTGGAAACTCCTGCATCGGCTGCGGAATACTCTGGGAACACTCGGTGCTTTTCGTGGCTTGATCTAGCATTGCCTTACAGGGAGCTGCTTGGGGGCCTGTGATCGTTGTGGACGCGGGGGCACGGGGCGCCCCTCGCCCACCTGGTGAATATCCTGGCATGCACTGGTGGGGTCCTCTGCGCCTCCAGATCATCATTACCCTGCAAAATCTGAGGCTTGGGCTACCCGCGCTGAGGATGGCGGCTGGGACGCCCTTGGTGGATGCCAGATTGTTGTCGGTGACCAGGTGCCGACATCCGCTGGACCCACAGTGGACCTGCGTGCGTTCAGGATTGGTGTGCATCGGATCCCCGGGGTGAGGAGGAGCGGCCGCTGGGGCCTCGGGAGGTGAGTTGCGTGCCCTCCTTCCCCCGAGCTCCTTGCATTAAGGCTAGTGCTGCCGTGAGTCTGTTCCCTGTGCCCTCCTGGACTGCTGAGCACTACAACAGGGAGCCACGTTTAACACTTCCTGACACGGACAGTGGAGGCCGGGCGGCGGGGAGCTTGAGTAGTCTGGACAAGGCATCCTGACAGGGGTCCCTCGTGATTGGAAGCCGGATGCAAATTCCTGCGGTGGGAACGCAATTATTTCTCCCCCTCTCCTGGTCGGCACCTGCTGCTCCCTCCCCCTCAAATGGTTTACTGCAAGTGGGAAATATCACCTCCAGGGCTGCCTGGTGAAGGGGGATCATGGAAAGCTAGCCATATGGCTTGACTCCATTAAGGGAGCCGCTTACTCCTTTCTAGGAGGGGAGTGGGTCGAGACTTTGGCCACCTGGTGGGTCTGTAAAAGGTGAATCTTTGCCTCAATATAAGTGCTTACTCAACTGACTCCAGCACTGTGGGACTGCCCACATGGTCTGCAGATCCAATAGTGCAGCTTGGGGCCCTTGTGGGAGAGGATTAAAGAGCCAGAACCCCGCCGGGTCGGCCTGGAACCCGGGCCGGTCCCTCCGCACATTGGATTTAGGGTTCTATCAAAATAGTCCTTCACTCCTTGGAGATTGGTTTAAGTCCTTGCTCTTTGCGCTCAGTGACAGTTTTTACTGCAAGTGGACTGCCCCGCTCTGGGACCTTGGGTGGGTCAGAGGTCCCTGAGCACGGCTCTACAAATCATGACCCAGGGGTGAGTACGCAGGCTCCAGACACCACACCCTGCATTTCCCAGGATGGGCAACCGGAAGTGGAACAATTTGCTAGGGCAGATCAGACACCATCCAGGCGGGAGGAAGCAGCTGGCACGACCCACGTAGACATCTCTGCCTTAAATCAAACCCTATTGGCTCTGGAGGGAAGCACAGTCAGTCTCAGGGCAAAGATTGACGCATTAACCTGTAAGGTGGACCAGTCTGCGATACAGATAGCGAAAATATGTGGGAGGATGTCGGAGGCGGAGCAGAGGATCGGGGAGGGTGAGGATAAATTCTCTGAACTCCAAAGAGAGGTGGCCTGTCATGATGCCTACCCCCGGGCATCAGGACCAAGCCCATCAGCTCCGTGAGCAGGCATCCAGATACTTATTAAAACCCCAACATTCCCGGCTGGGGGCTGTTTGAGTTCAGTTCTGGCACCTTAGGCGCCAGGCTCATCATGGAAATCAGTCGGCGCCAGGCTCATAGACTTTACTTACCTGATGCAGACCATGCTGCTAGTGAGTCCAAGCCAACGTGAGGTCTGGATGGGACTATTTTTCTACAGGGACTATTTTTTACTCGGGCGTGGTTCTAGGGAACTTCTTACCTGGAACTACTTTGGAGGCTATTAAAACCATGCCCGAACAACAGCACACGCTTCGCGCTATTCTGCATCCAGCAGCGTAAAGCTCACCGTGCCTGCAGTCTGCATCCAGTCTTCTGCCACACCCGCCTCGAATCTGGAGCTCCTAAAACCAAGAGGAAAGAAAAGGACAAGATTAGAAAAACTATTTCGAATTCCTCACCTGATTTCGGATCCATCTCGCCCCCGGACCTGGAAAGAACATCATTTCTGTACGCGTTGCATCTCCAGCTGCAGTGCCGCGCCATACTCGCCAGTCCTCGCAGCACCTTTCGATTCGGCGCTGCCTCCATCATTTCTTCGCCGAACTCCGGCACCTGAGGGACAAAAGAAAACAACAAGGTGAGCCGAGAAAACCAACAAATAAAACACTTATCATCATAGACTTACCTGATTACCACCAGAGGCATTATTCTAAAGCTCTCCACATCTTCATGTGCCGCACCTGCAAAGGGTGAGGAGAAAACACGTTAAACACCGGCAACATTTACCGGACGGCGTCGGGTAATACAGACTCTTACCTGAGCGCCACCAACTGCCACGAGGGGTATCTTTTCACGAACTTAGTTGCAAGACAAGGAAGGAAGGGGGGAACAAGAGTGAATCATCGGACATATTGAACTCTATGAACCTGATACTTACCGAACCTTGCCAGGAACCTCAGAGTCAATACTCTCCGGAACTCTCCCACGCACGCCTTCAAACCAGTGAAGTAACTGGCATCAACGCGCCCCTGCAATCCACGCAGGATGGAGAGCTCATCATTTAAAAACATAAGGTGAGGTTCCTAAAAGGGGATATCGGAGGTGAAAAGAAGGGAGAACGAGAACAGTGGGAGGGGGCCATCACTCATATCCACAAGTGGCTAAATCCCTTTCTCCACTTGCAGGAGAATACTTCTATGGATCAAGCAGATGAGATTAGGTGGGCCAGTCCAGACAGTCATCTCGGCACTACGCATCACGTTGGTGGAGACCGCAGCTGTCCGGGTCCGATCGACGCCCCTGTGGTAACCAGGTGAGCGTAACATGGCCTCCCTGCAACAGACAGTTAAGAAAGTGACTGCTAAAAACGAGGATCTCGAGGGGAGATCTAGGAGGAATAATATTCGTATTACAGGGTGGCCGAGAGTACTCATATCGACAACATGGAATTCTTTGTTGAAAATCTCCTCAAAGAACTATTGGATGACTGCTCACTGGTGGCTAGACCTCCCCCAGGAGCCCTGGAAAGGGATATCATAGACCCGAATCTTCGATTACAGGGATCGTCGTACCCTTCTACAAGTGGCGAGAGAGAAGAAGAACCTGCAGTGGGGCACGTCAACAATACGTTTATTTCCTGAGTTCAGTAAACTAGTGCAGGACCAGAGAAAAACTTTACAAAATGTCAAGAACATACTGAGGTAAAAAGGGATTTGGTACTTGATGATGTACCTGGCCAAACTCGGAGTGGTGCAAGATAGCAGGCTATCTTTCTTCTCAACTCCTGAATCAGCTGAAAGGTTCGCCATGAATTTATCGGATCCCGGACCCCCCTCACCGGGAACCCCTCGACAGAGGCACCTCATTTGCACGTACCAAGTAGTGCAATGAGTCGATGCCAAACGCATCCAGTGGCGTAACAGTAATCCCCAAAGCAACACAGAAATGCATAAATTAAAACACCCAGTGAGTGCGTATACACAAGTGTTTGTGACTATGGTATCGAGCCTTCTAATTTCAGGAGCTGCAGAAGCCCCCAGCACCCCCATGCCCAGCGTCCACTTAGCCTGGTGTTAGTCAATGTTTGATGGGTATAGGGAGGTAGGTGGGATAAGGGGGCCGGTAGGTTGTTGTTTCTGGCGTGGGTGAGGGGTGGGGCAGGGGTATTTAGCTAGGTACATCTGTTTGAGTTATTTAAAATGGGTGGGGGGTGGAGGGACAAATTGCTATATGTACAGACAAAATAATATCAGAACAGACACAGGAACTGACAAAGCATGGTGCCTAAATCCAATGGTCTAATAATACAACCGTAGTGATGTCCCCCAATCAGGGAGAGAAATGGCATCCACAGTAAGTGAAGGGCAGCACGGGGGGGTTATAACTGTATTAAAGTGGAATATACGTGGGTTCACGAATAGTAAAAAAAACACGCCAGATCACAAATTATGCAAGGAACCAGCATGCGAACGTACTATGTCTCCAGGAGACACACTTGGGTAGGACATGTAAACTCCCCAACTTTCCGGGTTCGGGATCCACAGGTACGGCTCCTCCTATTCCTCGCAATCCGGGGGGGTGGCCAGCTACATACACCTAACCCTAGAGTTTAAATGTCACAAAGTAATTTCTGATATGGAAGGCCAATTTGTTCTGGTCGCGGGGGAGATATCTGGATGGCCCGTTCTCTTTATTAATATATATGGCCCTAACTATGACAGCCCAGACTTCTTTCAAATGTGTGCGGATCATATACGCACTTTTCCTCACTATGATGTGGTCTGGGCAGGGGATTTCAATGTTGCCCTCACATTGGATATGGACAGATCCTCTTCCACCCAGACCACGTCACCCCGGGCAGCTCAGAAGTGGTGGTCCATAGCGAGGGACTACTCCCTGACTGATACTTGTAGGTTGTTACATCCTAAAGACCATGAATTCATTTTCTATTTGGGGGTTCATGGCAGCTTGTCTAGGTTAGACTACATCCAGATGACCCCAGAGATAGCCCGATTGACCCACAAAGCCCATATCTTTCCTCGTACTCTATCGGACCACTCCCCAGTAGTCGTTCAATTTAAAATGCCCCACGTCCCAATTAGTAGGATCAGATGGAGATTTAGAGCCCGAGCACTGGAGAATACCGCCTTCAGGGAGGATATCCGCCGAGACATAATAGAATTCTTCCACACGAATATGGACTCTATCCCTGATGAACACCAATAATGAGATCTTGGCCAAAATTCTGATAGATAGACTCCTTCCTCATATGCCTGCCCTGGTCTTGCCAGATCAGGCCAGGTTTGTACTGGGCCGGTCCACCCAGAATAATCTGCAGAGATTATTCCTGCTAATGCATAACGTCAACACTGAAATTCCAATGGCCATCACGGCCCTCGACGTAGAGAAGGCCTTCGACTCGGTCGAGGGGCCCTTTCTGTTCGAGGTGCTCCGATGAGCGGCTCTAGGTAACATCTTTCTGCAGTGGATTTGCCTGCTGTATACAGGGCATTGGTATATACCAACCGAAGACAATCAGCAGCAATATTCCCTACTCTAGGAACCAGACAGGGTTGCCCCCTCTTCCCTGTCCTATTCGCTTTAGCGATTGAGCCTGTGGCCTGTGCATTCTGCAAATTCCATTCACACAGTGGTATAAGTCTACATTCCTGCACTTCTATTGTGTCGTTATATGCAGACGACATGTTGATTTACGTGAAGCACCCAAGGATCAACCTAACCCTGGTAGTGAAGGGAATTGCAGACTTGGGGGCCCTATCGGGTCTACAGATCAACTTGTCCAAGTCTGAGATACTCCCTCTGACCACACATGTAACACGAAACAACATCTGTGATGAGTTTGCATGGTGCCCGCAGGGGATCCGGTATTTGGATGTCCGGGTTTCTATGTCTCTCATTCAGCTATATGAAGAAAACTATTTGGAGATTCTGGAAAGTATGGAACATAAAGTGGAAATGTGTATGCATCTCCCATTCTCCCAGGCGGCCAGAATCTTGCTATCTAAAATGGTGATTCTACCAAAATTCATATACATTTTTAATAATGTGCCGATCTGGCCACCCATGAGATTCTGGACCTAATTTAGGAGCCTGATTATTAGCTTGATATGGGCAGGGGGGCACCCTAGAGTCTGTTTGGACGCACTATGCCACCCATACTCACAGGGCGGATTTGAGGTCCCAGATCTCCCCCTTTACCACCAGGTTGCGCAGGCCCAGTGTGCTGTATGGTGGTGGTCAACCACTTCAGACCTCCCACATACACGTTTAGAGAAGGCTATAATGTATCTGGACAGCTTGAGAGGGTTATTGGGGGGATCGCACGATCGAGGCGATAGGTTGGAGGTACAGCCGATAGCAGCCATGCTTAAAGCATTGAATTGCTTGGCGGATAGAGTAGCCTAGATGAATGGTACTCCTCGGACATGGCTATTTATCATGTTCGGGGCATCCCACTCACCCATGAGGAAACTTTTTGTAAACACTTTAGGAAACTCTGCATACTCACGATGGGGGATCTGGTGGTGGAGGGTAGATTTATAACCTGGGACGAACTTAAAGAGAGAGGGGAGTGGACACCTATAACAATGTCCTCTACTTTAGACTTAAGGAAACGATGTGCTCCAAATGGCCAACCTTCCCACTAGTCCCCACCGTCTCTCCGCTCTTAACGTACATCCCCCCCACAACATAAAAGTAAATTGATCTCCACAATATATAAAATAGTATGCACTAACATGCTCCCCCTCCCCCTGGGGAGCCAATATAGGAATAGGTGGGAGGAAAGTCTGGGATTCACATTATCAGGGGCTCAATGGGACATAGTGTGCACACAAACTAAGCAAATATCTATGAATAACAGATTGCATTTGATACACTTTAAGTGGTATCCGGTCAAAGGGTCGACCACAAAAGGATCGAATGTAATAGGGTCGACGTAATAGGGCTGAAAACAAAAGGATCGAATTTAAAAAAAAATGTATATATTTTTTTGGGGTTTTGTATAGGTAAAAAAAGTGGTTTTTACCACAAAAACGGGGGTTGGGGGGTGGGAGGGGAATGTAAAAAAAAATTAAAAAATGTCGATCCTTTTGTTTTCGGTGCTTTTGAATCGATCCTTTGACCATTCGATCCTTTTGACTCGATCCTTTGACCTATAACCACTTTAAGTATATACACCAAATGTATTACTCTCCACCTCACCTAAACCATTTTTACCCAGATAGGTCCCCCAGCTGTAGGCGCTGCGGGCAGTCACCGGCAGATTTTTACGATGTGGCCTGGTTGTGTCCCCCAGTGCAGGCACTATGGGATAGGATTAAGCAGACGATGGCCACTATAGTAAACGCACCAATCTCGCACTCTCCGGCAGTGTGGTTGTTAGCCCTGATAGAATCCGGATCCAGAAGTGAGAAGCGTCTCATGGGCATAGCTTTGATAATAACAAGATCGTTAATCGCCAAAACTTTGGGTGCAAAAAGAACTCCTGCCTTCCCTGAATGGGTCTCCTCAATGTACAGGTGTGAGAAGCGTGAAGCGCTGTATGGTCAAACACTACCTCCAACCAGCAGACCCTTGGACTACTGGGCCCTGTTCAGGCATTATGTGGCTGAGCAGGAAGGGCCCCTGGATTGCCCAAGAGTGAAACTAATAACTTCCAGATTTTGTTAAAACTTTGTTCAATATGTTGCCAGGTAGATTGGACAGCATGTCGGCATGAATGAAAGGGGTTGTGCTGCCGAGAAAGTGAATAGTTATTTTAATTTTTTTTTTTTTTTTTTTAACGGGGAAGCGAATAACTAATTGTAAGCTGAGAAGGGAATCGATTTGGAATGTATTTTTCCTCCTTGTAAGTGTCAGTGGTTGCGCAACTTGGGTTAGGAATGGGGGAGGCGGGAAGGGGTTCGAGGTTTAGGTTGTTGTTTGATGTTATTGTTAGATGTTATTGATATAAATGTTAATAAAAAAAACTGTTTTAAATCAAATGTTAAGGCGATGATGTCACAGGATGTTGTGTTTTTCGGAAGGTGAAAAGGGAGGTCCGAAATATGAATATTGATGCTCCTACTGTATGAATTCCCGTACCCAGGGGGCATACGTGCCTTGTGGATGGATGTAAACAATGTTCCCTAAAGTATAAGTGATCAATCGTAAATTCAAGCAAAAAGAGCATTGTTTTGAAGATATTTCTGATCGCTGTAATTATTCCAAGTCAGAGTAACCCGTAATTGCGAGGGGTTATCATGCTATTTAAATTCGGACCCGGTGGAGGAAGTAAGCATTAATCTGGACCCACCAGCAATATATAAACAGAGCAAAGGGAACTGAAGCAACCAGATGCTGACCCTGCCCCCAGTTAGGGGGAAACGATTCCAAGGACAAGTTCCTTTGCAGCCAAGCTTTTCCAGTTTCCTGAAGAGTCTTTGCGTATCATCCCATAGGGGCGGGAGCCCAGCAAGATGCCTTGAAAGAGGGAAGCAGGCCTACCAACAAGACTTATCTGTGCTCGGCTGTATATTTGAAAAAGCAACTGAACCAACCATACATCAAGGGCTTGCATATAGATTTGAGACATTAATTAAATACAGAGGATAACTGCCTCTGGGGAAGACTGAATTCAGTTATTTCCCCTGGCTATCATGGGCAGTGACAGCATAGATCCTATTTGTGCTGGCCAGCTGGATTACCGATCGATTACAAATGGGAAGGTATGGATTTAAATGTTGAACACTGGGGAAAATATCCTTTCTAGGAAATACTCTGAAATATCTTCTCTTTCATACTATTAAAAGGGCTGCAGTGAAATTGTCACGATAAATAAACCAATAGCATATGTTCTTGACACCAAATGTTCCATATGAAAACCTTTTGTCTGATAATTCATGAATCCCAACAGCAATAGGTGCTTTTGATTGAAAATCTGATTACAACCGACTGTCTATTCAACATTTTCAACTGCGCAGGATGTCAGTGATTTGCCTAGGCTCAGTTGTCATTGTATCGAATTATCAGATTATGCACTGTATGCCTTTGTGAATCCTGCAACATGTTATTTTTAATTCATCACAGGTCAGATAATGGCATCATTTAGAATGGCCATGCATTTTGATTTGTAAGAATAAGTAGCAAAGTGTGGTGTTCAATTTAGAGATTTGCAATTGATGCTGCTTTTCCATTGTGTGTAGTGAGACAGTCAAAATTCAAATGATTCTTTGCATGGCCAAAGTGTTTAAGTAGCCAAAAACATTCTCTACTCTTGCTTTATGGAATTATTTTTAAACAAATGTTTTGTAAATGCATCAATTCTGAAATGAAAATATTGCAAGTGTTCTCTATACTAGTGTGTAGGTTGTGGTTGTTGTGTTTTGCAACTTTTCAGTCTGCGGCTGCCTTTAGCAATTGAAACATCTGAAACCAGTAACTCTGCGATTCTTGTTTTGAGGAGAGTTATTAAAATTGACAGAGATATCACTTAATTAAGTATCCAATACTATATGATATGCTCACATGGTTGTGAGAAACTTTTGTTTTCTGCTGAAGGTTACTTTGCACAAACACAAGTTAGTGATGATGGTACAGCCTTCCTTCTGTCTTCTTACCTTAAGTTTTGACAATTTAGCATGTGTTCGTTTATTTCAACCTGTGTAAAAAGCCTTTCCCGGCCCAATCACAAGTAAGGTTAAGTTTCCTTTTCAGACAGGATTCAGTCCATTGCTCTAGAAGATTACTGTTGTGACCACTGTTAGTACCTTAGACGCACTCACTTTTATTTGGTTGCTTCAGTTTAAGTTAACTATGGTAGGACACTAGATAAAAGTCTGCTCATCCGTTTCTCAGCCAGACATATTCCGATTTTCGCTCTGAGAATTCATGTACACACCCACTCAACATTGGACCTACCGACACCAAACATGACATCACGCATGATTTAAGGCAGCATACCTAGCAAACATGGAATATGCAACAAAACAGTGGTCCTTTCACTTTGGTGCTTGAAAGCTGGCCACTGTTGGCTCTAAATCACTTATAGCAGGCTGACATTTCTCCTGGCCCTCCAGGCTTATTAAAATCTGAGCATTCCTGTTGATCCAGAATGCCGATTTCAAATGGATTGTGTCCTCCAACATATACCACATCTTTGACATGTAATGTCCACAGCTGTGTACTTCAGAAACTTTTTCGGCAGAGGGCGTCCTGTGTCGATGACGTCAGGTTGATGTCCCTCGAAGGCCTCCGTCGAAGGCGACATCACCGGATGTTATAAATAGGACACACAGAGCACAACGTGTTTGCTTCGGAGACTCGGTGTGCCTCATGTATTCCTTGTGAATGTCTTCTTCTTCAACCCCTCTTACTCTGCTGTCTTGCTTCAAGACTTGCCAGAACTGCAAGTCTAAGATGTCGATTGCCGACCCGCAACGCATTTGTTTGTGGTGCCTGGGCGATAGTCATGACACCGACGACTGTTCCAAATGCCAGTCACTGAAAGCTTAGGACTTGTGGGAGCATAAGGGGAAGCTCCAGGTAGGTAGGGGTTCTAAACCCAGTTAGTCCCGTAAAATTTCTAAGGGGATGTCCACCGACGATTCGAGGGGCGACTCTCTGCATCGGAAGGAATCCCGGCAGTCTCGGTCCCGGAGTGGTTCCAGCCATTCGTCCTCGTCTCAGCATTCCAGGAAAAGCTGTCACTGGTCGCCTACCATGTCCTCCTTGGAGGATGGAGCCACGAGGAAAGTGGCATGTCCAACTAAGTCCTCGACTCCGGAGGAATGGGCTGCCTTCAGGGAGTAGACGCTGGCGATTTTCCAATCTCAGCACACTTTTCCGACTGTGCTTTTGGAAGAAGCCGGCAAGGAATGGTCTCAATCTGTGGCTCGTACACCTTCGGGCTCGGGTCCTCGGCACGACTCATTGGGAACCTTTGAGGGCCCGTTCGGAACAGGCACAGGATGGTCACAATAGACGTGTTTCCAGGTCTCGGTCCTTGTCCCCAGCGAGACTGCAGAAACCTGGTAAGGGCTTGAGGTCGGCGTCGACTCTGTCAGTGCCGTGTCCGTCAGATACAGACGTGGAAGCTTTGCCTTTGCACCAACCCTCGCCGCCGTTATCGACATTGACGCCGAAGCCGTCTGCGCCCTTGACGCCTTCCGGGCCTTTTGGCAGGAATTTGCTGATGGAGATCCCTGGTACTGTGGATCCTCCAAGGAAGGCTACTTCCAAGTCTGAGACCTGTTAAGGACTCCAGACCCTGTTCTGTGCCGAGGAAGGACGTTTACCTCCCTTTGGATGACATCTATGAGGAGGAGGAGGAGAGGTCAGATTTCGATTTTGACCCTGTTGAGCCTGATGGGGCTCTTGTCTTTTCTGGGGGCAGTCAATTGGAGGAGTTGCAGCAATCTCTTCATGATGCCAGTGGCTTGGACACTTCTCTTGAGGTCGAATTTTGCAGGCCTGAGCCTCATGCTGTGTCGTCCTACAGGAGACTGATGGCTAGGGTCACTGTGTATCTTGGCTGGTCCAGTCCTCTTGAAGCTTTTGTTCAGGATAACTTAACAAATATTTTGGATCAAGGTCCGCCCTCTAACCCGGTGTTACATTTTCATTTGATGCTGCAGAAGAGGGTGGCGGCAGCTTGCCTGTCCCAGAAATCTCGGACAAATAGTTAACTAAAAAATACTGCACTTCCAGTAGCGACCCCAGCTACCTTTCCTCGAACCCACTCCCGAGAGTTTGATGGTTCAGGCGACTACGGCCACCTCGAGGCAGGCGGTGTACCCTACCATCCCTCCTGATAGGAATGACAAACGCTTCAAAGGTTGGCACGCAAGGTGTTTTCTGCGGGGAGTATGGTGTTGAAGTCAGCCAACTCCACTTGTGCCTTAGCAAGATTTTCAAACACTCTGTGGAACTGTTTTTCTCTAGCGGTTGAGCATATTCCCAAAGGGGAAGAAATGGATGAGTTCCTTGCTCTCGTCAAGATGGCAAGGATGCCATGTGTGAATCCCTTCAGTCGGGTTTGGACACGGCTGACAGTGTTAGCCGGTCCATGGCTTTGAGCACCGTTATATGCAGATTTGCGTGGTTGCGGAAGTCGGGGTTTTGCTCTGGATGTGCAAGCCCGTCTTTTGAACATGCCCTTTGATGGCGTGCATTTGGTTGGCAGCAAGGCTGACGAGAGCCTTGAGAGGTTTCAGACCTCAAACTGCAGTGAAATCTTTGAGCGCAGTTGTGCATCAACCTCCGCCTTTTCGTCCTGGGGACAGCAGTGGAGGGGAGGTTCTTTTCGTTACTACTCCTCCTTTGGTAGAACGAGAGGAGCCGCCAGTCAAAGGGGTCAGTGTGAAAGTACCCATGGTGGTCGGGGAAATAAGGGTGCCAAAGCCGCTCAGGTAGCTTCCTCTTTGCCTTCAGACGCTGCTGCAGCCGCTCCAAGACGTGCATGAGGCCATGTCCCATTGTTCGCCGGTTGGGGGCAGGCAGTCTCAGCATCTCAAAGATTGGCGAGCTATTACTTCGGATGCGTGGGTTCTGGATACAATATCCCATGGCTACTGCCTTCCCTTCCTAAAACGGCCTCACGACAATCCACCGGGGAATCCCTCTTTGAAGCTTCCAGATCCGCTCAGGAAATCTTGACCCTACTGGAGAAAGGCGCTATAGAACTGGTGCCTGTAGCAGAGAGGAACAAGGGATGGTAATCCCCATATTTTTTGATTCCAAAGAAAGACTGGGTATTGAGACCCATCTTGGACTTGCGTTGGTTGAACAAACTTCTCAGGAAGGACAAGTTCAAGATGGTCACTCTTGCTCAAGTACTCCAGACCCTTCAACTTCAGGATTGGTTGGTGTTTCTGGACCTACAGGATGCTTACTTTCATGTGCCGATTCATCCAAAGCACAGAAAGTACCTGAGGTTGTGACTCACACTTTCAGTTTTGGGTCCTGCCATTCAGATTGACCTCCGCCCTGAGGGTCTTCACCAAGCTGATGGTGGTGGTGGCAGCGTATCTCAGGCGAGGGGGAATTCACATCTAACCATACCTGGACGACTGGCTGATCTGTGTGCGTTCTACAGAGCAAGCGATGGATCATCTCAGTCTTACCTGCCACTCCCTCCACAAGCAGGGCTTCTCCCTCAATTTCAAGAAGTCACAGCTGACACCTTCCCAACAGCTCCAGTACATCGGGCTGTGTTGGACACATCTTTGGGGAAGTGCTCACCTCCCAAGGTGAAAGCTCATCACATTGTGCAGATGGTGGACATGTTTCAACATGCCCAAATTCACCCTGGCTTTCGAATTCTTAAAGTTGCTTGGCCTCAAGCATCCTGCATTTTTCTGGTGCCAGAGGCCAGACTGAGGATGAGATCTCTGCAATGGGTCCTCAAGATGCAGTGGTCACAATTCTCAGGTAAGATGTCGGATCCTGTTCAGATTCCGCTCTCGATCGCACAGGATCTGCTGTCGTGGGCCAACGAGGAGCACCTGATGAAGGGGGAGCCGTTTTGGCAACGTGGCCAGAGGTGACAGTAGTTAGCGATGCTTCCCTCACTGGATCGGGAGTTCATGCCGAAGATTTGACCACCAGCAGTCGCTGATCTCCATCAGAGTCCAAACTCCACATCAACCTGTTAGAGCTGAGTGCCATCAGGCTGGCCCTGAAGGCTTATCTGCCATCTGAGTGGGGGGGGAAGTGTGTCCTGATCATGACCGACAATACAGTGGCCATGCATTACCTTAACAAAAAAGGGGTGTAGGATCACTCCCATTGTGCAGAGAGGCGATGCAGCACTGGTTCTGGGCAATCCAGTAGGGAATCTCACTCTCAGTAGTTCATCTGACTGGAGTGGAGAATGCAGTGGTGGACACTCTGAGCAGGCAGAGCACAGTCTCTCACGAGTGGGAGGTGGCTCAGGAAGTCCTTCTGGTGATCTTTGCACTTTGGGGGACCCCACAAGTGGATCTCTTCGTGACCAGTGCCAACCGGAAGGGCGAGAAATTCTGCTTAAAGGAATTTCCTCTGCGAAGAGCCTTCGGAGACGCATTTGTCGTGGATTGGTCATTCCCACTTCTGTATGCATTTCCTCCGGTCCCCGTCATTCCTCAAGTGTTAAGGAGGTTGCAGATGTTCGGATCCCACATGATCCTCATTGCTGCAGATTGGGCCAGGAGACCGTGCTACCCGGACCTTCTAGAAATGTCCACCTGCCCTCCAAGCCACCTTCCCTACCGAGAGGATCTGCTCTTGAGCGGGGGGGCTGGGTTCTCCATCCAGAGGTCAAGACTCTCAACCTTCACGCTTGGTATCTGAAAGGTTGAGGTATAAGGATTGGGACCTCCCGAATGACAACAAACAAATCAGCAACAAAATCCCTGTACCGTTGCCGTAAGTTTTGTGACTGGTGCAAAATGTTGATCCTTTTCAGTGTCCCATTCCCATGGTTCCATCTTTCTTGCTTTCTTTGGCCCACAGGGGCCTTCAAGTAGGTACCATTAGAGGATACCTGGTGGCGCTGTTTATCTTCAAGCGCTCATCTGAAGAATGTTCTTGTTTTAAGATTCCTTTGATTTCCCAATTTCTTAAAGGGCTCACTAATGTGTTCCCGCTGTCCCCTTTCCAGGTGCCGGTTTGGGATCTGAATTTGGTCTTGAAATTCCTGATGGGTGCCCCATTTGAACCTTTGCTCTCTTGTCCTATGAGACTGTTGTTTTTCAAGACAGTGTTTTTGTTTGCGGTTACTTCTGCTTGCAGAGTGAGTGAATTGCAGGCACTTTCATCTAAGCCACCCTTTACTGTGTTCCACAAGGATAGGGTTGTACTGAGGGTATGCCCTTCCTTTCTACCTAAGGTAGTATCTGAATTTCATTTACGCCAGAAAGTGGTTCTTCCGTCTTTCTATCCTCCTCCTCATCCTGGTAAGGAAGAGGAGTGACTCCATAGGTTGAATCCTAGGAGAGCTCTGATCTTTTATATTTCTTGGATGTCCAGGGTCAGAGTGGATGATCAACTCTTTGTGGCGTATGCTGGACACCTATTGGGCCAGGCTGTTACCAAACAGACCTTGTCCAGGTGGATTATCCTCACCATTACTGAATTTTACTAATTGGCGGGCAAAGTCCCTCCTGAAGGGTTGCATGCTCATTCCACTAGGGGCGTGGCTACTTCCACAGCCCTGCAGCAGGGAGTTCCTATTAGGAATATTTGTGATGCAGCCACATGGACTTCTATCCACACCTTTGTCAGAAATGACTTCCTGGATACACTCCATGGTCAAGATATGGCCCTTGGTAAGGCGGTACTTTATTCTGCCATCTGATTGGGTATTCTAAATTATTTTCCCTCTTCCCATTTTCTGGTACTGCTTTAGGAGTCTGTCAAAGATGTGAAATACGTTTGCGGACACAATCCAATCGAAGAACAAGTTACTTACCATCTGGTAACGTTCTTTCGATTGGATGTTCCTCCAACGTATTCCACACAGCCCTTGCAACCTGCCCCTCTGGAAAATTTCCTATGCTATTGCCGCTTATGTACCCTCCAGGCTATGTGCAGTCAAGCAGGCATTGGATATGTGCATGTCACACGTTATGGAGGAAAAAACATAAACTGAGGCTACGGGCGCCGTGCGTCCTATTTATAACATCCAGTGACGTCGCCCTCGGCGGAGGCCTTCGGGGGACATTGACATCATCAACGAAGACCGCCCTCTGCCGAAAAAGCTTTCAAAGTACATAGCTGTTAAGATTTGGAATATGTTGGAGGAAAATCCAGTCGAAAGAACGTTGCCAGTTGGTAAGTAACTTGTTCTTTGGGGTGCTTTGGGGGGGAGGCGAGTCAGCTTTAATTTTGACCATTGGAACAAGTTAAGCATCTAAGGCTGATGGGTTAATGTGTGATTCTCTGTTTTGGAAGCGTCATTGGTATTGGAATGAGCAAAGCAGCATGTAGTTGGCCCCCTATGGGAAGGCTGCTCGCAGTTGTCGGTTTTGGCATCACACTAGGTTGCACTCCTTTGCTCATACCTTGCAGCTATTCGTTTTCTGCATTGGAGGGCAGTCTTGCCATTGTGCCTGCACTGACATGGCTGCATTACTGTTACCTACATCTCTCATTTTCCAGCTTTCGCTTTGCAAGTATCTGGTGGCGTGCTGCAGTCCTACCACGTGTCACACATTTAGTGCATTTGTAAACACTCTAACACGTTCCAGCAAGCTTCGTTGAACGTGGGAGACGTGCCAGAGCATGGACAATAGCATACCTGAATGTATAGGTCATACTCCAGCAATCGGCTGCACAGCAGAAATCTTTCCTCTATATGATGCCTTCCTTAGTCCTTATATACAATCCAACCGTCTCCCATACACCCAGATCACCAGCTGCTCCCTGCTTTCCACCACATCGGGTTCAGCTGTTAGCATCAGCCTTCTTCAGTCCAAGCACCTTCATGTGTCACTCAGAATCTCGTACCAAAGACTTGGTGATGCCACTACTAGCGCATTTCACACACGAAAATCCCAAACATACATGAGGTGAAAACCCAGTAGTCCTTCTTCCTTTCCAATTTACTCCCCACTGCTCAGCCTTCATAGACAGCTACCTTCTTGGAAGCAAGCCCAAAGGAGGGATTTTCTCTTTAAATGAGGTTTCTGGGCCCTGCCCAGAACCAATTTCTTCAGACCATATGCACAATGATGGTTCACAGGATGATTTGCCAGAGTCATACCTGGTCACCTGCCAAAGATTGAGCCCTTACTGGGTGGTCCTTCTCAGCATTCGGCATATATTCCTCATTTACGAGGACCACTGAATGGCTTGTTTCATCGACCATAGAGTGGTTCTGGATGATGTAGGGGACAACAAGGCATGAGGGTAAGGTAGTCATCAACTTACCCCAGAAGTGTGAATTGCCACATATCCAGTGTGAGACACTGACGCATTTGAATGCACTCTGCATTATTTCAGCAAGCCAAAGGAACAGTCACACATAAAAGGTGTTGGAGCAGGGAAGCAAGATTGCCTAGATGTATTGTTCACGTCCAGACAACTGTTGTTCTGCAAAGGTTCCTTTTCCAAGATAACACTTCGTGGTCCTTACCTGCAACCTGGGGGATCCCCCCACTGGTCACATGTAATTCCACAAACCCAGCAGATCAGTTGCTCTATAGCGAATTCTGTCAGTCTTTTAGCATAAGGGTGATGGTCCCCAAGCATGTCCTAGTGCCACTTAAAATGTCAGACAGAAACAATAGGGAAATGTCTCATATGGGTGCATTGCAAACAAATTAATGTCACACATAGACACACCGAAAGCTCAGTGGCTCTGATGCTGGGGTGTGTTCATTGTGATTCTGCCTCTGTGCCAGAGGACACAGGATCTCTCATTGCCTCAGATTCATGCTCATTTCCGGAGTTTCATAAGGTTATCTATATACTGCCAAGAGGCAGATGTTTAACTTTTATTTGGAGAATTTTCCCTGAAGGCACCCTATCCTCCAGTGGGAGCACTCTGTGGCAAAAAGAGTGACTTCTAGAAAGGGCTTACCCTGTGATTTGTGTTTCAGGGAAAGGACAAAACCCAATAGTCAGGGTCAGTTTCTGTCCTCCATGTGCAAGTGGGTAGTGGAAATATTGATAAGTTGATGTTTAATTCATTTAAGGATGGTTATCCAAATAGGTCCACATTGCTAATGCTAAGGATCCAACATCATGACATGTTTCAGGGTTGGGTTCGCACGTTTATCAAGTGACCTGAAACAAAGATTCAATTTAATAAGTAGTTCAAAACATAATAGCATACAAATCTCTTCCTGACTGTCCTCTAATCAGAAAATAAACATAACCGGGCTGCTGAAACACGTTTCTCAAGCGATGTTAATATGCTTAAAGTGATGTCATAAGCACGTATGTGAAGCCCATTCAGTAAACGTACTAGAGTGACTCGTAGTAATTTGAGAAGTCCACCGAATAACAATGGAGCAACCAATTTGAAAACGCATATTATGTGGTACAATACAAATGTGATATCAATCAAAATAAGAGCTGGCATTATCAACTTTGGGATCAAACAACTGACATGCAGGCATTGTGCACATTTTACATTAATTAAATAGTGCAGATCACTAAACACCTGACAGTAGTAAAGCCCTTGCTGAATCCCACACCAGTATAATCCTCAATTTAAAAATCCAAATGGTCTAATTAATAGAGTTACAAGCTCCAGTAGCGTAATTTTATATGCCAACATTGAATTAAAACAAACACACACAAAATGTATCCAAAGTGATACAAGGACATTCACTTTGTGACGATTTAATTGCAAATGCATACAGGGCAGCCGTGTGCAATGTCAGTGAAGACATACACTCCAATCAACAGAGTCTGGATAGTTGGCAGGAAGGCATAGTGCAGATCCAATGTGCCTTACATTGTCAGAGACTTCTAATTCTATCACGTCGTCACGGATGACTTGGAATAATTTCAAATCCTTGAAACCTTAATTGGCTCACTCAATGATCCGACGTATGCTGCTCTCTCAGCTCTGCTTCCCACACACAGAGAGCTGCAAACTGGATATGAAGTATTCAGGAAATTGCATGCTGGTCTCTTACACTGGCCACCTCTTTCCTTAGCGGTAATTCTGTCACATAACAGCAATGGTGCTTTCTAAGCGTTCCTCTCCATTAGTGTTCAGAAGGCACACTGTTCTTTAACAAATATGAGGGTTCTTCTCCAGACTGAACACACGCACTCCCATAAATTGCTCAAGGGGGCACTGTGGTAGCGCTGGGTTTTCTCTGCGTACAACCTCCCTGGGGTGCAACATGTTGCCTTGGCCCCCCAGATTTCGAAAATCCCCCGTTTTTGGATTTTTGCCCATTTGACCTTATTGCATGAGATAAGGAAAGTCCTGAAGGAAGGTATTGAAAGTAACAATATGTTCAAAAGATAATGAGATAAAGAGCATTGGCATTAGATTCGGGAGGGAACTGAGATCATTCCCCAAATCAACCATAGACTAATCATGAGGAATTCTATTAATACAATCTAGCAATACACCTAGCTAATATATTCTGCCCAATTTGTTATGTGCATCTTTTGCTAGTCTACCACATTGTGTACCCTTTAATTAGTTAATGATCATTATTTCAATGCTAAAAAGTTAGATCTTAAAGCAGTATTATCAATATGTGGTATTATTACTGTAGATGTGTTGAAACAAATTAATACATTGTGTGATTTAGTTTAGTAGTTTATAAAAATGTGTTATGCATCACTAAAAAGTATCTAAATTTGGTGGAATCACCTGCCCAAGCGTTTTAACCTTGCTACGGCCATGCGCATTCTGACTTCATGGTGCAAAGCTCTGGCCCTGAAACTTCAATCTTGCAGTGCAGACATGTCTTGAGAGGCTTACAGTCCTAGTGTACCTGCCCGATAATTGCATGTTAAATAATTAGGATTTCTTTCATTATGTAGTACACAAGGCTTTCCAGTCTCTTCCGACCATATCATTGCAAGTTTTACTTCATCAGCAGTGACAAGCCGGACACATTTTAGAGGGTTTTTCAAACAATGCCATTTATTTAACCAAAATTGTAAATCCATCACCTCTCTTGCCCTACTCTAACAGGGATTTCCCTGCCTACATTAACTAAGGAAAAAACTTGAACATAACATTTCTGACACTCACACCCACATTAACATAAACAAGAAAGTATAACTCAATTTGTAAGATAAACACTTGTATGTGTAACAACTTTAGATTTGATGTTCATAACCTGAGTGAATTCCCCTTCCCAGGTTAAAACTCATGCCCAACATAAAACAACAAGGAAATTCAAGGTTGAGACAGACTTCCAACAGAGTTCTTCATAAAGTCTGTTTTGAATTAAACGTCCAACACCTAACAATACAACCCAGGAAAGATCATTCTCCTCCAGGAAATGACGCAATAACGTTTTGACTCAGAAAATATCACAGTGCTTTTCTCTTGGCACTATGAAACATACGCCTCTCCTCAGTGCTTTCCTCTTGGCACCAGGAAATACAACTCCTCAGTGTTCTTCTCTTGGTACCACAAAACACAAGACTCTTCTTACAGTGCTTAACTCTTGGAACCATGAAACCAGGAATTCTTCTCACAGACCTTTTCTCTTGGCACCATGAAACACAAGGCTATTCTCACAGTGCTTTTCTCTTGGCACCATGAAACACAACAACTCCAACCTCTACCGGTGAGATCCACTCCTAGTGTTCTACCTCTGCTTCTGTCTGGTTCACTCGCTTGCCAGACCTAACTCCTTCAAGTGTATACCATAAGGCTTTCACTTTTCTGCTTTTAAACACAACAACCTCAAACAGCTTTCCACATTTCTGTACAACATTATAACAAAGATAAGGTTTTCACCAAAGCCCCTTGTTGCTTTGCTAGACAAGCAATGTCTTTGTCTCCTTTTAACACTGCCTTCCTTCTAGGCCCACTTTTAAACCACTCTTGTCTTTTTATTAAGACACCAACCAAGTACTTTCAATTCATCCTCGATTGGCTTCGACACTGTGAGTTCCTGACCAATAGCTGGTTCTTCCACACTATAGTCATTCATGTACAAGCTCTACCTTTAATGATGTTATATCAGCCCCTTTTCCCTGGTATTAATGGTTATTCCCAAAGGAATCATTATTTCAATATCTTCTAGCTAATGGGAATGCTTGTTAACCTCTTGGTTTAAGGTAATGCCTTGTCTTTTCTATTCAGCTTGTTTGAGGTTTAGCACCTGGTTTTACAAGATACACTGTTGTCAGGTCTTTACCGAGGCTTGGTCTTTGTGTTAGTCACTTTTAAGTGCATGCGACCATTGATAACGTTGTTTGTGTGTGTGTGAGAACAGCAACTGGTTACAGTTGCCCGCTTGCACTGCCTGAGGGTTTAGGAAAGTGCAACACTCACCGGTTCCTCAGCCTGTCGCAGACTGTATGGCTTCTACCACAGTTATTTTCTTGGCGGGCCAGATAACCAAATTACTTTCTCACCTAACGTTAATCTGGGATAGTTAAACAACATCAGAATATATTCTGTTGGGTATTTTGCGTAGATTTGGGGCCTGGCGCTGAAAAATAATTTAGCAACAATCACTCCTTGTATTCATATTGGGTTATGTATAATAATAATACAGTGGATATGCATTATTTCAGTAGACAGACATGCGTGGTTGGTATGCGTGGTTGGTATGCGTGGTTGGTGGTATTTTTGGTGAGCATAATTCCTTTGTTTTATTTGTGGCCCCAATATCGAGAACCCCTTATTTTTGTTTAGATGTTTCGTGTAATCACTAGAGAGACCTCAGGCTTGCATTTCAGGAACACCACATTTTCATTTTTAGTGTGCCACCATGGGCAATTTCTCGCTGTCTTATCTACGGCAGCGAGCTATCATGCTGTATCTATCACCAACTTATTTACGTCTGGTGAGCTATGTCCAGGGCCTCCCTTTCTGCCGACTCATAGACCTCCGGCAGACTATGACACACACAGTTCGTTATAATTGCTCATACTGAATGACATTGTGCACACAGCTGCAGCCAAATCTTATTTTTAGCTACCTTAAAAATGACAATTGCACTGTCTAAACATCTCCCCACATCATCAGCACTGTATTGGTAAATGCCCAAAGGAAAGAGAAAATAAAAAACACCACCCGTCTGCTTTCAGATTTTTTTGTGTATTATAAAAGTTGCATTTAAACACGATCTCATTCTTTTTACAGAAATAAATTAAATAGCACAGTAACAGCATTATTTGTGATACACTGAGAAGAGAGTGGCGGGGAACAAGAATTCAATTTGCAACATTAAACATGTGGGTAAAGCACAGGAATGTCCTTTCCTACACTGACTGAATATTTTCGCACACACTCAGCCCCCACACTTCAGCGAGATAATTACCAGGCTTATTCAGCATGTAACTTCTTTGGCTGTTCGCCTTCTGGAGGGGTTCACCCAGCAAGGACAAGCATTTGCTGTCACTCAAACTGGGACTTGTTGACTGGGAATCCCAGTCTCTGCAACCAAGTTGAATCTGCTTTAGGAATCAGGCATCCCCAGCTATCAACTCAGTCCTTCCCTGAGCTGTGTCAAGATGTCTCTCCCCAGCTTCTTCCTCGAGATTATACAAGAAAACTCTGGTTACCTCCTACCAAAGGATCCTAACCAATAAAAGTGTATCATGCCCTAACCACCCTCTGCACTCCTAGCCCCATGAGAACTTTGTGTGATTGTTTATTTTCTGTTGGGTTATGGAGAACCCGGAAAATATATGGAACCTTTGTTCTGAACCACCTGAGAGGTGTGTGGACGCTTTGCATCCAGGAGAAGGGAGTCCTTCTACTGGATTATGAACAATAGTTGGACTTGGTGTTTTGTTGTAATGACTTGGATAGAGTAGGAGCCTTTGTGACCGGGACAGTTCCTTGGTGTTTTGACTCACACAGACTTCCTGACGAGCACCTGAGTTTCTTTAATTTAGGCATAATGCTTTACAAACAAAGGTTTTGCCCTATGGTGCTCTATGGACTGGAGGCACTAGCAATGTCCGACCATAAATGGTTAGATATTGTGGAGGGTAGATTTTGGAAACAAGTGTTGGGGCTTAGGGCGTCGGCTTCCATTCTGTATATCAGACTTACATTTTGTTTAATGTCACTTAAAGGAGAATTACAGAGAAAACGTGGTTAACTTTATATGAAAATTCATACAAATCCCAGATGTCAATTACTTGGGCTATTAGCGGCGCCACCTCATGGAAAAGATAGCTTTGAAAGCTTGGCTAATAACCTGTTTGGTGTTGTGGGTTGGAATCCTGATTTTGTGAGGGGTTCGCTTCAACAGGTTTTTTCAAGAAAAATTAAGAAATGGAATTGGGTTGCTAGTTATGTGGAGGCTCTGCGTGGTCATGTGTATTTGGCTGGGATTACGCATAGATACCTGCAGCCTCAACTATACCTTAGGCAATGTCCAAGTGCAAGTATGCGTGCATTTAGATTGAGGCTGAGAATAAATCCGCTGCAAATTTTAGCTTTAACAGGGCGGCAGCAGGGACTCCAACAGAAGGATAGATTCTGTTTGATGTGTAAGAACCCTGAACACCTTGAAACTGCAAAGCATACTTTTACAGAGTGGAGAACATTGGGCTCTGAATATATGACATTGTTAGGATCCTCAGTACATGATTTGGAAGCAATTAAGGGTGATAATTGTTTGGCTTTTTGCCTTAATACAGATAACCAAAAGGTGCAGATTACGTTGTATCAGCTGTGGGTAATAATAAAAAAAGATTAGATTGTGTAATAAGGAGCACGGGGGAGATAGCTACTGTGTATTAAAGAAATATCTGATATTTGTTTTAAATTTGATATTAATAACATCTAGCATTTAGCATTTAATATTGAACACTTTTAAACTTTGTAAAAGGGATTGATGTTGATGCAGTTTTTATAGGTTTTAGACGGTTGTTAGGTTTTTATTCGATTTGTTTTAAGATGTATCAGATATAAAAATGTTATTGTTTTTGTAAAGTTTCTTTGAAACTGAAAAAAATAAAAAATAATCAATAACTATTGCACCACTTGGTCAGTCTCTTCATTCCTTGTCTCCACAACTGGTACAAAGGTTTTGGAGGCAGTTAGTCATTGTGGCAGACAAGCTCCAAACCCAGGGCCAAGTGTGTCGTACTCCAGATGAGCACTAATACTAGATAGGAAAGCTGCAAACCCCTTAGCATGGAGGCCATCTTCTGCTCATGTAAGTGAGCTACAGGCATTTAGTCTGGCTGCTACTGACCAGATTATCTTCAGGAAAAAGGGGATGTTAAGCGAGAAACCAACATTCCTTCTTAGACTGTCACCCCATCACAAGATTTAACTTTCAGTGTTATTCCCTACTCTTAAGATGCAAATGGTTTCATTGCTTTGATTCAAAAGAAGCACTGCTTCTAGATTTCCAGATCCCAAGAGTAGTGAATTGATAGCCAGCTGTTTAGATTTCTTGGGAAAGCATTACTTTCTGGAATATTTGGCAAATAAGGAGGCACAATCTGGTCTTGTGTGCATTTTTCATATAGCTTAGCCTTAGTAGTTCTGTAAGGACTTTAGAGTATAAATATCAAATGTTCAATATGAAAGTTCATTTAAATTTAACTTTTCACAAAACCTATTGTGCCTTTTAAACAAGCAATCTGAAACTCTTAAAAACACCTACGGCTCATCAAATTTCAATTGGTCTCATGACATTGGTGTGGGAATGAAATAATGTAAGTGCAATCATCTGAATAAATGCACAATCAAATAAGGGCACTTTTGTGGCTAATAAACAAGAGACATTTTATGAAATGCCAACCTCAGACTGGACTATTATGTTGTAGTTTGGGTTATAGTGTTGCTCACATAATGGTTACGTCTCAAGGAAGAATCTGTAAATTGAAGCAGTTATTTATGCCATGTCATTCAAAAAACAAGAGAAATGCTGGTCAATGAAATGTTCATATTTGCTGGCCTTTGACCAGTCTATGAAGCACTGCATATTACTTAAGAGCTGGGGTTTTCCACATCACTGACCATGCTGTCACTTGTAATGAAAGCCAGCATTACTACAAATAAACTGGGTTAACATTGTAAAATACAAGTTATGCCTACATTACAATTGTCCCCACATGAGTTGTGTGAATTCTAGTAATGTAGGGCTGTGTGACAATGCTGTTTTGTTGCATTAGAGGGACATACATGTATAGGTTTCATGAAATGCATTAATTAATTGAGAACTTGTAAAGCGCAACGTTCACCAAGGGCTATCTTGGCGCTCATGAGCTACGACTATTCGGTGGAAGCGGATGTCATCAGATTGTTTAGATTGACAGTAGTTGCAGCAAAGTTTTTAGAATGTTACTGAAAGCTTGGTGGCCTTTTACATTTTGTTTGTAGGGCTGAGAAAGTGCAGCTGCCCCTTCCTAAAATATAACATAACATTTGCGTGGTTCGGGTCTCTTGTTGACTGGTATCGTTGCTGTTGAGGGCTTGTGTTTGTGCATTTTTTCCAGTATGAATTTGAGGCCCACACAGTAGGAGGCTTGCTACACAATGTATAGAGCCTTGAATTTGGTTCTCTGGTGGGTGTGATACTGAAGGCGAAAGAATCAACAGCCTCCTTTTCAGTGAGTTGGAGTCTGTAGATTTGGGTCTTGGGCTGGTCCAGGTAATTTCTGTTGGCAGTAGTTGAGACAAGATGAAATGGAAGCGATAACAATTGTGATTTTGTGGTTGTTTGTGAAGCAATAGGTGGTATGGTGAAGTGAACTGTGGGAGAATAAGCACTTTTTGCTAGTGAACTGTACGGCCATTGAAAGTGTGCGCCACGTCTATGGTGCTTGCCAGATTTTTGACTTTTTCACTGGGTTGGGCCATGTTTCAGGAATACTTGATAGGAGAATGGAGTTAAGAGATCATCTTAGTTATGGGTGGGTTGGCCAAGAGGATGTTGGCATTTATCCAACAGACAGTATCGTATGCATTCAATATGTTTGTAGATGACTTGTCTCTGGATCTAAGGAGAATTTGGATGTCATCCGCGTAGGTGAAGAAGGCGAGGTTGTAGCTGATGAGGCCTGCAGTTGGCCTGAGAAAGATGTTGAAGAGAAGTGGTGAGGCAATGTAGCCTTGTGGAGCTTTGCAAGGTAAAGCTGTATCTTCCAATTGAAATGGGGGAGTGAAAATGTTTTAGGTTTATCACATAGGAAACATTTGATGCAGTCCAACAGTAGGCCTCCGTTCCTGCTATAGTAGGACCGGGAGGATCCCAGGATCTACTGTTTCAAATGCGGCAGAAATATCAAGGAGGAATAAAGCAAAGATCAGTGGTGGTGGTGCTGCTGCTGATACTAGTGATTTCTAAGGAAACCATGGCTGGCAAGTACCTGCAAAGCTGTTTGGCTGGTTTGATAAGGTTAGAAGGAATTGAAACTTTGAAGTTCATCAGTAATTCGCAGTGTTCATAGATGAAGTAAGACAGTGCAAGTAGCGAGTAATAGTGTTTTTGATTTTAGTGATAGTTTGTTTATTGTGACAGCATGAATCTTAGGTCAATTTTAGAATTGTGGCAGTAATTTCTGTGGTATTTGCTCTGCAGTTACAGAAAACTTTTTTTTATTGTCGAATAGCTCAGTAGTTTAATATTTTCAGATGGGCTTTAGGTGGTGAATGATTTGTTCAGCGTGACTGGAGCAATTGCATCAAATATCATGTTGTAGGGGTTTGGAAGTTGTGAAGAAATAGTGTATGCTCTGTTGAGACTGGTGGTTTGTCACTGTTTGACTTGTAATGTGGGCCTCAGGAGTCAACAGTACATTTGGATCATTTTCTAAGAGGAATGGTACTTGATTTGCACATTTGGAACATTGGTGTTTATGGGAGGGAGATGAGATGTATAATGGGATTCCATACTGATCTAACCATGGTACAGAAATTTGGGGATAGAGAGAGATGGCGGAGTCAAAGCCAAAAATACACACCAGTTGAGTGGGAAGGTCATCACAAACGTAAGGCCAAAGTCAAAGAAGGTTTGTTAGTATGGATTTGGTGTCTATTAGTTTGTGGTTATCAATCCAGAGATTATTAGATGGGAACTGCAGGGGATTGAGTGAGTTAGTGAGTCAGCCATAGCTTTAAATTTGGATAAGGTGACAGGGTTGGTAGAGTAGTAAAATGTGGCATGAAAATGATTGTAATGGAATCACTACTATTGAAATTAAATGTATACTGGCCTCGGTGGGGCTCAGGCTATGATGGGGCTTATGTTGAAGAGGTTTTTAAAAGTTATGGTGATGTTTCCACTGGTTGGGTCACTCCGTTCATTACGGAAAAGTTTGAAATATGGATGAATGTGGTGGTCTAAAATTAAGACTGAGTTGTCCGAAAGCCAGGATTCTGTGATGAGGATCATGGCCGGTTATGATTTGAATAAGAAGAGCAGTGGATTGGTGGCAGTGGGAGGTTCTGAGTGCTTTGTACGCCATGACCCTGCCTTCAGTTTACATTTGTTGCATGGATGGCTACGTTTGAGATTTGATCTGTTATTGCACATGGTGGGTCGGGTCAGTGCAAATCGCATTGTAAATTAACAGAATAGGTACTTTCGTGCAAGTGCAATGGCAGCCTTGCAGGTTTAAAACGGTCAACGCTTATAAAACATCTTTGTAGAAAACTCAGTCTCCCAGTTCAATCACAGATCTGTGCTGTGGTGTTGGAAAGATGCTCCGTTTCTGACTTGCAGTAGGATGGTCCATTTCAGATCTCCATGATTTGGTGGGTCATGCAATGGTTTTACAGTCAATAAGCAGAAAAATGCAATATTTGCAAGAGGTCTTCACACTGTATTTTCAGTGGTTTGAGTGGGCCTCAATGCGCAAAGGGCATTGTTGCAAGAGCACATTCAATAGGGCTTTGGATGGCAGTTGCAGGGTTTAGTATTCGATAGGTTGCAGCACTGGGAGCAGCGCTGTTGTGTAATTGTGAAAAACTAGAGTCGCCTTGCTTGAAAGGGAAAAGGAAAATGAAGCATTAGGTACTGATTATTGAGATGACATATTTGCATGCAAAAACGTATATTAGAAGAGTCTTTATGTAGAAATTAGTATTTACTGCTAATAAATCTATTCTGTGGTATCACAAAGATGATTATGATATTTCATTCCTATCATGCTCATACACAAGTGTTTCAGAGCGCGAAATATATTTTAAAGGTTGAGAAGCTGAAAATCTGGCCAGAAAAGGGGCAACCCACACATTTTAAGTTAACTAAGAAAACAACCAGGAGAAGATTACAACCAAAAAACCCATTAGATGCTTTGTACATTTACATAGTGAAGAGTTGACATTGGCAAGTGTGAGGTGGGATTGTTAGGAGAAAGCAAAAGGCAGGTCTGAATTTGTGGGGACTTTAAGGTCAAAGAAAGAGCACCACTCTGCACACTACAGGAGACTTACTGGGCTTGCACAAGCACATTTGAAGGTTATTGGCCTGAACTGTGCAAGCTTGAGAGGTCCCCTTGGATGCTTACAAAGAGGGATGTTTGTGCATGCAATTCCAGGGCTGAACCATAATGCTTGTACGGAAAACTGAGATACTGGTGAGAAATATGCAGAGTCACGCTGCACCCCCTGGCAGTGGAAATGTTTCATAAGAGCAGCTGTGCTGGGAGATGGATAGCAAAGATGAGGAATCACGACGAGCAAGGAGTCCATTAGAAGCATTAATTCTAGATTTCGCATTTTCATGCCTCGCAGCATGGAAGAAATCAATAAGACACATCGGAAGTCTTATCATCCGCAAAAACACTTTACACATTGGCTGGGATCAGTCCTACAGATAAGGGTTGCACCGTCTACTTTTACTCCTTAAAACAGGCAAATACTCCCAAAAAATAAAAATAGGGAGCAAAAATACCCAAACAAAAATGGAAACCCGATACATCCACACAGCTCCATGAATATGTTTGGACAAGGTCGTACACTTAAATCCACAGGAATAAAGCCTGCTGCCGATCTAAAGAGGGACCAATTAATCTTCAATATTTATTACAAAACATTTCTATTTTACAGTTAAAACATATTTTTGCTCGCTTATATCATACTCCCATTCTGAATGGGACTTACTTTTTAACACCCTAAAAAAATCATTTTAAAGTACTCGCTTCAAAATCTTACCTGGAGCACTGTGCAGTTCTCTCGGATCAGCAAAACTGAAGGATGCTTCTGTCGAAACTTTCCATTAAATGGAGCGTTGGTTGGCATCCAAATAGTTCTCCTATTTTTACTCTCCCAAAAAATGCAGAATTTAACAAGGTATTGAACAGTTTGATATGTAAGCTTTAAATATCGGTGCTTGAAAATTTTATTTAAATTACATGCAAACACATCTTTAAAAAAATAGCCCTTTGTGAGGTTTGCATCTCTTGACCTAAGTGAAAAGTAATGTTCATGTATGTGCAGCTTACTTTACATGAAAACAGCAGGAGCACTTAAGTGGCGCTTCATTTTGAAAAGAACATTATGTGCAATCCATTACTAAGAAGCTAATGTTGTTTTTGAAAATTAGCTTAAGGTAACGGTAATTATTGTAACATCTAATTGCTCTCCTGGGGATGAGAAACTGAGATCCATTATTCGGTGAAGGTTTTGAAAGGAGTAAGTGCATTTTAAAACCAGACCTTTAATTTGTATTTTCAGGTGGCATCTGATTAGTTTCCAAGTTTAGCCAATGCTGTTAGTCCCACTACAGCCAAGAATGCCGTCGTCCTACAGGGACAATCACCTTTTGCAGTACACGGATATGATAATCATGTGCGTGTGTGTGTTATATTCTAATAACGATCATTCTCTATGTATATAGCACTTTCACCAAAATGCTGTACAGTGGACATTTCTATATTCAACTATTATCCAAGTACTGTTGGCAGATCGTACACAGATCTAAGCAGCGAGTGTTTGTACTTTTAAAGTCCCCATTTAATATATCAAAACCTCCGAAATGCAGGGTCTGTGGTAAGCTATGCCACCTTAACTCTGAGCTCCCTGTTTACCAGCTCATGTGCACACTGATAACATCACTGGAACGAAAGCACACCCGAGAACACTGCTTCAGACATTAGTAAAGTTGTAGTTTGCAGTGCAGTTCTCAACTTGGTAGTCCGTGAAAGGACTGTTTTTAAATGCAGGATCCATCAAACCATTCTGGCAAAAAAAATGTTCCTCAGGTGAAGATCATTCTTCGTCCAAATATCGCAACCCACCCCCAAATCATGCCCTCCCCTCTTTACATACACTTTTCATCACTTACATTTGCTCACTCTTCCGGCTAAGATAAATGGGCAAGTAATAGCCAATCCTGACCTTGCAGCCCACCACTCTTTCTTATACATCTTAACTTTGGCCTTGCAACCCTGTCTACCACTTTGGTAACTCAAAATGTACTTAACGTAGTCACCACAGCTTGTGCCACTCTTTGTGCACAGTCATCTGTTTCATTTAGATGTCAGTTTTCAACTGTTTTACTGTGCCTTTGCTGCCACCCCAGCCATGAGGGCTAGTTTCCAAAATGAGTGTGGGTAGATGACCTTTTTTGGATTTCCCTCCTGATGCCATGATGGAGGTATGGCCAATATTGACCAACAGTAATGCTTCTGTCAGGTCTTGAAAAGGTTTATCAGGTAATAATAGACACACATGGTCCCTTTGGATCGTTCTGCAAGAAGTTGCATGGGTACATCACTGTGTTAAATTGTATTTATGTGAACTGGGTATTGTAGCACATATGAAACAATACTAGGCTTCAAAAGCATTCTTCTTTAATTCTTTCACTCTTCAAAAATACTTGGCATCTTTAATCGCAGGATCCATTACATTCAGCCTGGGTGCCTTGCATCTCTCTTAGCTTTCCCACAATCTCCTCCTTTCGATTGTGAAATGTATTTTACTACAAAAGTTTCCTTAAACTCTGGCAGAAGCTTCTACTGCAGTCCTGGCTGAGGTCATAAGTGGTGAAATATGTGATCTCATTGACTTCACCGGTGATGTCATCCATCAGTGTGTTCTGGTTTCATCAATGTCATCTATTATGGCTTGTGTAACGCCGTAATTGTCATGAGCTGTGCAATGGAGTGTAAGGGTGTAGGTGAAGTATACTGACATACACAGGTGGTTGCTGTAGAATAATTCACCAAGAAAATAAAGAGAAAAATTTACTTTCCATATCTCTGAGGGGTTTCCCTACCTCAACTAAAGTGCTACTGGATCTGTCAGTATGTCCTTTTCAAATTAAAGATTCCACCATCATGTGTCAACATATCTAACGCTGTCCCTTACACTTATAACTAAACTAGAAGGTTGTTTCCATGTTCTTGGTCCCGAAGAATTACTCCCTACTCCTGGACTGGATAGCACAGTTCTGGTTGCAAGTTCTTAACAAGTGCAAATGATTCCATTCCACTGGTCCCAATACTTTCCATACAAAGGGCTGTCAATCCTGTAATACTCTGTATCAGAATGTTCACTGTCTCCTTTCCCCGGCGGAATGACTCCCTTTCTCTGGATCGCAATATTCTGTGCAGAGTTCATAATTTTCTTAATATGTAGTTTTATTCTATTCACATTTGGTATGGGTTGAACAGCCAACACTTGAATAAGTATGAAATCAAAATTATATGTATATAATGGAAATAATATGAAAGAATATTTGGCATTACATACATGCCAGTACAAATGAAGTTCAAAGGTACGTACCAATAGTGGGATTCGGGAAGGGTAGCCAGGAAACATAATAGACATAAAACATATGCATTGCTCTACATGTTATCATACATGATTATACATCCACATTATTAAGCTATGTTCACACAGAACCGTATGTTCCATTTTGTGTCTAAAGATTGAATTGCTCATATCAACTTAGTAATTATCAAAACCTCATAGTATGTTGTTAACTGTCAATATTTCTTAATAATGCTTTGAGCAGGATGGTTGTGCACACACAAATGATTAAATATATAAGATGATTAGTATCCATGGTCACCACCCCATTGTGTGGCGAAGAGATACTTGGGTTAGATTTCTCACCTATGCTTGTCAGTCAATATGGCCTGTGAAAAAAATATATATAGGGCATGGATTCAGTTATGAATCGTGACCAAGGACTGCATATATATTTGCTGTACTCCATAAATTAAGAGCACATATTACAGACATACCGTTTTGTTGGATGAGTAACTCTCCTCTTGCAATTCAAATAATCGGCTCTTGTGCATTGCCCCAGTATTTAGATCCTCTTGACCCTGATAAATCTAGTACCTGCACCAGTCAATACTACCCATTAGCAAATTGTGCATTTAAATATCCCAATGTAGACTCAAGCACGTTTGCCACTGAAAATAGACCCCATGAAACAGAGTATTGGCATACTTACTGATTTATGAAGAAGTGTCCTGTGCATAATCACCTCGAGCGGTCTGCATGCTATTCACATTGCGGCCGCCATTTTGGTTATTATATTGCCAGTGACCTGCACATTGGGAAATGCAGTCCAATAAAACTCATCAGTTGTATGCCTAGCATGATGAGTCTGATGTAACCATTCTGGGTGCACAAAACCCCTTTTCTCACTGTAACTCGCACATGTGCCCCGATTTTATTTATATTAACACAGATACATTTTCGTATTTCGAACAGCACAGTTTTAACCTTTACATTTTGCATAATTTCGAAGAACCACTTTGATTCACAGTTCAATTCTTATTCTTTACTGTAGTTTCTGCCAGTTCTTGGTTGAATATCTTAGAGACCTTCGATTGAGGACTCGCGGTGCCGGTCCACTCTGTCACAAATATTATATCTTCTTTGCTACAGTTCAAAAAATACATCAGCCGTTAGGCTGTCCTTGTTTATTTCATCACACGCATTCATCAATCTTTATCCTTGCTCTTTATATACAATGTTGCCACTTGCAACCTTGACTTCAACACAGACCGGTCTTGGATCGGTTTTCCCAACTCACCAGCTTTGTTGATCCTTCTTTGATCCTGGAGCCATGGACGGAACCACATCAGCTGCTGCTTCTCTCCTACTCGATAAGCCATGCAGGAGGGCCCCAGGGATCTCTAACACACACTAAAGGATTCATCCATCTTGTTTCTTGGCCTTATGTTCTGAAATGTGATGGTGTCTAGAAAGTAAGTGCTTTCTGCAGGAAAGGTCAAAGGTATCTCCCTCCTTGTGCACCCTTCGTGGTTTGCCGTCTTTTGTCCCTCGTTCAGCTGCTATCTCGAAAACCGCTGTTCCTTTGTGTGCTTTGCCTCACTCAGTGTGCTCTCCTGCTCCGCCTTTTATCCATGTGGGGAAGTTTAATGGAAGTCAGGTGTGAATGGTTATCACTAATTGCCTGACTATAGTAGTGGGACGTGTCAGGAACATGGCTCGGGTGCAAGTCTTTCCTACCAGTGCAGGCTGTCCACGTGAAAGTGTTTGTGCATGAAAGTGGGTGGGGGATAGAACTTCCATATATCCTACTGGGTAGGATTGGGCAAAGGTGTTTCAGGGAAGAGAGGGATACCACATCTCGCCATCAGGTATCCACTGCCTTTTTTTGTTGTACACAGCATATTTTCTCAAAATCTTTGCCCAACCCATCCCAATGTTTCGTTAGAATGTGTTGAAGAAGGAAAGTGGCACACAGGCTTTGGGACAGCTTCTTGCATCATCTGCGGTGGATCTCCTTTCCACAGAGCCTGCACTTTGAGAACATGAACAATTTGCAAGGATGCCAAGCCCTGTAGTAACTGCCACAATTGCAAGGACAGTTTACTAACTAGAGACCTGGAGAACTGGCCATTGTTTGCCTTTGCACAGCTACTGAAGATCGCCCCGACACTCTTCAGCTCTCTATGGTGAATGCGACCTCCCGAAACTGCCAAACAGGTTAAATTCATCAGTCTTTTTCCTCTTCTATAATCTGTTTTTATTTCTACATTAATACTCATTGCAATAAAGACTCAACCTTTATATCCATTTAAATCCATCTGGTGTTGCTAATAAGTATCAGATTTATCCTGGTAAGCATTTCCACTATTCCACAATGCCTAGAACCCCGAAACTGATCTGCTATATGTGAAAATATTATTATGCTTCATCAGCATCTACATTTCCTTAACAGCATTAGCAGCCCAGTCTTGGAATTGCATGCACAAATATTGCTCTTTAGGACCATCCGAAAGAACCCTGCAAGCTTTTTTCAGCTCAGACATAGAAGTGCTCAGCTCATTTTCTAATGCACTCTGCCCAACGCCTTTACGCGTCGGGCACTGGGTATGATGTCAGGGCTTGTATACAGAGAGGTGCCACATCCCATGACCGTAGTTCTTTTTTCCACAGACTCTGCACACTTTAGGAAGACTGCTCTTCTCAAAACCTGCACTTTCCATTCTTATTCCACAACGTGCTGAATCAAGCAAAGTCCTTGGGACTAAAGTGAGTTTTTGACCCGCACTGTATCTCTCTTTACTGTCTCGGTGAAGGACACGTTGTGTCAATCAATGCTCCCGAGTTGAAGCTGTTCACCTTTCTCCACAAGGAGAGAGGTGACAAACTAACCCCTTTGAGGTAACTTGGTGTCCACTGTCTGAAAGGACAAAAAGAAGCACTGCAAAATATCCAAATCTCCAGGCAGTTTTTGAAGGCACTATTCTTCTTTGGCTTTGGAGAAGAGAAGCCACCACTTCAGGGAGGGAAGCCCCAGAGTACCAGGTCAGCAGCTACCTTTTCCAACCCAAATCTTTACTCCAGAGGAATGTGAGGCCTTGAGGCAGGCCATCTTTGCCAAGACTGTAACTCCGGCAGCTTTGGCCTCAGTGCCAGTGGTCTTTGCCTCAGCACCTACAGCTTCGGCCAAGCCAATGGATCCCACCGTGCTCAGACGAGCCATCAGGGACCCTGAGATTTGAAGGGAAAAGATCCCATCAAATGGTGACAGTTCCATCCTCGCATGTCAGTCATCTGACATTGGCATCCCTGTACATGGCGCACTGGCATTGGCCGATACTGGAGTCACAAGGTAATTTGCCCTGTTCTCTAGAAATGTATATATGCCACATTTGGAGGGTATTTATGATGATGGAGTGGACCCTGTCTCCTTCGGATTGGATTCCCTCCATCCAATCAAAGTTGAAGACTTCACCGGGTGTTTTATGGGGAACAGGAGGACTTGATGGATCTTGCAGTTAGCCTGCAGGAGGCAAGTGGTCTGGACACCTCACCAGAGGTAGACATACTCCCTGCTCCAACCCTGGGTAAGCCACAAGCTGTTTCAGTATTTGGTTACCAAGGTGGTCAATACCTTGGGGGTTGTCCTAAGGTCCAGTATAAGCTGACAGACATTCTGAACGAGAGTCCAAAGAAATAGACCTTATTGCCATTCAATCCGGCAGTAGAGGGACCAGTTCTTCAATTCTGGACCAAACCAGCATAACAGTTGACCGTGACCTGGCTAAAAAACACAGGCCAACCACTTCAGATTCTATGTTCCTCTCAGCTCATGAATTGTTAGAGTTTGGTGGTACAAGCTGCTATGGCAAACCCAAAGACCACATCCTTTCCATTGTTGCCCCCTGGCAGGGAGAGCAAGAGACTAGATGCATGGAGAAGGAAGATTATTGGCTCTTTCAGCCTGGGTCTCCATTGTGTGAACGCATCCTGCGCCCTAGCCAAGTCAGGGTCCAGTCCATCGTTTCACATAGGGAAGAGATCAGGCTCCTTGAGCAGACATAGGCTGTGCCAACCCAACAGATGTGAATCCAGCAGTGATATTTCCACCTCCACTGTGCCCTCTGCAGCCCCTCTTGTAAAACTTCTATGAAGTGGACTTTCACCACCATAGCCATATGAGCGGCAGGATATCCCAGTTTGTCAAAGAATGGACGCTTAACACTTAAAATGCCTGGCCCTTACAGGTAATTCACCAGGGATACTGTTTCACTTTTGTTCTTCATCCATAGACAATTCTCTGGGCAACCAGTCCTTGCCTCCCAAACCCCTTTTGCGGGGGGAGCTTCTGGCAAAATGGGCCAATGAACGGGTTCCCTGCTTGGAACGAGGCGGGGGTTGGTGTTCAACCTATGTTCTAGTGGCAAAGGACGACGGGGGTCTGAGACCCATCCTGAATCCATGACTACTGAACTTGTACTTGCTCAAGAACAAGTTCAAGATGGTTACTCTGGCCCATATTCTTCAGGTCCTTGTCCTGGACAGTTGGCTGGTCACCCTGTATCTTGTGGATGCTTACTTTCACATAGCCACAGGAGACACAGGACGTGCCAGAGATCTAAGGTGGGGAACAGTCACTACCAATTCAAGGTCCTGCAGTTGAGCCTTTCTTCAGCGCCCAAGGTTTTCACCAATTTGCTGGCAATGGTGGCAGTTCACCTCAGAAGGGGGAAGGCTTTCATGTTTTTCTCCATCTGGACTGACGCATCCGAGCCTGCTCCCCAGACCTGGTGTTGGCACACTTGTACTTGACCTACACCCTATTGCACAGCTTAGGCTTCTCCCTAAACTTTCAGAACTCTCAAACTTCGCTGTCCCAGCCCAGTCCCTCTGATTCATTGGAGTGGTCTTAGACACTCACCTGGGCCGGGCCCTCCCATCTAAGGAGAGTGGTGAACATCTCCATGATGGTGCATGTCTTCCAAACACAGGAAAACATCCTAGCCTCAGATTTCCTGTGCTTTCTGGCTCTAATGGACTCCTGAATCTTTGTAGTGCCAGTAGCTCCGTATTCACAGTGGTCTGTTTTCAGGGACAACTATCAGATCGCCTTCAAGTCTTGGTAAAAGTATCCAGAGAGCTGCAGTGGTGATCAATGAAAGATAACCTTCCGAGAAGGGCATTGATTCAACAACCCTGCCCCCAATTGACACTGGTCATGGATGCATGCTTGAAAGGATGGGGCACTCAATTTCAAGACCTGATGGTGAGTGACCTGTGGTCCCCATTGTACTGCTCGGAGCACATTCATTTGCCTGAGTTGAGTGATCAGACTGGTCCAAATCGCTTTTCCCCCTCTGTCAGTGGCAAGACAGTGTTGGTCCTGAGGGACAACAAGTTAGCCATGCATTACCTCAACAAGCAGGGTAGTGTTAGCTCCTAACCTCTATGTGCTGGGCTCGAGAACAGTGTGTCTCTGATGGAAGCTCACCTGACTGGCAATGAGAACATGTTAGCAGATGCCCTTAGCAGACCGTCTTCAACTTCCCACAAGTGGGAGCTTTGCCAAGGCGTTCTGGAGGAAATGTTCTCCCTTTAGGGTACTCCTCAAGTGGATCTCTTTGCTTACAGTGTTAATTAGAAAGTGCATGTGTTTTTACTCCAGAGACTTCCTTGTACGGGAGCTTTGGTGTCTGTCTTGACAGTTGAGTGGGACTTTGATATCCTCTATGCATTCCTACCGCTCCATATCATACCGCTGGTTCTCAGGAGGCTACGCTTGTTTGAGTCCATGATGATCTTGATCACTCCAGATTGTACTTGGTGAATGTGGTACATGGAGTTGCTAGACATGGTCATCTGCCCTCTCTGGCATCTGCTGCAGAGGACAGACATCTCCCACTCCGAGTGGCAGGTTCCTGCATCCGATCCCAGCATCCTGATCCTTCATGACTGCCTGCCGGAAGGTTGAGGAACAGGATGTATTGGAGCACATTTTAGATGTGCTCCACTCTGCTAGAAGGCCCGCCACCAAATAAGTCTGTCTGTAGGTGGCATACGTTATCTGCTTTTTGCCAGTAGTGGGATCTAAACCCTTTTACTTGCATACCATCCTGTTTTGGATTTTCTGTTACCTTTGACCTGGACGGTCCTGTAAATTGGGACTGTGAAGGGGTACCCTGTGACTATTTCAGTCTGCAAGAGGACCCTAGAGTGGGGATCCTTTTTCACGATCCCCATGGTCATGTAATTCCTGTGGGGTCTTTGCAATGAGTATCTCCCATGCCAATTTGTTGTTCTGGTGTGGGATTTAAATTTAGTGTAAACATTTGTAATGGGTTCTCAGATTGAGTGCCCTCATTCCTGTTTAAGACTAGACACCATTAAGATGATTTTCCTGGTCGCCATCACTTCTGTTAGATGTGTTAGTGAGCTCCAGGTGTTAGTTATCGAGTCCACCTCCCTACCTTCTCCAAGGAGAAGGTGATGTTGAGAGTTGGGCCATCCTTCCATCCGAAGACGGTCATGCATTTCCATCTCTCTCAAAAGATCCATCTTCCTGTCTTTTTTCCTCTGCCTCATCCTTCCAAAGTAGAGGAACATTTCCATCCAGTGGACCGGGTGCAGGCCCACTGCTGCTGCATCTCTCAGACGAGAGAGACCAGGAAAGATTGCCAGCTAATTACACTGGTGCCTGTGCAAGCAAAACTGTGTCCAAACAAAGGTGAATCGTTCTCGGCATCTCAGAATTATATGATGTGGCTGGTGGGTATCAGGGCTCAATCCACCAAAGGACTGGCTGCCACCTCTGCTCTGCCATGCAGAATCCCTCTTGTTTGCGAAGCATTACTGCTTGTTTTCTGTTTGGTCAGGACGCTTGTTTTGGCAGGGCAGTCTTTCAGAGTTTTCGGATTTAGTTGGTGTCCTTGCTATCCTTTCCCTTCCAGCTCAGAGTCTAGCAAAGATGAGGGGTCTGTAGGAGGGAGGAGTCCATTAGATGAACAAATACCTTATCTTGCAGTAATTTTCTTTCTGATGGATGTTTCTCCCATGGATTCCTCATTGCCCTGCCTACCTGCACCTCTTGGCAGATAGCTAGTATATCTGGGCTCTGCGGTCACTGAGGTCACTCTACATCAGAGGGAAAACTTGTGAACATAAGGACACTGGGCATGGTGCCTCTATATAGTCTTCCACAACATCCTGGTGGAGGATATGTAGAGGCACCAGATGGAGCAGACGAGCCGCCACACTGCACTCCCTTGTGGCAGAAAGGTTTCTGAAGAGCAGCTGCTTTGGGAGATAGTTGTCAAAGATGTGGAATCCGTGGGAGTAATGCCTATCAGAATATTAATGAGAGACTATTAACTTGTTCTTTCATTTCCATTTAAGGTATTATTATGGCTTGAGTACACATTTGCATTATTGCATTTAATCAAATAAAGAAAAAGGTATTGTCAGCAGTTTGCTTTCTCTTCCAGAGTTTGGGGTGAGGTGGTATTTTAAGACTTTAAGCCTAGGGTTACCCTCGTCATTTATTGAATCTGACATGAATACATGTTTTTTTTATTCTTGTTTTGGGGTGGTTTGATACATTGCCCTGGATAGATGTCACATGTTCATTGATTTGACAGTTCTTCAAAATGTGTTCCATTTCATCAATTTCTATGTTTCAATGGTTTGGAATGATTGAAACCCATCTACCATAGCGTGGAATGGAATGACTGACATATCTGCCCTACCTCCATTTTGATACTGATTTGGAATTTGGGGGTTTCTTTGCCCCTATTCTGGGATTGGGTGGAATGCCGGCACTTGCTCTCCCAGTACATGGGGCTCAAATGCTTGGTCAGTCTTTGTTTGTGGTAGTATCTTTGTTACCTTTGTTGTGCATCTGTTATAGCTGCTCCATTGTACCTTTTGGCTCTGGATTGGGGGAAATAGGAAGAATTGTGGTGCTTCATTCCCAGTGACAGTGGCTCCCATGACATAGCTGAATATGTCTAAAGATACTTTGATCCCTCCAGGCAGTGATTTCAAGTTTTCCAGCTCTGGTCAGTACCTGGATCCATTCCAGAATGTGTGAGGAATTCATTTTAATCAGAAAGTAAGCCATGAAAGGTGAGGATTTTCTTGATCCCTGAATCCTGCTTGATCTGCACAAGTTGTCAAGAGGAAGGACAGATAATATGTGGTTCTTTAACCAGGCTACAATAGTAAAGGGCAGATTACTGGTACACCTCTCTGCAAAGTGGAGTGAAGCCCAGCGTCTGGACAGTGTACAACTTGCTTCACTTTGGATGGCCAGCATCCTGACATGTGTCCTTCTAATGTAAGATATAGGAGCAAACCCAACTTTTAAATTACCACCTGTGCAGCCTCTGTGAAGCAGCCTCCTTTTATGCATGATCATCAATTAGGATTTGAGATGCCAGTGCTATAAATCGTAGTTCAGTCTGTGAGAAACTCATGGTGGCACACGTAAGACAGACACAAGTGATCACAGTTAAGTGTGTTTATTTGAAAATAGTATGCGATTTGGAAAAACGCCTTATCTAAACCTAATGCTAAGGTGGGGACAGGTGTCGAACATCAAATGAAAAATAACGCAGTCCTAGTGGTGGTGTCAAAATAAAAGGGCCTATACTAAAATATCTATTGCCAAACCTCACAACTACTACAAAAGGGGGTGTTGAATAGTTCTTAAGAAAAGAAAGAAGTGTTCTCAAATGATAAGTCAGAACGCGGTAGCCTGGGTCTTCCTTCTCCACTATTTGAGCACAGGGTAAGGTTGGAGCTGGTAGCACAGTATTGTCTCGGGCTTCTACAGCACAAGACAACCGTTCCAATGGCAGTTCTCAGGACCGTCGATGGCCAAGTCTCACTTCCTATGAAAGTCACTTGCCTTCAGGGCCTGATGTGTTTAAACAGCAAAACAAACGTTCCTTTAACAAATGAGTTTGTCTCCAAAGTTCAACAAAGTTCAATATGGGTCATGGTCTCACCCCTGGGTCCCCCTCTTCTGGTCTAACCCTTTTTGTATCATATTTCACAATTTCTGGTTGGGTGATGGCTTCATCCCTGGGGTCGCCCTCTTCTGGGCTGACCCTTCTCAATTGTATTCCACAGTATAGATAGGGTGATGGCTTAACCCCTGGGCTCCCCTCTTCTGGGCTGACCCTTCTCAATTGTGCTTGTCACAGTTCCTTTATCAAAAAACTTTTGGGATTCACCTCCCCTCTTCTCTTATTCTTTTCTTAACTTTGGGTTAAAGCTTAACTTCTTGGATCTCCCTCGCTCAGGCTCGAACCTCTCTCGACTGCTATCCCTTGGGTGACGGCTTCACCCCTTGATCTCCCTTGGTGGGGCGCTGACCTTTTCTTGACTGTCAATCCTTGGATTTAGCTTCTCCCCGGATCTCCCTCGTCTGGGCTCGGACTCTTTTACCATACGAGATTCACTTCCCTTGCTTTCATGCCAATTCACAAATCAGTCTTTTGAATGTACAAGGCTTTTGCTTGACCTTCACATATGACCACTTTGAGTTCTTCTGACGGAATCCCTTTGGCCTTCTGGCTTCTGTAGTTTCTCAATATGGGGCTCGACCAGAGTCTCTCGAGTTAGCACCCATGTGATACCATGTCCCATCTACAGATGGTCTCTCCCTCACACTTTTAACAGTTCCTTTAAAAGTCATTAGTTTGGTTCAAAACTCGCCACTCTGCGATTCGCACTCATCACTGCCGGGTTCTTATCGCTCCTGCTTATCAGCATAAGTTTACCCTGTGTACCGTTGATATCTGCTGCAGGACACTTAGGCTTTCCTCTACGAAGGTTCTGCGGGGCTGGGACAAAAAGGGCAAGGTCACTTCTCTCCTCTCTGCCTTCTTGTTTCCTACTGCCTTCCTCCTTCGCTTGAACTGCCGCTTTGGATTAGCCGTCTCGTCGTGCAGTCTTTCGTGCTGGTTTCCCTTGCCTTGCTCGTCTTGTGCTTTCTTGCTCCACCTTTTAATCCTGTCGTGAAAAGGAGGAGCCGTCAGTTTTGTGTGATTAGAATGAATTGCCTGACCTTGCCTGACACTCGGGTTGGGACATGTCTGGTACACAGATTTAACATGAGTCTGCTGTCTTGGGTGTAAAACAGTATGCGTTTAACAAAAAGAAGGGTTTGGAGTATTTGACCTACGGGACGGGATAGGGAAGGTTGGTGAAATGATCAACAGTGACCGGGATGTAAAACAGAACAAAAGGGTTCGCAAAACAAACAAGGGGAATTATGGGAACTGCAGTATGGTACCTGAGCCGGTTGGGAATCTGGGAAATAAATAATCAGAGGGACAGAAAGAATAATGATTGGGAGTATTCTGATGGAGAACAGAAAAATGAGGATTGGAAGAAGGATGGTTTCTGAAGGCAGCAGGGTGAGTAATGGATTTATCAGTGGCAGAGGGGATGATGGATTCCTTTAAAGGAAGTTTATTGAATGGAAGGAAGGTTGAAGTGAAACAGACCACAAAGGCTTTGGGGACCTAGTCTTCCTCATCCATTTCTTCGGTGTCATACCGCGTCTCACCTGGGGCAATCTCCCAAGCATAACCTCTGGTTCCCCCATCCAGGTTATCCTCCCTCTGTCATCCACCCCCACGGTTGGGATCTGAGAGCGCCAGCCCTCCCCCTGGTCAACTGAATGAGGGTTTCCCGAAGCTTACCTAGGTGAATACCCTGAGGTTTCATGCAAGTCCCACTGCTTCATCCAAAAAACATATTTCTAGACTTCAAAGTATCTGAATCCATGTCCTTCCACCAAACTGCAACCTAAACTGATCTGGCCACATTAGAAGTACCAAAAAAAGTTTCTATTCACATAGGGAACAGGTCCATTGTAGTTGTTAATGGCAACATGGTCCCAAAGATAAATTCCATATAATATACATTCCAGATCCAGATCTAAACCACGTTATTCAGGAAATTGGAAATACGCGGACTTAACATTTAACATGAGATATTCGCCTACTAGATTTGATTCGTACCAGACCCAAACAAATGATACAAATCACTGTTTTGCTCTTCAAGACATGTGAACTCTTATTGTCATATTTTCGAGACCTTTCCACCTGGTCCTATCTTGAAAAGTTCAACAGGTCTGTTTCATGCACTTTAAATTATTTGGTGATGATAAATATCCAAACCCACAGATTGCCTTTACATTATCCATTATCCATTATCCATACAGGGTTATGTTGCTGCAACTTGTGTTGACACATTTCCTTCTAATGCATGTAGGTTCCTTTTGTGGTCTGACAGGTAGCTACATACCAGTATGAGCTCAACATTTCATTTGATGCCAGTAATCATTCTGAAACTACTTCTTTGTTAAATGATGTGGACTTATTTGTTCACCTGTATTGCAAATCAAAGTTTAAGAAATGAAATACTTTCATATGTAATGAAGGTAGGTTACATTACCCTGTTAAATTAGAACCAAATGCATTGGAGTTAATGGTATAGCTTATATGTTGTAAAAACCGATTGCTTTTATTGTCACAGCTTGATAACTCCTGAGGCTGACTTCCTGAAAAGCATATGTACATGAACAAACAGTTGTCAATTCCAATGTTTGCATTCTGTGTTCTTTATATTTACAGCTAAGGCGTTGAATTGCTTCTAGCATCACCTTGTGGTGCTAACTATTCTCTTCACATTGTATTACCAGCCAGTATTTACCTGTTCCTTTATGCTGAAGCTAAACTTTTATTCATACAGAATTCTTAAGCCTGGCCATCTTTGCAGAATTAAATCAAGACATTGGGCCTCATTACGTGTTTGCTGGTATCTTGCTGGTAAATCCGGTGGGATACCAGCAAACGATAATACTGTTACCGGCACTTGAAAAGTCAGAATTACTGGCATAGTTCAAGTGCTGGCAATGGCAGTAATTCCCCATTCCCCCCATGTGGCTAATTACTGACACTGGTGCCGGTAATACCAGCATTTCTTGGTGGTGGGGTGCCGGAGTTACTGGCAGCTCGGAGCTGCAGGTAAATCCGGCCACCCCACCTCCAAACATGTAATTTGGCGGTCCAGACACATGCGGGTAAATGGAATTACTGGCACGTTAATTCTGGACCGCCATAATTATGAGGCCCATTATCTTGAGGCTTTTTAGCATACATTAAGATAAGTACTTTTCTAGTGGAAGCAATATAGCCTAATATTGTAGATATTTTTCAGCACATGCAGACAATTATTTGTGATACTTCTTTTGTCTCTAGTCGCTCCAATTGCAGTAATATGCCAAACACTGGGTTTGTGGCACCTCTTTTGCTCAAATTATTCTAGAGTCTCATTGCATCTGGTGTGTTAACACTTCTAAGAAACTGCTTTGTCTCCTATGAGATATGTTCTATTCTATTAGTTACTGGGATTCAATCTACCTTGCCACTTTATAGAAATGTGCCAACTTCTGTGAGTTAACTGTACCCTTGAGAAACATTGATCAATCTAAGTAACATTCCCCTTAAATTTTGACTGTGATTGGATTTTTATCTTTGCAATGTACATTAATTAGTGTGTGTTCTTTTATTTTCCAATAACAATCTCTCTGGGTATACTAACAATAGAGTAATTCCATAGATTTTTCTAAAAAAATGTATTTCACATTTTGTCTTGGTTAATGGCGTTTGATGCTTCCAAAATTAGAAACTACTACTTAAGTTTTACCAGTTGTTCCACCAAAAGTTTCCTTTCTTTTCAATGTTTTCAGCTGCAAAAATTGACCTTTTTTAGTGCACTCCAAGTAGAAGGCTGCTTAAATGGTGAGGTAATGCTGGCCGACATGAATTGCAACTTTGTTTGTGATGTCCAATTTACCATGGGGGCCATTTGATGGTAATGTTCATCTGTGGGCTCACCTGTTTTGGCTGCCTCATGGGACTGGAGCAACTTTGGACACTGGGACAACTGTCGCTGCTCATGCTGTTTGTGCACATTGTTTCCTGCCTTTTGGTCTTGTGCTCTTATGGATTCCCACCTTGTGGATCCATCCATTGCTTGTTAACTTGTTTTTAGCTTGTTGCTGGTTTAATTGTTCTCATGCTGTTGGATTCATCTGTGGCTTTTGACTTAGTTGATCATTCCACTTTGATCACTAAGTTGAAGGAAGTGGCAAACTTTTCAGATAACGCTGCTCAGTTGGTTTCCTCCTTTCTGAGTTATAGCGTAGAGTTTTCAGTGGTCAGGAGGAGGCAATGCCAGCTAGTCTGGCCTAAAGCATCCCCCAGGGTGTGTGTGTGTCCCCTTCTCGTTTATAATATTTTTACGGTACCTTTCTTTGATTTAGTGGAGCTGAACGGCATAGCATTTGCAAATTATGCAGATGACACTCTGTGTCATCCTACTGACAGGATCATATAGAGAGGATGAACTCAATATAAATAAGGTATATGACCTTATACAAACCTGGATGCTGCAGAATGGCCGGGCATTAAACAAAGAAAAGACGGAACTTATGGTGGTTGGCACACAGAATAAGAAAAAGAAGCGAAGTCCAATATATGAATGCTTTTTGATCGCAGATTGTAATATTAATACGAAAAAGATAGTTCAAAGTTTTGGTATAGTACTGGACCAGAATCTTAACACGAAGGCGCAGGTTAGCAGTCTGGTATCTTCTTCGCCCTATTATAAAAAACTGCTGGCCCACCTTTACCCTCTCATCTCTCAGAAATATGCTGAGTTAATTGCAAGGGTCATAGTATGTTCAAATATCTACTATTGTCGTAGTCCCCTTATTGGCATCCGAAAATTCGAGTGTAACCGCCTTCAGGTGATCCAGAACAGCACTGCTAGTGTGGTCAAATGCCTTAAATGGAGAGATAAAGTCTTGCAGGCTAGACAGAGTTTGCATTAGCTTCCAGTGGAGGCAAGGGTTCAGTACCGCCTGCTCTTAGTTACTCACAAATGTTGCGTTGGACCCATGCCAGCCTATTTGAAGGATCTTTTCTTGGAGAAATACCATTTTAGATCTCTTAGATCTAATAACTCATCAAATGAAGACACCTATTTGTAACACCAGTAAAGCATTAAAAGGGGCCTTTGTTAAAGCTGCCCCAAGAGCGTGTAATTCTCTCCCACCTAACCGAAGGGAAATCAAGTCAACTGAAGTTTTTAAGAAAAAAGTTAAAACGCTGTTATTCTGTTAGCTAGTGCACTTATCTCATCCTATACTTTGGCCCTAGTAGGTCCTAGGTCCAGACACGTCCTTGTCCTATCTATTTGTCTTTTTGAAGTGCACCCTGAAGCCTCTCGGTCCTTGGTTGCGTGTTACAAATGCTAAAGTAATGTAAGTTGTCTTGCAAATGCTTCATTTGTTATGCTCTCCTACATAACATAATTATTGGCTCATCTTAACATCTTTCTTTTCTTTTATGATTTATCTTATTCCTTATAATTCTGTGTTCCATTTTTTGAAATTGTCATATCATTAATGTACCATCTCATTAATTATGTACAACACTTTATTGTATAGTGCGACATAATGACATTAGATACAATACAACTCAGCATTAGATTGTGGTCTACTTGAGGTTTACTTTCACCATATATCTTGAATCATAGATAATAGTTTTATTGTGCAGAATCGTTTTGCAATGGAGTCAATTAACTGCTAAGAGTTTTATTTGGTAGGTTTTCTTTTATAGTGACAATATTGTTTATGGCAGAAACCTTAAATTGTAAAATAATTTGGAAATAATCTTGTCAATATGCCATAACCAGAGGGGTTCTAAATGTAATGTGTAAACAATTGAGCACAGTTAAAAAAAAGAAAATGTTTTATTAAATTTGACATGATAAAATGACATAACACAATATTTATCTTTAGCATTGAAATTAAGTTTCTTACCCTATATTGTCATATAAAAAATAAAAAAATAAATCCATATGAAACTTTTATTACAAAGTGCTAGGACACTAAGAACATCCAGTGTTAACTTGTCAGCTTTTAGGAACATACATATAACAACACAGGGTTGCATGTTTTGTGGATGACTGGAGTGCACTCTATCCTTCAAGAAAGACTTGTTCACTTTGTTACGCATGAAAGGAATGCGCTTTTACAACCCCGTTTGTGAAGATGTTCGCTTTTCTAATTTGACAGATTTTTTTCAAAAGCTCCCATTAGCTCTGAATGGTGTAATTTATTACTGAACATGCAAGGCAGAGTTTGTGTCACATTACGGATGCCCTAATATTTCTTCTAGATTCATTTTGAAAAAATGCCCTGCTCATTTCATTGAGTATCAGTCAAATTTTCATGCTGAGATGTTTGGAATTCTGGAAACACATTGTAAACGGTTTTATGCTTTTAATTATAAATAGTACAAAATACACATAACTTTTTTCTACATTAAACAATTGCACTTACTTTGTGGTGCATATTCATCTTTCTTCGCCCTTACTTATTGACAAAAATAGTTTAGATTTGTGTTTAATTATTTACAAGGATATGTAGCCCTCTTGAAAATTTACCACGAGTGTGTGTTTCGTGACCACATACATTTTACACCAGTTTTGAAGTGGGGATAATCTCTGCCCACATTTTCTTACACAATGGATAAAACAAAACCTTGGAGGAACAAAAGAAAATTGTGGTAGTTTCTGTATTAATTGGATGACCGTTTTTCAGTCTTGAGTGGTACTGTTCTCGAATTAATGTTCCATCAGCAAGCAGTGAGATTTCTCCATTTTCAATGTCTTATAAAGGGGCATGGGCAAGGCTTAGTGGCTAAAGGCTTAGAGATTGCACAAAAAGTGACTGCAAGAATTTGACCAACTCAATGTTTGACTTTTTAAAACTTTTGAAACAAGTGTCAATGAAAACAAAGCTTTCATTTGGGTTGAGACTATTGAGGGACCCGATTCAACTGCCAGCAGCAGCTGGATAATGGAGCTAAAAGGGACACAGTGAGCCGTAAATAATGCAGTGGGTACAGGGCAGAAATGTATCAGGTGGAGGTGGAAAAAGCAGGATCTGTGGGGAGAGCAAATTTGGGGGTATTTTTGGGAGTGTAGAGGAGGAGCGACATGTTGTTCCTTATGAGTATTTGTTGTGCCAGATCAATGCAATTTGATTGCTTCTGACATAATAAACAAATAGGAGAAATAGGTGAGGGGAAGAATGTTGAAGAGTTTTGAATGGTCTGTCTAGAAATCGACTTTGAGGCCTATTTAATTCTGTAAAAATTACATATTTTGGCAGTTGACTTGTAGCAGTCGCAAGAAATGGATTCAAGCATAGTGGGGCCGAAATTCTGACATGGAATGTTTAGCTCACTCTAACCACAATGCTCCATAAAGATTTTATATAACATGGTTGCTAATAAGCTAATACAATGCCAATCAGAGATTGATCTATTTTTCCAGCAATAAAAAGTTTTTATTTCTCAATAATTTTAGAGGCCTAGATGTCTATTATTTTTTTTTTTAAAGAATGTATTTTGATATACTATTCAGGGAAATTATACATTTAATCGAGATTTCCACTGTTCCCACGTGTCTTAATAGCGTAAATGAGTTGCCATGACACCAGGGATGGCACACACAAAAATATATATATTTCTGATGTTTGTTAATTTGCTTAGAATCAGATGCTGTGCATAGTCCGACATCCAGTGGTCACTGCGGAGTATTGCATTTTGTTTTTCGTAGTCGAAAAGGGGACGTCGACAAGGCGTGTCTGTAACACTATCCCTATAGTGACGTGCAGTGCACCCACAATCCCTCACGCGTCGAGGTCCCTCAGATTGTTTTTTTCCACCCAGTTATTGGTCGCCTTTATGCGGAGCTCTTCGAGAGACATTTCAAAATCATTTCCTCGACCCTTGGTCGTTTATTATTTATAACCATACACATAGATCCCTCCCTCGACGCAGAGCTGTTCTCCGCCGAGCAAGATCCCAGGGAGAGTGGGGTCGTGTGGTCATTTCTTTGCTTCACTCTAAGAATGTCTTTCTCTTTCCCCTCCCTCTCTTTCGAGGTCGTAATCACATTTCATACCCTCCGCTATGGAGAGGACGCCCTTTAGGTTTTGCCTGCGCTGCAAGGGCAAGTTTACCTGGAAGGACAAGCACAAACGGTGTAACCGTTGCTTGCCTCTCGATCACAAAGAGGATGGCTGTGCGGCCTGTAAGTTACTTAAACCCAAAACCTTAAAAGACCGCAGGGTCAAAAGGTGGGCAGCCTATGCGATGTCTAGGTCTGACTCCTCGCCGACTGCCGCCGTCGCCGAATGTGACGAGGAAAGTGATTACACGGCCTCCGCAACGGAGGTTGTAGACCTCTCGAAGGAGTGTTCCCACTCCTCAGCGTCCGTCCACGGCCCCGACAAGCCCGGCTCACGCCCCGCTTATGGGGATGAACACCCCGGCGACAAGGACTAACACAGGAAAACACATAAGCACATACCCCACGGCACGCATTGGTCAAAGACGAAGGCAGCCATTGCGTCAACGGAGGTGTCGGGTCCACCGGCGCCTTCTGCCGACCGTAAGGGTCGCAAGCCCTCCCCGCCACCGCTTCCGTGACCAGCGACTGGGCTTTCTGTAAATAAGGGCACTAACCCCAAATCCTCAGGCGACGCGCCTCGCAAGAGTGCATACGTCGCCAGTAAAGACTCTGCACTGCCTACAGTGACGGCGAGCAATCCCTCGACGGAGAAGCTGCTCTCCGAAAGCCTCACGCGTATAGCTTCGAAAGACGGGCAGAGACGGACGGCGGGTAACACGTCGATAACCGCTCACAAGGCCAAAGAAACGCCGAGGACGCCGGAGGGTAGGCTGGGACAGCTCCCACCGTCGACAGAAGGCCCTAGCCAGCGAGAAGGTTTCTCAGAAGGCGAAGGGACGCTATCTTCGACGCTATGGGACAGAACTAAGCAGCTGCAAGAAGAACCTCCCTTTTCACTCCCAGACCGCTCTGGCCTACCTTACTGGACTGTAGAGAGGTTACAGTCATGTATGGACAAGCTAGACGGGTTCATGGCCATCCCAGAAAATAGGACACCCAAGAGGCCAAGGGAGGTACTCCAGGAGGGGCCATGGGCTAAATACCTGAAGCTCTGTAACCCCCCTACAGGAAGACATGAACTCTTACGACCTCACTGAAGAGGAGTCTCACTTCCAGGAAGAGGATGAGTTTGTGAATAATGAAGACCAACAAGAGGAAGAAGGTTTTCATGATGACACTTAACATAGGTGAGGAGGGCTACGAGGAGGACCCAGGTGAAGGTGGCTCACAGCCCTGGCAATCGCCATCAGGGTCTACAGATCCCGGCATTATAGACATTTCTTCTCCTCGGACCACACCGGTCAGGAACCCATCTCCAGTAGACAATCAGCCCACCTTCAATGCGCTACTGAGGAAGGCAGCAGCGCATTTTGAAGTTGAAACTGGGGAGGTCACCCCAGATACTGATTTCGTCGAAAGGATTATTAAGGAAAAACCTCCGACTAGTCAAACTATTCCTATCCTTGCCTCGGTTAAGAGACAACTCACCCCATCGCTGTCTACCCCCGCGCTGGTAAGAGGGGTCAATCCAAGAATCGAGAAATTGTTCTCACCCTCGCAGTCAGACCCATTATATATCAGGGGTCACTCAGTCCCGGACTCATTAGTGGTTACTAACACAAGGAAGAGGGCTGGGGTTCCACTGTCAACCAGCGAGGCACCCCCAGACAAAAAATGGAAAAAACTTTACGACTTAGGCAAAAGAATTTCCGCCTCGACAGCGTTTTCAATTAGGATTGCCAATAATAATACATTGTTGGCAAGCTATGCCGATGCTCAATGGGGAAAGCTTAAGCAGGACATCGAAGAAGCCCCTGAACCTCTGAGAAAACGCTTATTGGCTACAGTTACAGAAGGAGCTCTGGTCGGTTACCAGTCATTTGGTTGAAAACCAAATGGTCGAATGACCATTTGATCGAAGTAAAATGGTCGAAAAAAAAGGTTTTTTTTTTTTTATTTTTTTTTTATTTTGTGGGGGGGTTCCCCCCCAACCACCGTTTTTCTTTATTAAAAAATATTTTCTAAGCAACCAAAACTAAAAAAATATATAAATAAATAAATAAATTCGACCTTTTCTTTCGACCATTTTGATTCGATCAAATGGTCATTCGACCATTTATTTTCGACCAAATGACCGGACACCGCTCTGGTCAACCAGGGCATCATTAAGAACACTCTTGATGCGGCAGAAACTGCTGGCCGTTCTTTGGTGCAGGGAATTCTGTTGAAGCATCGCGTCTGGCTTCGCAATTCCGGTTTCAAGGCAGAAACGCAGGCGTCACTCATTAATAAGCCAATAGAAGACCTTAGACCAAATCTCAAAGCCTCCAAACAGGCGGGGATTTGGGGACAAACGCTTTTTTCATGGCCAACGCCAACAGCAGCAGCAGCAACAGCATTACACTGCGGGCAACTGGCCCTCTAATCAGGGTACCAGTAACCAGTATAACCAAAGAAGACAACGCCGTGGCAAGGGCAGAGGCCGAGGCTCCAGCCCCAGAGGCACCCCGGCAAGTAACACCAAATGACCCGAAGGTTCGGGTCCCCTCCCATGCGTCTCCGGTTGGGGGCCGGATAACATTGTTCCTTTCAGCATGGGAGGGAATAACATCAGACCGGTGGGTATTGTCAACCGTAGCCCACTGGTACTGTATAGAGTTCAATCGGTCCCCCACCTACAGACCACCAAGGGGATGACGCCTGTCACCAGAACACCTCGTCATCCTCCTACAAGAAGTAGAACAGCTGCTACAGAAAGGAGCAATAGAAGTCGTGCCCCTATCTCAGGTAATGGAAGGTATTTATTCAGTGTACTTCCTTGTACCCAAAAAGGACCTAACCATGCGCCCTGTACTAGATCTGCGCCCAGCGAACAAATTTGTAAAACCACAAAAATTTTGTATGGTAACATTACGGGAGGTAATTCCCCTGCTATCTCAGGGGAACTACATGACAACACTAGACATGAAAGATGCATACTTTCATATTTTGATGTTGCCAGCGCACAGAAAATATCTCAGGTTTATGATAGAGGGCAAACACTACCAGTTCAGAGTGCTACCCTTCGGCATAGCGTCTGCACCGAGGGTATTCACGAAGGTACTGGCAGTGGCAGCGGCCCACCTGCGCAGGTTGTCCATACCGATATACCCTTACCTCGACGATTGGCTCATAACAGGGGAGTCCTACGAGACATGCTTCTCAAACACCCAGTAGACCTTTATTTCAACTGGGCTTCTCCATCAACGAGAAGAAGTCCAGCTTAGACCCCAGCCAAATCAAACAATTCCTAGGTGCTCTAATTCGAACAAAGGACGGCCTCGTCTTCCCCTCCGAGAGGGTCCAAAATATGCTGTTTCAGATCCCTCAATATGTGGCCGGTCGAGAGGTGACGGTACGCAAAGCAATGCGCTTGCTAAGAATGATGGCGTCATGTATTTATTTGGTACCTCACGCGTGCCTGCGCATGCGCCCAATGCAAGAGTGGCTCAACAGCCAGTGGTGTCAGGCCAGCGGACAATGGGACGATCTAGTGGTGGTCTTGCAGGCCTTGGTTCTCTCGCTACGGTGGTGGTCGAAGGAAAGCCTGGTAATGGGGAAACCATTCGCCACCCCCGCAGTGGAAGCCACTCTAACCACAGACGCATCCCTCACAGGATGGGGGGCTCACCTATCCCATCAGACTGCTCACGGAGACTAGCGTCCAAACACATAAACTTATTAGAGCTACTTGCGGTGTTCAAGGCACTAAAAGCCTTCCAGACACACCTACAAGGGAAGACAGTGATGGTCCTCACGGACAGCACCACAACCATGTACTACCTCAACAAGCAAGGGGGCACTCACTCTCCAGGACTGTCCAAGCTGCCCCATAACATCTGGAAGTGGGCTCTCAGACACATGTTCCTATTGTCACAACATATACCAGGGGAACTCAATCTGCTAGCAGGCGAACTCAGCAGAGACTTCCCTCTGCCCTCAGAGTATGAATGGCAGTTACACGAAGACATCGTCTTCGACGTCTTCACACAATGGGGCTTCCCAGAAATAGACTTGTTCGCAACTCTGGAGAACTCACAATGCCTAGATTACGCCTCCAGATACCCTCAGAACCACTCCAAGGGGAACGGTCTCTGGATACCATGGTCAGGGAAATTTGTTTACGCTTTTCCACCGACTCCTCTGCTGAACACGATAGTGCACAAGATGCACCAGGAACCAGTCACCATGACACTGATAGCCCCGATGTGGGCCTGCCAATCATGGTTTGCTCACCTGATGGAGATGTCCCTATCCCCACGAGTGAAACTGCCCTGCCTGTACAACTTGCTGTCACAGAACAAGGGCAAGACACTACACCCATGCCCACAGAACATGAACTTAGCAGCCTGGCTCCTGAGGTCATAGAATTTAGCCATTTACAACTCCCTCAGTTGTAAATGGCCAAATGTCCATGCATTATTTGAGAATGCATGGACATTCTCAAAGAAGCTAGAAAACCCAACACTTGCCACTGCTACTCTAGCAAGTGGAAGAGATTTGCCATCTGGTGTAGAGGTAAGAGCATCAACCCAGTCCACTGCTCTCCCACACAAATTGTCCTGTACCTGACCCATTTACTGGACTCGGGTCTAGTGTTCAATTCTATTAAAGTCCATCTAGCGGCACTTTCTGCATACACCACCTCTCAACTTAAGGTGTCATGGTGGAAAGTCCCAGTTATCAAAGCCTTCATGGAGGGGGTAAAGAGAATACACCCTTCGATAGCAAACCAGGCTCCCGGCTGGGACCTTAATGTGGTACTTACCAGGCTCATGGGCTCACCCTTTGAACCCATGCACAAGGCAACTCTTAAGGACCTCACCCTTAAGACTGCTTTCCTAATAGCTATCACCTCCATTAGGAGAGTAAGTGAACTACAGGCTCTTTCTATTCTAGACCCCTTTGTAACAAAGATAAGGTGGTTCTACGCACACACCCAAGGTTTGCACCGAAACTCATATCGAAATTCCATGTTAACCAGTCAATAGAACTACCAACATTCTTTCAAAACCCTTCCAATTTGGGAGAAAAAAGCCTGCATACACTCGATGTGCGCAGAGCTGTCATGTTTTATATGGAAAGAACTAGGCCACTGAGAAAGACTAATCAGTTCTTTGTCTCGGTTGCAGCAGGAAGAGAAGGAGATGCAGTCTAAAAGTCCACTATTTCTAGATGGATTGTTCAATGCATCACTCTCTGTTACACTCCTGCTAAGAGAGAACTACCCTTCAAGCCAAGAGCACACTCTACTCGAGGCACTGGGGCATCCATAGCATTCATTGCAAACGTTCCCCTTGAGTCCATTTGCAAAGCGGCAACCTGGAGTTCTGTACACACCTTTACAAAACACTACTGTCTAGATGCTCACTCTAGATCTGATTCCCAGGTGGGACAAGCAGTATTAAGACATCTTTTCTCTACTGTTCCTTCTCACAACCCACGTCCAACTCCGGGTACTGCTCGCTAGTCTATGCACAGCATGTGATTCTAAGCAGATTAGCAAACATCAGAAGACAATGCATTACTTACGGTAAAAGCATTTCTGATGGTTGTATCTGCTTAGATTCACATGCGCCCACCCTTCCTCCCCGCTCGGATGGAAGGAACATAGACATCTTTCTACATCTCTCTATCTTTTCTGTACTCACTCACGTATAGAAGGCTCCCTCAGGGCAGAAAAAATACAAACAAAGGGACCTAGACACGTGAGGGATTGTGGGTACACTGCACGTCACTATAGGGATAGTGTTACAGACACGCCTTGTCGACGTCCCCTTTTCGACTACGAAAAACAAAATGCAATACTCATCAGTGACCACTGGATGTCGGACTATGCACAGCATGTGAATCTAAGCAGATACAACCATCAGAAATGCTTTTACGGTAAGTAATGCATTGTCATATGAGATTATTCAGTTCCCTGTTCTAAAACACAGACTGTCCGTGTCTGAAAGTGAATTTGCAGTCAAATGTTTATCCTTTGTTGTTCCTTTGCCCAGGTAGGATGTTGCCAAATTAGGCCCAATGGGGTTGCCCACATTTGGATGTAGTAATTGTTGTTGTTGAGGAGGATGACTAATGAACAACAGCAACATTATAAATACATGATTGATGGATTTGTATAATTCAATGTTTTAAGGAAAACGAGAAGACGTACCACAAAGCCTGTTGATAGCCACTTGTTTATTCTTTTAATTTGTTGAGGCACATTGTATGCAAGAATGTTATACTGACTTATTATGCACATTGTCAGTTCACTTTTTTATTGGTTTTCGACAATGGGCATTTCTTGAAAAAAAAGGTTATTGTACACTTTACCTTTACTTTATTCTTCTACATCATCTATTCTTTAAGTATTATCAATGGCAATCATTTTACAAAGGTGACATTTGTATTTGCCATTTTCTGCTTTGTACAAATATGAATGTACGTAAAAGTGCAATACAGAATAATTTGATTATCCTTCAATTGTTCTATTGTTCTGCACTGTACATTATATTTGGAATGCAGTAGCATACTCATAGTTATCGTATGTAGATAGGTCATTGAAGTAAATGGTGCTTCTTTTAATTGCATTGTCCATTTCAATTATGACAAGTTTTGATCTTGTTGAGTTTCCTTTGTATATGCAAATTATGTGGTGTGGCAAAGGGCTCATCTGTCGGGCAATGTGATGAAGCTTAACATGTGTTTGGGCACTATCCAGCAAAACTATACTGCTTGTGTCTAAGTAGCCATATGTAATATCTTCTCTAGGCAAATGAACATATAAGTATTGCTGAATAAGCCCTTTAGTCCAACTCAATGGTATAAATAAGATCACATGGATCCTTTGTTAATATCAAAGCTCTTCACAGACAAAATAAGTATATATTAGATTTCTCTTAAACAGTGCTGTTGTGTAAAGAAGGTACATGTAAGCAAACCTAAAAGCTGAATTTTTACTTCATTTATTAACAAACAAAAAATATAATTTTTTGAAGCTTTGATATTTTTAAAAAAGTCTAGAAACTGAAGATTCACAATTCCCTTATGCAATTAAACCTGTTAATATAACATATATCACTAAATGTAAATTACATTTTCTTGTCTGTAAATCCATTGTTGGAGCTGAAGTTGACACATTGTATTGAAAAGTCTGATAGGCTTTCTTAACGGAGTGTTACAAAGTATAATACGGGATACAAAATTCCTGACTCCTCATCGAATGCTATGGCATTTTTAGACATAGAATTACAAAAAGCTGCTAAGACGTGGCAACCTTCCGCCAGAAATCTGGCAAACCATGTTCTCCGCTTCTTTTCAAAAATGTGCATGAGCCTTTTGTTTTATCATTTTGGTATGTTGTCACCAAAAGATTAAAAATAAGGTCTAAATAGCTTTTGTTCCAAGCGTTGACCCTGTCACCTTGCAGTGATTAAAGGCATGTTTTGACTTTTGGTGGTTCTGGCTGCTTGCCCATTTAAATTCTCAGCAAACATGTTGTGTAATCGGGCAAGTAAGATGGCACTAAATTAAAGGTGTCAATGTGACACGGGCATGTCATCACTTGATCGAACTAAATGGCACATGAAGGCATATAGACATCTAGTCTTATTTTAGAGCTCATCCTTGGTCTCTGACCATCTGATAAATTGTGCTTTCTCCAGAATTTGATGTGCTGACCAATGCACTGATCACTGTGCATGTTGTATCATTAAATGGAAAAAGAATGGCCCCTGCAAGTATAGTTTTTGCATTCCTATTTGCATCAAGGCGTCTAAGTAATTTTGAATTGTAGCTGTGTACAGAACTGCTGGCTGCCATTAACGGATTGAACCCATGGCACTTGCAAAACAAGAAATATTATTATCCCAGTCATTGATGACAGTATAAATTCAGTATCTGATTTTACATCTCACATTGGTGAACTGCAAATCAAAGTTGGCAGGGTTGGGTTTCGTGTCTCGCCTCAGCAAATTTGTTGCAAGTACAAAGGCCTTTTTGGTACGCAAAGTGACAACTGAACAGCGCCCTTACTAATCAGCTACACTTGCAAATAACATGGGACCGTCGACCAAGTTTTCCTTTATAAATGATGAGAAGAATTCCTAATATGTGTCAAAGAAGGTCTTATGCTCCAGTTCCAATGGAATGAGTTAAAGAAACCAGAGTTTCCATCTGCCATGCTTTTTTGATTCAGTTTTGGATTTGCGCTTGGGAGTTGATGCATAACTCTCCTGAGGGTAAGGCAAAGGTGCGACCTGAGTTTCCTCAACGGGATGAAGTTTTTTCAGAACTGGCTGTAGTTTGTCCTCTTGCTGTTTAAAGTCCAGTTCAACACTGCAAAGAGAAACAATAATCTATGATTAATGTTCTGTATATTAGAATAGGTGTGAAAGAAATATCCATATGTATCATTTTCTGTAATCTTTTAGAAATATTCACAAAAACATATTTCTTTTTCTTTCTCTCTCTCTGAGAACATCTGATTGTAAAAAGGAGTGGTAATCTAGGCATAAACACATTAAATAGGCAGTACTACTTTGCAGATGTTGTGCTGTTGCTAGCCACATAAAAAGCTTACAAAAACAATTCAAGAGAAGGCAACAATAAGTCAACCCGCAGGTACATTTGCTACATTTTCTACAGCCACCAATGTCCACCAGGATCACTGAACTATTTGGTTATACTTTGAAATGGGCATCTTTCAGCGGTCTCACCAGTCATGGTGTAAATGGATAACCTGCATCTACAGGCCATGCTCATGCAGGGAAACGTAGCCTTTGCCCCACACTGTTATTGGCTGGCAACATTTGACTCCTCTTGTTCAGCAGTAGTGCATGGCTGAGGAAATTCTGGATCAGCCTAGTACAGCATATATCTTGTCTTGTGTGGCTCTGAGATCCCAGGTTATGCTAACTGCACTACTGTTGTAATTGTAAATAACGCCATGCATTTAGCAGTGCTATTTTGTGGCCCTAACGCCACTGTTTATCTGGTCTTATTAATTATTTTAAATCAGCCAGCTACCCAGTACTGTTGCTTATTAAAGGGCAATTTAAGTTGTTACAAATCAAATTTACCCAAGTTCTACAGGCACTGCTGATTGTATTTTCTGTACACATGTATTCACCAGTTATGTACCCTAGTCAAACATACTATTGATGATTTTTTTATTTTAGCCAAAGCAAAGCCTTGTAATTGTAGCTGTAACTAAGAACATGTTGGTAACATGTAAATGGAGCGGTGCTTAAAGCCTTGCTAGCTTGATAATCTTTTATTTAATATGTGATTGCTGACATGTTTTATTTTTCTGTGTTTAAATATGTTTATTAATAGAGTTGGATAAAGACATAAAATACAAGCAACATTAGTTATTTTAAACAATTACATAACCTGTCATGTTTAACTATATACATTTGTAAGATCAAAATTCATGTATTCTGACAAAGGTAAAGAGAAAAAGATGTTAGAATAACGGCTCCATATAACTTTATTTGAATATGATAATGAATTAGACAGAACAGGGAAACGGTACACAAGGAACATGAAAACATAAGGAAAGAGCAGGGAGGGGTGCAAACTAAAGTAGTTGAATGTAGTTAATCATGAGTAGTCAAAGTATGAACCTATTCCATTTTCTGTTAAATGTATGCACGTAATCAAACATAGAAGCATGACATTGTTCTATATGATGAATGGAGCATATAGAATTGCACTCGGCAATGTACGACAGATTAGTATTTTTACAATTGCATGTAATATTTTGAAAAGCAATGTTTATGAGCAGGTTTAACAAGGATTAAGAATCAATTTGACTTATAACGGGGTTGATTATTGATCAAATCATGAGATTAGCAAGCGTTAATGGTTCGGTTAAGTGCAAGATTGATTGCATACGTGACCAAACTTTACCCAAAAAGCATGAACATATTTCCATTTAAAGATTAAATTAATAAAGTCTGCAATTGGTTCCGAACATGACCAACATTTATCAGGTATACTATCTAAAGTCTTAGCTATACGTGAGAGGGTAAGGAAGGCACGGTGTAAAATCAAAAAGTAGGTTGGGGTAAGGTTGGCTGCAGGGGATGTGGATTGACCTACTTTCCAAATTGTGGTCTGGGTAGGGCTGAAGATTCCAGTCAATTTCTGATTGTCTGATTGTGTTCAGATTTGGCAAGTTAGGAGAGGAAGGGTCATTTAGAAATATATAGAAATATATAAAACTTGGTGGCTTTAACCGAGTGATTATTAATTAAAAGGTTTAGAAAGGTAGAGGGGCAGTTCTGATTAAAAGTAGGTAAGCATTTAGTGATTGACTTAATTAAAGAAGTGTAAAAGGGAAGATCAGATGTGGGAATATTATATCTTGAACAAATCGTCTGGAGGGAACAATTTCTGAATTTTGGATCAATTGTTTTAAGAATTTGATATTTGACGTATACCATCTATATATAATTGAAATATTGGATTTGGTACGGTTTTGCTTATTGAACCAAAGAAAGAGATTGTCATGATTAACCTTAGTGAATGAACTAGCAGGGAGTTTATTCCAGATAGTTTTGAAGAAGTGTAATGAAGGATTGTAATGTTGGGCCAAGAAGAAGTAATTAGAAAGTGAGAAAGGGAGAGTGCAAATATGATTAGCTTCAATAGTAATCCATAGAGGAGCATTATCAAGATGGGATTCATAGTGTTTAAAGACGGCTAATTGTTTCTGAATAATAACTTTGTGGTACAGCTGAAAATTAGGACATTTTACTCCTCCTGAAGATTTAGGAAGTCTTAATATGTCAACTGCAATACGTGGTGTTTTATGATTCCAAGTTTTTTATAGGAGGAGTGAATTGTAGTGGGGATCATGGATAATGCGTAGAGTATGATAGGGGTAATCATCATTTTAATAGTATACAGACGACCACACTAAGAAAGAAAAAGTGCAGACCACCTTTCAGTCATTTCTGTGACATTTTCAATTAGGGAGTTAGTATTAAGGTTGACAGTGGTGTGGATGTCTTTGGGGATATGAAGTCCTAGATACTTAATATGATAAGGTTGCCAAGATAAGCCTAAGAGAGGGGTATTGGTAATGTTACATGCATATGTAAGGGGCATTACTTCCTATTTATCCAAATTTAGTTTGTACCCAGAAATGATAGAAAAGTAATTTATAGTAGAAATTAAATGTTGGATGGAGGAGGCAGGATCTGAGATATAGATTAGACTATGATTAGGGTATGCTGAAAGCTTAACCTCTATATTTATCATGATTCCTTTAATGTAATTGTTCATTCTAATGTTTTGAAGAAAGTGTTCTAAGGCAAGGTTAAATAATAAGGGAGAAAGAGGAAAGCCCTGGTGCGCGCCTCTTTCAATTCCAAAAAAGGAGGAAAGACCATTGTTAATAAGGATACGAGTAGAAGAGGAGGATTAAAGAATTTTAATCTGATTTACAAAATGTGGAGGAAGACCATGCCAAATTAAGAAGTGAAACATAAACATCCAGGATAAGCGATCAAAAGCTTTTTCAGCATCGTGAGTCAGGGCAAATGGTACCTCCAAGATTTGAGAGCGAGCAAGAATATTAAAAAGCAATCTAGAGTTAGATGAAGCATGGTGACCTTTAATAAAGCCAGACTGATCCGGATCTATGAGTTTGGGAAGGTACAATTCAAGCCATTTCGCAAGAATTTTAGCATAGATTTTTTAAATCCAAATTGAAGAGAGAAATGGGCTAATAATTTTTGATTATAGAAGGATCCTTGTCGGCTTTGGGAAAGAGAACTAGGAGGGCCTCTCCAAATGATCCAGGGCTTTGTCCAATTATAACAAAATACGAGTAGAATTCTAAAAGTTTAGGTGCCATAGAATCAATAAGATTTCTATAAAAATCTGAAGTGAAACCATCTGGGCCAGGGGCTTTGTTGGGTTTAAGATCAAGTATGTTCTTTTTAATTTCAAGAAGGGAAATAGGTGAGCCAAGGGGGGGATAAGTCAATTGGGTCAGAGGACTCAATTTTTGGTTAGCATGGAAGAAGGCTTCTATATCTTCAGTGTTGGTAGAGGAATCAGAGGTACATAACTTAGAGTAAAAATCAAGATTTTTTTTTTTATGTCTTTAGGAATGTTTAGTCTGCTACCTTCAGGTGAGGTTATATGAGTTATAAGGGATTTTTCTTTTTTCTCCTTAAGATATGAGGCTAAAATGTTCTCCGCTTTATTGGACCCATTGTAGAACTTGGTTCTGGATCTAAGAATAGAGTTAGCTCCTTTGTCAGTGAACATTTTGTTGAACTCGATGCGTTTAGTTGTAAGGGCTTTCAAGATGTTAGGGTCAGGATTTGCATAATAGGATTTCTCAAGACATTTTATTGAGGCTACAAGGGTGTTGTGAATGTATGCAGTTTGTCTCTTTTGTTGGAGACAACTTGAATTATAAAGCCACGGAGGGAAGCTTTAAAAGCATCCCAGTTGTTGTGTATCGAAGTATGATCAAAACGATTATAAAAGAAAAATTATTTAATGAAAGCATTGGTTCTCTTTATAAAAGATTGGTCTTTAAGGAAAAATTAATTAAATCACCATCTGGGAGATAATTTATTGGTAGGAGACCATTCAAGATTGGTAGAAACGGGGGCATGATCAGAGACAGTGATGGGTCCAATTTTGGAATTTAAAATGAAGGGAGTTAGTGAGGAGTTAACAAAAATGTAATCAAGTCTAGAAAAAGATTGATGAGGTGGGGAATGGAATGTGAAGTCTTTAGTTTCTGGATGACCAAAGCGCCATGAGTCCATTAACTTTAGATTATGTAACAGATTTAAGAAACTGTTATGAGATTTGGAGTTGGCACAATTAGAGGAGGATTTACGGGCCAGGACAAAGTCAAATATCTGATTCATATCTCTGCCTGGATTTTTTTCTGATAGCTTTGTGATAAAATTGGACCAAAAAGGAGGATTGGGAGCATTAGGTCCATAAATATTGACAATAGTTGCAGGTAAATTATCAATAACTGCATCTACAATGATCCATCTACCTTCTGGATCTTTTTCTTCCCTAACAAGTGTGAAGTTTAAATGCTTACTGATTTAAGAACGACACTCCATCTTTCTTGTCCAAAGCATCAGATTGTCTGACTGATGCATGGGGCTGTGGTTTTAATGTTTGTGCTATCAAAACTTAGATGGGATTCTTGGAGACATATGATATCAGACTTTTGTTAGTTAATTGGGAAATAATCTTGTTATGCTTAAAATAATAAGTGTTACAATACAACCATAAGCACAAGTTAAAGAGAATTAAAATATTTATGGAATAGAAATTGTTGAAAGTATTTGTAATTTTGGGGAATAGGGGAAAACATAAGGGAAGTAGGACAACAATACAAGGAACAACAAGTGATGTATAAGATTAATAAAAATAGATCTAAATGAATAAGCAATGGCATAAGGGTAGAGATGAGGTAAAATGAAAAGTGAACGGTCGAGAGTCTCATAGGCGATGCCAAAGTGTGGAAATAAGCACACAAAGATCAGAGGAGAGAATAATGACACTCCATGAAAAATGGAACTAGCTGACAAGGTGATGAAAAGATGTATGTTAGTTTCAGAGATGAATCAATTTTGTACTGTTGCAAGCAAAGAATCAATGGATTTAATTAGAGATCTGGATTTGGCTCTTAGATGAGTTGAGATGGATGGAATATCCAATGGGATTGAAGAAGTCGATCAGCTTCTTTGTGGAGTGTATTTGATGTGTTGGTTTTTGGGGACTCTGAAAGCTGATATAGAAGGTTGAGGCTCTGATGTGGTTATGTTAGTTGCGGGAACCAGAGAAGATGTGTCCATTGGAGTTACTTGTAAGGCTTGAAGTAGATTGTGAATTTTTTAGTTGTTCTATCAGGGATGTTGATGATCATTTTTGCTGGATCTAACAGACCATATCTGATATTAAGGGACTTTAGGAGGGGTCTCATGTCAAGAAATCTTTTCCTTTTCACTTGGGTAACACTGGAAAAATCTGGGGAAATAAAGATTCTATTATTTTGGAAAAGGATCAGGGAGTTCTTCCTGGCAGAGAGAAGAATTTGCCAAGCTTGTTGGTGTCGAAGAAAACACGCGATAAAGGGTCTTGGTGATGAGTTGTTTCTGGAAAAGCAAGGTCTAATCCTGTGGGCCCGTTGTAATTCAAGCGGAGGTGAAAAGGTGATCCCAAGGGCGGAAGGGATCCACTTGACTAGAAAGTTGATTGGGTCATCACCTTGAAGTTTTTTCAGGAATGTCATAGAAGCAAAGGTTATCCCTGCGATTCCTGTCTTCTAACTCCGTAGCTTCACTTTGCAATTGCATATGTTTTGTTTTCATATTTTCCAATCCTTCGACTCTATCTTCACTGGTTCCCAATTAGTTCAGCACCACTGAACTAATTGGGAACCAATTGTTTTTAGTGATTCTTGGAGAAATCGGTAGGAGTACTTCCAATGTGTGTAAAAAACGAATTATACAATGACCTCAAGGGTAGAGCTCTTCAATTTTAAACAGTGCAATTATTTAAATGAAGACCAGGTAGGTGTGATTTGTTATTAAATTAGAGCAAGCTTAATAGTAAAAAAAAACATAAGCGGGGTACAACTCAAAAGTAGAGTACTCCAGCTTGAACAACAGCATTAGATTGATTAGAAATCCGAAATGTTTATTCAGCAAATCATAGACCGTTTATCAGAAGGGTTACCAGTCATTTGGTGGAAAACCAAATGATCGAATGCCATTTGGTCGAATGCCAAATGGTCGAATTTCTTTTTTTTTTTATAGGCGGGGGGGGTTCCCCCCCAACCCCCCTTTTTCTTTATTTTTATTTTTTTTACCAACTAAAATGAAAAAAATATATAAATAAATGAATAAAAAAAATCGACCTTTTTTTTCCCCGACCAATTGGTATTCGACCAAATGGTCATTCGATCTTTTATTTTCGACCAAATGACTGGACACCTATCAGAAGCACTTCAAAATCGCCTAAATGACGAATTATATAGTCATTCCTTTTATAATGCTGCACCGGCTAGCAGAATCATTTTGTAAATATAGCAGAGCAACTTGGAGGCTTTGTAGTGAGAGAAAGAATGATCCTCACAATGCACAGATTATCTTTCTCGCGAATCCGCCGATTCATTGGGTAAAGTTCAGCGCAACACCGCAGCTGCAGGCCTCGCCCCCACTACACGAGCAGCCTGCACGCAGGAGACCGGAGATAAGAATCTCAAAGGCACGTTGCTGGGGGATAAATGAAAGGCTGCTGAACAAGGTATGTGCCGCATTCAAAAGTTAGCAGTAGTTCTGTTATTATATTTATACACATGCCGAAGGTTCCATGAGGAAGGACTATGCCACAGAAAAGGCGCGATAGTCAGCTGCCACAGCTGACAGAAATTAGTACAAATCACTGGAAATAAATGTTCAGCGCAAAGCCTTACATCTCGGCTTTATATATATATCGAGTTCATGCGAGTGCGAAGATCAAAAGCATGTTCATGAGGTTTTCATTCTCCTTAGCCCTCAGAGCTCCTCAGCTATCCGGCCATCTCGAACGCCGCTTGGCCACACCCCCCATGTTTTATTTTTCAATATGACATATTTTCCTTATGTTAATTTTCTATTGGAAAAAGCATTTCTACAAGGTACCAGTTAAATATATTGAGAACCCAGAACATAAAATTAACAAGTTGTTCTTTAAGACACTGACATTATTTATTTAAGGTAATCTGGTGAAATGTGTTTGCTGCATCACGATTTTGGGACCACTCTGCAGCAGTTTACTTTGCATCAGTAGGTTTTGGTCAAGTGAGCCTCACAAGGCTATATACATGGCATCATTGCGCTATATGTGTGATGTGCCGCAAACAGCCATGTCTTGGTTCCTGGAATATTAAGCTCAATTGGTAAAAAGTTAGTGACTCAAAATCACCATGGTGACAACACCCTTAAGAGTCGCTGAAGTCTTCAAAGTTCACCTGAAGCCTCTTAGTAGAGAAGCGACTGACCAGGGGTGTTGCTAAGTCTGAAAAAGATCCGGGGCTGCGCTAATGTTGGAACTATCGGGACTGGGGCTACCTAGCCTTTTGGTTGTAGCTCCTGAGATTCTATCCGGGGCTACAACCAAAAGACCAGGGGCTATAGCCTCCTCAGCCCCCCCTAGCAACGCCTCTGCGACTGACCCTGAGGGAGTTGGAGGCGGATAAGCGAAGAGCTCGGGAAGGAAGATATTTAGGAAGAGAGAGTTGAAGGTATTTCGGCCCCAGCCCCCAGAAGGCCTTGTGGACAATGCAGAGGGTTTTGAATTTAAACCTCGCAGCCACTGGGAGCCAGTGGAGAGATTTCAGTCGTGGAGAGATACGATCCCTGGGCTTGAGGCCAAGGACAAGTCTCGCAGTCCTGTTCTGGATAAATTGCAGAGGGCGGAGAGTAGAGACAGGCAGATTTAGATAGAGGCTGTTACAATAGTCCAGCCTAGAGAGAACCAGGGCTCTGGAGACAGTGAGCTTCTGGGGGAAGGTGAGGAAAGGATGAATACCTCTAAGAAGTCTCACTACCATCTGCACCTCCTCAGAGACGTCAGAGATGTGAGGACAGAAGGAGTGTGTGGAGTCGAAGATGACCCCGAGGTTTTTTGCCTTGCAGGTGGGAGCAGGAAGAGGGCCAAGAGAGGCAGGCCAGAGAGCTGCAGGCAAGCTGCAGTATCAACTGCAACCTTTCACAGGTTTTAAATATCTCAACAACCCAAAATCACCACATGATTATGCAGACTCCTTCAAAACTGAACCAGGGAAATAGGTTCTTTATGGTGACTTTCACAATCATCTAGCACTATTAAAAGTGGTGCAGCCTGGAACTGCTTGTATAACCAAAGCTACACATTGCTTTGACCATATTACCTACCACAGGACGGATCTCACACCATTGGGTCCCATTAGAAACTGGACGCATATTAAAACACCTACACAGCCATCTCACTCTCCTCAGAACATGCCTAACAAACACTCAAAATTATCCTGAGAATGTGTCATCAAATACAATGTTTGCCTAACAAGTAATCTATTCAAAGTAAGACATTCTTTCTTGGCTGTTCTCCTATTCTGACCATTGCCCAACATAAGGCCAATCCCCTTGCCAGTGGCTTGGATCTGCCCCCCTGCCTTGAATTCAAGCAAGCCTCACAATATGGTGCTCCTAATGCTCATTTTCAGGAGACTTTGAGCAAAATTGGAGACCTTGGGGATGTCTGCTCTTTAAAACCATGGTTAATTGTAATGTCTCTTTTGAAGAGACCCTCTCTCGATTCTGCTGTGCTAGCCAATTTCTGACCTATCTCTCTGCTGGGTTTTCCTATGAAAGTGTCGGAGGCAATATTAACCTCCCAAATGAGAGATTTTCTAGAACAGTCCGCTGTACTTGATGTTTTTCATTCTGGCTTCCGCCTTGGAATGGGTACTGAGTGTGCGTTTGTCTTGGTTATGGACGATCTGTCTCTAATTATGGACCATGAAGGGGAAGGGCTGCTGATCATGTTAGACCTCTTGGCAGTGTTTGAGCCAGTCGATCATGCTATATTGTGTCAATGCCCAGAGGGGATTGGTATTGGGGGCAGCCCTTGGTTGGTTTGGGTCTTTTTGTGCTGATAGGACCCAAATCCTCCACCTTGCCCCTTTTTTCAGTGCCCCTAGCCCCTTACCTATGGAGTTCCACAGGCTTCGGCCATTTTGCCATTATTGTTCAACATTTATGTCCTCCCCTTGACCAAACTTGTTCCTGGCCATGGCTTCAACTTCTATGCATATGCCGAGGATACACAGCTGATCCTTGGCATTGACCGTGACCTTACGTCAAGCTTGACCAACTGTCTTTCTGCCATCAGCAATTGGAGGAATGCCAATTGGCTCAAGCTTAACTCTGAGAAGACATTAATAATGATCTTAGGGAGACCTCCTACCATGCACTCAATGTGGACCAGGCAATGTAGTCCAGTATTCCGGACTGTTTGCCCACTCCCGTGCATATAGCTAAGAATTTGGGAGTGAAAATCACCTCATCGCTCTCTAAGCCCAGAGGTTGTTAGTGTGAGATGCAGATCTGGTTGTTTTAAACTTAGAACTCTGAGGAAAATCATGACTTACATTTAAGAGTTTCAGAAGCCAGGTGGTCTCTGCTACAATATCTGCTATTTTGGATTATTGTAATGCTTTGCTTCTTTGCCAACCCAAATTCTTCACTCAAGGTCTGCAGGTTTTGCAAAATTCCGTTGCACACCTGGCGGTGTGCCTGCCTACATTTTTCCCCATACCTCCCAGGTGTTAAGATATTTTCACTGACTACGCGTGGAGGCTAGAATCAAATTCCAATCACTCTGCATGGTCCAAAGGGCCTTTTATGACACTGCAGCTGTGTATCTGCAAGATCACTTTAAGTATGTTTCTTCCTATACCCTTGATTCATCAGACCTTTTGCTCCTGTGTGTTCCTGGAGTGTGCTTGTGGTGGCCTACCGGTAGATATTGGATTAGTAGCACAAAGATACCCTTGGGTCTTTGGCTGTGTTTTATTAAATACACTTAACATGCCATAACAGTATGATCTTATGAATATATTGAACCCACACCCCATTAACAGGAGAATTGGATCCCTTTTGATCCAATTTAAGGAGGTCCAGTCATGGTGGTAGGGCAAAAACCCAACTCTGCTCTGCTTGTAGACTGGGATCTTATTAATAAACATTGCCCTGGTTTTACTGACCAGAGTTTCTTGTCTACACATCCCATTTCAGAGATCATTGTGGTGCAGGCCTCCACTGCACAGCTGACATCTACTTTTCTCCCTCTTGCCTCAGACAGTGAAAGAAAAAATCGCAATGACATGAACCCAACATTTATTGAGTCTGCAGCCTAGATTTTAGAGCTTTCAACACCTTTGTGCCCTCGTGAGATACACCCACTTATTGTGGCCATGTTCTCTGTGAAGCTGCTGACAACCTGCCTTGAGTTGAACTTAATGAGGGATTCAACTCTTTTGAAGGATGGTAAATGTGCTGCAAGACACATTTTGCCATTTTTACCTGAATATGGCTGATCTTGTGGCCAGGTCCATGGACACAGGGGCAGTCGTTTGCAGGCACACCTGTGGTTATGTACATTGGGGTTTATCAAGGTCGTGGAGGTTATATTACTTGATATACCTGTGTGTGCCAATAATTTGTTTGGTTCCATAGCAGACACATCGTTAGAGAAGTTCATAGCCTCTAAAGCCATTACAAGTTATCTTTGTCTGGCTGCCCAACAGCCTGCTGTGTCATTCTCTTTCTCATCGGTCAAAGGCTATTCCGTTTTGTTCTTTACCTCTTCTCCCCACTGAGGTAGTGGTTGGGTATATTTGAGGATCCCAACCCAGTGATACTTCCCTCCACAAAGGGGCAGAGGGAACCCATGGAGGATGGTTGCTGCCTTGTCTGTCCCTGCAGACACAACAGGTACACACCTCTTGAATTGGTACTCCCAGGGGCAGGGGAGGTGTTTCTGTAAGTCAAGTAATGGCAGCTCACTGCTTCCAATGCTTGAGCCTTGCAGACTGTGTTGCAAGAATGTTGCATTCCATTGCTGCTTCATCTCTCTAAGGCCATGTTCCCTTCTCTTTCCCCAGAACACCACCTGTTGGAGGAGGTTCAGCAACTCCTGGTGAGGGCTGCGATAGAACTTGTGCTTTGATTGCATTGTGTTACTGGACCTTCAGGACTCCTATTTCCATGTTCCAAACCACCCAAAGCACAGGATGTACCTGAGATTAGTGGTTGGGGACACCCATTACCAGTCCAAGGTCCTGTCCTTCAGCTTTATTTGATCTCCAAGAGTTTTCACCATGCTGTTTGCAGTGGTGGCTATGCGTCTCGGGAGAGAAAAGATTCTTATTTTTCCATACCTGGATGAATGGTTCATTCAAACCTACACTCGAGATCTGTTGTAGCTCACCTGTCATATTCTGCAGTACTTTGACTTTTCCCTGAATCTAAAGATGTCTCTGACCATGCCACCCGAGTCACTCCAGAGGCAGTTTTGGATAAAAGCCTGGGCAGGGCTTCCGGTCTCACAAAAACCAACATTGCTTAGATGGTCTAGAAGTCTACTCCAGGCCTTTCCCCACCTAATTTATATGTCTTCATACTTTTTTGTGGTGTCAGGGGCCCAATTTCGCATTAGTTGGCTGTGGTGGGTACTTTGCTGTCAGTGGTCTCATTTTTAGGACAACATGATGGACCTGTTAGAGGTCTCAGACACAGTATAATAGGACCTCCTGTGGAGTGGGGCAACAAGAAATATTTCTGAGGGGATAGTTTCTCCAATAGTATTGGCCCCAACTGACAGTAATCACATGCCTCCCTGAAAGTGTGGGGCACTCACCTCGAAAGAGCAGGCTGTGGACTCCATAGGAGATTTAAATAAAACATTAACTTGCTGGTGCTGGTGATCAGGTTATCCCTGGTTGCGTTACTTCTCTTTATACTATTTAAGCCTTGATCTGACTTGATTGGGAACTCCTTCTGGAGGTCCTGGCTGAGGTCATCTGCCTGTGGGGGACCCATAAAATAGACATCTATGCAACCCTTGTCAACAGGAAGTAGGAGTTGTTTGGCACTTGGGAATCTCCTTTGCAGGGGACATTTTGATTGTCCAGTTGAACGTGGCTCTTCTATATGTGTTCCACAGATCCATGTCTTTCCGCTTTTTAGGAGTAGGCTGCAGAGGTTCAGGTCCACCATGATTTGGATTGCCCTAGATTGGGCTAGAGGGATGTGGCCACCAAGTCAAATTTATCCTGAAGCTGGCAGAAGTTATCAACTTTGTGTTCTGCACAATTGAGTCTGTCTCAAAGCTACTGTTTTTTGGTTTTCTGCTTTCTGCTTTCTTTGGCCCAAAGACACTTCAGTTTGGCACTGTGAAGGGGTACTTTGCCACTATTACAGTCTTTAAGAGAACCTACAAGCAAGGAGTGTTGTGCTCTATCACGCTTTCTCCATGCTTGTGTTAACCTTTCTTTTCTGTTTTAGCCCCCATTGAACTTGTTTGTCCGAGTTTGGTTTCCATAAGGTGATTTTCCGGTTCACCATCACTTCTTCTGGGCGACTGAGTGAATTCAAGGCTCTTTCAGTTAAGTTGAGTTGTGAGACTGATCCTCCATCCTAAGGTTTTGTTGGAATTTCAGCACTCCAATATCTCATCCTTCTAAAGTGGAGATGTTTCACCCCCTGGAGACCAAGAGAGCTCTCAGCAACAATGTCTCTTTCAGATGACGGACATCAGATAGGATGACAAGGTGTAAATCACACTTCCTGGGGCTCAAATGGGCAAGGCTGTTATGAAACTGATACTGTCTACATGGAGCATCCTCTGAATTTCAGAGTGTTATAATCTGATTGGGAAGAGGTGCCTGAATGTCTCAATGTCCATTGTACCTCTGTAGTATGGTGGGTGTCTGCTTTAGATATTTAATCATACAGTCACATGGACGTACACATGTTCTCTAACCTCTGTTGCCTGGATTCCTTGTGTGATCATGACACCTGCTTTGGTCATACAGTGCTCCAGAGGTTCCTAGTTTAGGTGGTAGTTTTCACGCTCTGATCTCGTCCATGCATTGTACTACTTTGGGAGTCTAACAAAATTAATTCTGTGAGAGGAAGGAATCAGAGGAAACAGTTATTCACCTGTTTTAAAGTTCATTCTGATGGATTAGGCCTTCCTCTTATTCCTCATCTCTCTCCCAAGGGCCACACCTCATGTGGATAGCCCAATTTGCATTGCATTTTAGGCTCCCTTAGTTGTTGAGCATGGAGGAATAGTTGGAACTGAGGTGTAATGAGGCAAAGCCGGCTACATATATACTGCCCAGGATGTCGTTCCCAGAGTCGTGGGAGTGAACAAGACCAAGTCAAGCCTCCCTGGTGACTGAAAAAATGTCCACTTGAGCTGGAGAATATATCTAAGATAAGGAATCTGTTGGAGGAAGGACTAATCCATCACAAAGAACCACAGAAAGATGCATAATGCGTTCTTTTCTAGCTAATGCAGGCATATGCCACTGGGGTTGGGGTCATAATCCCTACTGGAGTCAAACTTCGGATTTTATCTAGCCTACCACAGTCAGACTTAGACTAGAATCCATTCGGTTTGGGGCATATGCAATGCTGCAGGAGGAGTTGTACAGAGGATATTAATGGGCTAGGAATTGCTAATTTATTAGTGGTGTTCTTACTTTTCCTATGTGGGATTGCTAGTGTGTCAAATACCTGCTGATTATGCCATCTACATTTGCACTGGCGTCTGCAGCATTCTCAGAATGTTTTGAGTTTTAACTCTAAAGTAAATCCTTTTGTTTATTTTATTTACGGTATTTGAGTGTGACCCTATATTTTATATGTAGCGGAGGGATGTACATCAGCGCTTAATAGAATTACACATTTGGAAGAAAGGAATTACATTTAACCAACAGGAGCAGTTATTCAGGCGAAGTGGGGTTGGCTGGGGTTGGGATCATGAGTTTCACAGTGTGTGAAGAAGGTGCTCCTGAAAGAAGAGGTTCTTGAGCTACTTTCTGAATTGCATGAGGATGGGTGTGAATCTAATGTTGACAGGTATGAGGTTCCACAGCATGGGGTGTAGATCAAGGAAGGTGGTCTCCTATGCTTTTAAAAACTTTTTTGCAAATGATTAATTGCTTCCTTAGGACCCAAAGAAAAGCAATCTGCAAATGATTATAATGATTTAGTTTTAACGTTGTCCTATTTACTTATTTGTTGCAATCAGGATGTGATAAGCTGGTCGACAGTAGTTATGTTAAGCATATTTACAGAGCGCACGTTAACCGTGCGGCATCATGTCGCTAGGATACTATGTCAGTAGTAAAGAAAGGTATCTTAGCGAAAAGCGATTGTCAATTAAAAAACATTGATTTCTATAAAACATTTGTGCTGTTTTGAAGTACACATCATTACAACATAGATTGATGGTTGTTAGGGTTGTATGGGTCAGATTACTGTAATCACAAGGTCTTTTGCTGGTATAGGACCACTGCTGTGCTTGGAATATGGCAATCACCCCCATTAACGGCCATTTCCGCCCCAACAAGGGGGTGATAGCCATTTGCACCTGGGGGCTCATATGGGTGGGAATGGTTTATTTTACTTTTTTCAGGAGTTTGACTGAATGTATTTTGCAACGGCAATCTCCCGAGAAGAAAGAAAAAAAATCCTGCTGCCATAGGAAAAGGGACAAGTCCCTTATCCATTTTTATGGTGGCTGCGAATGGGTGGAGCGCCAGGACCAGAGCACTAAGCTATGGTCCAGCAGGTCAGTGGGAAGGCAGATTGGGGGTGTTGTGAGGCATCAGAAATGAAAGCCGGACACAAAGTTGTCATGTTTTTGGTAAAAGACTTTAATTTAAATGAAAAATTTTGTTTTGGAGAAATGCCTCTCTGATCGTATACTAAAGAGGAGTTTTCCTACCTAAAAACAAAAAACTAAGGATCTGTCTGTGTCAGGATGGCAATAACTGAAAAGCTGTCCTTGTGTCCAAAACGTCCTATCCTGACACTCAAACTACAAACAAAACAAAAGTGTGCAAGGAAATATCTTCAACCTGATATTGGCAAAAAAGTGTTCACAATTGAAGGTTAGAATAACTCCAACAAAATTGTTCTCCAAGGTAATAGACCTTGGACCCAGTGGGTTATTCTCTTCCCCTGGATTTGAAATGGATGTCAATGTATTTTACTATTAGTTCTGTTTGTGGCTCTCCTGGATTCCCAATGTTCCTGTTAGGCAACAAGTTCTGCAACAAGTATCTCGTTTGTCTAGCAAACACTGTTCCTCTTTTAGTATTACTTGTAGATTTGCAACTCTCCTGGTATGCAATTCCAACTGCCTGGTGTACTCGCCTGCCAGTACTTCTCTTGTGGTTTCACTGGTTTAGTATCCTTCTCTTGCCAGGACTTCTTATGTGTTTCAAAGTTCCTCTATATCACCAAAATGGTATATACCACTTTTGGCTTGGTATATCTTTGTGCGGTAATGTTTATTCAAGCTTTGCCCCACACTTACATCTCATGCATCCATTTCTCATTGGGGTTTGAATCTGTACTTTGCCTTTTCTGCATTTGAATAAGCTTCTTGATTTCTCTGTATTAGTAATCTCATTACATTGAAATTGTCATTGGCGCGGTCACCGGAATGCCTCAGGGTCCCCACTTGCTACGGGTTGACTCGCTGGTTCTCTCCAGTGTCTCCGATCCTGCTTGCACTTAAGCAGGCTGGCTCTGCCACTCGCTTCCCAATCTGGATTGTGCAGAGGTCCTTCTGGCTTCCTCCACGGCCCTGCCATCACACACCTGTTTCCTTTCAGGTTCTGGTCTGGATAATGCTGCATCTTTGAACTGCTGAGTGCCCAGGAACTCTTGTGGCTCCTAGTGTCTCCACAGTTGTTCTTGCTTGCGCACTACATTTCTCCTTCTGCCTCAATAGACTCCTCTCCTCCGCCACACTGGTACATGTCTCTCTCGTGCTCAGAAGCCTCTGCATAGGAGCCGACATCTTCTCCTGCACTGCCAAACTTTGTAGTGCGGTTGCCATCTGCACATTAAGCTCTGAGCTCCTGTTACCGTGTACCAATTCCTTCATCTTCTTCATCTCAGTACTGCAGTGATTGTGGGAGTTAGAGTCTACGGTTGTCATTGGACATATAGGATTTTGGTAGTTGTCCTCATTGGTTTAACATGAGAGAACACTTTCATATAAAGGTATAGCAGAAGCAAAAAAGGGTTTTGTTGGAACTTTGTGTGTCTAAGTTATGAGTGGGTTTTTGACATAAAGAATATGGGGAAGTGGTTTCTTTACTTCCTCTAAAAGAGGGAACAAACAGTTGGCATAAGGCCATTAAGTCTTTGGGCATTAGAGGGTCTTCCTCATGGGAAAGGTGGGGATACTGCATCTCGCCCAATGAAGTCATGACATCTCCCTGGTAGTTGTCTCCTCCTTTGTGTGATCCTCACAAATATAGCCACCCCAGGGTCAGGATCAGGTAGTGGCTGCTGACCCCTGGCCACATGGGAGGAGGTCACTGCTGGGCAATCTGTGATGACTCCATTGGAATCATCACAGTGGGGAAGAGGTATGCTTTGTTTTGGGAGGCAACAGGAAGGCAACAGGGAAATCCTCCCTGTTGCCTCCCCCACAATCAACATGGCGCCACCTGGGGAAGGGCCTCTGGTGGCTGGAAATAGCAGACAGTACACTGTGTATTCTTGCCCACTGTTCCAGCCACCTGATTGGCCGAACGCCCTTCATATGCATGCAATATAGCCTAGGAGAATGATTTACTGTTTTTCTTTAATGAGCCATAATATCACAATTGTTTACTCCACTATAAGTGGTGTGAGAAACCTGAAGGTGTTTCACCCACTAGTACCTGGGGCTCTGCCATCCAGGTGGCCATGACACGGCCATTGTTTGGATCCAGTTCCTGGGGGTGGACCAGTGCGGGAGGATGACATGGATGAGGGGTCTTCAGGGAGTGGAAGTGGGACACCGAATGGCGAGACATGGTATTCCCTTCCCTGTAATACCTTTACCCCATCCTACCAGGTAGCATACTTGGGAACTCAAACCCCCCCCCCCCCATTTTCCAACACAAACATGGACAGCTCACTGTGAGAGACAACGGACTAACACCCGAGCCGTATACCTGATGTGTCCCAATACAATGGTCAGGCAGGGTCAGGCAATTACTGATCACTACACACACCTGACTTCATCACACTTCCTCACACGGATAAAAGGCGGAATATGAAAGCACACTCTGAGCGAGGAAGCAGCAGTTCCAAGATGGCAGTTTAATACAAGACGAAAGATGGTAAGACCCAAGAGGATTGCAAGGAGGAAGTGCCCTTGACCTTTTCACTGAAAGACCGTGATTTGTTTTGAGCCTTTGAGAATAAGAAATGTAACACCTAGAATCAAAGCTGAAGAATCCTGCATTGTGTGTGGGAGGTACCCGGGGCTCTCCCGCATCGATAGTCAATGTGGGGAGAATAGTTTGCTGCTGTGGTTCTGTCCTTGGGTCCTACAAATAAGCAGCACCAGTGAAGTCGGCACAGCCGGTGAGTTGGGGAGACTGATACCAGTCCGGTCTGTGTTTAAGCCAAGGTTGCAAGCGGCAACATTGTATATAGAAAACCGAAGAGAACAGTGTGTGAAGCGTATGCTGCAAACTGGGTGAATATCATTAAAACAGCAGATGAGTGACTGAACTTTGAAGCCAATATATGATACCGTAGTCAGAGTGGTCCGGTACCACATGGGTGCTCATTCGAAAGTCTCTGTTATCCAATTGAGAGGTGGCAAGTGTTAAAAAGGAAAGGAATTGTGAAATCGAAGTGGTCCTGCAATGGGTCAAGTCAAACGCCATGCACATTTGAAAATCTTCGATAGTTGATGTAAATTGAAATTGGTACGAGCCCGGCTGCGGGAGACTAATTGTGTTAAAAGTGATGTGACCCCACATGAGGGGGTCTAAGGTGATGAATATTGTGTTAAAGGGATCTGACTCCGGCTGAGGGGGATCTGTGGTGAATAGTGAATCATATAAATTGTGTACTTGTGAAAATCTGAACGAGGAAAATAACTTATCGTGTATTTCATTGCACTAGGCCCTCTGACTGAAGAGACTTTGATAAGCAAATAGACTTCAGCACAGAAGGCCCTGATGCTAATGATTGAACAGTATCCTCATGCTAAACAAGCCAGAGACTGATCTGTGCATGGGTGAACCACCTTGTCCCGTGGGGAAGGGAGGCCAACAGCCTGAACATCCTGACATATAATTTTGTGAACACTTCTTTCTTTTTTGTAAACACCATTTCCCATACTATTTGTATTTAAAGGTAAGGATTGGCATTAGGTTTATTAGTATAGGCCCTTTTATTTCAACAAGACATCACTAGGACGCGTTATTATTATTATTTGATGGTCGTAGCTCGCTCCCATCTGTAGATTTAGGATTAGATTGGCATTTTTGAAACCCTTTTCAAAGTTCAATAAACACCCTTCGACTATGATCACTTGTGTCTGTCTTACTGTTGATACCATGTCTTCCTTACTGTGGATACAGTATAAAAAACTGTTTCTCAACCCAATGGCTAGAAAAGCGTGTGCATATATGCATTTACAAATTTGATTAAGTATTTAATGAAGTTAAAATTAGTCACCATCTTAAAACTCTGGTGGCATCCCTAAACCAAATGGCACATGTAACACAATGTGTAGTTGACAGAACTGCAGCTAGATCATTTAGCTCCCAGATACAAAGGAATTTGGCATTTGTACCTGGCCCATTCATGGCAAGGCTAGAATGTATGGGCATCAACAAGTACAAAACATAGCTTCTTGGGGGGCAGAAACAAATATGTGGGGGTACGGTCCCAATTATGCCCAATGTGTTGCACTTAGGGTCAGCAGTCCCAATAAATGTTCGCTATGATATTTAATTATTTTTCGATTAAAGATTTTGCAGTGATTCAGTTGTGTCATAAATTGTTTATATATTTATATATATGTGGCATGTAGAGATTAGTTAGGATTCAAGTGCATTAACACGACTGAAGGCAGAATGAGTTACCAACTTACTATATTCTCCTTTCACTTAATGGTGTGTTACAAAATACAGTATTGAATTATCATATGCGTTGCCTTGGTGAACACTAGAAAAAAGTTAATATATTTTGCAGATCATAAAATTACAACCATGATCACTTAACACAGGAGCAGTTCATTAGTTTTATTCCATGCTCTCTCTTGCAAACATACTGGCATTCCTTTTACTTTGGACCTTTTGGGTTGTTTTGTTATTGCCCATGTTTAAATCCTTTGGTATATGTATATTCTGTGAGAAACCTGAAGGTGTCTACCTGACCAGTCCCCGGGGGTCTGTCATCCAGGTGGCCAGGACACTGCCGTTATTGGATTCAGTCCCGTGAGGGGGGATCACCTCGATGCGGTATCCCCCTTCTTCCGACAACTTTTCCCCAGCCTCCCAGGTAGGATCCTCAAACACTTTACCCCGCCCTTTTCTGATGCAAACACTTTTGCATATTTATGAAGGACAACAGATTAATGCTATAGACATTTACCTGACATTTACCTGACATTTTCCCACACCAGGGTCAGGCAAATTTGGGCAATTGACCAGAACCACATACACCTCCTGATGGTCTTTCCCTTCCCGAAAGGGTTAAAAGGTGGAGCACAATACGAGCAAGGCAGACCGCACGTCCAAAGAGCTAATTTAGCACAGCAGTTCAAGAGGAGTAGAAAGACTGCGCATACTGAGATGCCAGTGAAACCTCTGCGGAAGGAATCGCAAACATTAGCCGCAGATGTCAATGGTACACAAGACCCTCCTCCGCTGATAACCAAGCCGGAGAGAGACGCTTGTTTCCATGGTACCAACCTTGACTCCCAAGAGTAAGAAAACCAAGTGGTTCATCACAGCCGGTGAGTCGAGGGGAGAGTCGATGAGAAACCGAACTGTGTTGAATGAAAAGTAACAAACAGCTAATTGAACTATGAAAACCTAAAGAGTGATTGATGTAAAAAGGGAGAAAACCAGCAACAACGGAGTTCGGCACCATGTGGGTGCTCACTCAGGAAACTCTGGGTGATTACCCATTTGTTGAAACTACCATAACCAGAGGGCCTTGGGAAAGGTGAGAATGGTGTCAAAGTGGTCATACAAGGGTTTTCTAAAATCAGATATACAGTGTGTTGACAGAGTGAACCCGGCCGAGGGATGTCCACAGTGAACTGTACAAAAAGACATTAAAATTTGTGATAGCCATAGTGATCCTGATCAAGGGAGGTGAACAGTCGAGTTAGTGCTCAGCCCGAAAGAGGGGGATCCAAGGGTGAGAAACCAACACCCACTGACCTGTGAATGCAACAAAGCAAAGTGCAAGAGGGAAAGTCTTTGAATGCATATCATGCCAAAGGGGACCAAATGAGGAGAAGCTAACATTTGAGGGGGATCTGAGCCCGGAAGAGGGGGAACCCCAGGGTGAAGAACTATCACCCAAATAAAGGGAAGAACTTTTTGTTGGAACTTTTGTTTTGATACTTTTAAACTAACAGGCCCTTGAAAGCAAGAGAACATAACTATCAGAGGTCCTGGTATCATTAAGGAACTTTCTAGGGATCTGCGCCCAGAAGAGGGGTTCCATGGGTGAAAAGCATCACCCAAAGTATATGTGAAAAGGAACTCTTTGTTTATTATTTGAATACATCAGGCCCACGGCGGCAAGAGACTTTTTGATAGAAAAAGTGACTTAACGACCGAAAACGCTGATTGCTGAAAGTGGAACTGTTAGCTTGTGCTGAGAAAGCTCGAGCGTGTGCGATGCTCCACAGTCCCACCTTATCCCATGCAGAAAATGTGGGGAAGGGAGACCCCAAGTACCGCATCCTGACTTATTATTTGTGAACACTTCCTTCTTTCTAAAGAACATTATCCCACACTTCTTTTTGTATTTAGCACAGGTATTGGCAATAGGTTTTTCTTAGTATAGGCCCTTTTATTTGACAAGACACCAATAGGACTGCCTTATTATTTTTTGATGGTCGAAGCTTGCTCCCATCTTAGATTTAGGTTTAGATTAGGTGTTTTTCCAACCTGTCTTTAGATGGTGCCACCATGAGTTCCTTACAATTTCTACTGGCACTGGACATGTTTTTCTGAGATCCAAGAGCCAGTTGTGCACCCAGTATGTCAGATCCCTTAGACACCCACACCAGTTTTTCCTCAGGGGTGTCCCCTCAAATGTGGACAGGCCCTGTCTGCTGATCCTGCGGTGCCCCACAAGATGGCAGCCATACTTCAACCTAAAAATGCAATTACTCCTAATTCAGACTTTGAGATTGTTACTTTAAATGGCAGGTAGCTAAAAAAAAACATGCTGCTGACATACATGATTTGTTGGAAGACCATGACATAGACTTTCTACGAGTAATAGAAAGGCGACTTATGGACACATGAACTATGCCTCCCTTAGTTGTTACTTCCTGCGGGATATAAAATTCTCGTTTAGGACAGAGTTAGTAAAAATAGAGGTGGAGTTGCCCTCATTGTCCACCACTAGTATCCCCACTAAGTCCACCATATCCTTTGAGAGCCTGACTTTCAAATGTTTATTGGGCCCCATCACATGCCTTAGCAAAAGGCCCTCTTGAAGACTCCCCCCCTCTTTGCTAAACAATGATCAGACTTTATGGCTAGTTTCCAACCTATCTCTTCATCACTCACAGAAATGCCAGAACTATCAACATCTGGCCTTCTTACAACACCCATGCTACGGGCCATCATCTAGTTACTTTCCTCTTATGGAACCTGTCCCTTGACCTGGTCTGATGATTACTTATTACATTTACCAGGTCTGGTAAAATACCTGCTGTGTTGCCTGATTTGGATAATGAGAGACCCATTAGATGATTCTCTACAATCCTCTACTACGCTCCAATACCTTCAAGGGCATATCCATCACCAAAGGACCACCAGATGAAATACTTGCTAGTTTATAGGTTTTCACAGGCTCTGCAACCACAGTCAAAGGAAATAGGAAATATATCCTCTCTGACACCCTGCTTGGATGCCCTTGTCAGTGGTTCCTTAAGAATGAGATTACATCCTCATGATCTTAAGAAGACCTGCGTTTAACCCTCTCCTAAAGAAACTTTCTGCTGACGCATCCATTCTATCCATATTTTGCCATATTGCCAACATGCCTTACTTGGCAAAAGTCTTAAAAAGAATGGTCATCCAACAATTGCAGAACTACTGTTTCTAATAACCTGATACAGGACCATCAGTCAGGGTGTAAACCCGTCAGAGGAAAAGGAATCCACCTTTCTGCTCATGGACGATGAACACTTTCAATCACTTGACAAATCTATTATCATTCTCCTCGATTTATCTGCAGCATTTGATACTGTGAACCATGAGACTCTTCTAAACATCTGACAAATTCCTTTGTCAACAATGGTTTTGTACTTGAAGGGATCTCTTCCTTCCTAGAGGATTGAGGCCCATAAAACCTTATTACCTTTCTCTTCTGAGTACTCTTCCAGTTGGCGAGCTCCCACCTCTACAGTGTAGCGCTATGATACCTTTGGGCGAACGATGTGCTTTAGAAGTACTGATAAGATAAGAAGATGAAGAAGTACACAGAACATCATGTCCTTTCCAAGCACTTGTTTTCAACTGCTGACTTATCTAAGAATGTGTGCTCTTGCCTTGACTCTTAAACGCATACTTGAAATCACTAACCGCATTCATTGTGTCTTTCTACTTTACCTTCCATGCTAACACTGATGATACCCAGATTGCCTTCAGTTTTGGAGTTTTCCTCCTGATGCTTAGCACATGTCGCCATGGCCCTCCCACATCGTCTGAATGTTCCACAACAATCTCTTTCTGAATGCTCCGAAAATGGAAACTTACTTCAGTCTCTCCGTCCCTTATTCCCATATTTATTCAATGGTTATTAGAACAAACCTACCTTGAATGCAGCAGAGCACATTACAACGTATTTAAGCCAGCATCGGGGGGCATGGTGTTTTTAGACCGAAGCACAGTACTGTTGGCGGAAGGCCTAAAAAGGTGATTTAGTCAGTGCCTTAAGTGGCACTACAAATCGAGCCGGGGCTCATCGAGGGGGTGTGGCCTAACAATGGTGGTCTTGGTGGCCCGTTAGGCCACGCCCCCTCGACGAGCCCCGGCTCAATGGGCTACTGGCACCCCTGCCAGGCAGCCTTTTGTAGAGATTAGCACCCTCTCCCCCATGAGGCAGAGGGTGCTGATCTCAGCATTTATTTTGTATAGGCTTGCCTGGCAGGGGTCAGTGCCTCGCCTATTCAGCCTTAATGGTGGCGCTGCCCCTCGCCAGCTGGGGAGGGGCAGCGTCACCATTAAAGCTGAAAGGGTGAGGCCACTAGAAGCAGAGGCCTTTTTCCGAAAGACAAACTCCCGTGAATCCGCGGGAGCTTCAGTATTTAGAAAGCAAGGCCTCTGCTTCCAGCGGCCTCACGTTTTCTCCATAATGGTGGCGCCGCCCACGGGCATCACTTGATTAAAGGGATGCCGCGTAGGTGCGGCGCCACCATTATGGTTCAAAGGCATTTTTTTCTGAAGCCTGAAGCTCTCGCACACGAGCGAGAGCTTCAGGCTGTACAAAAAAATGCCTTTCGTGTAGCGGTCGGGGCTGCCAGGGGAGAATAGTGGGCCCCGGCAGGGCCCCGCCTCAAAACGAAATTTCGGAGCATGCCGGGGCCCAGCCCCGGCAGGCCCCGGCCCACTTAAAGCCCTGGATTTAGTCATGTGGAAGGAATTGATCAAAGAGCCATGTTTTTAGTGTTTTGCAAACTGAGAAGGGTTGAGGAATTCCGAACCTGCAGCAGGATGGAGTTCCAGAGGGTTGAGGCATGGATGGGTAAGGCCTGTTTGTGGGTCTTCCTTTTGCAGTCTACTTTTGACTACAACCTTCTCTTAACATGGCCTTCCAGCATCCATTGTCCATTGTCTCATCAGAAAATATTCTGGGCATTACTGTCCATGGTCTCCTTTTCTTTCCTATACATGCTCCTTATCCTCAATATGGTGCATACGATGCACCTAACACAATCCTTGGTACACTCTTGACTGGATTCCTGTAACAGCCCCTACATAGGACTGCTGAATGGTCTCACCCATCAGATCGGTCACACAAAGCAAAGAAGCAAATAATGATTTCCATTTGCTCCTTGTTTTATGCTATTGTCGCCTTTAAAATGCATCCTGCATCATACACCAGGAATATTTGGGGAATGGGCCAGGTTATGTTACACAAAAAAGCACCAAGTACCATCCCTGCCAGACCTCTACAATCGGCAGGGGAAGATCCTTTAGCACTGCTGGGGCAGCCTTACAAAACAAACTCCCCATTACCCTCAGGACAGCTGACGATCATCTGTTTTTCAGGAAATTGCAGAAGACCCATTTGTTCACCAAAATACTTTTGACTCTTGAACTCTGCTATCTAAGTTACCCTGATACCTGAACATGCTCCAGCTGTTTGTGGTAAGTGACAAAGGGGTTTGGCTTCTTTGTGGATTAAAAACTGCAGGTTCTTTTACACTTATTTTCAATTGTACTCTTATCCTGCATTTTAAGCTTCGGTGTATGTATGCTTTGGCAATGGCCCCCATCCCTAGTACTTATTTCAATATGTCACTGATTGATGAGTGCGGACATGCACTTATTTCTCAGGGTGATATATAGTATATATATTTGATTGCCAAGTCACTTTCACTTATGTTATGTATATTTATTGAGCGCACATTCTTCAAAAAGGCACTTTGGTGCTGGAAGCAGAATAACAGTATTACCCATAAAATTTAGAATAAGAAGGTTTTCAATGACCAACAGAAGATAAGATGGTCAACCGTTGCCCGGAGAGAGAAAGGCAAAGAGTTCCAATCCTTAGTGGCAGCCACCGAAAAGGCACGTTCACCCATGTGGGACAGTCTGATACGAGGAGCAAAAACTTGGAGGGCGACTGATATCGAAGACAACGGGCAGGCGCATAGCGCAAAATCTTAGCCTGTAAATATTCTGCCCCTAATCCATAGAAAGCACGATGAACGATGCACATGGATTGAAAGAAAAACTTTTTTTTCGACATGTAACCAATGAAGCTGTTGCAACAAAGGGGACATATGGGCTCCAAACGGAGGATGACGAATGGATATGGCTGCTGCATTCTGAAGAAGTTGAAGCCGATTGATAAGAAAATGAGGCTGAGCTAGGTAGAGTGAGTTGCGATTATCAACAGCACTCAAAACAAGCGCAGCCTCCACAGGGGCTTGACATTTAGCCGGAATAAATGGAAGAACTTTCAGCAGAATACGCAACTTGAAGTGGCCGGTTTTGCAAACAGCTGGCACCTGTTCATCCATGGAGAGGGAGCAAGTGAGTTTGACCCACAAATTTCTCACAGAGATTGACGCCAGGGGAAAAGGGCCAAGAGATGGAGGCCATAAATCAGTGGTCCAGAAAAGAAAGGGAGAAGTGGTGCCAGCGACCAAAACCTTGATCTTACTACTGTTTAACTTTCACCAGTTGGTCGCCATCTATGAGCCCAACTCCTCCAGACACCTCCTAAGCCGAGCCGCTGTATCAGATATGGTGAGATTCAAGTGGACAAGAATTTGTATGTCATCGGCATAGGAATAGTATCAAAACCTGTGGGACAAAATGAGACGCAAAAGAAACCTAATATAAATGCTGAATAACATAGGGGAAAGAGCAGATCCCTGTGGGACACTGCAGGAAAGTAGTACAAGTTTAGACCGAAATGGGGGAAGGGACAACAATGAGAACGATCAGCAAGGAAGGCCGTGAACCATCCTAGAACTTGGCCAGAGAGACTTAACTACAACTTTTGTGTCTGTCCAAAAGTATTCAAAATGTTGTGAAGTTATTGAATTAGGAAAAGCACCAGCGGGACAAATTTCAACTTTTCAATAACCAATTGACAATTTTAAGTTCAAAAGTGTGATTCTTTATTATGGTGAATTTTGTGTTTTTAGATTTCCTCTTCAAAAAAAGATTTTGCCAAATTATGATCACCTCCTCGGTTGAACATTTTCATAAATAATAGCCTTAGATTCCACAAGCAACCTAATATGCAACACCACCTCTACATGTTTTCACCATTTGGTGGATCCTCGAGGGTTTATGAGAAGACTACTCAAGTAGATATACTAATCTGTAAAAAAAAGAATAAAATTGAAACGAGAATAGAACAAAAAATCATAAGAATAATTTTCCCTTGGCACCTTAATTGAACAAAAAATTACCATTTGTATTTGTTATTATTGATCCTTTTATGTTAATGTAATATTTAGAACAAAGGATTTTAGTTGTGTTTATTACTCATCATCAACTGAATTAGTTCAGGTGACAGTGGTCACTACAGAGCCAAATGGTGTTTTCAAAATCCTAAAATCAAAACTAAATAGATTGTCTTGATTGACATGCTCAATGACCTCATGATTTAAATAGTTAAAGCTTGATGCAGCTTTGTTCCTTTTTGGTGTAGTCTTCCCATTTTTGTAGTGACTGGAACCAGTGGCCCAGGGATAAACTGTTTCTGGCCGCTGCATGGTTTTGAGCCTTTCAAAATGGTGCTCGTTATTTATTTACCTGGTGATGTCATCACACATAACGTTCTCCTTGATGACATCATCCCTCATGTTCCCAGTGGTAATTTTGAAAGGAGCATTTTTTTTTATAACTCGGGGATTTGCTTAAAATGCTCAGCCACAATCTATATGCAGAGGTTATTCTTGATAGTTAGAATTCAAATAAATTATACCTATTTTCAGATTATATATTGTTAATTCATTCTTGGGATTATGTTTTTAATTTAAACCAACAAAAAAACATGTTCTAACTGTTTGTACATCTTCTAATATTTGGCTAGCAACTGAGTGGAGTGTATCCTCTAAAGTCAAACAGAAGATATAACTTCCTGTTCAGTATATCAAGTTAGGAAGATAGAATAAGGAAACCTGAAACCAGATATTTAGGTCAATATTAAAATATACATAAACTTGATGGTGACTCATATATCACCAGAACTCATTGTCCTGATTGGTGGACACATGTTTTACTGGACTCATATATGTTATCGATTTTGCTTCTTCTTGCTGTAGTTGCAACTCTGTTGCTTCCTCTTTTCATCATTTTAACAGTCACTAAGCCCATACATTTTATATTGGTTATTGTTTGATCCGGATGCTCTTTTCAATGGTGAATGGCCATCGGATATTTTTCATCCCTATTTTTGATGGCTCAAGTGTTCCAGGATCCTGAATTTAAGTTTCTGAATCGTACTGCCTATATACCGTTTATTGCAGTGGCATTTGATCCTATATATTAGAAACTTGGTATTGAAGTTGATGAGGCTTATCTTACTTATTTCAAAATGTCCCCCTTCCCAACTGCACTTAATCAATCTGGAATATTCCATGTATGTGAGTGATAAACCATTCCTTCCCTTTTCCCCTCCTCCTCCCTCTTTCCCTTACAGACACCACGAAGAGAATACATTTGTATTTGGAGCCTTAAAAAAAGACCAATAAATGAAATAATAAAATGTTTTTTTTTAAGCGCAGTTGGCATTTCCATCCTCCAAATTTAAAAGACTCTGCTTTGCTGGAACTTGGTACTTGTATCTGGCATAGCCACACCGATCCTTCCAACAAGTGCTCTACACTTTGAGCTTACTCTTAAACATCATTGTTCTAAAACACATTAACATACGTTTCAATTTAAGCTATTGTATTTGATCAGTGTTTTCCAAATGAAGGTGAAACGAGTTTTGCTATAGTGAACGCATAACGGAATTAATTCAGATGAGGTATTTTTTTTGCCAACAATAACCAAGCAGCAGGCTCAGAGCCTTACACTATACAACATCTTCACGTGTGTTATTAATGTTTTGTACACAGACTTCTTTGCATCAGGCAGCCAGGTAGGGGCAAGGACACTTGCCCCGTTTCCCCTCACATTAGGATGTCTTTGTCGCAGTCCAGTTGCAAACTTAACATCTGGCCTCCAGAGCCTACATGTTATGCCATCCTTTGATGCACTATCTGCTAACGGGAAGGTTGTGCAGTAATAGACTTTCACCAACATCCTTGAGCATCTAAACTGTATCCTTACAACTTTGTGGGTCCCCTCTTCACACCCACAGTAGCAGTACAGCTTTGAATGGCAAACAAATCCGAGTTCTGTTCTTTTGGTTCCAGTGGCACAGGAGATACACAAATAAGCATTCAAATTTCAAAACCTGTGCAATGTGAATTCACACAAAACATTCTTCACTGGCTCCAGGTTGCTGCAAGGATCACGTTTAAATCCCTCCACATCATCCATAGGCTGTCTGGGGCCAGGCACCACGCTATCAGCAACTTTCTCTTACTAATACTCTCCCTCTAGACCTCTTATGTCCCTCTGGTACCAACTCTCTGTGTGTCAAGTATTTCTCCAAACAGAGAGCCAGAGGCTGATCTCTTTCCTCAGCTGGTTCCCTTTTATGGAACAGCCTCCTCCTTCCTCTGCGTCTTGAGCCAGAATTCCAGAATCTCCTCAAGACTTTACTTTTCACGTCCTCCTTACCTTCTTTCTTCCTCTGCTAATACAGTCACTGTGATTGCTGACCAGGACCCTTAGGTGTCCTTCAGGGCCCTGACCTCCCACACCCAATTGTCTGCAGCCTCTGCCTACACACAGCACTTGCCTTGGCACTTACTGGTCTTCGCCACTGAACACTTGCACCTGCTGCTCACTCACGAGCATGTGCACTCTATCACTTCCCCCTCTCCCTCTCCCCTTCTCATCTCTCTGCACTTGCACGCTCTGAATGCTCACAAGGCCTAGTAGGTTTGTCTATATGCTCCAGTGTATGAATTGTTTTCTATACCACAATCCCTCCCTGTTGCCCTGTGGGCGCTTTGAAACACATTTTACTTGTTCTATAAGCGCATAACAAATGTGCAATAAATAAATAAAAATAAGAGTCAATGTTTCGAAAAAGCATATGTACTTTAAAGCTTCAATATGCAACGCATGTTTACAGCTATTGTAGATATGTCAGCAATTCCCAAATGCAGTCATGTGGATGATGTAGGTTTTACCTCTATATATTGTTACAGAAATTAAACACATCTGGTACCATAAATATATTCTCTTTTAAATTACAATGAGTGAGTTCCGAAATAGGTTTTGTAATAAGCATGTGTGCTGCTGTACATTTATGGCATAATTCACAGAAACCTATTCAGAAGAATGTTTGAAATATTACTAAAGATATTAATAGATTGCAAATGTACAAGTGACATTAATTTAAGCAAAAATCGAAAGGTACTTGGCAGTGTGCTAGTCACAGAATGACAACGCTGCAAATAACGCATTCAACGTACATGACAGAACTGGTGCAGCCTTCGCATACAAAAGCAATTGCTTCCCAGAAACGGCAGTTTAACGGCTCTGGTTCTTACGTTTCTTGAAGGGCTTTTAAGTTTCTTTCTGTTGTAAGGGCTGTTTGATGTGGCTCAAGCAATAGAGGTTTAATAAAAATGAAGGTTTGAAAAATCCATGGGGATCACTGAACCAGAACTACCGCAGAGGAAAATCAACATGCACAATTGTTTAATTAGGTTATGTCTTACGTGCTGCTGTGATAAACTTATAACAATTTGATTTTTCAGTAGCTAACACTGCTTGTACACATTTAAACCTGTTCTTTTGTACTAACTTGACCTTATTTTCTCATGTATTGCTGTGCAGTTACTTGATGTTCTCCAGCATAATGGAATCTCAAAATAGTATATTAATATATTCATGCCCTATATTCTCTCTAAACCACCATTTTTACGTTAAAACCATTATCCTTGGTTTCTCTTAGTCTCTGTTCGTGTGTGGTGTGAGACAGACTTGGTATCAAGAAAAATTACACAGACAACAGAATTGTGGTTCTAAACAAAACTTTATTAATGATCAGGATGGTGTAACACCTAACTAGCCCTATACTATAGTAGGATTTTCCCTATCTAAAGAAACTTGAGCAAAGTCTTTTTAAGTCCAAAATGAAAGTCCGTTTGTGTCAAAAGCTGTGTTTGTCCTCACAACTATAACAAAACATGGTGTGGAAATCTTTCTAAAAAAAATAGAAGTGTTCAAAAGTAAAGACTAAGCTACTTTCAGCTTGAATTTGTCTTATGTTTCAATTTCAACACAGTTCCAATAAGGTTCAATGCAATAGTGTTTGGTCAAGTTCTGACATCACTTTCTCCAAGTCCAAATGTACAATTATTTACACAAAACAAAGATTTGGGACTTCTCTTTCCCAAAGTTCAAACGTAGCACAGTTCACACAAAAGACAGCCTTCTCTGGTTGTTTGCTCAAAAGTTCAAAAGAAGCACTGGGTCCGGTTGACCCTCCTTCAGGTTTGCTTCGCCAAGTGTTTCACAGTTCTTTACAGCTTATTCACTGTTAAGGGTTTCCCATTCTAGGTGCAGTTGTCAGACCACCCAGTCAAACCTGTCCCAGGTCACGCAACCAGTAACCTTACATATTAGGAGACTTTCTAGTCTAGGGGCAGTTGTCGGACCGCACAGTCCACCCATCACAGGTCGCACAACCATAAGTCTCCCCAAAGCTGTTGGACCCCTTATAGACTCCTCTGCTTTGGGCTTTCAATTTCCACACTTGTATTCCAATGCTGACACCAACCCTTCAACCCTTCATAGGCTCTTAATTGGTAGTGCTGGTTGACATGTCTATTTAGAGTGTACATTCCCCATTCAGCAGATCGTAGTTTACTAATTTGGCAGCTTTCTTTCAGTTCGGCATTCATTATAGGTGACATTTACTTGTGCTCTCTTAAATGGCTACGTTATTTAAGTTAGGTATTCAACATGGGTAGCATTTTGTTGGGTTTGCTCAATTAGCGGTTTTCTCTGTTTGGTACTCAATATGGGGAGCATTTACTTAAATGCAGGGACCGTTACTTATTTCAGAGTTCCTTTGGAGCACTCTGGTCTCCTCAGTGTCTCCTGACACTTGCAGGCTTTCACGGCTCCTCCTAGTGACTTTCTTCGAATGGGAAATCACCTGCCAGTTTGCCAGGCACATCTACATACGTGCGCTGACACCTCGGCTGCACTCCACATGCGGTCCACATCCCTGGTGCCTCCCGCAGCTCCAGCTGCACCCCGGCTTGACGCAGACAGCTCTTCTCCAGTCTCTGCTACACAGCAGCGCTTGCTTGCCCGCCTTCAAATAAGAGGGTTCCATGTCCCGAAGTGGCTCTGGCAGGTCTCTAGAAATCGTTGCAGGCATCTCTGCTTCTTGTCTTGATCCCAACATGGCAGATTCTCTTCCCTCTCTCTCTGTCTAATTCTGGGCTCCACCTTATATACTCTTTAGCATTATTACCAGGGTGCAGGTGAAAAGGATTCAACTCCATTGCATGACCTTGTGTAAGCCTGTTAGTGTGACATGCCTGATCTTCATTACTGAGTGCCTCCAGGCCCCTCATGTCCATCCCAGTACCAGAGTGGTGTATGAAATAGGAAGTGTGCATTACTCTTAGTTGCCTCTTCCTCTTCTCAATACTTGGTGGGAGATTACAGGGAAAAACTGGAATGGACTGACAATATCCCATGAAGACTGAGGGAGGGCTAGGTACGTCAGTGTTAGTGATGGGGATAATATGTCTCGCCTTCAGGTACCCCCTTTCCAGTCCCCAATGACCCTCCACTCAGGTGATCCTCCCTTTTTTTTCCACCCCAGTGTCGGGATCCAAAGTGATGGCCCTTCCCTGGCCGACCAGAACAGAAGATCCCTGGGGAGTAGATGTGAGAGTAACTGCGGGTTTATCACAGTGGTTACGAAATGTAATCTAGTGGTGCAGTGAATCTGGTGGCCAAAGCTTGCACCCTGTTGTTTCTGTTTAACTATGTGTGAGTTTAGTTGTGGTTCCCTTCCCATTGTACTCTGTTGGGTTGCCATATTTGAATTAGCCAGCACTCTTCTGATCTTAAACCGTATATATTGTTGATGTTCTTGTCCAGATGTGGTTGCTAAAGTTGGAGATGAAAACATGAAAATTAGTCGATGTGGATGTCTGACTTAGTTTTTTCCGTTTGGTAATAAAGGCAATCTGTTCTATGTATATATCATGTTTTTTCTACTTATCAGAATAAAGGATAACAAGGCATGATTAGAAGTACACTTTTTAATGATTGAATTTTCAACATTTATTTTTTGTTGTAGAAAGTGTGACCATGTGTTTTTGCCTTTTGTTATATGTTAGACACATATTGTGACATAATCACCATATTAAGCGAAATTGAACATAGCCCTGCCTTGGATCCTTTATGTTACATCATTACATTTGCTTACTTAATCGCTCACTCTGCATGACTTCTTATGCTTTACAAGAAAAAAACCACCATGTATATTGCCATCTCTCAACTGCTTATTGTTGGTTTTCATTAATTTGAAAGGACATTCTTTTAACGCATGACTGCTGGATGGAAAACATTTGCATTTATGTGACTAGTATTCGTATCCCATGTTCTGAAAGGCATTCCTTTGAAAGTCTGCACTTTGGTTGTGTGCTTTTGGTTGGATCCCCCAATTATATAAACATGGTTATGTGCATCAGGAGTGTTGGGAAGGGGGATGGAGGAAATGGGGGGGACCCCCGCACTACCCAAATTCATGTCACCGAAAACTGCATGACCAAAGAGCAGACTTTATAAAAATAAAAAATAAAAAATGTATTTCAAAATACATAGAACCGCTGGTATCATTGACTTACAAATGAAGGGACACTCGACCCATAGAGAAACTGGTGCTAGACAATATGATATACATAGAAGGGGGTGTTCTTGAAGGTTAATTTTACGATATATTTATAAAGTGTTGTTTCATTATTCAGAATCACCACAAGTAGACATTTCTTGATAATTTGACATCTTGATTTTAGTATGACAATCGAGGTATCTAGGAAAATTATTTGTATACAAAGATATTTACTATATATCAATACAATATCAAACAAAATTACATATATGGAAGACCCATTTACATCAAGCAAACATATACATAATAAGAAAAGCATCAACACTATATAAGTACTATATCTGTGGTTGAAGTAGAAAGCAAGTAATATATATAAATATAAAATATTATTTGTACACACATATTGTTCCTGCTCCTGAGTCCCCCAGGGTTCCTTTGATTGTCACAATGACACTAAAATGATGATCAAAGCTCCATCTGTATTGATACTGAATAATGCAAATTACATTGTGTACATTTTTGCCAAATGAACTCGGCAGGATTGCATCCGTATGTATATGTTATTAAATAGATAATCAGATGTTTAATCAGTCAATACCTCTAGGCGGGTAACAATCCATATGCCAAAATTACTAAATGACACTATTGAAAACAATACAAGCATTGACCCCCCCAAGTCTACTCGCCCCTAAAAAAATGCTTTGGAAGTGTATATGTTTTGATGTTGCAGAAATGGCCAACAAATGCAGGAAAAATATGTTGGGCCCTTTATAGACTCATCTGCCTTGGGCTTTCAATTTCCAAACTTGTATTCCAATGCTCACCCCCAATCTTCAACCCTTCATATGCCTTTAATTCTGTACATACTGCTCCTAATTGGTAGTGCTGTTTGACATGTCTATTACAGTGTTCATTCCCCATTCAGCAGATCGTAGTTTACTAATTTGGCAGCTTTCTTTCAGTTCTCTTCCGACACAAACACTTTCGCACACCACAAAAGACGACGGACGAACACCAGAGCTGTTTACCTGAAATGTCCCACCACGAGGGTCAGGCAATTAACCAGAATCACACACACCTGAGAGCCCTTTTCCTAACCCACTGAGATAAAAGGTGGAGCACAAGAGCACAATAAGAGCAAGGCAGACCGCACGACGAGAGACATAACTCAGCACAGAAGTTCAAGAGGAGGAGAGAGACGGTGCAAACCGAGAGGGTGACAAGGAGAGAGCGACCTTGCCCTTTCCGACCAAGGCCAGTGAAACATTTGCGGAAGGAATTGTAAGACCTCAAACAATAGCCAGCATGTGTTGCAGCAGATGTCAACGGTACACTGGGCCCTTCTCCGCTGATAACCAAGCCAGCGAGATACACTTGCCACCGTGGCATCGGCCTTGACTCCAGAGACCAGAAAGGCCAAACGGTTCATCACAGCTGGTGAGCCAAGGTGAGAGCCAATAATAAACTTGAACGAAAGTAACAAGCGGCTAATTGAAGAAAGTACAAAGAAGTGTTGATACAAAAGGGGAAAACCAGCTATAGAGGAGTCAGGCACCACATGTGTGCTCACTCGTGTAAACTCTGGACGATTACCCTATTGTTGAAACTACCGTTACCAGAAGGCCTTGGGAAAAGTTGAGAAAGGGGTGAAAGTGGTCATACAGGGGTCTAGTAAAATCCTCTGTACAATCGAAAGTCTTTGACCTACAGATGATTGTGAAGCTAAGGGAAGTGAATCCTGCATTGTAAGAACTGTTCAAGGAATTGTGTAATGGCAAAGTTGACAAGAGTGAACACAGCAGAGGGATGTCCACCTTGAACTGTATAAAAAGGACATTAAGATTCTTAAGTTCCATGAACTGGAATTGATAAGAGCCATAGTGAACCTGATGGAGGGAGGCAAACATTCGTGAGGGATCTGAGCCTGGAGGAAGGGGATCCAGGTCGAGAGGAATCTGAGCCTGGAAGAGAGGATCCAGGGATGAAAAGCCATCGCCCACCGAAAAGGGCCGAAGTGAACCCAACGAGTGAAGACAAACAGAGGAGGATCTGAGCCCGGAAGAGGGGGAACCAGGGTGAGAAGCTATCATCTCCCGCCTCCCCGCCCAACACGTCAAGTACCACAGAGAAATCTTTTGAATACAAGCCAGAGTGAACCCGACGGAGGGAGGCTGACATTCGAGAAGGGTCTGAGCCCGACGAATTATCACCTCAAGTACAAACTGGAAAGAACTTTTGTGTATGATTTTGGGTTCATCGGGTCCTCGGAAGCAAGAAACATAACTACCAAAGGTAATGATAGTGCCAAGAACTTGTGTGGATCTGAGCCCGGAAGAGGGAGATCCAGGGGTGAAAGGTATCACCCAACGTGCGAGCAAAAAGATTTGTTTTTTTTTTTCGTTTGAAGACATCAGGCTCTCGGAGGCAAGAGACATTTTGTATAAAAGAGACTTAACCATGGAAGGCCCTGATGGCTGGGAGTGGAACTTTTAGCTCGTGCTGGGAAAGCTCGAGTGTCTGTGGTGCTCAAACGTGGGGAAGGGAGAGCCCCGGCTACAACAACCTGACTTATCATTTGTGAACACTTCTTTCTTTCTTGTGAATATTATACTACAATCCATTGTATTTAGCGTAAGGATTGGCAATAGGTTTTTCTTAGTATAGGCCCTTTTATTTGACCAGACGCCACTAGGACTGCCTTATTATTTTTTGATGGTCGTAGCTCGCTCCCATCTTAGATTAAAGTTTAGATTAGGTGTTTTCCAACCCGCATATACAGTTTAATAAAAACACCCTTGAACTGTGATCACTTGTGTCTGTCTTTACTGTTGTCACCATGAGTTCTTTACAAGCCTGAAATCTCTCCATTCGCTCCCGTGGCTGCAAGGATCAAGTTCAAGACCCTTTGCATTGTCCACATGGCTTTCTTGGGCCGGGACCCTCTCTACATCCAACACTCTCTTCCTAAATACCTTCCTTCTCGAGCCATTCACTCAGCTACCCCCAACTCTCTAAGGTTCAGATGCTTCTCCAGGCAGAGAGGGGGGCGTAGACCTCTCTCCTCTGCAGGTGCCGCCCTCTGGAATGGCCTCCCTGCTCCTCTCAAAGTTGAGCTGGACCACCTGAAGTTCCAGAAGCGGCTCAAAACCTTCTTTTTCTCCTCCTATTTCTCTCTCTCCCCTGCTGACCTTCCTGACCTACCTGTCTGCAGCACCAACAGGTTGCTTGGCTACCAGGCTCTTTCCTGATCAGTCTTCCCCTGCACTGCTTCGGAGTCTACTGCACACTTCAGGGTTGTACTGTAACCTCTACAGCCCCTTGCCTCCTGGCACTTACCCAGAGCTGTGCTGCCTTGGTTGTACTTACTCTGAGCAATGCTGCCCTGTTTCCCCTTTCCTCTCCTTTACACCTCCCTTCCCCTTGCACTTATCGTTCTTGCACTTGCATGATCTGAATGACACAAGGCCTAGTAAGATCATTTGTCTTGTCCTTCCTCTGTCGGCCCTCACTTCTCGTGTCGCGCCTAAAAACATGTGTGTACAGGCGTGTTATAAATGACTTAACATATTATCATGTCATATCCAGACTGTGTTCCTTAGAGTATGACATCACAGTTCCACAGGGGGTTTACCCAGTTCCACTGGGTAGGTTAAATAGGGGTGGGGGGGCCTGTGATTCCTCCACATCGGTCATTTGTGACATGGTGCTTTACCAATCTTATCCAGCCAGTGTCTGACATGGTTTTAATGTCACAAAATGGTTTATATTTTAGCGAACAAATCATGGCAGCCTGCAGAATCGTGGTTTCCTTAACAAACATGTTATGTTAAAGGTACTTATACAGTGCACCGTCACCAACGGAATTGGTCCCCAGGCGCTCTGGCGGATCTGTAAACGAGAAGGTGAGATGGGTTAGTAAGGTGAAGAGGGAGTAGGATAGTGAGAGGAGTGGTATACTGTTAGCAGCTTCAACTCGGTAGCCACCGGGTGCTGAGCTTTGGTGCGAGTATTGGATCGGTGTCAGTCCGCGTGTGCTGTTGGTGCGGCTTATGTGTTGTTGCAGTGTGGTGAAGTGTGTGCAGATTGTTGTGCGAGAGATGGTTGTGTGAGTTTTTTGAGTGAGATAAGTATGCAGAGAGTTTGAGCTTATATTGGTTAGTGGGTTATATGACATTTTACATGCAAACATTCACAGTTCTGTCTAAGTGTAGTACTTGCTGATCTATATAATTCTGTCTGAGTGTGGCACTTCCTAACCTTCAAAATAATTATCTAGATATGAGGCAGACTAATGTTCTCAATTCTAAGTGTGGAATATGCTAACAAATGAGAAAAATATTAACTTGATCCAGTTTTACAGTGGATAATATTTTAAACTTCAAGTACCAAATGCTCATGCAGTCAGGAAGGAAGTCCAATTGACACTGAGGAGAGGTAGTGTCTCACTCATTTAGCTGATGTGGCTAGTAGGTCTTTTCATCTCCTTGATACAATCCATTTTTACAAGACCCCTGCACATTGCAGTGGTTGAAGATCCAACACTTACCCCTAGGCCTCACCACCATGCTGGTTGTTAAATATCAAGAGGCTGGTTCAGAATTCCATTGGCAGCACAAACCCGTGGAGGCCTAGAACAGGCTAGCGATCTTCAGTTGTTACCCAGACATTCACAGAATCAGACACCCCCAAGTCAGGCTGGAGCACCAGCTGTTGGGAACTCCATATAAGTGGGAGTAAGTCTCCAGAGGAGCTGAAGCTCTATGGACTTGGTAGCCGGTTCCTTTGCCATCAAATCTCTAGTCAGAGGCACAGTAGGTTGTTGCAATTTGCTCAGGATGGACGTGTTTTCCACAGTTCGGCATTTAAACCTTCCAGGAGGCAAACACCTGGTGGAGCAGGTCAAAGACTTTTGCCTTTATTTCATGGACAAGAGGTTTTCCTTACAACACATTCCAGGTCACAGATTTTTATTTAAATCTATTTAAGGTTACCTTAAGTGTAACTGCTTGCCCTCTAACATTCTATCTGTTCCATAGTGTAGTCAACTGTTTTATTCTTTTTCCCTGTTTAGGCTACTAGAATAAAGTAAGAAAATTGAAGAAAATACCATTAATGTCTACAATTTGCTTCGTGATGTCCCAAATAGTGAATTGTATGGTGAAACATTACCCAAGCAACATCTGTCTCTCACACAGTCGTTTTACGGGTGACACCCTCCGAGAGGCATAAGTTGTCCTTTGTTTTTAAGAGGTCTAAAACAGGCCTACTGACTTCAGTGGTGTGATAGATAAACCACTTTCTTCAGGGCCACAGCACTCACATGGTGCTGTCACAAAAAGACAAGTTGAGAGTGATAACTGTGCACCTCACTGCACTCTCCCCTTGTGCACTGTCTGATAGAGAAGAACCAAAAATATTTATTTTTCTCTTTTTTTCTTTCTCTCTTATCTCAAATCAGGCAATATAACCTTAACGTCCTGTTGGCACCTATTCGGCGTCCTGTCGCCAGCTTCCTTCTGTCAAACAGCAGCTCTGCATTTGTACGGCTTGGGGTAAAAGAATAAAACCTTCACCTGATACGCTTAATGTACAAAATTGGGCAATTGTGCTTTTTAGATGTGATCAAAAAAGAACGGTGAATGCGCCCAGATTGGTGTAGGGCAAGTCTCTTTTTCTATCCCCTAACCCTAGAGAAGTGGCACATAGCGCTATGTAGGGAGAGTCATCACACTAGGGAACAGATAGAATGTTGGAGGGAAATCAGTGACCTGACACTTTGTTTGTGAAAAATATTGGGTATGTTGTTAGGGATAACACCCATCACTAGTCCTCATTTTTGTGCTTCTGTTTCCTTTACAACAAACATTCTTCCAGCATTTGCCAACATAGTGATGGACTAGAACTCAAGATAATTGCAAGACCACAACTACTGACCTCTGCAGCATTCCTTTAATGTATGAGGTAATGTGGTCATTGTCCTATAAAAAAAAGTCCATCTCTATGCTGAATTGCCTTGATTTTTCATCTTGAGAGATAATCCATACTCTGAGGTGTTGGACATTTTCCCCGAAATTTGGAAATCAAACGGAATATGCATTTTCTGGATTTGTCATGATAACCAGCCCATCGTCTCAAACGTGCAATGGTGTTGTGAAGTTATTTCTAACAACCCAATTCCAGATGTAGCAAATCTGAAATCCAGTTCTGGATCTTTTTATGGATTTCCTGATCCATCTTCCATTCATCCGACAGGTGAGGTCCATCCCCAGTTATGTTCCTGATAATTGTCTGTGATGACCTGGAGTATATTGAGGCTCTCTTGCGGGTGCCTGGCCTTCCAGAAGCAGCTGAGGCTTCTTTTGGGACTCATAGGCCTTATGAACAGCAAGGATAAGTAAGGATGAGTGGGTAAACTAACCTGTCAGGTTCACAGAATAATCTGTCAATCCCTTGTCATCAGCTGTAGCAGATCTTTTTTGTATTGCCTTGCATTCCAGTACACTAAAAGTAAAGCATTTCAGAGGATAGGATTGTACAGCTGCACACTATTGGTTGACGGCAACCCTGGAGGGAAACCGCGAATACAGTGTAGGGTGCTCAAATGGGTGAGTTTGTTGCACATTCTGGTGTCTTGCTACGCCTCTCTGTTGGACATTGATAAGGTGATCCAGTTGTTTGAGCAATGGCCAGAGGATAGGTTTCTCACTATCTAAGCTCTTTCTGAAAACTTAAATTTATTTTGTGTTCTGTCTCTTGGATGAGTTTCCAATGTTAGGGCTATGGGCTCCACTAGAAGAGTATTTCACCAAAAGAGGTTTGTCAAAAACTGGCGTACCAAGACCGAAGAGTCTGTCTTTTCTGGTGCTTCCATCACATCCTCTGCTGCGCTTAGTGCACTGTTCAAGGGCAGACGATATGAGAAAATAAGCTTGATTAGGGTAGGGAATTAATGATACAGTATAAGACCTAGAAGTGAGTATCATCCTCCCAACTGCACTAATGCAAAAGTGTTTGTGCCATTTAAGAGTCTGTTGGCTTAATGCATGCTCTGTCCAAAAGTTCTTTAGATATGCATGTCATTTCCTGGGTTCAGAGAATACTATGACTTGGTAGGAGCAGAGGATTAAAGACATCCCACAAGGCTGATTTGTCAGATGGCGACACAAGTTTGACACTGTTTCTTGTCAGCTAAAATATGCAGCTAGAAATGTATTTGCTTTTAGTCGGGGTGAGAATGATTTATTTTCAAAAACTGGGGAGCGGGATAGAATTGCACAACTGAAAAGCAAAGTAATGCAGAGCCGGAGTGGGAGAGTACTTAGATGTCCAACATCCTGTGGTGCAGCTACTTCAGACCTAGATTTCCAGCATCCTGTGGTGCAGCTACTTCAGACCTAGATTTCCAGCATCCTGTGGTGCAGCTACTTCAGACCTAGATTTCCAACATCATGTGGTGCATGCTACTTCGGACCTAGATTTCCAGCATCCTGTGGTGCAGCTACTTCAGACCTAGATTTCCAGCATCCTGTGGTGCAGCTACTTCAGACCTAGATTTCCAGCATCCTATTGTGCAGCTACTTCAGACCTAGATTTCCAACATCATGTGGTGCATGCTACTTCGGACCTAGATTTCCAGCATCCTGTGGTGCAGCTACTTCAGACCTAGATTTCCAGCATCCTGTGGTGCAGCTACTTCAGACCTAGATTTCCAGCATCCTGTGGTGCAGCTACTTCAGACCTAGATTTCCAGCATCCTATTGTGCAGCTACTTCAGACCTTGAGATTTATGGGGCACATGTTAAAACGCTTCCCATATGTTGTGTCTGTTTCTTTCAACAAATGTTCTTGCAAGAGTAGAAAATACATTTTAGAAACTCTTCATTCTCATATTGTCCTTTGTTTGGAATTTTGGGTAAATTCCATAATGTTAGGTTACAATTAAGACCACATCTTCCCTCCATCTAATAAGTAATGTTGCCTAGTTCAAGCAAGTGAAATAAGTGTTGCAAAAGCTCACCCTCGGCCTAATCTTGGACCGGTGGGCAAGTTCTTGATAATAGAGGCAAAGTGAGGTTGATTCAGGCGTAGTTGAGGGGCCGGTTCACTAAACATATCAGTATTGAAAGACCAACAGGAGAGCCAGTGATGAATTGCATATAACGGAACATTTGCTGTAACGATTACTGACATTAAATGTAGACATGGGGTACTCCCAATAGCTGACTTCGCAAAAATGTGAAACTGCACAAACTGACACACGTCTGTTTTGCCCCAATGAGAAGGGGCGCTTTTATCTGCGTTCTGTTAATGTTCTCGTTCTCATCTTCCCAAGAACTCTTTGGTTGAAGTGATCCTTTGGGTGGTCTGGATTAGTGATATGCACTCGTCACTCGTACTGTAAATTCACTTTTACAACTTGTTTTGTGCAAGCCTGTTCTACTGGACAGCAAGTCTTAAAGTTAGCATCTTTAAATATTGGAATCATTGAACTTTCTGATGAACTAAGGATGTTTATATTTCCTGCAGTGACGTTAATGCATCCAGTTACAATTGAAGTGCACTTGATCCCGTTGATTTGCTTTTGTTAAAACAATGTTTAAGAACTATTAATGGTTATTGGAAAGCACTTGTGTTTAATAATGTGTTGTGCAATTTTGTAATGTGTGGTTTAGGGGCGGCTATTCCGGAAATAATCCTTCTTTGAAGATCATTATGCCTTTTGCTGCTCAGCGTTTAAAGTTTTACAGTAAGACGTGAAGCATGGCACTCACCTGTGTGTCTTTGAAAGAACAATGGTTTCCCTTAACCTGGACGTTTGGGGAACATGTATTCGATCACCAATCCTCCTGCCCTCTCTTCAGAGATGGTTCTGAAAGTCTTCGTCTAATACCCGTTGTCGAGTTGGGCCTCACTGGGAGATGATGGGGCAAGAAAGGGCGCGCTCCTGAGTGGAAGGCGTAAAGAACAGAGCTGCAAGCATTTGAAGCACCCCACCACTATGGTTTTATAAGGGCCACGCAGGAAAACATGCAGGAAGTTCTATAGGATGCATGCTTCAATACGCCACTCGCTGCGTTCAATTTGCTTTATCTGAGATAAACGCCAGAGTCCTTTTCTCATAGATTATAATGGGAGGGGGGTGCATGTGTTCTACACATTAGCATTCTGTGAAAGTCTCATTGAGAGAAAAATGGATTGCATTAATCATGTCTACAGCCCGGTGCCCAGTGATGCTGCACTTGCCGCAAATCTGCTTTTCTGCTCCACTTAAAACAATTACAAACCGGACTTTTGATGGAAGAGGAAGGTGCCTACAGGGCAACATCCAGCACAGGTCTAAAGAGGAAGCAGAGTGTTGTGTTTTTAGCAAAGATTTACAAAGTGATATGTGTGTGTATGATTTAAAAAAAAAAAAAAAAAAATTCTCGCCCTGTGTACATGAACTCTATACGCCGGTCTGAATGACTGGCTGCAATCCTTTCAATAATACGGAGTATGTCTATTATACGAGTAACATTTTATCACTGCAAGGTAAATACCATCATTTATTTATTGAAATAATAAGAAATATGTACATGCATTATATATTAATATTCTGTTCCCAGGACATTGGGGCCTGGACCTTATTTTAAGAAGCATTGCCTTCAGAGGTAATCCATATTACATGCCTCCTGAGTTACATTTGTGCATGTGAAGTTTCTGTTTCATAGTTAAGCCAGTCTCCATTAGAGGGAGTGTATTTATCCATGTTTTACAAATCTATGCCTCTGCCAACAGAAAAGGGGTGTGCAAACTGTATCTCCAGTGCCGGATTAAACCCTATGGAGGCCCCAAGGCTGTCGAAATGAAGCGACCCCCCCCTCTTGCAAATGATCTCCTACTACATATTTAATTTTCTGCACTGCTTTATTTTCTTCTGTTTTCCCGGGGCCCTTAAGAAGAGAGGGGCTCATAGGTGGGCGCCTACTTGGTCTAATGGATATTCCAGCACTGTGTATCTCTACAGATGTACTGGACTTCCACTCCCATGATCACTTACCATTCATTATACTGGCTAGGGGTAATGGAGTCGTAATCCAGAACAATTGATTATCCAAAGGTTTCAGCCCCATGCAAGAGAATCCTCATGAACTGCAAGGTGTCTTGTCCTATGACGTCAGATTTTTGTAATTCAGACATCATGTGACCGGTCTTTAATGCTAGGACTATCACTAGGGCAGGGAAATTATCAGACAATGCACTGGTTGCATCAGGCACAAATCCTGGTGGTAGATGTAGTGAGAAGGTACATTTCCATTAGAGATGCACGCCACCCTAATGCAGAATAAGCACAAGTGTCCACCCTTTTATCTGGTATGGACAACAATTGTGTCGAACCATCCTGGGGTACATGCTTCTCGGCGGCAGAGCCATTAGTCAACCCAAATAAGAGTGGTGCAATAAAGGTATCTTCTGATATGTAGAGGAGCAAGAAACATTTCTTCAAGTTACCGGCAGAACCAGCATTAAGAGCAAAGAATAAACGAGGCCAGGATACCAAAGCACCAAGGGCTATGCATATTAAATTGTAACAAGTGAATGCATCGCTATTAATACAATTTAAATGGCACAAAATGATGCACATTCAATTCAGAGTCCATCCACAGGAAACATTTAGAGTTGAATTTTTTGTAAATCCAGGAGGTGCTTGGTCAACTCAGTAGGGGCTCCGGTAAGGGCCAGGAAGTCTGCACACCGTTGATGTTCTTATTAGAATGTTCTCGCTGATAGGACCTCCAGAGTGTTTGCTGATGAACCCTCAGCACACCCAACCCCCACAACATGCAGCGTACCACAAGGCTCCTACGTCTCACCAACACTTTACCACATATACACCAAACCTCTTTGACTACCTCTAGTCTCTCATACACCAAAAATGCGGATGACACCTAGATTCTCATCCCCTCTCAGGCAACTACGTAGGGGACTCTCTGAAAATCAACCTCCTCTATGAAACGATCCAAACATGGTTGGCAACACTTTGCCTCTGCCTCAACAACGAGAAGGCCCGGCAAGATTAGAAAAGCTTAATCAGTTCTACAAATTCTTCCCAGTCGCGTCTGCTGTCAAAACCCTTAGCGTCTACCTCGATTCCACCCTCAATATGACACACCAAACTAACCACATTGCCTCAACGTCGGGTTACGCCACTAAGTCCATCATGGGCAGCAGACCTTATTTGTCCTAAAAAAACTGGCTCGAAGTTGCTCAAGCACTCATTTGCTGGAGATATGACTACAATACCTCTGTAAAAAAGCTCAATCCAAAACAATGCACTGAGAACAACACTTGATATTGGTAAGTGCGACCATATACCCGAAGCCGGGAGAGTCGCTCACTGGGTACCGGTCAAGTACAGGATCAACTTCAAGATTTTATCCATCACGCACTGCTGCCACTCCAACAACGCTCTTCCTTATCTCGCAAACAAATATATCAAGACACACAGCAACAAGGCCTCAACGCACGGCCTGCAAACACTGCATCATCACCCCCAGATTCAACTGCAAAAGAAGGGGGTCTACCTTCCCAGTCTGTACCCCTGCACTCTGGAACGAGCTCCCTGGCTACCTCCATGACAAACCATCCTATTGCAGTTTCAGAAAAAAGCTCAAACCCCACCCCTTCCAATAAGACTCTCTTCCCCTACCCCCTGTGTTTGCTCCTCTTCCTCCTTTTTCTTTTTTTTCTTTTTTTAAATTAAAATCGTTTTTAGTTTGACAACAAACTTTTACAGCTATGATAGAAAAACAAAACAAGTGTTTGCCATAGAATACAGCTTACTCAAATGAATTGCCAAATTTATACAATTTCTTAAAAGCCTCCTTCTCATAACAATTTGCATCATCTTAAAAAACGAACAGTACATCTAAGTCCACATAACTTTTAAAACATATTGCCCGTGACATTAGCTAAGGTATGTCATTCAATTAAACAAAAAACCGTCAAAAAAACATTTAACAAAAGTTTGTTTTTCTTACTAAGAAGCTCTTCAATTTTCAACAGAAAGTTGATACAGTGCTAGCAGATAACGCATATTGTTTCCACTCATGCATCTGTTCCAAAAAACTTCACGCGAAATCACCAAGTCCAAGGGTGTAAGATTACCCAACATCTTCCTCCTCTCTTTCCCGACAGATGGACAGTATACTGCCAAATGATGCAAAGTTTATTTTTGCAACAAATTATTACATTGAGGGCAGCCAGTTATTAGCATATGGGGCACGTTTTTATTCCAATGAGTTATTCTCTCTAGTGTATGGAACTGCTTTAACTTGAACCTGAGGTAAACATGACGAAACATATCACTAGGACTTTTCACCACATATGGCGACCACAATTCCTTTTTACGAATAAAGCAGGAATACTCAACATAAGATTTATAGAATTTTATAGCATCAATAGTTTGGATCTAATCTAATTCATATAGTTTTTTCTTTACATTTGGTAGACCCAGACAAAGGTCCTCAATAGATGAACTTATGTTGTGCAAAATACAATTCATTTTGTGCACAAAGTCCCTCATAGAGGCAACCTTGTTTCCCAACATCATGCTATGCAGTTCTTGGAAGAGTGAATTGCGTGTCGGGACCAATATTTTAAAATAAGTAACAAGTCTATGTCATGTCCACCTGCTTGCCAAGGATGAAAGGGACAATTCATGCCAAATTACTGCATTTGGTGTAGCAAGTGCCAAACCCAGAACCTCTTTCCATAGCTGACCTTGAAGTTTATTCAGAGTTTCTTCCATATCTAATAAGCAAATATCCAGCCCAAATAAAATTATGGGCTCCACATTTAATGTATAGAATTCAATTAGAGGAAGCAAAGAGTATTTGCAGCATTTACGCAAGATGATCTTCATCATCAATGTCAATGGCCGGATCTTGGATTTTAAAGAATCAGTCCAGAGTTTCATCGAGTTTGCTACCCGAGATAGCGAATGGCTATAGCCCGGTCAATTTTGGCTCGTCCAATTTCCCAAGTATAGGATTTCATTTTTTTCCTATTTGTGAAGATGATTATTTTTGATTTTTCATTATTCACTTAGGGATTATGAATGATGACATAATTATCAAATTGATTCAATTTGCCTTGTAGCCCGGATGGAGTTTGGTCCATAAGTAAATTGTCATCTGCAAAACACATCCAATCTATTTTGGAGTCACCAAGTCTTATAGGATACGTACAAGGATGCTGCCAAATTTGATCCACATCACTAATGTATAAGTTGAAAATGGTAGCAACCAAGTTGCATCCCTGTTTCACTCCTGTCTCAGTTTTAATGGGCGCAGTCAGGGTGCCAGTGTTGGTAATTTTTATTTGAAATGTTGTGTTAGAATGCAACATTGCTATACATTGAATAAGTCTAGGAGAAAAACCCATGTGTAACAGTTTGGCCCACATGACCTCTCTAATAATGGTATCAAATGCACTGAATAGATGGAGAGCAGCCAAATAGATGGGACCCCAGTTAGAGAGCCCTGGTTCTCTCGAAGCTGGATTACTGTAACAGCCTCTATCTTAATCTGCCTGCCTCCACTCTCCGCCCTCTGCAACTCATCCAGAACAGAACTGCGAGACTTGTCCTTGGCCTCAAGCCCAGGGACCGTATCTCTCCAGGACTGAAATCTCTACACTGGCTCCCAGTGGCTGCGAGGATAAAGTTCAAAACCCTCTGCATTGTCCACAAGGCCTTCTGGGGCCTTGGTCCTAAATACCTTCAACTCTCTCTTCCCAAATATCTTCCTTCCCGAGCCCTTCGCTCATCCGCCTCCAACTCCCTCAGGGTCAGCCGCTTCTCGAAGCAACGAGCTGGGGGTAGATCTCTCTGCGCGGCAGGGGCCTCCCTCTGGAACAGCCTTCCTGCCTCCCTGAAACTTGAGGAGAACCATCTCCGGTTCCGGAAGCACCTCAAAACCTTCCTCTTTGCTTCTGCTTTCTCTCTCCCTCTCCCCTGCTGAACAGCTAATATTCTTCACTGAAACTGCACTGATTCTGCAACTGGACCACTCTTAACGGCCTCGGTCCTGGGCCCAGCCACTCTCCACTTGCACTGATGCCCTGGAACCCCTCTGCACTGCGGGACTGTCTCTGTATCCCTACAGCCCCCCCCCCTTTTCCAGCACTTGTTCTGCACTTACCTTGCACTTGCCACCAGCTGGCCCTATTTATTTATTACTTTACGCCACTTACCTTGTACTGCACTTCCCTCCCTCCTTTTCCCCTTGCACTTTTCCCCCTCCCCCACCCCTGCACTTGCGCGATCTGAATGACACCTGGCCTAGTAGGATCGTTGTCTGTCTCCCCTTGTTCCTCCCCTCCCTGCCTCGTCGCGCCTTGAAACACCTGTGTATAGGCGCGTTACAAATGCCATATCATATCATATCATATCTTTGGAAACCAACTTGGCATTTTAAATAAATATCATTTTCAATAATCTAAGAGTTTAGGTGAGCTAGTAACAATAATGAAAATACTTTTGCAGCAGCATCCATTAATGCAATTGAATGAAAATTAGCTGGATTTTTAGCATTACACCACGATTCAGGAATTTGGTTTGTAGATATGTTATCAAAATTGCCATGTAACGCACTAGCCCAGAATAATGGATCTGATTAATGGATCAGATTTTAATAAACATGCTTGTATCCCACCCGGACCTGGTGCCTTTGAGGATTTTAGATTTATTTTTAATGGCACCCAATATCTCTTCCTTGGTGAATCTAATTGAGTCTTCACAGATCATGTGTCTAATGTGCGAGTCATGGCCTACAAAGGAAGAAGGTAATTAAAATTTCTCCAATATAAACGTTTGCCATGATTCCGCAGGTATCACAGATATCATTGCAGTTTGATTTTGCAACTGTCTGTCATTCAAAATAGACCACAATTTCTTTGAGTCACGCTTGCAAAGTACAGAGAGTACTTCCTGGTTAGAAAGGGTATGAAAGTGATGTTTACAAACTTTCAATTTTGAATGATACTTGGATTTTATCATATTATTGTCCTTCCTATGATAAAAAAAAGTTTAAAGATCTCTGCTTGAGCATTCTAATTTCATAATTTAACTCATTTTTGAGTTCTGCTACTTTTAGTTTATATAAATCAGCGGGAGAATTTACAACCTTTATAGCATGCAAAGATATTCTAAGTAACGTGTCCTGGATTAGTTTGTTGTTCCACTTTTTTCTTATGACAGCATTCACAATTGTTTCAATATCTGCTTTCCATATGTCTTTATTGATTAAATAAGTAAATTCACGACAAGTATACATATTCATCTAATGGAATTTAAAGCCTGATCATTCTCTAACAAACCTAAAGTGGCATCAGTAATCAACAATTCATTTCTTTCATTCAATAAAATGCTTATTGGTGCATGATCACTCTGAGTACATGTAATGCTTGTTGCCTTGTTCATCATAAACAATACATCCGCCGATACAAAAAAATAATCAGTGTATGAAGAGAGGTTGCCTCTAGATCAGGTACCTGGTAAAACCTCTGAATCAAAGGGTACAATATGCATGTTCCACTCATAGAGCTGCGGCTCCCATAGACTACCCGTTCTTCTTCAGCAAGCTTGCCTATAATGGAACTTAGTTGGATGTAGTTCAGAAATGGCCACTGAGCAAATAAAATTAAAGTCACCCCCCAGAATGATTTTGAATTCTGGATTGATGAGAAAGGCCTCTACCGACACTGAGTACATTTCATCAAGTAGATTATTAAAACTTTTTTGGCTAGGATTGGAATAGATGCAGATTATAAAATACACACATTGTATTGCATAATATGAAATATATTCAAAGGCCAGTAACAAATCAGAGGCGTAGAAAACAGTGGCCTTATGTTTGAGCTTGCTATTCAACAAGATCGCTACACCACCACTAGGACACCCATACAGTGCCTTTACCGCATAAACAGAATAACATTCAAAGCCATCTACTTCAAAATCCCCAACACACACTGTTTCTTGCAAAATAATTACAGCAGGATGTAAGTCTTTGGGCTGACAAGCCCACCATGTTGCAAAGTTATTTAACCCACAACAATTCCATGACTCAATTTGGAGTGACCTACCACTAGGATTGTTTTTTTTGTTGTCATTTTGATAATTGTTGTGAGAAGAAGGGCGAGCCAAGTCGGATTAGTTTCTGACGCTACTAATGAGGATATCTGAGTAACAGGTTCTGCCTCCTGCTTCGATGGATTTACAGGAGCATCAACATGTCTATTGACCTTCTCAGGATTGGGTATTTGTGCCTCTAAGAACAGAGTCGCATCTTCCTCAGATCGAAATAAGCAAATAGTAAGACCTTGGGACTCAAACACCTCTCTATGGTCCCACAACAACCTTTGACTATCGAGGCAGGAACACATGTCATCCTGTAATTATAATGACTGGCCAAACACAGCCATTTTATATCATCAGATATAAGCGTACGAAGTTGGGGACATCCTCTGAATTTATTAAATAGAAAAGATCTATTGATCCGCTGGCGCCCATTTATTTTGGGATCACTTGCCCATCCCATTATGTACAAAAGGGTTTTGTCAAATTCCTCAGCCTCCGGTTCTTCAATAAATGATTTAGACATTTCCTTTGGTATGTCAATAAGTTGATTCTTCCCCAGTGGAGCCTTTTGTTGCACAGTCTCAAACTCCTTTGAACACTGTTTTTCCATAGATGCAGCAATTCGTATGTCCATAGGGACAGATTTTTCCTATCTTGTGTCTCCGCGGTTATAACTACCGCGTCAACACTTCCTAAGCTCGGATTTATGTTGCAATCTGGAGTGCCATTAGTCTCTAAGGAGCTTCCCAGTGAGATATTGGAGTTTTTTAATTTTTTTTATTTATGACTGGATAATATTTGGCCATTTAAATTGGTTTGTTTCTCAGCCAGTTTCGTTTTAGCTGAATTAACAGGCTCGTTTGGAGTCAATGATTTAGATTTAGTCTGATTGCCCCCCTTTGTTACACTTATGTCTAAATTTAGCGCAGTCTTAGACACTCTATTTAGCTGCAAGTGATCTATTTCGGGTTCAACTTCAAGTAGTTTATTTGTTTGACCCACATCATCTATTGGCTTTACTTGATTCCTTTTTTTGTGATTTTTTTTGTTTTTAGATGCTTGTTCAATAGACACGTCAATTGTTTATTTGTTACGTTTTAGGGCCTTTAGGTGCGCTCGTCACATTTTGCGAGAAAATTGAAGATATATGTGCTCCTCTTCATTACAATTAGAGGGCTGAAAACATTCATTCTCTCCAGGATCGTTTGCATTCTCATTTATACCAGTGCATGCATGCGTTTAATTTCTATTATTTTGTTCGATCAAGGTTACCAAAGGAGAAGGACTATTTGGCTTACTAATTCTTTTGCCAGGTATGGTTTCTAAATGTGGGTCACAGACAATTATAGCATTTCTAGGTCCATCTCCCTTTTCCGAAATCATATATCTGAAAACATCAAGTTTGAGTGAATTCAATTTGATGGCCTCCATGTTGGTGTTTGGGGAGACCGGTATGGGGTCATGAGTGTTATCATTCTGTGCTATAACAGTGTTTGCATATGCACGCCCTGTCGTGGCACTTACCATATCACCATCCATTACTTGAGTTGCTTAATTGCAACTCTCATTTTTGTATTTGCCCAACAATTTAAGTATTGCCATACGAGTCAATTTGGATTTCTCTGATTGAAAATATGCCTGGGCAGAGAAAAACCCTCTAATTTTTGGACTTTTGAGGACACGTCACTCGGCATCTGTTTTATGTGTTCCAAAGTTGAATGCGTAACATCATGAGCCTTGTCTATAAGATTTAATAGGCCAGAAATTACAGGAAAAGGAGATTGATCGCTAACATGAGGACAGGACGGATATAGCTCTTCCGGCAGGTGCAGACCCGAATTTATACCCATATAATCTTCCTCACTGACACCCCCAGTTAATTTACCATTGGAAAGAGGTTTTTGCAGGGTATCAACACTTGCAGCTGGAGGCTTGAGTGCATTTGTTTGTGAACTGGTCGAAGACAGGCCTGCACCAGATCTAAAATCCACCTTTGCAACTACGTTTCTTCCATTTGCCCCTTCGTTTTGTAAATTGTGAAGGTATATCCGTTCAACATCTGAGGGCAGAAATACAACAGGCGAGCTGGGATTCAAAGCAATACAATATTGTTTTTCTCAATCATTCAAAAGAGATGGAGCCAAGATAGACACATCAGTAATTTGAAGTTCATTCATTGATACAGGATTTTTATTTTCCTCTACTACCGATATGTCTGTTGTTTTCTGATTAATCGCCAATGGATATAGAATTTGTATTATTCACAGAATATCGTTCCTGCAAGGATTGTTTGCTAACTGGAGTGTTCAACATCGAAGGAGCCATGCCATCATTTGGCTCAGTTGCTAGTGACTGTTGACTATATGGGAAAGTAGAAGAAACAGGATCCGACACAAAAGGAAGAATTGAGTGAGCAACTAATAGGTAATTTGTAGCTGACGAGTTATGCGATAAAACAGGTGCCGTTGTGTTTAGCGAGAGACATACATTGGTCTCATGTAAAGATTTACCACTCCTTAAACTACCCACCATTTTCTATTTAAGCAAAAATCAACAGTACTCTGTTAGCAAATAAAACACCTTACTTTCTGATTTTTTTGCCATCCACCATCACCCAACAGCCTAACAGCCCAACAGCCTCTACACTTATGAGGCACTTGTGATGCACGCGCGATATGCATGAACCACTCAATTAAGGGAATAATCCGAAGTCGAGGCTGTGTTTGGGGCGTTACCAGGCAGTGGGTGGATCTATTTGGATGTGCAACGTCACCATGACCTCAAAAAGGAGAAGTAGACGGGTCATAAGTAAAGCAAAAGTGAGTTTGTGCTCCACACAAACACCAGCGTTAAATGCAAAGGACACACTGTCAATAACAAAGTCCACCTGTTTACTTGGAAAATCCTTGTCCATAAGCACGTTACGAGTGCCTGCTGCTTTCTCTTGCCGACTCAAAAAACAAACGGCTCACGCAGCAATCCTCTCAGCAGGAGAACAACGAGGCAGCCCAACAGCCTCTACACTTATGAGGCACTTGTGATGCCTTTTCTCTCCTGTCTGACTGTAACCAGCACCCAGATGCCCAGGGGCCTGGTGCGCTCATATAAATGCCTAAATTAAAAAAAAATACATTGTGGTAAAGCCCACAGTGACCGTCAATGCTGGCAGTTATGGGCCCCTAGCTTACTTTATCTGCCATCACCTTCTGCCCAGACTAATAATGGTTTTGTGGCCCATAAATTCCAATACTGCCTGATGCAGTGGTCTTTACCACTAAAGTAGACCACTGTAATATTCATCTGCCGATTGGAAACCGGGGGCAGGCAGTAAGCTACACTCTGTCATATCCCTGCTACCAGAACATGTTCTACATTGAGGTGTCCTCGGTTGAATTGTTTCTCTTGGTGAATCTCATTGACTTCTGCCTATCTGGAAGAGGAAGAAGCAGAAAATGTGCACTGCAGTGAAGAGTAAACGACAAGGGTTGAGCACATGGCAATTGTGTTCCTGCTCCACCAAAAGCACCTGATGTAACTGTCATAAAGGGACACCAGAAGCTGCTGGTCTAGGGCAGGGAAGAAAGCCTTGTCACAACCTCTTGTCTTTGAGTCTATAATGCAGGAGCAGGCTTTTACTGCTGGTAGAGGCTGCTGTGCCAGGCTACGTGGCTGTATTGCTGAATATATAAAATCGGGAATACCCTGACAATCATTTTATGATGAAAAGAAAATGAGATGCCTTTCAGGCATATATTTTATTTTCTAACAGTTTTAAGATGCTGTTATAGTTGTGTCCAATAGTAAATTAACTGAGGAAATAGTGTGATATTGAACTGTGGTAAAGCAGGTGATGGAACCTTGAAAGAATTGTGATATGTTGAATTGAGCTGAATCGGACAAGGCAAGTCTGAAGGTCTTGTGTGAACTCTTTGAACTGTGCGAACTGGTCAACCAAAAGGAATTTTTGAAAACCCCAGCGATTCGACTTGGGGAAGGGAGTTGGAGTTCAGCTCCATTGCCATTCTGACTTTCTTTTTATACTCTTTGTTTTGATACATTTCCAGACACTTAGTTATTGTAAAAGCATGAGTCAAGCATGTTTTTCTGACATAGACTTTTTTCTTTATTTTCACTAACTGACATTGACTCTTTTATTTTACTTTGATGGTTGAGACTACTCCCATTATAGAGAAAGAGCTAGGAGGTCTTCAACCCCCATTCAACACTTAAATAAAGGTGTTGAAACGTGTATCCTTGTGTCTGTGTCCTTACTTGTGATACCATGCCTGCCTCACATATGGTGTCAGCAGTAGGATGCGGCTCAACCGAAACAAGTTGTAGAACCATGAAGTTTCAAAAACTAAGTAACAGAGCCTCAGACCCAACGGTAGCTACAAAAGGCCCCATTGGGTTCAACATATGTAGTAGGAGGGGAGTGTCTATCCCTTTGAGAGAAAGGTGAGTTATACCTAGTGATGTGGTCCTAATACCTCCCCCTGGATGTTACTTGAGATTAGCTCCCAAGTCAGGACTGGCCTGGAAGTTTTGATTGGATGTACCAGCGGTAGTTATTGATCCTGACTTCAGGGGAAATATAAAGGTTCTCATACAGAATCATGGGGAGATAGCATTTGAAATCCAACCTGGGGATAAGCTAGCTCAAGGTATACTTGAAAGAGCCCTGCTCATTTTGTTAAAGGAAGAAATAGACCAAGAGACCACAGAAAGAGGTAAACTGGGTTTTGAAGAGGATGATAAAAGCCCAACCAATTTTACCATCTGGTATTAGTAAAGAAGAACCAGATGTTCTCCCTGATTTAGCCATTGCACAAAGGAATGATCCCTTGCTATCTGAAGCCTTTCTGCAGGTAATACCGGAAATGGAGTGAAGGGAAAACGGAGGACTTTTCTTTTTCCTGAAACAGGGATTCTTCTATATGGGAGACATTTCAGGGCAAAGTTGGTATAAAATACAATTGGTAATACCTCAAAGTCACCAAATGATTTTTCTTGAAATTGCACATTCACATCTAACAGGGGGGCATTTAGGACAAGTAAAAACTCAAACTCAGATTAGTGGAAATTTGGATTGGGCAGGAATATATGCAGACATGTGAGATCTGTCAGAAGACCAATACATATATTCCACCTCCCAGCCCCTTTGAATCCATTGCCAATAATTGAAGTTCATTTTTCCAGGATTGGAATGGACATAATTGGTCCACTTGAAACATCTAAATTGGGAAATAAATACGTCCTGGTAATTGTAGATTACGCCATAAAATACCCTGAAGCTTTTCCAATGAGAAACAAAATCATGCAACAAATATTGAAACATCTGCTCCCATTTTTTTCTAGGGTCGGATTCCCAAAAGAAATCCTAACAGACAAAGCTACAAACTTTATAAATGTATGGGAAAGGTGAAAGAGTTATTGCATATTGCCACCTTCAGAACCTCCGTTTATCACCATCAAATGGATGGGCTTGTGGAACAATTTAATAAGACCCTCAAAACAGTTTTAAAAAAAACACTGTTTTTACAAAGATGGGAAAGATTGGGATTGCATGATTCCATTGGCCGTATTTGCTGTAAGAAAAACCCTACCAGCTTCCACTGGTTTTACCCCTTTCGAGCTATTGTATGACTGAGAACCTAGGGATGTCTCGGGCACTCTCTCAAACTGCCACAAGATTGCAAGAACATATGGCTTCAGCCAGGAATCTAGTCCATACTTGTATGTAAAAAGCCCAATGCCAACAAAAGCTTTGCAATGATAAAAATGCGAATTTACGATCTTTCTCTATTTGACAGAAAGTAGTCCTCCTGCATACTTCCAAAAATAAGTTTGTTTCGAAATGGCATGGACTCTATGAAATAACAGAAGTGACAGGGACATGTAATTACATTGTGTCACAACCTAATAGACGCCAAAAGACTCAAATGTTCCATCTTCATCTTTTAAGAGTGGAAGGAAAACCCTTCATCCTCACATTCTACCATCTTATCATGTTTAATACCACAGAAAATGGATAACCTAACTCTAATTCCCCGGGAACTTTCAAGCAGTAAGAAAGAAGATCGAACCAATCTTGTTGTACAATTTCCTGATGTCTTTAGTGAAAAACCAGGAAGATTAAGGGGAGCCTACCATTACATACGCACTCCTGTAGGTAAGGTGGTGCATTTCAACCATACCGATTACCAGAAGCCCGCAAAAAGAGTGTCATGGTAGAAGTAGAAAATATATTAAAAGCTAACATTATTGAATTCTCTTCCACGGTCCTTATCCCTTAGAACTAGTTACAAAACCTGACCAGAGCTGGAAATGCTGCATAGACCTCAGGAGGGTAAATTCAATTTCTTCCTTGCCTATGCTATGTCACGTATTGACGACTTAATAGATAAATTAGGGGATGCAGTCTATTTTTCTACCTTAGACCTTACCAAAAAAGGTACTGGCAGATCCTCTAACATGAGCCTGACAAAGAAAAAACTGCATTTTCAACCCCAACAGGACTATTCCAATTTAAAGTCTTTCCCTTTGGAGTCCATGGTGCCTCTGCAACGTTCCAAAAATTAATGTATAGAATTTTGTGACCCTATTCTAACTTCTGCGGGGCATACATCGATTACATAATATATAGCAAGACATGGGGAGAACATCTCCATCACCTTTATACCATCATGAGGGCTCTACGCAAAGCTGTGCTATCAGCTAATCCAAAGAAATGCAAATTGTCCCTGTCAGCAGTAACATATCTAGGCTTCTTCATAGGAATGATAGTGTACAACCCCAAATGGAAAAAGCTAAGGCTGTCCTTGAAGCACCAACAACTAAAACCAAAAGAGATCTAAGAGCTGTCTTGGCATTAACTCATGATGGCTTAGAACACCCCATACTATTTGCCAGTAGAAAACTCTTTCCAAATAATTCTGTTTTGGAATTGGAAGGACAAGCCAAAAAATATGCCATCCTAAATCTCAAGTACTATCGATTAGGAAGGAAGTTAAAACAAATCACTGATCATTCTCCCCTTGTATGGATAAATCAGCGAAAGGAATCTAATCTGCGGGTTATGCAATAGTTTCTCGACTTAAAGCCTTACTGCTTCACAGTTAAACATAGAAAAGGAAAGGACCAAGGTAATGTGGATTTCCTTTTTAGGTTCACCTATGAAGCAGTCCTGTCCATATCGCATAGGAGAAGGGTATGTGAAAAACCTGAGGGTGTTTCACGACTCATTCCCTTGGGATCCCTTTTTCAGGTGGCCTGGGAAGGGCCATCGATATTGGACTCTGGGGGTGGACAAGCGAGGGAAGATAACCTGGCTAGGGGTCCTCAGGAGTGGGTAAGAGACAACTGAAGGTGAGTCATGGTATTCCCCATTTCCTGACTGCTATCCACCCCACATTCCCTCTACCTTTATGGGATATTACAACTCCCACAATTCCCCTCCTATCTTTTTCTACCAGAAGTACAAATGAGGAAGAGGAGTGAGACTAGGAACATTACATCTAATGATCTGCAATAGCTCTGTCCCACTGGCAAGTCAGGGACAGGAACTCGGTCACAGGCACGCACACCTGAAACACATTGACAATCAGACAGAGTATAACAGGTAGAGCACAGAAGCACACAGAGAACAAGACCAGGTACGAGAAGGAACAGCTGAGCAAAAACAGCCAGAAACCAGTCTGAGGAGAACAGAAAGCTGAGATGCGGACCAACTACGAGTGAGAGCAAGAGAAAGCAATGCAAGGCAATTGCATCTCCAAGAAGCCACAGAGGTTCTGAGAGGAAAGCCAAGAAGCTGGAGACATCCTTTCTTTGATGTGCCGCTAGGTTGCTTGTTTTCCTGGAGCAGTGAGGGTACCTGGGAAGGTCTGAGGGGTTAAAGGGAGAGACCCAAGGAGTTGAAAACAGTCACAGCCGGTGAGGTCTTGAATGAAGGCAGAGACTGGTTTATGAACACACGAGTGATAACACTATTGCGATCAAGGTCACGCATATGAGTGCAGACGCGTGGAGAGAAAGATTCAATTGTTCAGAAGTACAAAGTAACAGAGTGGTCCTGTGAAAAAGGAAAGGCACATTATCAAAAATCTCTGTGAAATGTAAAAGACTCTCCCAGCACAAAGGGAGCTAAAAGTAGTTTTGGGAAATGTCAAAATGGTCATGCATGGATTTGAGTAAAACCATGCAATTTCGAAAGTCGTTGGTGTGAAAGTGAAACAACAACCAAAAAGTTTGGGGAAGGGAATCCTAAAGTTGGAAAATGAATTGAAACAAGCTGAGACCCAGACTCAGGTGAGGGAAGCGTGAGAGGCCTATTGTGGAAACTGTTGTGAACTTGTCTAAAGTAAAAGTCCAGACTCGGGTAAGGGAAACCTGGGGGGGCTTATGGTGAAAGATTAACCCTGAAACCCAGTTGTATCAGAACTGGGTTATGTTATGATGAAACTGAAGCAGGCAAGGGACGCCTGTGGAAACTCTGTGATATTGAACTGATGGTAAAGCAGGTGAGGAAAGCCTGAAGGAACTGTGATATGTTGAATTGAGCTGAATCTGACAAGGGAAGTCTGAAAGTATTGTGTGAACTCTTTGAACTGTGCAAACTGGTCATCCAAAAGGAATATTTAAAACTACAAATGATTCGATGTGGGGTATGATGTTGCAGTTCAGCTCCATTGCCATTCTGACTTTCTTTTGATACTCTTTTTGTTTTGATACATTTCCCTACATTTAGTTATTGCAAAAGCGTGAGGTCAAGCATAGGTTTCTGACATAGAATTTTTCTTTATTTTGACTAACTACATCGACTCCTTTTATTTTACGTTGATGGCCGAGACTACTCCCATTATAGAGTAAGTGCTAGCTAGGAAGTCTCCATCCCCCATACAGAACTTAAATAAAGGTGTTGAAACGTGAATCATTGTCTGTGTGTCTGACTTGTGATACCATGCCTGCCTCACAATTAGAGGTAAGAACATGTCCAAGGGATTGTAATGCATCGCTGTCTCCACGTAGGCGGCACCAAAGCTATTTTTTTGGTATACCCAACCATGCAACTTTAACAGCCAGAATCAGTAACTTGTTCAGTCTTAATTGCATAAAGGTGCATCTCAAAATTGCACAAGAAAGCTGGAAAATATACTACTGTGATCTGCAATAAGGGAAATGCAATCTGGTAAAAGTACAGAAAGGGAGAAATCTACTCACATGATCATGATTAAGAGCCCAATCCCATTCTAACGCTCTTTTAAAAGATCCCAGAAGTACACCCAACTTCAAATTCGGCTCCAGGCACCATACAAGTTTTTCAAAATGTTTTTGTTAATTGCTTTAAATTCCAATAAGGCCGGGCTAGTCCCCTTAACAATTTCATCTCTCAAAAGTACAGTGTATTTAGTCGAGCAAATTATTTGTATGAACAATTTACCTATGATTATTTACCTCTGTTTATTTTCACCACATTACTCAGAAGTCAGTCCAGGCTCTATTCTTATTGGTTGCATAGGTGTTGCCTTGGATAAAGCCAATATATGGTGCCAAATGTAGCCCTCCAAGACGCTGACCCAATTCTCAGTCTATTTAGGAACTTTCCAATTCATATGCTATGCTGGTTACTATTTTTTAAAGGTAAAGCAAAACAATATTAATTAGGCTATATAGAGCTTTAATTGTAAGACATCTTTTAATCAAAAGCATAGTAGTCATTGCTTTGGTATGGGACTAAAGTATTGATTCTCTTCGCTGTTCCTCAACATAACCCTGATAGCAATAACTATATAGTTTGTTCATCTGTCCATCTACAGGAGGTAATCTCAATCTATCTCTTTTTTACCTTGCCAAAACTTATAAACTTTGATTTGTCCAGATTTAATAACAAATAGTTTGTCTTTGCAAATTCCATTAGGGTATTTACACGTTTGTTGTGTCAAACATTGTGAGGGCATCAGCATAGTCAAGATATTAAAATGTAGTTCAGCCCAATCTGGGGGGGAGTTACTTGGTTTGCCCAGGGACGCCCCCCAATCCGGCAAACATTTGTTAAATAAAAAAGGGGCAAGTACACACCCATGTTTTACTCCCTTACCAATAGATATTGGGGCAGCAAATTCACCAGCACAATTCAGTCTTACCAGTGCAATGTTGTTACTGCGCAACAGTTGATAAGCATAATAAGGTGCTTTGGCATCTTCAATCTCTCCCATAGTTTTGTTGAGTCAATGGTATCAAATGCCAAAGCAAAATCAACAAAAAGAATTTAAAGCGGTAGAGAGGACTTAGCTCGTCTGTTGAATCAAATAATTAACTATGTGTATGTTGTAAGTTGAGGAGGGGCCCTTCTGAAATCCCGTCTGGCAAGGACTCAAAACATGTCTGTCACCAATCCACCCCTCAGTAGTACGCAGCAAACAAGAGGCAAATAGTTTACTAGATCCATCTAATAATAACAATCTATAGTTCTGTGGATCCTCTCTTTAGCCTTGCTTAAACCCAGAGATGATATTAGACTGTTTCCACAAGATGGGAATACTGCCCGTTCTAATAATCTGCTCAAACAGAGATAGCAGGATGTCCGCCCATAAATCGGAATTTGCCTTAATGACAATATACGATAAACCAATGGAGCCAGGTGCTTACATTGGTTTAAGCTTCTTAATTAATCCAACATTGTCTTCTTTTTCAAAGCTAATATTCATGCGTGTTATTAGAGGGAGTCTGAACACGCAACAGTTGATATGAGTCAGCAGCCAATAAATCATACTATACGCAATTGGCGTGGTTACGCAACAACTGTTTCGATTAAGAGGGCACAGAAAATCTTGCCTGATAAGAGATTGCCTTCAGCAATATATGTGTTTGACTATACACACACTTGGTCTCGCTAGGCAACAGTTCATGTGGTTGATTGGGCAGCCAAACCTTGCTGTTCAAATATCAACTTGATTAAAAATCAGTTGAAAATGGTTAAGCAAAAGCTGGTTTGATTACACAAAAGATGGTCCTCTGTATGAAAACAAGCCTGGGTATGCAGCAGCAAATATGCTTGATACCTAATAAATATTGCTGTGCTACAAGTGATTGAACTCAGCAGCATGTATGTATGGTTGTACACCAAATAAGTTAAATGAACAGTGATCTGTGCGTAAAGTGGGTACATCAGCAATTGATTTGAAATCTGCACATAAATTACATCTGGCTATGAGAAAAAAACAGTCTACCCGACAAAATTGATTACATGGCAGGTAATACTAGCTATGTAACAGTAGATTTGATTCTTATTCAGGTAAGTAGAAATGCAGTTATGGTTATGTCTATGTAATGCTATTGTCTGGCAATGCCATTGATTTTATTTTACATATGTGGGAATTACTTGACAATCCAGCTATTGAGCTGGGGACAGCACCTAGTCAAAGAGAGCACCAATGTTTTACCTGGTATAGCCATGGTCTGTCGGGCCACACACTCAAGAGGTCGGCAGGTGCAGTGCCAGGGATACCAGGCAGAAAGGTGCAACCATCTTCCCTTTGCACTTCAACGACTGCCTGGACAAGTCTGCCTTGCAACAAGTTGATTTGTTGAGTTCTGGGATCATGATGGAAAACAAACAGGCTGGAGGGGATGAGGCTAGGAGGCTGGAAAGGGCATGCAATTGAAAGACCAAAACCGTCTGGCCACCAAGCGTGATTTCAAAGAAACTGACTGCCTGATTATTTCAGGGGACAGGAAAAGCAGTGAGGCTGTGCTTGCAGATTGCAGTCGGAGAACCAGCACAATCAGTGTTCTGAGACACATGACCATTAGGAACTCCAATAAGGATGGAGATCATGAAGGGAAATGTACGGGATGCAAAGGAGCAGACGAGGATGCTTTAAAGGGCACACAATTGAAGTAACAATCACCAAAACAGTCTATTAATCGATCTGTGATTTCAAAGTAACTCACTGCCTGATTATTACATGAGTGAGGCGTCCATTAGCACATTTATTTGTGATATAAAACAAAATTTCAATCCATTTTGTTAACCTAAATCGAAAAAAATAGCCCTCAACTAATACATTCATCCAGTTTTCTCTTAGCCAATAGTGTTTATAGTTTTTCCACTTTTGTCAGTCATTTAAATGCTGTAATCTAATACACGTAGGAAAAAAAAGACTAACAACGATTAAGGATACAGTTGGTGATTACTCACGGTTGTCAAATAGATATTGTTTGGCGTTGATGCTGCCTACGTTTTGTTTATAACTAGGGCAAGCTATGAGGAGAAAAGGCAGCGTCAGAAAAAACCTGTTCAAGGTTGTAAGATCTAGAAGTGCCAGTACAACCATTTAAGTTATTGCATTTATTAAGAAAAAATCCTTGATTTTCCAATCCACACAAAAAGACCACTTAATTTTAATGGTAGAAGTGGAGGGACTTCAGTAGGAATATTAGCCAGGGCTGGTTTAAACTCTAACCCACAGATACAATTTGGAACTCAGAACCCCCCCAGATTTTACAGGAATTACTATTAAATTTTAAGATACATTTAAATACACTTTTCTCCGGTGTTAATGATTTAGACATTTTCTTTGTTGGGATCTAATACATACACCGTGCCTGTCAAAATGTGCCGTTTCATATCTCTGTGTGCTGCACTTACAGCACAGGGAGACACGATTACAACAATGTGGATGCTGAGTCTTAAGTTACACTGTATTCAGAAGTGGACCGTGTAGAGTGGAACAGTTCAAAATGGGTGTATGGTTTATGTTCGGAGTCTTGTGTATGTTACCGCTAATTAAATAACCGGTTTTACAGGATTTCTGAAATTCCTTGAATTCAATAAAAAACATCAAACCAAGAGGAGAATCAGGGATTGTTACTTTCTGAATACACTCCACAGAGAATCTCGACATCCTAGCTGTCACAGACACATGGCTGCACGAAGCGGCAGACCCAGCCCTCACACTAGCGGTCCCACAAAACTACCAGATAGTTAGAGCAGACAGACCGAATGCTAAAGGAGGCAGTCTAGCCCTTTTGGCTAAATCCAATTTGTCTATAAAACCGTCACCTCCTAGCCCATCCTGCGAACTGCTTACCCTCAAGCTCTCCATATCCAGTTGCCGTATTCTCACTATCTACCTACTCTACAGGCCCCCAGGACCTATCAGCACTTTTGAAGAGGACCTATCTAGTATCCTAGCAAACAATATCAAAGACTCCACACAAATATTACTACTGGGCGACTTCAACCTTGGTTTTAATGACACTTTAGACAAAAATGGCCAAACTGTAGTGAATATCCTGCCAGAGTATGGATTGACCCAAATAGTCTCTTCTCCTACCCATGAAAAAGGCAGGACCCTAGATTGGGTTTCAGACCTGAATTGTGATACATCCGTCACCAAAATCACCCCCCAACATTGGACTGACCACTATCTTATCTCTTTCGCCATAATCACTCCCTTACAACAAGTTAAAAATATAGTCATGGCACCTCCTCTCCCGACAAGATGCATAAAGAATATCACTCCAGACAGTTTACTCCCCCTTATCCTGCCATCACTGAACTCACTACCTAACACTTCCGATCCCAATCACATGGTTGAAACCTACAATAGCACCATGTGTGAGGCACTAGACTCTATTGCGCCTCTTAAAATGCGCAGAAGTAAACCGCATGCACACCTCAATATGTGGTTCTCACCGCATGTAAAAAAATCTGAGACTTCAAAAAAAGAAATTAGAAACCTTATGGCATCATGCTCCCACTGATGAAAACAAATTAACCTTAACCAACTTTGCCAACAGTTACAAAAAAGAAATCATCAAGACAAAAAAAAGACAATGATAGAATATCCAAAGCTAGTTCCAATACCAAATAACTATGTGTGATACTACGTGATATGGAATCCACCACTCCACCTATAGACCACGCCCCTAAGGATAATCTCTGGTGTACTAGCATACAAAAACGCCCTAACGAATAAAGTGGACCTAGTTCAAAACAAGATTACAAACAAAAAAAGCCTCGCTATTCAACCATGAACTACCTCTCACTGACCCTACAGAATCTGACAAATCATTACAACCATTCAGATTGACCAAAATCTCCATCCAAGAAACTGAAAAAATTATCTCCACTCTAAAACCATCCAACTGCCAAGGCGACAACTGCCCAGCCCAAATTATAAAAGAAGCATCAGGAGACCTTGCCCCATTCATTTCTAAACTTATCAATGCCTCCTTCTCAACTAATATGGTCCCAAGTAACCTAAAACAATCCTGGGTCCTACCATTATTAAAAAAAACAGATTTTAGATCCATCCATCCCAGCTAATTACAGGCCAATCACCCTTTCTTTTAAAAATAATTGATAAAGTAGCATATATGCAAATACAGTTTTACCTTGAGGCTAACCACCTCCTAGGTTCTCGCCAATCTGGTTTTAGGCCTCAACATGGCACGGAAACGGCTCTAATCGATCTTAAAACCCAAATCGACAAGCTCAAGGACAACAGGAAAACAGCTATGCTCCTCCACCTATACCGGTCTGCAGCCTTCGATCTGGTAGACCACGAAGTACTATGCAGACATCTGGCATCAGCTGCTCATTTCTCTAAAGATGCAATTGCCTGGGTCCAATCGTTCTTGAACAATAGAACGATGAGAGTGTTCTCCCCATCGGCATCTGCTGACCTCATTCTAACTACATGCAGCGTGCCATAGGGATCCTGTGTCTCACCGACTATGTATAATATATTTACCAAGCCTCTGTTTGACAAATTGGACAGGCTGGGTGTCACCTACACTAACTATGCAGATGACACCCAGATCCTTATCCCACTTTCGGGCAATTACTGTGACGACTTAGCCTTGGTAAATTAAATCCATCTCCTCATTCGGGCATGGATGGCAACCCATGGTCTATGCCTGAATGACGACAAAACAGAGATTCTGATCTTGGGATCTGCCTTGAACCTAAAAAAACTGAACAACTATTTGGCCTTTAATATAGATGGAAACACAATCAAGGTTATGAAAGAAGTAAAAACATTAGATTTCTACCTTGATTCTTCCCTAACCCTAGGGAAATAAGTCAACGCCCTGGCTTCCACATCAGCTTACACCTGCAAGCTAATCAGGGCCTGCCGACCCTTCTTATCTAACGCAAGCTGTATTATCCTCGCCAACGCATTAGTATTGCCTAAATTAGACTATTGCAACACCCTCTATAAGGGAGCTAATAAGTACATTTTAGATAAACTGCAGCTTCTACAAAATAATGCGCTAAGAACTGCTCTGAACATTCCTAACAGAGAACATGTGTCGGACATCAGAAGAGAAAGTCGCTGGCTGAAAATGAATGATAGAATCCTGCTTATAACAGTGACCCTAACTTACAAAGTGCTTGAACAATGCAGCACCCCCTTACCTCACAGAGAGAATTGCAAGGAAAACTTGTTCCCGACCTTCCAGAACGACCAATGCATTTTGCTTAAACATTCCCAGATTTAAATTGAAAAAAGTTGGAGGAACCAGCTTCCCAGTGAGAGCTGCCCAAGTCTGGAATGCCCTTCCCATCCACCTGAGAACTGACCAATCCCGTGTCAGCTTCAGACAGAACACTATCAACTGGCTGCGATCCAACGATAATTAACCTGTCCCACACTACTTAGCTAACTTATTGTATATAGCTCTGCTCGCTCTTCACGTACGTTTTCTTTATTATATTAACTACATCTGTATCCTACTTGATGCCTTCATCCTATGTTAACACGTTTTCTCTGTAACTAAGCTTTAAACTCACGTTTTATGCTATTGTGCGCCCAGTTACCCATGGGTTTGGTGCGCCTAATCAAATAAATAAACAAACAAATGCATTTCAGGTCTGTCATTAAACTGGGAATCACTCTGTCACCCCTATCCAATGGGAAGAAAATTATTTTTACTAACAAGTGCCCGAATTAGAAATGTACGGTACATTTGGTCTTTCATCTTCCCACACAGTGTTTCAATATAAGGTGCATTAGATCATACATATTTGTTTTGGTAAGGTTAAAGAAAAATGATATGATTATTAAGATAATAAAGAAATGCAAACATTATTATTAGTGCAGCATAGAGAACTGTGGTCAATACTTGCCTTTACTTTTCAAGTGTTAAATATATTCAAATCATATAAATATGCTCCTTTGGGAAATTAAACCTTATCTTCCTACACTTCGATGAATATCTTTAACAAAAGTAATACCTTTTTATCTTAGAGGATCCTTTGTGATGCTAAACTCAACATTGAAAAGTCAAAGTATCATAACATGTTTTATTTCATACTGTTAATAACATACCTATAGATAATACAGGCACTGTTCCTGCAAGTGTCACAGTTAGCTGTATCTTGACCGGTTCGATAGGACAGCCTACAATGAAAGAAAACAAGATCATTAATGTGCACCCAGATGAGTTGTCAACTTCGCATTGATGTTTTGTAGTTTAATAACCATGTGTATTTGCTCTTATGATTATTTTCTGAAATAACAAATAGTGGTTTCTATATAGAGGTTATTGACAAAGCTCCACTAGTTGCATTGAAATAATTTTCTATAACGCTACTTTGATTCATTTTTAAACTCTAGTGTTTGCATCTGCCAAGGTTGTTAGATCATCTTCATTGGTAATTGCAGTATGTTCATTTCCAGATGTAATTCCACAGCCTTGGAAGGCTTCATTAAGCCAAATCATTGTCTGTTTTCGACCTGCGGGCGGTGGCAAAGGGCATTAATGTTTCGATATATAGATACGGTATGGTAAATTGGTCACCAGACAAAATACAGGAATCAAAGCCTGCAGGGGCATGAAGGCAAAGGCAGAGTCTAGCATACAAGATAAAGGAATATTTTACTTTGTATTGTACTCCAATAAATTATCAGACTCTGGCCATTTGTTAAGTAAGTGATTTGATGGAAAGTAATGAAACACATATATTGCCTATGGTTCTTGTTAAGGCTAATTTATAAACTCCATACAAAGGGTTTGTTGGATAGTGTATCACTTTCTCAGGAGAACATGACCCATAATTGAGCGGACGTCTAATTGCAATGGCAGCCAACAAGGTACTTTCAATAAAAAAATACAATGTAAATGTGAATAACCAGCGGCTGGAATAGATTAGTGAGAAAGAGGGCTATGATTTTTTTAATCTAAGGGGGATGTAACTATATGGTAATCTGGCAGCGCCTGTTTGAAATGTTGCATCAGTATTTATTCTTATTTGATGAGACATAAAATATATTATAAAACAGGCTGTGAAATCACAATGTGCTTTTGGTGCTTAACACATTGTGTGTTGTGTCAATGAGGGGAAGAGTAACATTTTATACCTGGGGAGTAGCTTGAAATTTCACATTTTTCCCAAATATAGAATATAATGTATATTACAAGACGCTGTCTCCTGTGCTGCATTTGAATATATAACAGGTGATTGCTGTACATTCTGTATAATGTAAATGGTGTGTTTGAGGCATCCCAACTTAAATATGTTTGGTAACAAATGAATTATCTCATTGATATGCTAAGCCACATGTCTTCAGGAATTGGACATTCCTACAATGTTATTTTGTGACTGAATACATTGTGGACCATCAAGAGTGTGAAGTGGAGACCCAGGGTGTTAATGTTGATATAGGCTCCGACGGCTAGAGTACCATTTTAGTTAAAAAGGAAGTGAAGCGTGAAGGACATTGCAGGGATTGTTTGACTCGAATCTTCAGGTGGAAGGACATTTTATTTGAAGGTTGGTAGTGATTTACTGTTACATCTATGGTTCCATGTTGCAAAGAACATGTGTATGGCTCTCCTTCATTGGTTGAACAGTGGTAAAATAACCTCTCCATTATATAGTCTTGGATTACTATATTCATAAAGAAACTATCACTGGTAACCTATTAATACATACAGGAAAATTAATAAACACTGCATTCTTATTATCAATTCATATCCTAAAATGTATAAAGCATTTCTAAAGCGTAAATCAAAATACTTGCAATAAATCTGGAAGCAATGGCAGCAACACAAATTAATTTGAATATTATTTGTTTTATTTATACATGTCATTTTTAGTGTTCAAATGGCAGTGCTTTCAAAACCATTTTTCACAGGGATGCTCTCATCCCTGTGGATTGTTTCTATAATACGATGGGATGTCATAAAGCCCAAGAAATATGGCTTCCACCCAGTGCGGCAGCATCATATATATATATATCCAGGGGGACATGTAGAGGCTTTTCAGGACTTGGTTGTCCACGATTTTAAAAAAATCAGGAAGCAACGGGTGCCTTATAAAACTAATTTTACTCCATCACAACAATGCACCATGAACGTTTGAGTGCGATGACTGAGTGCGTTATCAAACCATCAGATAAAGGCATGAACATCGTCCTTCTGAATCGTGGTGACTACATCAAAGAGGCTCATAGACTATTGTTGAACAAGGATTGTTATGCTAAATTAACTGAAGATCCATCAGAAATCATGAGCAATAAACCTGGCCATCTTTTGCAGACATGGAAGGAGAAAGACTTGTTGGATGAGGACATTTGTTCTTACTTCCATCCCAAGTTCCCGGTGATTCCGACTATATATTTTCTGCCTAAAGTACATAAGAGTCTCACTAGACCTCCGGCAGACCTATAGTCACACTATGCGGGGCCCTGTTGGAGAATACTTCAAGATTTATAGATTCAACTTTGGTGTCGTTTCTTATCACTCTGCCTTCTTATTTAAGGGACACCAAAGACTTTCTTAGCCACATAGATGGTATACCATGGGAATCTACCTATCTATCAACAACACTAGATGTGGTCTCTCTCTACCTGCCTTAAAGCTTGTGAATATTTCTTGCATACAGATTCCTTGAATTATCTCCAACACTCTCAAATTATTCTTGAGATGATTTTGCTTTGTCTAACGAACAATTTTTTTCTCTTTGATAAGCAGTTCTACATGCAGTTACAGAGGACTGCTATGGGTTCTACATTTGCCCCCTCGTATGCGAACTTGCTGATGGGTTGGTGGGAGAAATTTGTGGTATGGCATCCTCGAAACAGTCAACACACATCCAAAATTTCTCTTTGGCTAAGATACATTGATGACTTGTTTATCATTTGGGAAGGTGCAGAATGGTTGGATTTTGTTACTATTCTTAACACCAATTATCTTAATCTACAATTCACTGAGAGCCACAACAAGACTGCTATCACATACTTGGATATTCTTGTTACTGTGGCTCAGGGTGAATTGACTACTAGCCTGTACAGAAAGCCCACCAGTTCTAATATCCCACTTCATGCCAAGAGCAACCACCCCACAGCCCTTAAATGGAGTATCCCCTATGGGGAGTTCATTCGCATACAAATAAATTGTTCTAAGATTGAAACCTTCGATTGCGAATGCGCCCTCATGGCTAATAAATTCAAGCAACGGGCTACCCTAAGCAAGTTTTGGAGAGAGCTTTTTTGAAAGCTAGAAACAAGGACCACTCTCAGCTTCTGTTAGCAGACACTTCGGAACACATAACCACTAATACCAGTGAAACACGGCTTATTTTGACATATGGAGCTAGTGCCCATAATATTCGACAAGTCATGCAGCGACATTGGCATATCCTTAAATCTGATGAACATTTAAACACAATCTTGGGTGATCGTATCAACATTACTTTTCGGCAATCTACCTCATTTAAGGATACATTAGTTCCCAGCTTTATGAGGCCTATTGATAATGCATTGACTAATGGTTGGCTTAACAACAAACCATGTGGCTTCTACAAGTGCTCCAAGTGCAAAGCTTGCACGTTTGCTGTTAAAAAGACTTGTTACATACATCCTATCCTGGGTAGCAATATTAAGATCGCATCCAGAATCACTTGTGATACGGATCATGTGGTTTATGTTTTGAACTGTCCATGCAATATGTGGTATGTAGGCAGTATGAAAGGCAAACTGAAGTTGAGAATACTCCAACACATTCGAGCAATAAGAAATATTGATTCAAACTATCCGATGGCTCTGCATTTCCAGTCCCAACATGACAGCAGATTGGAGGGTTTCTCCTTCTTTGGTATTCGGACCATGCCAAAATCACCCAGAGGCGGCAATCGGGAGTTACTGTTGAGGCAACTGGAGACGAAGTCCATTTTGGACCTTGAGACCAAGAAACCTAGGGTTCATAATCTTGACGAGGAGTTATACACGTTTTTAGGCACCCAATAGTATACACTTGTTTTTTATCTTTGATGAATTACTCTGATGCTACAGGTACCTTTAATGCTTTTCTATGACCCCTTAAATATCCATTCTTGTCCTAGAGTATTCTCTCCTGATTCTAGCTACCATGTACATTTACTTTTGTTCTGACGTTTCTTTCATGGTTGTTTTTTCATGATACTGTGCAGCTTATCTTGTACAACATTGTTTTTAACATGATCACTAGTAGGGTTTGTTTTTAATATTGATCATTGCGATGAATATTTCTACACAGAATGCCTTTTGGATTCCTTATGCTTTCTTACTCTGCCCTTTATTTTGTCACGCCCACCCCATTTCTTTTTTTTCTTTTCCTTCTTTCCATATTGGAGGATACTTTACATCTTTTTAGATCCAGATACATATTTTGTAGGGATTACCCAGTCATGGTATATTCCTTTGTGGGTCCATCCTGCCTAATATTTTTATTGGGACGCCCTAGCCCATGTGTATTATTTTTGGTATACACGCATTTCACCGCGGTATTTTTCATCGCGTGTTTTTTCATCGCCGTTTTTATTTAGAAAAAAACCTCGTTTTTTTGGGGGGGTTAAAAAATTAAATATATGGTTGTGGGTGTAAGGGAATAAATAAAAAGGGGGGCTCAGCAGGGTAACCCCCCCAAAAAAAACGAGTTTTTCAGAAAAAAAACGGCGATGAAAAAACCCGCAATGAAAAATACTGCGGCGAAATAACGTAGAACCTTATTTTTTTCCAGTAGAAGGTTTACTAGTAAGTTAGTTAGCCTTAAATATTGGGCTTTTTTATGGTTGTATGCACTTTGCACTTTATGGTGGATGAATTTGTTGATTATTTTACAGTTGTCCATGTTTGCACGGTTTTTCTGTCATGTATCCTTTTACAGAGAGAAGAGTATTTTTGATTATTTTAGATACTATGTCATTTTAATATACAGTGATTTTCTTATTCTTCTCTGGTAGTTCATTGTATGGTTTTATGATTTTCATTACCAGCATATTAAGGAATACATCAGTGCATCCATGGACGTAGAGCACTGTGCATATTATTACTACTGTAGAGATTTCAACCTTCATCCCCTTCCCTCCATTCCCTTTCTCCCTTACTTATCTGCTAAACACTTTTGCACTTTCCCTGCTGCACTTCCCTATGCACTTTACACTGCTTATACACTGTATTATCATGCTTGATATGTCCCATTTGCACTTTGGTATTGGCATGATGTAGACCATGTTTTTATGCATTTTTGAGACTTCAGATAATTATGGAGCATGCTTACACGTTCGTCGGTAAATGGCACGTATGTTATTCAGACTGCGGGACTGAACTGAGGAGATGGTTGTATAACGACTTGGGCGCAGATTATTTTGTGTAGATGCAATGTTTACTTACATGGAAGGCATTTACGGACTAGGCTTCTTACTTATTAATATTTTGCATCGTTTAGAGGCATGCTATAGTCCGTTTGCCTCCTGTGCATTGCACCAAAAGTGGGAGTTTTTTACATTTATTTTTACTTTTCTGTTGCCCCTCACAGATATTAGTTGTGACTAACACCATATTTTTATCTTGTTATATCTTTGGTGTTCTGAGACATCTGACATATTGTGTCCAGAGCGGCGAATTCACTGTATTATTTTCTCCCTTTTACATTTCCTTGCGTCGTTCGCCGTCTCCTCTTCAGTTCCTGCATTTTTGATTTCCAGGGCACTTGTTGAAGTACTTTCAATTACTAAGCAGTTATTTAATGGTTTGATGACTATGGAATGTACTTTATTTATATGGTACAGACAATAATGTGGTGCTTTTTAATGCTACGACATGGCCGTCAAGTGTCTATTACATGGTACTGACTTGTGTTTAGGGACATTCTATGCACTGCTACCATAGAGTTTGTTTAGCTCTGTTAAGGAGTCCCTTTTCTGTCATTCCCTACCTACATGAACAAGCGGTCGGAGCACCGGGAAATGCGTTGTTTGTTATTCAGGCTTCTTCCCCTTTTTCATGCACTTTTACTAATAAAAGAATACTTTGTGCTGCCTGGTTTTGCTGTCAAGCCTTTTTTCTTGCTGGGACGGACTTCCTTCTCTCAGCTGCTCTTGGGAGTGCAACCCGCTGGATTTGCCCTGTCTAGGGGCACAATTTTCGTTTGAAAATATATATATATATATATATATATATATATGTATATATATATATATTTCTGAGGCGTGTGGAATCTGCTTAGATCACATGCTGTGCATAGGCTGACATCTAGTAGAAGCTGCGGAGTATTACAGTTTGTTTTTCGAAACTCGAAAATGAGCGTCGACACAGGGCGTGCCAGTAATACTATCCCTAGTGTGACGTCCACTGTACCCATGATCCCTCATGTGTGTAGGACCCTCGGATTGTTTTTTTCCGCCATACTTGATGGAAGCATTCCACGGAGTTCCCTGGCTTTCAGACATATTTTGCCAAATCAATAATATTTCCCCGTTTCTTCCACCCCCACGTTGAATCATCGAGTTTCGAAGTTCGACGCCGGCCCGGAGAAGAAACAACCGTCGAGAGCTGCACGACGGACTTTGGGCCTCGGAAGGCCGCTGGCCTTGGCCCGGGCCTTGGAAGGCCTCTGGTCTCGGCCCTGCAAGTATGGAGAGTGGGTGGTGGTAACATACTCTACACAGGGTGTGTATGGAGGGTACCCCTTTCAAATTCTGCCCCAAGTGCAACCTCAAGCATCCTTGGGTTGACAAACACACCACCTGTAACCTCTGGTTGCCGAGGGACCACCCCGAGGCGAACTGCAGAGCGTGTAGCCGGTTCAAGGCTAAGACACTTAAGGACCGCTCCGCAAAGGTTGGGCCCACTACGCCAGGCAACGCGAGGCCATGGAAGCGGAGGGCACCTTCAGTGATGGCAGCGACGCCGTACTTTCGGACGGCGAGGGCAACGAGGTGTCAAAAGATGCCCAAGCGCAAGTCCCCGACCTCGGAAGGCTGTCCGGCAGGGCAGTTATGGGGAACAGCCCTGGTGACACGAGCGCTACCCACACCACTTCCACAACTAAGCACTCGAAGTCCAACTGAGACTCGATGCGCGTGTCAAGTTCTCGGAAAGAGGCACACAAAGAGCGGTCCACCGAATCGGTGTCCTCTGGGCGTTCTCGGTCAAGATCGCCTCACGACACCAGGCAACCATCCACAGTTGCCAAAAGTGCCTCACTCACCATAGTCTTGGAGGTACACTCGTCAAAAGATGAAGCCGACCGCAGCCCCAGGCCGCTCACCAAGAGTCGGCGTCAGCAGACCATTCGGCGGCTGCTTCCAAATCCCGACGGCCTCACTCTAAGGAAAGGGACACTACCCCCGAATCTCGAAGCCAAAGCTTGGCGTCAAAGAGCTCTGAGAGGGTGAAAACACCAGGGAAACACTCTTGCACTCATGGGGAAGGGGGGAAACAGCAGAAGAAACCATCTCACCCTTCTTCTGCACCACAGTTACATCAAGACAGTTCTAAGTCTTCTGATAAACAGCTAGCCAAGACCCCTGCACAAGCCCATAGGTCCAGTGAAGTCACAGAAGGGGTACCCTCTCAAGGAAGGGTCATTCCCAGCTCCAAAAAATGGACCAGTGAGGATATAGACAGGGTTATGTCTAGAATTTGCTCCCTAGCAGACTTCTACGCCATGAACCCAGAACACTTCCTCTCTTATTTCCCCGACGGTGCTACTCCCTCAGGGTCTAGGGACCCGCAGCCCCCTGGTAAGAAACCTCGGTTTGAGACCCCAACGCAAGGTTGGTCTCCAGACCCTTTTTACATCCAGCCTTACGCCCAGTATAGTGAGGATTCACTACAGGATGAGGATCCAGACTTGGTAACGTTGGACAACCAAACTGGGGTGGACTATTATGGGGATGACGAGGAGGAAGATGACCCAGAAGTCTACAGAATAGACTCCCCGGTAGGCAAAGAACCTCAAGTTACCGACTCTCCAGTCGACAACCAGCCCCTCCTAAATGAGGTCTTGACTAGAGTGGCAGAACACTTCCGCATAGACACTCAAGGGGCACAGTAGGAGAGGGACTTTGCTGAGGAACTAGTAGGAGAAAAGAAACCCATTGCTCAGGCCATTCCAATTCTCAAGTCCATTCAACAGAGAATTGATCCTTCCCTTCTCAATCCTAACCTCACCAGGGCAGTAAACCCCAGAGTCGAGAAATTGTTCAGAGCAGCCCAATCAGACCCGCTTTACATAAGGGGGGCAACTGAAGCCTGACTCCCTGGTAGTTGATAATACCCGGAAGAGGGCAGGAAAGCCTCTATCATCATATGAGGCTCCCCCCGACAAGGAGAGCAAGAAAATCTACGGGTTGGGAAGGAAGGTATCCTCCACTTTTGCTTACCAGGCAAGAATTGCCAACTCCACCACTCTGCTGGCTAGTTACAACTGCCACCAGTGGGAGTAAGTAGCTGTCCTCATCGACTCCGCAACGGAACCCTTAAAGGGCCAGTTGGCCCAGGTTGCGTCGGAGGGGAGAGCCGTGTCCAGTTGCATCCTTAAGGCAACCTTTGATGCCACAGATAACGCCGGCAGACTAATAGCAGAGAGCACTGTCATTAAAAGGCATGCTTGGTTAAGACAGTCAGGGTTTAAACCCGAGACACAAGTATCCCTAATCGACATGCCAGTGGAGCCTAATTGACTGTTTGGCAAGGAGGTAGAGGACGCATTAAAAAATACCAAAGATGAGTATGAAACTCTTCCATCCCTGGGACAGTTAACCAACAAGCCCCCTAATCAAAAGAGGCAATAGTAATTTTCGTTGCCCATGTGGCCAAAATTCACAAAGAGGCTCCAACTATTCACAGGGGCAGGGTACATCATGGGGTAACAACCAGCAGTCTACCCAGAGTTACAGCAGAGGAAACAAGAGGGGCCGTAGTAAGGGTAGAGGCAGCCCCAGCAGAGGCAGCACGCCTCCTGCAAAATAGTGATGCCACATTCAGGGTCCCTTCTCACGCATCCCCAGTAGGGGACACATTACCAACTTCACCCAAGCTTGGGAAGGGATCACATCAGACAGATGGGTGCTGTCCACAGTGTCCACATGATACTGCATAGAACTACTCGAGCGTCCTCGAAACCACCCTTCACATCAGAAAATACATTCCTCAGACCACCAGTAGATCCTACTCGAGGAGATCGTCAATCTTCTAGCAAAGGACGCGCTAGAACTCGTCCCGGGCAGCCAGGTAAACAAGGGTATTTATTCAACTTACTTCCTTGTACCAAAAAAAAGATCTGACAATGCACCCAGTATTAGACTTACGCCCTGCAAACAAGTATGTCAAGCCCCAAAAGTTTCGCATGACTACTCTCCAAGAGGTAATCCCCCTCCTAAAAAAGGGGGATTACATGGCAACATTGGACATGAAAGATGCCTATTTTCATATTTCCATGTTCCCAGCACACAGACGATTCTTGCGCTTCAAGGTGTACAATCAGCACTACCAGTCCAAGGTGCTGCCCTTCGGTATAGCCTCGGCTCCAAGGGTATTCACCAAGGTACTGGCGGTGGCGGTGGCACACCTACGCAGGGAGGCAATCCCAGTGTACCCTTACCTGGACGACTGGCTCATCACGGGGAGACCCCAGTAATTTGCAGATCAAACATTCAAAGAACGATCAACCTCCTCTTCGAATTGGGCTTCTCCATGAACGAGAAAAAAATCAAGCCTGGTGCCAAGCACCTCCAAACAGTTCCTAGGAGCTGTCCCAGACACTCAAGAGGTGTTGGCCTTTCCATCAGAGGAAAGAATTCGGAATCTACTACTGCAAATTCCTCTATATCAGCCTGGTCGCCAGATAAGGGTGCGCAAAGTGATGCATTTGCTAGGCATGATGGCGTCATGTATTTACCTGGTCCCCCACGCGTGCCTGTGCATGCGACCCATGAAAGAATGGTTGGCAAAACAGTGGTCTCAGGCAAGTGGTCAGTGGGACGATCTAGCGGTCGTTTCGCCAACACTTGTACAAAGTCTTCACTGGTGGACAAGAGAGAACCTGTCAAAGGGGAAACCCTTTTACGATCCAGAGGTACAGGCTGTAGTCACTACGGACGCATCCCTGTCAGGGTGGGGAGCACACCTCCTTCACCACACAGCTCAGGGTCTCTGGTCTCACACAGTGGCCAAGAATCATATCAATCTGCTAGAGCTTCTGGCAGTATTTAGAGCGCTTCAAGCGTTCGAGCCCCACCTGTTGAACCTGGCAGTGCAGATCCTGACAGGCAGCACAACAGCAATGTTTTACCTAAACAAACAGGGATGGACTCGTTCACCAAATCTGTCCAAGCTTGCCCAGAAAATTTGGAGATGGGCACTCAGATGGAACATTTACCTGTCATCTCAACGTGTTCCAGGGGATCTCAATTCGCTAGCAGACGCTTTAAGCACAGATCCCCTCCTAAGAGAACACGAATGGTGTCTACTCAGAGAAGTCGTACAAGACATCTTCTCACAGTGGGGTTTCCCCACTACAGAAGACCTATTCGCCACAAGCGAAAGCAGGCAATGCCCAGAATTCGCATCCAGGTTCCCCCAGCCAGAATCCAAGGGGAACGCCCTGTAGATGAACTGGTCAGGAATGTTTGGCTATGCTTTTCCACCAACCCCTCTCACGAGGAAGGTGGTCAACAAGACGCACAGGGAATCGATGACGCTCATCCTAGTTGCTCCCATGTGGGCGAGGAAACCGTGGTTCCTACGCAGACTAGCAGTGTGTAAACCCATCAGGCTCCCGTGCTGGTACAACCTACTGTCCCAGCACCAAGGACAAACAGTGCGCCCTCAACCCAACTCAATGAACCTGGCAGCATGGCTCCTGAAGTCATAGAGTTTGGACATCTCAACTTACCACAGAGATGTATGGACATCCTAAAGGAATCTAGGAAACCTAACACGAGGCACTGTTACTTTGGTAAATGGAAAAGATTTGTTATCTGGTGCCAGAATAAGCAAATCAACCCAGTTCATTGCACTCCTTCCAATATTGTCACTTACATGCTCCACCTGCTAGATGCAGGCCTGGTATTTAACTCACTAAAGGTACATCTGGCAGCGTTGTCAGCCTACACCACTTCCCACAACAATGTTTCATGGTGGAAAGTACCAGTGGTTAAAGCCTTCTTGGAAGGGGTAAAGAGACTCCACCATCCAATTTCTAACCCACCACCTGGTTGGGACCTTAATGTGGTGCTTGCTAAGCTCATGGGCCCATCATTTGAACCCATGCATAAAGCCAGTCTCAAACACCTGACCTATAAAACTGCCTTCTTAGTAGCCATTACATCTATAAGAAGGGTCAGTGAAATTCAGGCTCTGTCAGTGCAGGATCCTTCCTTTACTGTTCATGAGGATAAACTGGTTCTACGAACAGACCCTAGGTTCTCACCTAAGTTTATTTCTAAATTCCACGTTAACCAGTCCATCGAGCTACCAGCCTTCTTGCAAGAACCCAAAAGCTCTGCTGAGGTGAAACTACACACTCTAGATGTGTGAAGAGCGGTCCTCTACTATGTAGATAAGACCAGACCGCTAAGGAAAACAGACCAACTGTTTGTCTGTGTAGCTACAGGCAGAGAACCGTCTCTAAAGGTGTCATCTCCAAATGGATAGTCAATTGTATCCAACTATGTTACTCCTTTTCTGAAAAGACTCTGCCTTTTATGCCAAGAGCCCACTCTACAAGAGGCATTGGGGCCACTCTGGCTTTCATTGCAAATGTACCCCTTGACACCATTTGCAAAGCAGCTACTTGGAGCTCTATTCATACTTTTACTCAGCACTACTGCATTGACACTCATTCCAAGACAGATACTCAAGTGGAACTAGCGGTTCTAAGACATCTGTTTGCTCAGGACCCTTCTCACATCCCACCTCCTTCTTCTAACACTGCTCGCTAATCTATGCACAGCATGTGATCTAAGCAGATTCCACAAGCCTCAGAAGGAATACATTACTCACCGTAATCATATTTCTGATGCTTGTATCTGCTTAGATTCACATGCGACCCGCCCTTCCTCCCCTCTGAGAGAAGGCGCATGGATGCTTGTAGTCTTATCTTCCTATCTATCTGCTTGGATAATCTGTACTCACACTACCTCATGTCAGAAAAAATACAATCTGAGGGTCCTACATGCGTGAGGGATCATGGGTACAGTGGACCTCACACTAGGGATAGTATTACTGGCACGCCCTGTGTCGACGCCCATTTTTGAGTTTCGAAAAACAAACTGTAATACTCCACAGCTTCCACTACATGTCGGCCTATGTACAGCATGTAAATCTAAGCAGATACAAGCATCAGAAATACGATTACGGTGAGTAGTGTATCCCATATATAAGTGCTCTATATATATAGGTAGAGCACTTTTTGGGTGGCTTATAACTTTGCCCCGTTCCCCTCCCCACCCTGGATGAATCCTCACAAAACTTTGCAAAAAGAGTATATGGCCCGGTCAGATTGATTATGCAATGTTTGTTGAGGTTTTGTGCAGGGGGTGAGGGGGCAGCAAAGTTATAGTGGGGTCCCAAAATGTCCCAAAATGTCGCAATGGGAAAGAAAATGTGCTCACACCTACAGCCCAAACCCCGGAACAGATTTTTCCTGAAATGTGCAGCAGAAGCAGCAGCTTTGTCCCAATAGCGTGCTTTTGAAAATTTTGTGTAAATACGTCCAGTAGTTTTTAGTAAAACGGCCAAAAAGTAGGGGTGGGGGGGATTTGTGATATCTGCGTTCTGTCCATGGATTCACTTACCTGTTCACTATGTGGACAGGCTTCCGATTGGTCCTGAGGAAGGCGTGATGTCTGCGGACATTGGATGCGCCCGCTAATTGAATGGTGAAAAGCATGAGGTGTGTCATACTTTTGGAAAACTCCCACCATGTTGGATTCGTGGACAGCGCCCATTGTCTGCAAACATCGCTGTAAAAACAAATTAAATAACACAACATTGCAACTGTCAAACTAATGAAACAATCTCTAGGGAGGTGAGGGTTGATGATAATGGGATGGCATATGGCCATAAAAATCTCCAAAACAGGTGGTTTTTCATCTCCTATGTCCACTAACAGTTCAGGAACAGCCCTGTGATGTTCGCAAACATCTGAGATATTCGGGGCATCCATACTTATTTTTGCATTACAGGGGTGGTGAAAAGCAGTTTTTGGATGCTGTATCTACGAAATTCTGTGATATTGTTCTAGACATTACCTTAAATGGTTCTACAATGTTTGGTGCTGTTTTGCCAAGAGGGAACAAAATTTGAGTGAGGGTCCCAAAATGTTTGAAAGGCTTGTAAATAAATTGGCGTTGTTTCACGAATCTGCACAAAGGTTTGTAAACATATTTAGGACGCAGATTTGAATGTTTTTGCAAAGTTTGGTGGGATTTTGTTAAGGGGGTGTTAACATTTTTAGATGGGTTATAACTTAGTTGCCGTTTGACGAATGTGCACAAAAGATTTTAGAAAGATTATAGACCTAGCCTTGAAAGTCTCTGCAAAGTCTGAATGGAGTTTGTCAACTGGGAGCTAAGTTATATGACTATTTTATGTAAATGACACTTTTCAAAAATAAAACATGGTTGAATTTGCAGGAAAGTTGTGCAAAGAGCATTGGCACGGACTTGAAAGCATGGTTTTGCTAATGTGTCCTTTTGAAAGTGTCATAATGTAGGTACAACAAAATAGTGATATACCATTGGTGACTGAGGTATAACCGGTGGCCATGGGCAGTGGGCAGATTGTCTGATTCATGGCCAAAGGACAATCTGGCTACTGGTCATGACCACAAGAGACTGGAAATGGGGTTAAAGTGGGCATGGCTACCAGAGACTGGCTATTTTTTTATTAAGAATTTGGTTTTCAACTTAAACCTTAGCTATACATTGCTACAAATCAAACAAAATTAAACATACTACGGAGTACAAATCTCAACTTAAAAATCATCCGATTTTTACAAGTACAACATTTTCTTTAGTCCACCACAAACCTCGCCGGGGCACCCTTTACATTTTATCAGCTCACGTAAGGGTGAACAAAGATTTACCAGTTTGCTCACTCATCCAGAGGGGTGCTCCCCTTGCTTGCATCTAGTTTTTGGAATGAGGTCATTTATCCCCAACAGATCAAAAAGTTCTTTCACAAAAGCTAATAGAGCTAAAGTCAGCGATGTTTGTGTGCTTGACATCAGTCTTCCCCACCATTCTTCCGCTGTCAGGGTTGTGTATTTACAAAAGTGCTTGCAAGCCATTTTGTTCAAGACTCAATGCAACCAGGACAATGTAGCGTAAGATGAAATAAAGTTTCTTGGTCATGGTCACACAGTCGACACTGATAGTTCTGGGTCCCTGGCGGCCTTCTAACTTCCAAAACCTCCTTCGTTGGGTAAAGATTCACCCTCAAAAAATGATCCTGTTTCAATTTACAAAGGAATTTGGACATGTAAGGTGGGAGGGATCCTCTTGCTCTTACATCCCTAAAATGATTGCAATAAATCTTTGAGTTAGTTCGCAATGCCAGTGTTTCAATCCAGAGACAAGCTTTGTGGTAAAGTGTTTCAAAATTGGGATAGGTTTGAATGGGAAAATAAATTATGCCTATGGCTACAGCCCATAGTGCTGCACAGGATTGCATGAACAGATCGCTGTGACTATCGCTGCACAGACTCTGAGACAGTGTTAATCAGACGAACCAGGTGCCCACATGGTCACAAGGCCACCCCTTGAAATCATTAGCCACCCTTGTTTGCAACCATATTGGGCAAGATATTGGGATTGGATGCTGGATTCATTTCCAGAACCTCGCAGCAATGACTGGCCCACAATCCACATGCCTCGAGAAAGACTCTAGAGAGCAAAATTACATGTCTGCTGAGTTCTAGCAATAAATATAGCACCAAGAATGGTTTTTAAGACTGCTTCATTACATCAACAGTTACTTATTGAATAACCCAGTGCTGAGGTGAACAGGGCTTGTTCTCCTATTCCAAACATAACACTTGAAGAAGGAAGGGCACCTTCACAAAAGAACCCGATCACCAGCAGCAGGGTAATCTGTTTATAGTATTATATGAAGTGCAGTGATCTACCCAATCTACCGCCCTGCAATTACTTGATAATCGTGTACTCTGATTTGATTATTGGGGCATGTTGCATGGCCGAACCCTAGCTTTGAATGGGAAGAAATATTTTGCTTGTGGCTACAGCTTTAAGTTCTGTACTGAATGACAACAAACCTGTGCTAGAAGAGCATCAGCAAGGACCTGAAAGGATGCTTTTGCAAATTTGTCCTGTGTTTTATTTTTTTGAAACACAAGTACAAAAAATAGTGATATAACTTTTCTGCCGTGGGCAGTGGCACAAAAAAATAGTGATATAAGTTTGGTGCATGGACAATAGGCCTGGCCCTCAGCAAGGACGAATGCCTACTTTGATTTATTTATTAGGCAGTCAGCATGGCCAAAGATGTAGGTTTCAATGGGAAAACTAAATATGCTTGCAGCTGCAGCCCGGAGTGCTGGAAGAGGATTGCTGCAAAGTTGTGTGAGGAGCATCAGCAAGGATCTGAAAGGATGCTTTTGGAAATCTGTACTGCGTTTTATTCTTTTGAAATTGTCAAAACGTTAAGTACAAAAAATAGTGATATAACTTTTCTGCCATGGGCGAAGTGCCTGGCCTTCTGCAGGGACAACGGTCTACTCTGATTTGCCTATTGGAGTATGCTCTGCTGATAACTCACATAAGTATGCGATACAAAACATATGTTTGTTAAAGGAGGTTTATAGTTCTTTTATATGTGTTAAAAGAGGAATTATTAATAACTTATATACAGTGATGAAAACATATGAAACATATTCACTTATAAAAACCTATTCAATTGACAGTAAAACTCTGTTAAAGGGACCTTACAGTTAAGATGTACCCCACCCTTGGGTCTCCTCTGCCGCAGCAATTGGCTAATGGCCTCTCACCTTGGTATCCTTTGGTACTTCCCTTCTGGGCTCCCAGGAGCACTTCGCCATCCATACTGCCCCTTTTATTTATGTACTTCTGTCACTGCACAATGCATATGTGCATTTATAAAAGCACCATGTACAATTTGTTGGTATACATATGTGAAATGTAATGCACAAGATGTGTAGAACATTAAGTGGCAGTTGGTGGGTGGACATTTAATATGTTGATAGGCTATGTGTGGAGGTTTTTTTTTAAGTGATCGGTGGATATGTGTGTGAATAGTGTAAAGCAGGCAATAAGGGAGTGTTTAAAACATAGCAGTAAAAAAAGACTAGAAGGGCTGTTTTGTGGGATGGTGTGCATGTGTAATTCAGGTTTTCTAAAGAGGCATGGGGTAGACGGGAATACGGAGACTGTGGATAGTTAAAAACAGCAATGGATTATGGTGTTAATTGTATACTAGCAAGGTGGTTTTGGACAGACATTTTTTTTAATTTTTCTCTAGTATACAATTGTCCACTATGGACATTATCATAGTAGAAAATGCTAATGGTAATGTTGGAGAATTTTTTTGAATCTACTTTACTGAAAAACGTAGAGGGAGTCTATAAGCTTATTTTTTTAGTTCTCTTTTTTAACTGTGAAAGGTGGTTCCTAAAGGACCCTTTTTTATGTTTTTTATTATTTTATTTATTTTTTGCAGGAGAGGACAGAAAGTAAGGTTTGGAGGGAAATGAGGAAAGGGGCACCAACCGCGCATATGGAAGGGCAGGTGGACAGAGGAAGTTGTTGCACGTGTGTTAAATCTAAGGTAGAGGACAGTGTTTCTCAGGCTCCTTGATTTCAGTGTAAAAGTACTTCGACATTGTTCCCCCCTGCAGAGTGGTGTGTTGCAGTATATACAGAGTAATATTGTTTTTGAAAGATATGGATCAACAGCCTCTTTTATTGCTTGCAAGGTAGCTGGTGGTATTTTGTGGCCCACAGAAGATGAGGTAGATGAAGACAGCCTGTTACTTTCTAAGAAAGTGAACCGCCTTTCTGCATTGCAGTGGTTGGATTTGGTGTAGTGCTGCATGGAAGTGGTCCCATAGGAGTACTGCTGAGTTTGTCCGTGACTCGTTGCACTCAGTGCATTTCACTTTGGTAGCTTTAGCCATTGGTACATTTCCAAGAGTGGTAATGAAGTGCCACACCCATGATTCTATCTGTGTGTTAGAGGTAGTCACTTCTAATACCTCATCTTCCATGTGTTCTTGATAGTCTTTTGAAGTATTGCGCTTCTTTCATTGTGTAGGTACTCCGGCTGTTGGTAGTGGTGGCTCTTGGGAGGAGGGATTGCAATAGCTGATGCCATTTTTAAGATAAATAGCAGTTTTCCTAATATTCTACCAAGTATGTTCTGTGTACTAGTTTCTAATGTATAATGAGTAAGAATAGGTGTAGGAGTTGTGCAAGGGTTCATTTTGAGCTTGAAACTTCTTAGTTCAGATGGAAATGCGGTTCCAAACTGTTCGCGAAGCACCGACCTGTTCACGTAAGTGCAGAAAAGTTTGCAGACACGTCGTCATGCCACACGTGGTCTTGTGATACTGTCCAAGTAGTCTGCGATGACAGACATTCCCGAACATCGGCGAACACAAAAGCAGTGGGAAAAGTGTATAGAAGTGTTACAAATTATGCAAGAAGGTAATGGCAGAGTTTTAAGGTGAAACATTCTAAATTGGAGACAAATGTTGTTATATTGGGGTAAGGATGATATTAGTAGGTTGTAGCAAATTAGGGTGCACTGGTTACAACCCATGAAATTCAATGAAAGAACTTTGTTAAAGGGATGTTATGGTTAAAAGTAAAACCGAAAACCCCCAGAAATTCACCAGTTATGGTAAGTTAAGCAACCTTAACTCGTGCCACCACCATGCACTACTAAGACAAACACCCAGTACATGAAAGATGACATCACAAATGCCATTGAAGATGTCCTATTGGTCTTAGCACATCTGGAGTTGACAGGACAACCAGAGCAAGAAAGTACAGAAATCAATCTTGAAACACTTAGTATGAATACAGATTGGCCTGTTAAAAGTAACTTGAAGACTAAGTCAATATTCAATCCATTATTGCAACCATGCTGACATATTGAGACCTTTCAGGATCTGGTCAACTGTTACCTGAAAAAAGCTAGATTCCAAAAGAGTAATGCCAAAAATAAGTTTTCATGGAAAGAAAGAAAAGTTCTTAAGGAACTGCAAACTTTTACAAGTATTGTCATGAAGGCCTCCGGCAAAGGCATAAATCTAGTTATCCAAAATAAAATAGACTACATTCTGGAGGCACATAGACAACTTATGGTTAGTAGCTGTTATGTAAAACACGAAGCAGATCAAGAGAAATCAATATTAAACTAGAAGGTTTATTAACGAAATGGGTAGATTTAGGCATTTTGGAGGAAGATGACTGCATTTATCTTCATACAAATGTCCCATTATGCCTACAATCTATTTCCTTCCAAAACTCCATAAGATTCTGACAAAACCACCAGGAAGACCCATTGTGACACTAAACGCTGCCCTTGAAAATGTATCTAAATACATCGATTATACTGTTTTGCCTTATTTACTCAGCCATCATATATTCGGGACACAAAAGATTTCCTGAGTAAAATAAATGGAATAGCTTGGGAAAGCAAGTTTGTTTGCCACATTGGATGTGGTCTCGCTGTACACCTCCATACAGCATAATGATGGTAAGAGAGCATGTAATATAGAAAGTAGATATAGAATGTAGATCATTAAACTATCAATCACATGGACAAATGAGTATAGAAATGATTGACTTGTGCTTAACAAGCAATGTGTTCCTATTTAATAACTACTACTATAATCAACTATGGGGAACAGCCATGGACACATGATTTTCCCCTTTGTATGCAAATCTTACAATGAGTTTGTGGGAGAATTTTGTAGTATGGATTGAAGCAAACAGAAATGATACCAACAAAATCATCTTAAGGCTTCGATTCATCGATGATCTATTCATCCTATGGAAAGGAGAGCAACAGGATTGGCAAGATTTTGTTAAAATATTGAACATGAATACTCTTAATCTGAAATTCAGAGAGACACATAGTAGAGAGTTCATAGTTTTCCTAGATGTCCCGGTCAAATCAAGCCAAAGAGAAATTATAACTGAACTCTATCGTAAACCTACAAACTCCAACATGCCATTATATGCCAGCATTAATCATCAAACATCACTAAAGTGGAGCATTCATATGGTGAATTCATCAGAATCTGTTGCTGTTTCTCAAAATTGGAACGTTTCGATGAGGAATGCCGAATAACTGCACAGAACTTACAAAAACCAAGATATCCGAAAGTGATCTTAGAAAGAGCATGTCTGAAAGTGCAAAGTTTGGATCGGGATTCGCTACTACTGTCCACTAACAAAATACAACCAGAATAGGAGAAAAATAGTAAAACCAGATTGATCTTAACCTATGGAGCCCACTCGAAAATCATACAGAGAATTCTGCACCGCCATTGGCATGTTATAACTAAATGAAGCATTATCTTCATCCCTTGGAGAACGAGTCAACACAACTTTCAGAAAATCATTGTCTCTCAGAGACTCATTAGTCTGCAGTTTTATGTCTCAGACATCGAAGGTATCAAGTATTGATGCATGGTTAAAAACAAAATCCATTGGCTTTTAGAAGTGTACAAAATGCAAGATCTGCAAACATGCTTTAAATGAAACAAGCAACAAACATCCCATATTAGGTTATGTGGTTGAAATAAGGAAAACATTTCTTGCAATACAGAGTGTGTAGTGTGTGCCTTGATATGTCCTTGTGATTTATGGTATATTGGAAGTACTATTGGTAAACTAAAATTGAGAATTCTGCAACACATGAGAACAATAAAAAAGTTGATCCATCTTATCCAATGGCAAAACATTTCAGAGACAAACACGAGTGCAAAGTGGAAAGTTTGAGATTTTTTGGATTATATCATGTTAAGGAAAATTTGCAAGGTGGTAATTGTGAACTTGAATTGCAACAGTTGGAGACTAAATTTGTTTTGGATCTTAAAACAAAGAAACCAAAAGGACATGATCGGGATGAAGATATACGTTTTTAGGAACTTGAGTTGTGAAAAAGAAACCATATATATGTCCGCTTCCCTTCTGATCAACCTTTTAATTCCTTTAATTAACTTAATTTAATTCTCTTAATTTTCCTTTCTCTGTCTGTTTCTTTTCTCTTTCATTAATTATGACCTTCTTTATGACCAAACCCACTAGTGCTCATAAAAAGGAAAAATAGACACAAAATATCAAAAAAGGTAGATACCAGAAGTAACAAATGTCTTGTGGTTTTGGTTTTAACAATGCTTAAGCATTGATATATTCTGAGCATACCCTGTTGATGTAACATAGTATATGGTTGAGATTCCTTTGTCTCCCTGTTTTTTGCTTTAATTGCCTTACATTTTTCTATATTTTATTTCCTTAATGTCACTGTTTTTTTGCCTCATTTATTGTAGACCATTGTGGAATCTATCGAAAAAGTAGTTTTTGCGTCAATGACCTTGGCTAGTTAAGATGAAGTCACTAAGCATTGTGCACTTTATTGAAATATTGCTTCAGATACTATGCACGTTATTGAAATGCTGCTTTAGATACCATGCACTTTTTGGAAACATTGGTTTCAAGGCAGTATGCACTTTATTCAAATGCTCCTATTCATGGAATGCACTTTATTGCAACAAGCTACTTCGAATCATTGCACTATGCACTTTATGTAATGCTGCTATAAAACAATGCACTTCATTAAGTATGTCCATCATAGTTGCATTGTTGGCCATATTTGAGTGTTTCGAATTTCTTTATACAGGTAAAAATATTTTGGGGGGCACTACGCCTTTTATGTTAACACATTTTTCAAAAGTGTATATGTTCCTTTTTTGCAATATATTTGGCAAATGCTGTTTGTATCGATCTAGCAGGCAACATCTGGAGTTGCATTATGCACCTTATTCGAATTAACAATCTCTGTGGGAAACGTTCTAAAAATGGCCGACACATTTTACAGCCAAAAATGCATGTGGCAAGCAATTGACAAAAACAGTACAGGCACAACCAAGTGGGAGAACCATAGAGACTTTGTGAAAGCTCCATAAAGCACTATCATTCATTTATTTATTTTAAATTGTTTTTATTGGCATTTTTTATATTTGCAGTGGTACATACATCAAATGTTTCAGTGTCCGCTATGTTTTGCACTCTCATATTGCAATTCACATGCCTTTTATATTTAACAAAAAACAAAACAACCAACACGAACCGTCTTCACTTCCAGGTTTAAACATTCCATCCAAGTTCATTTCTTAAGGTGCAGATGTTCCGGGGCACAACCTGAAACCCACATTCCCTTCAACCTGGTGTTTTTCTATCATTGTATTGGATGTACGTGAACAAGTAGCGGGTGCGCTGTGAAACACTTATCGTGTTTTTCTTTTTAAATGACTGCGTGTTAACAATAAAGCTGGAATTTTCTAACAAACTTGTATAGCATTCATATGGAAAGGAATTTTTATGGAGTTTGCCGAAGTCTGCCATCACCTGTGTGGAGACTAAGGATTTTCTTGTGCTTTTATCAAAAAAAACCCATATATATATATATATATATATATAACACGTCTACGGTAGTGGCCGTGTAGTTATGGTTAAGTTGCTAAACCCATAGGAAGAGCACCTTTTCGGCGGCTTATAACTTTGCTCCCCCTGGACGAATCCACACCAAACTTTGCAAAAATAATATATGGCCCACGCTGAATTTTTTTGCAAAGTTTGGTGAGGTTTGGTCTGGGGGCGGGCAAAGTTATAGGGGGGTCCCAAAATGTATTTTTTTCCCATAGACTGAATGGGGAAAAAACTTTGCTCACGCCTACAGCCCAAACCGCTGGATGGATTTTCACCAGATTTGCGGCAGGAGCAGTGGCTTGGCCCCAAAAGCGTGCTTTTGTAAATTTGGTGAAAATCCGTCCAGTAGTTTTTTTTTAAACGACCAAAAAGTAGGTCACAAATAATGTGTGATATTTATGTCCGCTCCACAGACAGGACACCGATTGGTTAATCGGCTTGCGTCATGTCCGCGGACATGTGTCGTGTTCGCTGATTGGATGGCAAAGAGCGTGAAGTGCGTCGGAATTTTGGAAACACCTGCTATCTTTGATTTGCGGACAGCGGCCGGTGTCCACGGACATTGCAGTAAAAACATATTTAAAAACACAACATTCCACTTGTCAAACATATCAAATAATCTCTCGTGAGGTGAGGGGTGATGAGGATGGGATGGGATATGGCTGCAAGAAGCAAAAAAACAGGTGTTTTTGCCGTGAAAGTCCATGAACAGTCCGGATGTTCACGAACAGTCCTGAAAAGTTCGCAGACACCTCAGCATTACAGGGTTGGTGAAATGCAATTCTTGGATGGCTTATAACTTTGCCACCACTTAATGGGACTGCATGAAATTCTGCATGTATATTTCTAACCTGATTCTGAGTGAGTATGCAAAGTCTGGTGGGATTCTGTCATGAGGGGGCAAAATTAGAGGGGGGGTCCCAAATAATGTAAAGGCTTATAAATGTGGTGCCATTGACGAATCTGCACTTAATTTGGGAAACTGATAATACATTTAGATATCAATGTTTTCGAAAAGTTTTGTGGGATATTGTGAACATGGGGCAAAATTAGAGGGGATGGTCCCAAAATAATGTAAAGGCTTATAAATGAGGTGCCATTTGATGAATCCACACTTCATTTGGTAAACTGATAATAAATCTAGATATACATGTTTTTGCGGAGTTTGTACATGTTTTTGCAGAGTTTGGTGGGATTCTGTCAAGAGGTAGCAAAATTAGAGGGGGGTCCCAAAATATTGTAAAGGCTTATAAATGTGGTGCCATTTGACAAATCTACACAAAGGTTTGCAAAAAGATTATAGATCTAGATATAGATGTTTTCGTAAAGTCTAAATGGATTTTGTCAAGTGGGGGCTAGGTTATATGATGATTGTATGTGCATACATTTGACACTTTTGAAAAATAAAACATGGGTGGATTTCCAGGAAACTTGCGTAAGGAGCATTGGCAAGGTCCTACAAGTATGGTTTTGCAAATGTGTTAGTGTTTTATTATTTGACAAGTGTCATAATGTAGCTACAAAAAATAGCGGTATCCTTTTAGTGACTGAGGAGTAGCCTGTGGCCATGGGCAGTGGCCAGATTGTCCGGGTCATGGAATTAGGTCATGATCCGGACAATCTGGCTACTGGCCATGACCACAAGGGACAAAACATAGGATTAAAGTGGCCATGTCCACCTGGGACTGGCTTTGTGGTAAAGTTATTCGAAATTAGGATAGATCTGAAAGTGAAGAAAAATATGCTTGTGGTAATATGGTCATAGGGTTCTCTTTTTGCCTTCTGCAGGCTGCCATGGAAAGCGAAGAGGGGCCCTGTATGGAACCCTTCCCTTCCCTTTCCATGGTGGCCATCTTGGAAAAGGATTTTCCTTCCTACACCAGGACGCCATAGGCATCCCGGTGTAGGACGAATAATCCTCTTTTTTTATTAGCACCCCGGGTTCCCGCTTTGGGAACCTAGGGTGCTAATGGCCTTGATCCCCCATTTCAGGGGCTAGAATGGGGGAATAATGGTCCAGAGACCTCGTTATCCACCCTCGCTTCGCTTGGGCTGATAACTTGGGCTGCTGGGCCAGTATCCACTGTTCCATTCCCTGGAACGGAGGATGAACACCACAATATTCCCATTAGCATAACACAAAATGCAAATGGAAATGTTGGAAAATCTTATTGAGTCTATGTACTTTACTGAGAAATATAAAGTAGATGGAGTCTATACATGTTTTTTTTAGTTCTATTTTTTTACTGTGAAAGGTGGTTCCTAAAGGAATATGTCTTGTTGTTTTTGGATGCATTATTTTTGAGAACTCAAGATGGGGAGGGAAATGAGGGAAGAGGAACCAAACACTAATATGGAGGGGTAGGTGGACAAGGGAAAATGTTGTATGTGTGTTATTTCTAAGGTGGTGGTGGCTCTTGGGGAGGAGGCATGGCATTAGCTGATGCCATTTTAAGATAAATAGCAGTTTTGCTACAAGTATGTACTGTGTACTAGATTGTTAATGGATAATGAGTAGGAATAGGTGTTGGAGCTGTGCAAGGGACATTTTTAAGTTGAAAGTTCGTAGATCAGTAGATAATGCAGTTCTGAACTGTCCGCACTTCACAATAAGATCTCTGCTTCACGGACGGGTTCTCGGACACGTCATCATGCCACGCGCCAGCGTATGGTCATGTGGCACTGTCTGGAAAGTCCACTATGAAGTCAGAGGTTCATAGACGTCTACGGGTGCAAAACTAGTGGAAATAGTTGAAAAAAGTGTATGGAAGTGTTAAAAATGATTCCAGAAGTGGGAAATTAGTTTTAAGGTGACACTTTGTAAATTTGACACAAACATTGCTATATTGGGTAAGTATGATATTAGTAAGTTGTAGGAAAATAGCATGGACTGGTAAAAACCTATGAAATTCACTGAAAAAACGTTGTTAAAGGGACGTTATGGTGAAGTTGTACCAATAAAACCTATGAAATTCAATGAAAAAACTTTGTTAAAGGGACATTATGGTTAAGTTGCACTAATAAAAACCTATGAAATTCAATGAAAAAACTTTAAGGGGACGTTACGGTTAAGTTGCACTAATAAAAACCTATGAAATTCAAAGAAAAAACTTTGTTAAAGGACATTATGGTTTCAAGTAAAATCGAAAAACCCCAGAAATTCACCAGTTATGGTAAGCTAAACAACCATAACTTGCGCCACCACCTGCACTGCTAAGACTAGCACCCAGGACATCAAAGATGACATCACAAATGTCCAGGCAGCCTGACCATTTGCTGATCGGTGCAAACAACAGAGGGGTGGGGAGGTAAGGGTTTTTTCAATCCCTTTGCTCCTCAACAGCCTCAGAGGGAAAGAAGGTATGACACGCCCCTGAAGGTCCACGTGTCTCCAGTGGGGGGCATGCTTGCTCACCCTGAACAGTTCTGGTGCTAGAATTTTGCAGACCCCTGGAGCCTCTCTGTAGTATCCACGGGGTACCGCCTATCCATCCCAGCCTCTCCTCCCTCTTCCCCTCCACTCCCACAGATTGGGACAGCAACTCTTTTGGCGGAGATCTGGTCGCTCGTCGATAGTGCAAGGAGGCATTGTGCAAGGGAGACTGGATGTGCTCCCTGGATCTGAAAGACGCATACTTAGATGTCGGGATTTGGCACCCTCATCGGTCTTTTCTATGATTCAGGATCATGAGCTAACCTTTCCAATACAAGGGGCTACCCTTTGGCCTCAACTCGGCCCCCAGGGTCTTTGCCAGGCTAATGAATTCAGTGACGGCCCTCCTCAAGGACCAGCGACACCACATCTAGCCGTACTTCGACGACTGGCTCATCAGGGCTTCATCTCTGGAAGCAGTGCACTGCACCTCTCACACCCTCATGAACACACTTCATGATTTGTGCTTTTCGCTCAATCTCAAGAAGTCGTAGCTACAGCCTACGCAGACTCTGACCTTCTTGGGGCTCATCTGGGACAAAGGCTCTGAGAGAGTTTTTCCCACGGAAGACAAGATCACGGCCATCAACAGGGCCACTGCGCACTTCCTGAGCAGAGAAGTGACATTGGCCTGGTGGTGCCAACACCTTCTGGGTCTCAAGGCACCGATCCTATTGGCCGTCTCCCACATGAGACTCAGGATGAGGAGGATACAGCTGCACGGCTTCATTGAACCAGGAATGGGGCTGTAAGGCGGAGATGATAATCGTTCCTCCTTCTCTTCACCCAGACCTTACATGGTGGTCCACGGAATGCAACCTGCAGACTGACATGCCCTTCCGGCAACCTACCCCGCAGATCACCATCACTACAGACTCCTCTCTCGAGGGATGGGGGGCCCCCTGGACAACCATTGCGTTCATGACACCTACACCCGGCAGGAGCAGGAGTACCACATTAATTGGCTGCAACTGAAGGCTACCTCGCTAGCACCCAGAGCCTTCCTTCCGATTATTGAGGGCAAGGCGTCCTTATTCAGATGGACAACCCGATCAGCATGTTCTATGTCAACAAGCGGGGAGGCACCCGGTCGCCTCCACTTTGCAGCCTGGCAGTCAGCATGTGGGAATCGGCCCAGGAGAACATCATCTACCTTGGGCCGTCCACCTTCTGGGGGAATCCAACCTGGAGGCAGACATGCTCAGCAGACTGGGAGCGGACAGTTACGAGTGGCAGCTAAACAACCTCATTCTGCAGGAGATCTTCAGCAGATGGGGACACCCGCGGGTGAACCTCTTTGCCTCCTGGCACAACAAGTGCCAACAGTTCACCTCCTGGCAGGGGCAGGGCCCCGGCTCCCTGGATGATGCCTTTCAGATTCAGTGGAACGGCATGACCACATACGCCTTCCCGCCCATTCCGCTGATACACAGGGTGATCTGCAAAACTCAAGGAGTCTCGCCAGCTCAGCGTCATTCTGATAGCTCCATGGTGGCCAGCCAGGCCATGGTTCTCGGAGGTGCTCAGCCTCTCGGAGAGACATCCCATTTGCCTTCCGACTGGCCCAGCACATATTCTGGCGCAGCAGGGGGGCAGGGTCATTCACCCCGCACCACAGAAACTTGCCCTCACAGTGTGGTTCCTGAGTGGTTCATGCTAGGACACCTCAACCTGTCCCTGGCTAATCTAGAGATCATACAGGGCGCTTGGAACAAAACTACCAGAGCCCAATATAAGAGCAACTGGACTAGGTTCTGCCACTTTGCAGACTCTAAGGATATCAACCCCTTGCATTTACATTGGACGACATGCTCTCCTTCTCGGCGCACCTCGCCCACTTGGGCGTGCAGGTAGACACTTGCCGCACTTACTTGGCAGCCATTGGGTCCTACATAAACTCTGAGGAAGAGGTCTTCTCCTCTTTGTCAACTAGCATCTAACGGGGCTCGCCAGACTCTACCCACCCATCAAGAGGCCACACACTGTGTGGGACCTCAATATAGTGTTGGGTACACTCGCGCACGAACCATTTGAGCCAATGGCATCCATGGACATCAGGCTGGTCACCATTAAGACTGCCTTGCTAGTCGGCCTCACCTCGGCTTGCAGGATATGCGAAATCCAGGCGCCGGTCGCCTTAGAGCCCTATACTACATTTCAGAGATAAAGTAGTCCTGCAAACGCAGCCAGCATTCCTACCTAAGGTGCCTAGCGTGTTCCATCTGAACGAAGAGATAGTGCAGCCTACATTTTTTGTTGAACGCAAAGACGAGACACCGAGTTCTGCACTACCTGGATGTCAGGCGTGCCTTGAGATTCTACTTGGTCCGGACCAAGGGCTTCCGCAAGTCGGATGCATTTGTCGTCACCTTCGGCGGATCAAGACCGGGATATCAGGCCTTCAAGGCTTCCATAGACCGTTGGATGGTCTCGGCCATCAAAGAAGCTTACGAGGGGCAGCATAAGCCACTGCCGGCCAACATGCATGCTCACGCGGGCAGTGCAAGGCAACGGCCATCGCATTCCAGCAGCATGTCCCCTAGCAAGTCGTAAGCAGGGCGGCCAAATGGGCCACCCCTTCGGCTTTCTATATAAGCACTACTGTTTGGATTCCAGTTCTAGATAAGACATGGCTTTTGGACAGGTGGTTCTTAGAAACCTATTTCCTTAAGGAGGGGCTCCTTCCCACGCTGGTGCTACACTCAGTTGTAATCGCCCATGCAGTATGGAGGAAAGTGGATGGGACGTAAGAGTAATTAGAAGTCACTCACCGTAGTGACTAATGTACTCTTAGTCCCCTTTCCTCCATACGGCCCACCATCCTCCCCCCTAATAAAACTGGTGTCATTAGGCAATGTTAATCTATTGTCGACGTGTCTATGGGGACAGCGCCATTCTCTGCTGCAGTATTTCTCTAATCTCTACGTTAATCCAATAAGTAAGATTTATGAAAAATACTAATTCATCATCTGAGTACTCCTCCCTAAACAGCTACTCAGAAGTCAAATCGGTCAACCTATATCCTTCACTGCGGGCTACCACTGTCCTCTATCCTCTTCCCTCATCATCTGTCTGATGAAGAACCACCCTTTCCTCTCTGACCACTGCAGCTTCTAACTCTGAGCGGATAATCTGCCTTTCTTCATCATCCACGGGGATTTCTGGTCTAAACAAAAACTCATCAGGTATTCTAAATAGTTTACCTATCAACCTGGGTGACCATGATAATAGAACAGTCCTCTCCATACAAAAATACTTCTGAATCTAAGTGAACACCTCGTAATGCTTTCTGGCCTATAAAAGGCAATATAAACTCTCTCACATTCATATAATGTATCCCTGGAGTGGAACACACTATTCCTTCATCAGTAAAAGATTGTCATATTAGGTTTCATCATTAAGTCACGCCCTAATATGTTAACTGGTAATATGCCTGTCGTATTCTCCTATAGAGATTGGTAATTCATCTGAAAAAGGAACTAAACTCATCGCCCCAGAGAATCACTGCACATTCATGACATTGGATACTTTCCCTCACAGACAAAGGAACGAGTTACTTCAGTGTCTACAACAAATGAAAATGTCTTGCCTCCTATCATCCTCTTGACCCTTGATTCCTCTTGGGCGGGGGGGTCTGGTGTCACTGATAGTACTGAACACATCAGGTCTCTCTGTAGGCTGTCCTGTTGTGGTTATAAATTCATCCCTGTACCTGTGAAAGGAGTTCCTCCTACAACGGTCACACTCCCTAATTTGGGTGCAATTGCTTGCTGAACTCCTGTGTTCATATTCCCTTGTGTCTGCGCCTGCTGAGTTTGTAGCTGTTGTGCTTGCAGAGGTACTTGCTGAGGTTGTCCTTGTGGCCATTGTGTTTGCAGTGGCGCTTGCTGTGTCTGCTGTAATTGTGGCGCACGTGCCTGGGTCTACGTGTGATCTTGGTTATAATACTACTGTGATTATGTTTTATATTGCAGAACATAGCCCTTCCACCCTCTTGGAGTTTGCCAATTTTGAGTATACCACCTCTGCTTCTACATGCTCTTGCTATGTGTCCTACTCTGCCGCAATTCCAACATTGTTGCGGTTGTCCGCCAATAAATCCTCCTCCTCCCTGAGGGTTCTAAATTCCACCTCGTCGTCCTCCTTCTCTAGGTCCAATGCCTCTTCCTCTAGGGCACAAACTGTACCCACCCTGATTTGTGGGATCAACAACATTTTTTTGCTTGCCTGGTTGCATCTCCTGTGTCACACCAGTTTCATTACTTGTCAATACCACTCCCTCTATGGCTAGTTTTAACTTTTTCTGAACTAACTTCGCCTCCTCCTGCTTCCTACTTTCAGCTTTCTTCTTATGCATTTCCTATAGCAATCAGCAATTATGCACAATGATCAGTTGTATTTCTGGCCAAGGTTTCGCTTCCATTCCCACCTGTTTCTACATTTGCCGTTGCTTTGGCTCGCGCAGTCCCTGACACAAAATGTGGTAAAATAGTGGCAATCTTTTATCCCATGGTTCTCTCATTTTAAGGTGCCATCGCTCTGGAATATCTTGAATAAAGGCAACAGGGCCTTCATCCTCCCCCGTTTAACTAGTCAATATCGTACCCATATCCAATGTATTGGGATATTGTACTCTGAGCGCCCGCCATACATCTGTTCTACAATTATAAAATATTTTGTGCAGTCACTCCTGCATATCCTGCTCGCTTACAAATGTTGCCGGCTCTCTCGCCTAGAATGGCTGCTAACAGACCTTTTATGTCACCTATGGCTACTGTCATTGCTGATGTCATTCTCTCTAGCTCATAAATCAATTTTCCCGCACCAGAGGTCAAACTCTGTAATTTACATTTTGAATTATATTTATCCATTTGTCGCCACGGAATAAATTGTGGTCATCCTCCCCATTTCTGTAATAATGGAAATTGGGAAAATCCCGGTCTATAATCATACCTGCCTACACTTCTGGTTTTCCAAGCAGGGCCAGTGTCACCTGTTTGTCTCTGTTCTGTAGTGCCCTTAATCTACATACATAAGAAGGAGATACATCCCCTGCACTGCGCAATCGTGCTTGTGGTTGCTCAGTATAATATTGATTCAGATGTTCTTTCTTTGGGGTCCTCCAGATTTGACCATGATACTTCTTTTTCTACACTCGATTCTTTTGAAAATCTGCATGCGCACTCCCTTTGAGCTCTTTCGTTTTATTCCCTTTCCTCGCCTGACATCATTATGCCCCAACTTGTATGACTATTATCCTTTTCCGCATCATCAAGATCTAATCTGCTTAAAGACAAGGTTCTATGCTAGTCGGTTAAGATGTCATGTGATGTTCCACCCATTTCCCTCAATAGAGAACCTTTTGTATTCTCTTGGCTTTTATACCCTTCTTTATCCTCAATTCTTTTCCCTTGCCCATAATGGTATTCTTGGTATTCCTTGCAGCTCCCTACAGGGCTGTTGTGACCCTCTCTCTTCCTCAAATTGTTCTAGTGCTTCAATTGCCACTATGCTTCTATGACATAGATATTCTAGTGTATAATCTTTCAGTCCCCTATTTCTGTTCATTTCTTATTCTCTCCTCCTAATCTCCCTTAGATCATCTTCGTCTTGCCTTCTTTGCAACCTAGATACTTTGTTTAATTGTGTTTTTACTTCTTCTCATTTCCTTCCTTGTAACATCTTTTTCTTTCCTTGCCTCATACCTTTATTCTTACCTTTTGCTTGCTTTCTCTTTCCTTTTCTTCTCTATATGCTCTCTTCTTCCTTTTCTTTCTTTTCCCGTTTTTATTTAGTCTTTCTCAAACTCCATAAATGCCCTTGTCACCCAGCTTAATAATTGTCCGCCCATCCATTCATTTTGTACTGTTATTACCCTTAGCTTAGTCCTTTGTTTGTGTCCTTGCCTTTTCCTCTATCTCTATCTATCTTGTTTATTTGTATTTGTATTTGTTTTATTTGTATAGCGCAGGCAGGCCCGAAGGCAACCGGGCGCGTATCTTGAACAGTAGCTTACATACATACAGTTAGAATTACAGGAATGTCACATAGTTAGACGAGTGGTTACATTTAGGCAAGGTTACAGTTAACGTATCAAATAATTTATACAGAAGTGCAATATCAATCGGATCAGTACTAGATCCTATGGTTGCCATAGTCATGTTGGGAGTCAGGCTGTAACCAATGGTTCATGCAAAGTGGTAAGCCAGAGCTTTGCTTTCTGTTTGAATGAGTTGAATGACGGTACATTTCTAATGGTGAGTGGCAGGGTGTTCCAGAGTTTGGCTGCCTGGACTGGGAAGCTTACTCCTCCAGCTGTTTGCAGCTTATATCTGGGGATCGATAGCCCTTGATTTTGGAACGATCTCAGAGTCCGTGTGGGAATGTATTGGGTGAAGCGTAGGCTAGGTAAATGGGGGCCAAGTTATTTACACATTTGTATGTGAGTGCCAGTGCTTTCAGGGAGATCCTTTGGGAGACTGATAACCAGTGGAGGTTCTTCCTGGTTTCTGAGATCACCCACTAATAGGGAACGTGAGCTGGGTTTAGACCGTATACTTTGATTGAATTAATCAAAGTATCTATGTTGCAATGACTCTTAACAATACAGGTTCTGAATACAAGATAGGATTGGTCTAAGATAGGACTAAGACTATGCAAAATACATATGCTAGTGACACAATTCTTCCTATTTATACTCACTGGATACATTTTTAAATGGGACCGTCAGTTCTGGTCAGGGAATTGGATCTGGTTTAGGAAAGACAGCTTGGCACATTGGACTGGGAAGGGTCAGCAAGGCGCTCTGGTCACAGCACGGCTCAGGACTGGACAGGGTCACCAAGGCGCTCTGGTCACAGCATGGCACAGGACTGGATCAGATCTGCCCTTCTTCATTCTGAGGATATTTATTTTCAGCAGGCAAGCAGTAACGGCACAGCCCGGCTGTATTATGATGCTTGTGCTGTGCTGATCTGGGGAGGTATCAGATCTGCCCTTCTTCATTCTGAGGATATTTATTTTCAGCAGGCAAGCAGTAACGGCACAGCCCAGCTGTATTATGATGCTTGTGCTGTGCTGATCTGGGGCGGTTGAGTGCCACTCTGATGGCACTGTTTTGGGTGATCTGGAGTCTGTTGAGGTTCCGTTGATTGGTACCTTGGTATAGGGCATTACAATTGTCCAATTTGGACATAAACAATGTCCTGGCGACGGTGATGCAATTTTGTGTGGTGAGGAAAGGTCGGCAGGCTGTAATCAATTTACAGGTGTAGGCTGATGCAGCTACAACTGCATTGGTTTGTCGAGTGAGGGAGAGTGTGGCATCGAGGTAGATTCCTAAGGTTTTCATGTCTTTAGATACTTTGATGGAGTTACTGTCGATATTGAAGGAGCTAAACAATGGGTTCAGTTTGTTTATCCTCTGTTGAGTTCCCAGGATGAGGAACTCTGTCTTGTCATCATTGAGACACAACTCATGTTGGCCATCCACGCTTGAATGCCTTGGTAGATGTCGTTCAGAGCTTTGGAATCGACAATGTAGTCACCGGTAATGGGAATGAGTATCTGGGTGTCATCGGTGTATTTGGTATAGGTGACACCCAGATAGTCGAGCACATCAAACAATGGTTTGGTGAATACATTGTAGAGTGTGGGGGAGACACAGGACCCCTGAGGGACTCCACAAGGGACTGATGCAGGATCTGCAGAGGAGGTAGGTAAGAAGACTCTCATTTGTCTATTATCAAGGAAAGACCCAATCCAATTGGTGGCCTTGTCTGAGAAATGGGTGGCAGATTTTAGGTGCTGACAGAGGATTTGGTGATTGACCAAGTCGAAGGCAGCGGGATAGGTCCAGTAGGAGAAGGAGGGCTAGTTTGCTGTTATCTTTTAGGTCCTCAATTTGAGTTTTGAGGTCTAGAAGAGATGTTTCTGTCCCATGTTTGGGTCTGAAACCAGATTGTCTGGTGCCGAGGAGATTGTTGTTTTCTAAGTAGTTCTGAATCTGAAGGTATGTTGCTCTGTCTAATATTTTTTAGGAGGAAATGGACAGTGGTAATGGGTCTGTAGTCTGGGAATCTCAGGGTCTAGAGTTGTTTTTTTTAGGAGAGGGATAACCCAGGCATCCTTCAGGTTGTTGGGTACCATTCCAGATTGGAACGAGGAGTTGATGAACGTTGTTATAAAGGGCACCAGGTTGTGTGCAGATTCCTTAATGATAGGTGCTGGGCATGAGTCGCCTTGGCAATTGGATGGTTTCAAGTTGCAGATAATGTTTTCTACCTCTGAGATAGTAAGTGGGGTAAAGCTGAAAGGAGTGTGGGTAAAGGAGGCTATAGGGAGCGACACTAGTTTGGAAAGGAGAGAGGTAAAGAGGGTGGTTTGTTTGGCATTGATTTTAGATTGTAGGGTGGAGATTTTGTTAAGAGCACTTTGAATATTGTTATACTACGTGCTATCCTTGATGCAGGTGTCCAGTGCAGGGGAGGGGGATTCTAATTCTTTGAGGATTGTGAAGAGTTCTCTTGTGTTGGATTGCGCTTGGGATATCCGCTGATTGTAGATTTCTTTTTTGGCGTGCAGAATCGTTTCCTTGTAATTAAGGGACGTGATAGCAAGACAGTCTTTATTGGATTAGCAGGGGTGGCTTTTCCAGAGCGACTGAGCTCTGCACTTTTCTAACCGCAGGTTTCTAAGCTGTGGGGTGAACCAAGAATTTAGATGGGCTCGTTGTTTGGCTTTGCAAAGTTTAAGTGGAGCTATGGTGTCAATAGCTCTGCGCAGAGTTTGATTGAAGGCGTCTACAAGGACGGTGGGGTCTTTGTCCTGAGAAGCACAATTGTTGAGGATGGGCAGGATGAGGGGGAGAAGTTTGTCCCTGGTAATGTCTTTTTTGTTCCTAGTAGGAATAGCAGGGGCCATGATAGGCTTCGTATGAGGGCTAGTGGCTGGTAATTGGAAGATAATAGTCTGATGGTCTGACCAGACGCAGGCTTGGTCAGCGCTTATCTTAATGTTGCAGTTGAGATCGGCAATCCAGTCAAGCGTTCTACCCTTGTTGTGAGTTGTTTCAAGAATGCGCTGCTGAAAGCCTAAGTTGTCGAGAATCGAGACAACCTCGGTGGCCAAGTGGTCCTTGGTGTCCGTTAAGCCGAGGTTGATGTTACCAAGTATTATCACCTGAGAGTTTGGTTTAGTATTGTCTGTCAGGATGGATGTAATGTCATCAGTGAAGGATCCAGTGGTCCTGGGGGTCGGTAGATGAGGTGTATGGTTGCGGTGTTAGGGAAAGAGTGAGCTTACCTGATAGCGACTCGGCAGAGTTAATTTGAGTGTTGGGGATGGTTCTCATGGAGATGTTATCCCTGTGAATGAATGCGACTCCACCTCCTTTGGAGGAGGAATGTCGGTCAATTTTGTTGATGGTGTAGCCGTTCGGGATGGCAAGGGCAAGGAGAGGGCCGGAGGCTGCATGGAGCCAAGTTTCGGTAATTGTGATGAAATTGAGGTTATGGACTGAGATTAGATCAGTAATATCTAGAGCATGGGCTGTGATGGACATAGCATTAATGAGGGCACTTTTAAGTTTGTTGGTAGAGGTGGGGGGTGGGGTGTCCTTTGTTTTTGGGACAGTGAGGTTTTGGTGCGATTGCGCTGGGCAGACGGGGCATAAGGTAGTCTTGATCTGAGTCTGAGATTCCTAAACTGAAGAGTGCATGGTAGATTGGGTGTGGGTTTGGTAGCAAAGTGTTGTATACACAAGGCTGGGTCATTGGAATATGGGTTGGCTATGATGCTGGAATTTTGTGACATGGTGCAAGGATATGAGGATAGGGAGTAGTCAGTAGTGTTAGGGGGTTTGGCGCTTTGACTAATAATTAGGTACACCAAGGTGACCCAATAGTGGGAGATGTGATGGCAAGCAGATGGCAGTAGCCACATGACTTATTATGAATGTTTCAATGTCTACCGGTGTGATGTATGATAAACAAATTCAGATAGATTTGCATAGCATAGCATAGCAATGGGCAAATCCAGTTTAGCTAGTGCATGGTAGGCAGATTCGAATTTTGTTCAAATAGTGCAAAATAGCAGAGGGTGCATAGCATAGCAATGGGCAAATCCAGTTTAGCTAATGCAGGGTAGGCAGATTCGGATTATGCTCAAATAGTACAAAATGGCAGAGGGTGCATAACATAGCAGTAGGCAAAATCAAATTAACTAGTGCCGGGTAGGCAGATTCGAATTTTGCTCAAATAGTACAAAATAGCAGAAGGTGCATAGCATAGCAGTGGGGCAAAATCTCCCTCTCATCAATCTGTTTACTTTCATTGCGAGTTTGGGTATGTTTTTGTTCTCTGCTTTTGCTCTCTTACTCTTTATGCTCACTGATATAAGTGGAGGGATCATATGTCAGATTGGTATACCCTGCTGGTGGTTTCAGTTCCTTTAAGAGTTAAAATCCCTTCTCCTCTGTATGTACACTCTTAGTTTCAGAAGGGGAAAGGGTTGTATATCTTGGCAATGTCCTGCATAAGTGTAAAAGAGAAGTGTCCCCCCATAATAACAGATCAATTTCGACTGTCTATACTTCCCCAACCTTTTATTCTCTTCTTTAGTTTAACAAATATACCACATTGATCACTTTGAGCAGGTAGCATCAATCGCTGCTTATTTATCCAAAAAATCAAAAAAAGTTAGACTACTTTTAAAAACAATGTTCTTTGTATTTTCCTTTGTTTACACTTTCTAGCAATTTTTAGTATTGCATTGTTTTATCATTGATATTTTAAGTCTCTTCTTTATTAGTTTACTTTGATTTTTTTATCCTACGGATTGACGTCAAGCTCTTCATTACAAATGTAATAATCGCCTTAATTATTTACTATTGTTTTATATCTATTAGTCTAAACCCAACAAAGGTTTTATACTGACATATTATAACCCTATACACATGTGCACTTCAATTTGTCTGCGTACACCTTCCTTTACTACCTTTAGTAAATGTATCTCATCTCATTTTTTTACTCCATCTTGGAGTTTGATACACTCTCTTCTTGTTGGCCTTGCCTCAGGAATCTTTAACCACCCCTATCTGGAGTCCTTTTAGTGCATACTATTCCATCCTTTTGGAACCATGAATCAAGGTATCTATTTCTCTTCTTTATAATCTCAAATAATCCTGTTACTTTTAAACCTTATATTTAGAAAACAATCCCTCCCCCTAATTTTGCCACCTTCAATGTTCTACTTACATCCGTGGCTCAGCTCGAGTCCCACAGCATTGACTCTTCGTCAACCGACCAGTTTGCCTTTAGTCCGTGGGGCAGCTGCAGGGACCGGACAGAAATTTCATCAAAGGGGGGCCGGCTACTCATATCTTCTTATACGTGTTTTGTTACGCACCGTTCTCCACAGGAAGCTCCACTGTCTTCTGGCTAATGGCAGAAGCAGTCGAACATCCGCAGGTCTGGATCTGGGCCTACGGTGATTACACCTGAATCTGCACCGCTACCAAAATGTGCTCAAGCACCTTGAAGCATTCTTTGTGCTAGATGGGATTACAAATAAAGATCTCAAACCAAATAACTGGACAGACTCAGAGAATATGGCAAAATACTCTTTTATTCTCAGTTCAATAAAGCAAGGCAAACTGGCATACATCAGACTGATGCTTGATAAAGCACACACAAACTTGATTATACAGGGTGTTTATACCCCAATATGCGCCACCTATGACGTCATCCTACGTGGCAAAGTGTCAAAACTATTGAAGGGAGAGATTGGTTATGGGAATATATGTACCTGTGGTACATCATTGGCTGCCTCTTATCTGTAAGACACGCCTCAAACTACCTCTAAATATGTACAATACTGATTATAGCAAAGAAAATGGCAGCAGATTGGTCTATGCAACATTGTATCCATATACCCTCTGATTTTTTTGGTGTTCTCACCCAACCTTGGACTTTCAGCTTGGTTAGTAGCATGTGAGTGAAACGAAACCCAGATGCTTGAGTCACGTCAGATTACTCCCCACTTTCCCAATTAGTCCATCTCTCATCAGTCCAGCCATGAGCCACAGTTTCCTGTTTGTAGTTGACCTTTTAGCCTGCTCTTGGTTCTGGGACATTTAAGGGAGTGTAAGCACATCATTATCTTCATCCGTAGCTTAATGAATAGTCTGTGTTTTCAACTTCTGAGTCACGTGCGAAGAAACCACAAATGTGTCAATTTCGACCTCTTATGTCGACAGGGCGTATCTGTAATACAGTCCCTAGTGTGACGTACCCTGTACCCATGATCAATCACACGTCTAAGTTGGACAGCACTGGAGAGTGTATTTCCCCTTGTTTTTTTTATATAAAACATGGCTGTGGCACTGTAATTGAGTACTAGGACTGTTTTGTGTGCTGAGGCTTGAAGTGTTATGAGGACTGCTAGCGGCTCCAGAAGGTTATGTTTTCTGGTTTAGCAGCACCTGTGTCCACACCCCACGATCAGTGTGGCGGAGAAAGTGTGCTCCCCACCCTGTCATTGACCTATTTCTTCTGGTCCACCACTGCTGAGGTTGAAAAACCACCACTAGATCATCCTATAACCTGCTTGCTTGCAACCACTGTTTCGATAGCCACTCCTGCATTGGATGCATGTGCAGTCTGGCATGTGGCACTAGGTAGATGCAGGAAGCCATAATTCCTAGCAGGCATATTGCCTTTCATACGTCACCTGGTGACCGGATGCATGCTGAAGTGTTTGAAACAACATGTTTTGAAATCTGTCTTGGGAGTGTAGGTGATTTCAATCCGGCACACACCCAAGTCAACGCCTAGCATGTACTGCACAACTGAAATCCTTATTTATTTTTGTCTAAAAGTTCTTTATTCTGAATGATATACCATTCATATCACGCCCCCCTCCCCCCGGTCACACTGAACCAGGAATCAGGCTGGGAAATATTTATTTATGAATTTAAAAGTTAATCACAATATATTTTAATGGGTACACAACAATCACCAATGGGGTGATGTAACACTGAATGACATCTTTAATACACAAGGAGTAAGTAGTGAGCAAAACAATTCAGCAAAGAAAATATTACTTTTGTGTGGGTTCAGGTCAGATAGCACTGTGGTTATAGGTTCCCCCTGCACCCCTCTCAAACTCCAATAGGCAATGTAAAGAGATAGGAGGAGAGAGCAGGTATTCAGGAATGGCAGAATTCAAACAGAATATCAATACCACTTCCCCAGCAAACACAAGAGAAAAACAGAATTGACTGTCAAGCTGTCAGAATGGCTTTTAAGATTCTTTAGAATAGACAGGGCAAAAACACCAAATATGGTGAAAATTGCTGGAATTGTTATAAATTCTTATGGGAGCCGCTTTGGGTAGTTGCACACAAGCAAGGATTTAATCCCAAAAAAACATTTGAAATCTTAAAATTCAAGTCAGAAGCAATCAAAAGCTGTTTTACATGTGTAAACATTTCCCAAAACGAAAATTTGCGGCAAACTTTTCACTGATCGATATTCGCGATAACGGCAGAATCGCGTTGATTTGGAGTGCAGGAGTTACAGATGTTTTAGTGAAGGTTGTTTTTCGAGATAATGGAAAACAGGAATGTGCTTTTAAAATTGACAAATGGGTTTCTTACACTAGAGGATGACTATGAACAAAATGAATACCCCACAGGAACACAGTCACTTGATCAGGGTGACTGCCTGCTAAGGAAACTCGCCTTCTTCAGAAGAGAAAAGGATCAGCGCAAAGATAGTCTTAACAGTACTAGTTCTGGAGGAGAGATGGGATGGTTTGGAGAGAGGGTTCAGACAATGCAATGACTCTTAACAATACAGGTTCTGAATACAAGATAGGATTGGTCTAAGATAGGACTAAGACTATGCAAAATACATATGCTAGTGACACAATACTTCCTATTTATACTCACTGGATACATTTTTAAATGGGACCGTCAGTTCTGGTCAGGGAATTGGATCTGGTTTAGGAAAGACAGCTTGGCACATTGGACTGGGAAGGGTCAGCAAGGCGCTCTGGTCACAGCACGGCACAGGACTGGACAGGGTCACCAAGGCGCTCTGGTCACAGCATGGCACAGGACTGGATCGGATCTGCCCTTCTTCATTCTGAGGATATTTATTTTCAGCAGGCAAGCAGTAACGGCACAGCCCGGCTGTATTATGATGCTTCCCCTTAGGCTTGTGGGGTTCTGTTCTGGAAGTTGAGGCCTAGCTGAGAATGGTTCAGCTATGCAATAGGCCCTTTTGCTTTGCCAAGTTTCTGGAGTCTGGAGCAAGGAAGATGTAGAGTTCAGCAGCAGGGTGATCCACCAGAATCAGGATAGTGAGTGAATCTGTCTGTCCTTATGAGTGGTGAGCTGTCTCTATTTATGCTATGAGATGACATCGTAAAGGGGGTGTGGGGGCCGGTTTAGCCTAAGCTTGCCCCTTTAGAACAGTGATTGGGTTAGAGTCTACTCTCTGCCTTGATAGAAGGAGCGAAACAGAGTGTCATATTTATGGTGTGATTTTATGAGGCTGAGAATCCACCCCTAGCCCCTGGAAAACAAAATCTACTTTTGGCAAAATACATATTTCCACATGTGCAACCTCTATAAAAATCACATATACAGATTACATATTTTACCTAGCAGCTATTCCTCAAAACCCTGTAGCTGTGGAATCTTGTCTCCGCTTTTCACAGAATTTTGCCCTTTTCACTATCAACACAATGTCCAATTTTTAAGCAAATTTCTACAAGTGTGCTTGTTTAACATGGGAATAAGCGTATAAAATTTCACAATTCTAGCGGAAATGCATTTTGCGTAAAATCACATTTCTTGCCATTGCTGTCCAGAACATGTCACCTAGTTCTGGCGCCTCTTCACCCGTGCAGTCAGAAATTAAATTAACAACTGTTATTTTTATATTTTTTCACAATTTTAAATAGAAAGTTATCAGTCTTTTTAAAACGTGTTCTTTGTCCTTGTTAAGCAACAAATGGTTGTTTGGCTCCACCCCAGGAGCCATCCCCCAAGTTTGTTCCTTACAGGGGCCATTTACGACTGTCTTCACACTTCGAATTTCCTGAGCTGCAGCTTGTCATTGTTCCTTTTGCCTCTGTAGACCAGCTTCTTTCCTACCCTGTAATTAACACTTGTCCGTGATTTCCTGCTGGGGGGAAAGACCTTCCTTCTGTGAGAAAAACCTGTTAGTTCTGCAGCTTCAGCCAGTTTTAAATAATTGTTAAATTCTGTGGCCTTAGCATAAAACAAACTTGTTGTATCAAATACAGCCAGAATTCTCATTCAAGATTTTAAATCATGGGATCAAACAATTACAATATGGGTTACTATCAGTAACAGGCCTCTTAGATTGCAAACATTTGATTTTCAGTTTATACATGTTAAAGTTTAATCAGGCAAGCCCCCGACAGCTGTGATCACAGTAGCCCTCTGCGGCACAAAGGTTTTTGACAGATCCACAGGCAGGCCACTTTTGCTGTGAAAATCTCTATGCTTTCAGCCTTTCAGGACCTTGTAAGTTCACAATGATTTCATAACTAAGTGAATTGTAGCACCCAGTAAGAATTTTGAATTTTTTTAATGGTGTCTTGTACCGGCATTCTGAAGTTTCAGCAGCAAAGAAAAAGAGATTTAAAGCAATCTTGGAGTTTCATTTAGCAAAGCACTGCTTTTTCCTTCTGCACTCCACTTTCAGTTGTTGTCGAGCCCAGTGACACATTTCAGTAGTGAGAGCTCTGTTCCACCACCAACAACATGCATGGCAGATTGGGCAGCCATTTTTTGTGTGCGTGGAAAAGCGTGATTTTCAGGGGTTTTGGCATGCACAAGGGTTTTGCGGCCATTTTGCTGTTTCTGGCACCATCATAACAGAGTGATGCAGCATAGCAGTGCAAAAGTGGGTCAATACATCCCACAGGAGGGGAAGACTAGGCCAACATTTGTTTTGATTAGTGCCCCCAGAAACTGCTTTACTTGGCTGGGTACTATGCTTGACTTCTTTGTGTTTATAGAGAAGACCAATTGGAACAATAGATTGATAGTTCACTGCATGTTGTCTAGGCTCCTCTGTGTTGTGTCCCCGGTAATTAGCCAGTCTATGCAAGAGTACACTGGAAGGGACTGCCTGCGCAAGTGGGCAGCTACCACTGCTAAGACCTTTGTGAACATCACTGGTGCTGATGCAATGCCGAATGGTAGCAATTTGAATTGGCATGAACCGATCAATGAGCTAGTTTAGATCTCTGAAGAATGTTCGTTTTATAAAGAGGTAGTGGAGGGCCTCTGTGGGAAGCTTGCCTGGTTAAACAAAACTAGACATTGCCAAGTGCCTTTGAAGAAAGCCTGTCCAGCCTGTCCAACAAAATCAAAAAAGCTGGTCAAAGCCTCTAAAGGTTGTGTGCCCGAAGTCAAGAGGTTGGTAGGTTGATAGTGAAGTATTGTCGTGGCTTCCATCATACCCTGCAAACCAGAGCATAGCCTCCACCCCAAAGGCAGTCAAAGTAGCCACCCGTGGCTGTGGCAAGTTTTGTGGCAGCGAATAGTGCTATACCCTAAGCAAGACTCTGGAGAATGTTGGGACCCTGCATTTTAGTGTAAGAGGAACTTCAACCCCTGAGTACCCGGCAGGCTTACTATCGGACAGCATCGCTCCTACTATGACCCATCAGCCAATGCGCTGCATTTATACTGTATGTCTGTTTTCGACCTACCATGACTTATCGGCCTCGTGCTGCATTTATAATGTATGATATCTGTAACCCTCCTTCTTGCTTACTGTACACCTGAAGTTGCCCCCCGTAGCATGTGGCTTGGCTTTGTCAGATTATGCTTTGCAAGATCCACCTGTATGTTGTAACCCTTAGGTGTGGTCTTGCACTTTGTATAATGTCACTTCGCACTTAATTTAACTAGCGCATAGATGCCTGAGAGCTTTGTGTGCTGCTATAAGTGCAAAAATAAATAAATAAACACATTAACAATGCTCTCACTCTCTTGTTTAGCATCTATGTATATTTATTCTCTTGTAGAGATGATATATGAGCATTCCTACTATTAGAAATAGTGTAGATACCCAGCATCCTACTCTTCAAAAAAATGTAAAACTACCTGCTACCATTCACAAATGTGTATGTTGCCTTTGCGACCCAGTAACACTTAATACCATATAATTGTGATTCTTTAAATTGGCAGGCCAGGGGACAAGTGAGGTTATGTAGACCAATCTCCGGATAACCCATTAGGCGGAAAGGGTCAAAATGTCTGTGGATCCTATGAGTAGTTAACTACAGGCAAAAAGCAATTTAGAGTCTGGGATCAAAAATGTTTGCAGGTAAAACATTTAAAATCCCCCTGCAAAGAACTACTCTCGCCCTCCATCTGTGCTTTGATGGTGCCCCTTATCCTGGCCAAAGAAGTACAAGGTGCAACACAAGTTACATATTGTCGCCATGCTAACACTCGTACCACGCTAAACTCCTTGTTTTGCCAGCACAGGGAATATTGAAAGGCTACCCTAACAAAAATACATTACAGTGTCTCTTAATGGATCCCCACAGAAAATAAAAATGTATGTTGGAAAAATTGGTCAAAATGGCTAATTTCACCCAGCAAAATACAGAACCAGTAAAACAAATGTGGCTAATGTATTGATGAACGTTTTTCGCAAAAGCACTTTACATACAAAATCACCCAACCGATGCTGGTCCTCATTTATCGACCTTAACAGGATGGAATGCGGAGTTGGGCTTGCTGGGATTTGGTTGAGTTGGGCTTGTCAGAATTTAAACCTGTGACATGCAGTTCGCACAAAGATTGCAGAAGCGAGCGCAGAGCCCACTGAGCTGTTTTACAGGCTTAAGTTAAAGTGCCAATTTGTAGCCCCATGAGCAGTTTACTGCCTCAGGGTGAAGGCATCTGAAATCTGTTTGCTGCTTGTTTCCAAGGCAGTTCAGCTTTGTAATTTAGTTTTCCTCCAAAATATGTAAGCAAACATTAAAACGCAGAATATGTATCAATTGGCAAAGTGTCAATTTTTAGGCCCATAGACCATACTTACAGTATAGGCCTGCTCATTAAATCTGCTTGCTTCCTTATTCAGACAGGTCAAGATCTTGTGAGCCAGCAGTCCTCCAGGGCATTGCCCATTCGAGGTCCACAGTGGCATAGCATATGGCGAAATCTCAAGATCCCCACGCAGGCCGCTGCAACAGCTGTTCTTTTAAAGACTAAGCCCCAGCCCTGTTTTCCTGTTAGCCAATCATGTTTTAACACATAATTGTCATTCATGTAACAGGAATCGAAATTAGGATTTGTGGACCAGGAGCAAAAACCAACTCCTCGGTATCCGGCATCACCCTTTAGGCAGGAGCCATCAGTGGGTAACCAGGAACCAGTCCTTAGTGCGCATCAAATCTAATGTGTGCAAGATGCAAACTCTAATATTTTGTCCATTACATATTATTATTTACATGCTTTACATCTCAATTAGGTGTGTCCTTTATTCTCCATTAAAGACATTTGAAAATCTACACAGGTAATATCACATAACTATGTTAGCATGGCACCACTTGCCTGGGGAGTCAAACGTAGCTACTAGTTGCTTCTGGTTTCAATCAGGCTCCCCTTGGCTATAACCAGGAGCTAAACCGCTCCCAGCTCCTGGCAATTTCTAACCCTGATGTAATCAGTAGGATGAGTAGAACAAAACATCTTGTTTGTTTACATTTTACCTAAAGCGGACCTTGTAATTCTCTGTCACCTACATAAGAACTGTCGTGTTTGAACAAAATGGGCCTTGGCCAAAGGATAAAAAGATCTTTGCTTTATCTTGTTTGACAAAATATGGCATACAATTGTACAGGCCCGTGTACACACGCCAAAGTACAGGTTTTCATTCACACAATAGGACCATTATGTATCCTAAGCTTACAGCTCCTTCTAGCAGTGATAGTAGGTGAAGCTATGCGAATTGGACCACTGTATATGCTAAGGCAATGGCTATCTCTAGCAGAGCATTCTGTGCGTTCGAGCAGCTTCTAGTACAGCATCGGACAAACATACATCTGGCCTTTTATTATTGTTAGATGTTCCTGAATTATTGTGCTGTTTTGCTACTGTTTTAATCCTAGTTTTAGCAAGTTGCAAAACAATAACAATACTAATAAAATGACAACATACTCATGAAAGCAAAGCAAAGAGAAAAGCAATGTAGCAAACGTGACAAGGATAGCAGATGCAGTTGCTGCTTAGGCAATCTCTTATCTTGTGAATTCTGCATAGAAATCAATAAATGCATTTTCTAAATGCATCAAGTGTTTTGGTTTGCATTGAACACATTAACCCCATAATGCATTTTGAAAGAAATGTATATTTCCAAACGTGCTTCATAAGAGAAGACTTCCTAAGTCCATAGATGGAATGCTCATTTGTGCAATGATCTGTAAAAGTTAACGGGAATGTTTCATATCTGGTTACAGGCTGATGTGGCCTGACTTGGAGTATTCTAGGCATATAATGCAATTTATGACATTCTCAGAGAGAGTATAGGTTTGAATAGATTAATGAAAAGAAAGGTTGGAGCCAAGGACTCTGTGGCACCACAATATGCTAGAGGGTCAGGTGGTTATCCAACATAGCCAGCTTGGTGTAGCCTAAAGCCCATCACAACCCTGCACACTAGAAAACCTTGAAGCAAACAGACACAGAGAATATTCTTTTTAGTAAAAAGGTGTTGATGTTCTAAAGATAACACAGAACCTGTACAACCGGGCCCCTCTCTTGCCAAATAGAAGTGATTATAGGTTGGCCTTTTAACCCATCACTGAAGGTGTTAAAAGATTATCAGCTAAGAAATGTTGGTGTCCAAATGGTCCAATAGGATATGGTTTTGCAAATCCTTTAGCTCCTCCCAGAATGTGATTTTCTTGTCATGTCATCGTCAGGCTAAGTTCCTGCATGATACTGAGGTTTCTGAGGGTTGGGAGCACTGAGAAGAACAACTTTCTTTGGTTAGAAATCAAGAGTCACAGTTGATGAAACTGTTCTGACCAGCCCCTGTCGAGGGGCATGAGACGCCCAGACGATGCCACCGCTTGAAAGAAGCAAAATGAATGGAATACACCTGTCCGTTTGTTGTTGATTGGGGCCACTACCAATACAGAAAAGGTGATAAATCTGCTGAATGTCCAGATTGCCTGTGGGAGGCATCTCCAGCATTTCTCCCTTGTGACCCTCTGGGTTCAAATGAGTGCGGTTGTTGGAGCAGTTGAGGTCTTAAAGATCACCAACCATTTTCAGAAATGTGATATGCTGAATGCCTAAAATATTTACTCAAGTATCTTTCACATAGGCTATCCACACCTCCATTTCCTCCCCTAATGTTATCCAGCTCCTTTGGGAAGTTTCTCATATCGGAAAGGCCTTGTATTCCTTAGATGATGTTAAAGGTTTCCTTCATCAGTCTTCACAGGGCATTTGCATCCATTAATTTGGAGATAGTGGTTCAGGGTTCTTTTTGTGGATGACAGTGTCCACTTTGCACTTGGAGCTAGCAGCTAATACAGTGGTAATGTCCTTTTTATTCAGTTTTTGCTGATCCTATCATCCATATTGGTAATGGTTGTAGAGGGGTGCATTGATGTCAGTTAATTAAATTAGAATGTGTGAGGAGAGGCTTGCCTTAATTTTGTGTGGATGCTGCCAAACTTGCTGTGTGTATGAAACTGCATATATTTCAAAGTCTTGAGTCCAGTGCTGATCTGCTTGAATTGGCAGGTCTGAAGTGTCGCTTTATCATAAGAGGTGACCGTTGCATTGAGAAAGGACGAATTGGCATGCCAGCCTAGTCTTCCTCACTGCATATGCTGCAGGCTCAAAATGAGCAAATGGTGTTCAACTGTGATGCAGCCAGAGTGCTGTGCATGCGAATAATAGAGTGCACAATCTATCAGCGGCCCGGCACAGTGATAGAACGACATAGGAATTTAAAATGTCCTAACTACCAAAGCAAATTGACCAGATTCACAACATAGCTGTGAACTTCTCTAATGTGTTAATTGAGGCAAATTACATTGGCAAAGATACTATGCTCCCGCAATGCCCCCAGCACAGAGTGAGAACAGTCCCGAGAGAAATACATCAGTTGCAATGTAGAGGAAAGAGCGGCTTTTCTCATAATCTGCTGGGTGGGGACTCCGATAAACTCTGGTTTGATGCAAGCTGGTTGAACCAAAGTACAGTGAAGGGCCTGAAATTGGCCAGAGAACATGCGTTGAGAAAAACACTGAAGAAGGGGTTACGTCTGCACCACACAATCTGTGCTACATTAACAAACAGAGTAAACCGAGATTCCGCACTACACCACAAAAGAACATCTGTGGAGTCGGAGCAGTCCCAATATGCCTCAGAAACAGGGTGATATCTAGGGCATCACAGGAGTAGCAGATTACTCCCTGGAGGTTGTGGGAAAGCCAGGCCCTGAAATGTGGAATTTATCTGGGTGGCAGCCAGTGGAAACCTGAAGCATAATGTTTCTATTGTGGAGAGTTCTCGGCTGCTCTGCCTTAGGCAGCCATCTTGCACAGCTCCGACCTGGTGAAGATATTAAATGATACTGGTGTCTGCTCAAGGATGATAGATTTATTAGCGTTTTGAGCGTGTATGTTTTGTTTGACATGCTAAATCATTATTTAAATGTCGGTTGAGAGTTCGCTTGCTAGTTGTTTCAAGGGATGCAGCCGTTTCTTGTTTGTTCTGTGTTGATCAGCTAAAAATCTACCATTAACACCACTGAGGTTTCTTTCTTCAGGGAAGCTGCTATACAATTTTTAGATAACTGTTTTCTATGCTACCAAATTGTTAGCTGAAACATCTAACATGCATTGTGGAAGCCATCACATCTGGGTATAAATTCGGTCTTGACCATTTATGTTCTAGTCTCCTTCATTTCCTCTTAAGGGTGCTGAAATCTTATTAAACCATTTGTTTTGCGCTTTGAATGTGAACATATTAATTTAAATTATGTTAGCGAAAAGATGCAGAGGGGATCCTATTATTTCAAGAGTGGGTGCCCGAGGTGTGAAGTTGTGCTAGTGTGGCAGAGGCCTACACTGAGGATCAGTGCTAGCACCACAGGCCAGAGTAACACTGATGCTGACAGAACCCAGCTCAGATGTGAGAGGAGGAGAGAAGGTAGCAGAGCGAGGCCTGGGGCAGAGACCATGGTGTCAGAGAGTGACGTCCACTCTCTCCAGAAGTGGATGTGATTGTGGAAACATTCTTCATTGGCTGCCATGACCAGGACAATGGTCCCCCCGTTCCCCAACGTGGTTTATGTGCCCCATAGCCTTTAAGGAGTGGATGATGGTGAAGGGGGGCATGGGGCAGTGGATAAAGAGAAAACAAGAGGGAGGCAGAGGAGGCTTACTACTTTCTGCTGATTTGGTGATCTTTGTATCCAGCCACATCCTCCATTATCCACAGCACAATGACATGTGGGGCAGAGCAAGGGAGGCTGCCTGTCCACCTACTTGATGTTTCAGTATTCTATTTTCAGCCATCCTGTTGCCATCTCAATTCCTCTTTGCAATTCTATGTGGTAGTAAATCATGACATTGAGGGAAAGGGTTGGGTGGATAGAGGAACCTCTACCTGGCCAGGTAAATATAGTGATGCCTTTCTCTTGAGGGTGGGGAGGTTAGGGCTCATGTAGCGCACAATTACTTTGGTATCATCCAGCAGAGCTAGCATGCAAGGTCACCAATGGCCTGAGATGACCTGGGAGAACAAACTTTGCTTCAGGAGTTTCCACTCACAGAGAAATATATCTACTTCTGGCTTACTCTTTGCTCTAGGACAATTACTTTGGTGTGCAGTGCCTTGTTTATGACTTGTGCAGATTCAAAGATGTGTAATAGACATAGGAGGGTCAGAGCTCTTGTTTGGGGGTTCCCCTCTGAATATGCTGAATTCCACTGATGATTGTCTGCCTGGTGTTAGGCCAAGATGTGTAATAGACATAGGAGGGTCAGAGCTCTTGTTTGGGGGTTCCCCTCTGAATATGCTGAATTCCACTGATGATTGTCTGCCTGGTGTTAGGCCAACCACCCGACATCTTTGGACATTTTGCTCTTCAACAATTTGGTTGCCTGCTCACAGTGAAAGTGAAGAAGACAGTCTGCTATTATCTATTCCATATGATAGACACTACCCTGGACTTCCTGTAAGCATGTCCTTATATGCCTGGCCTGTGACATTGTCAGTCGCGACCTTTCTAGACTTTGTTTCTATCCCTTCTAAAGTTCGGCATTGCTGTGCCCCACTTACCACACTGTCCATTTTTCCTTTGCTGACCTCCTTTGTTGCACATCTTTGTACTCCCTTGTTAGACTTTTAATTTTGCTTTTCCCAGGATTTGTTCCTAGAACTGCAGCTCAGACTTCTTTCTGGAATTTGCTGCTACTTTCCATCATCCCCTGAATATTTTGCCCATTTGGATTTGCCCAATCTACCCCCTTCGATAGACCTCCAAATGCATTGTGTTGCTGGCCACTTTCTAGAGTGTGTTGCTGGCTCCCATGTGTTTCCTGTTGCTCCTGCTTGTGTTTGGTTATTAGACCTTGTTACTCCCTTAGAGTCATCATTTGATGTCCTATCCTGGGAACTGTTGTTCAAGCCCCTACCTGGATCCTGCAATAGGATTAGGAAACCCTCTAGTATAATCTGGCATCTATTGAAAAATCAAGTGCTGCCAGAGTGAAAAGTGCTGCCTTACTTCGATCTTAAAGGCAGATGGCAGAGCCTTGTAACAGGTTGAGCCAAGGGCCTGAGTATTTTTTTGATAAGACAAATCCTGGTTTCGAAGGTTACTTGGATGTTATTCAGCAGCCCGTATGCAAGTGCTTTATACATGAAAGGAAGGGCTAACGCACTAAATGTGGCAAGCTTCACTAGCAAGTGGGGCAGCAGAAAGCCAAGAAGCTGCCTGGTATGCAGGTCTGATGTTGAAACTTTAGATCATTTCATGCTCTTCTGTGATGGTTACAAAGCCCTGCGAATTAGGTATTTGAAACCCTTATTTAACCTAAGGAATATTCGTAGTGTAGCACAGGCATCCATTTATTACAAGCAATCTGATTACCTGAATGCAGTTTATTTTATTGCCAAATGTGTTCATCGAGCTTGGCTTTGCAGAGCATGTTTTAATTCAATTAATGTTTAACAATACTGTGTTGTTCTTATCTTTGTTTTGACTATCTTACCTGTGTCTTTTTTAGTCTAAATTTTAACAATTTTTGTCAGTAACTTTTACATATATGTGAGGGATTTTCATTGATTGAATATCTCGAGTATAGTATATCTTTACTTATGTGAACTTTTGGAAATGTTTTCTAATTTAACCAATGGAATGAGTTGCTTGCTTTCTTTTGCATAATAATTAAAATATGCCAAAGATCTGTATACCATGTGCATAGGAACATCATTGTTACGTCTGTTGGATGCAATTCTATATATCCTTTTATTGAAAGCACATTGTACATCAGTTCGTTAAAGATCATTAATCTTCTTGGTGAAACACTATGTAAAGAAAATGCAAATCTGAGTAATTGGACTGGCGAGAGTAGTAAAGATGCAGTGCATCGACGTACACTACCCTGTACATGGCCAACCAATCATATGTGTAGCTACATAATTCCCAGTTGATACTCGCTGCATGAGATACTGCCAATCCATGTGACCCAACCACCCAGTTGTCCAGTCTCAAGTACCATTTTTTACCAGGCAGAGGTTTTGTGTAGAATGTGCTGCCAGCCACAAAAAAAAAGATCACATAGACGGCTTCTGATTCAGTTTTGTGAGGTCTTCACATTACCTTACCCATAACCTTGCAAGAGTGATTGGGAAAGGGTTAAATGGGGACTAGAAATTATGTTGGGGCTGTTGTCACTGTGGCAGCAGAAGTAGCGTGGCCGTCCATATGGTAGGTAGGTAATGTGCGACCGAGAGGCTGGTGTGCTATATCCTCTGCTGTCTCAAGCTTGCGGAGCTCAATCAGACCATGCCCAGCTGTTGTTAAGGTGTTGGCAATCATTTTAGCTGACTTGGAGTCGCCCTCTGCTGAAATGATGGATGTTTTTTCTGCTGCTCAGCCTTCTAAACAATGAACGTAGCTCTTGTGGCTTCTTGCAGAGCTACCTGCTTGTGTTCTACGGTTTCTGTGAACTATTTGCCAAAGGGCAGGTGAGTCAATGACACATCATCAAGGATTAGCCCAAAGGTTGATGCTCGTTCAGTGAGATCTTTGCTGACTTGTCGGGTCACCAATTCTCACTGCCTTATGAGCTCCCCTGCATCAAAATGAGCAAAACAGCCTTCAGGATTTCTGTAGTGATGGAAGGAAGCACTTGCTCATCGTAATCTTCCCTGATGCTGGTAAATATCTGTGGTAGTTGGTTAGCTATGGGTCTGAACAAGACTCGCATTGTGATACTTATGTTCTGCAAGTCTTTGATGCCAGTAATAACTGGGACATTGCAGGGTTGTGATCGACAGTCAAAAATAGCTTGGCTTCTGCACCCAGAGAATGAGGAAGTGTGCTCCTTCTCCGACCACTGTCTTGAACACCACGAAATCGGGCAAAGATAACCGCTCTGTGCCCCGCATCCACGTTATAAAGAGTAGAGTTGGCGACTCCTCCAACTATAGCCAATCCCAGGCAAAACTTGCCAATGGTCTCAAACAGTTTGGCAGCCATTTTTCTTCTTGTACACTGTTACCTCCAGTATACCTTGTTCTTCTGTATATTTAATGATGATGCTAGGGATGAATTGCACTTAAATGACTGTTATGACTGATGTTGAATAAAGGCTAAATAGAGCAATATCTTGAGGCCCAATCTGGAACAGCTTTTCCTTCCCGACTTTTAAACGTACATTTCATCAGATGAACGTCATAGTGTTCCTTTAGCAATACAAAAGGCTGTGCAGCTGAAAACACTAATAGAACCCTCAAGCCTCTTAACTCCATGATGAATGTTCAGGGTTCAAAATTGAGATTTGATGAGGAGGAGCTGAAACCAGCTCCTGGGTGTTGGGCATCACCCTGTAGGCAGGAACAACCACAGGGGAACCAGGAGCTACCAGAAATGCTCCTTTAACTGTTTGTCCATTTTGTCTGAATCATTGTGTTTAAATGTATATTAGATGTGTTCTAATTCTTCTTTATTAACATTCCCAAATGTTCAAAGTTAATGCCACATTGACATGTTTGGAAGGTACCAGTTTGCCCTAGGAGCCAGAAGTAGCTCCTGGTAGCTGTTGGTTTCAAGCTAACCAGGTTCGACTATGCTAGAATCAGAAGCTAAATAGCTTGTAGCGCCACCCCCTTAATTCCGAACCCTGAATGTTTTATAGTGTGGTTTCTGGGCACATACCCTGATCTTCTATGGGTTGGTTTTGGTTGAAAGTAAGGGACAAAGCCTTTATTGGTGATCTTTTTGATTGGTCTAAGTTTGGAAGTGATTGGATCGAGTTGTTATCGGAGCTTTGCTTGGTACATCAGTTCTGGTAATTTCTGGCAGTGATCTGGCCAACATTGTCTGATGGTGATTTTGTTCATAGTGCTTACAAACGTGAAGTGCTTAGGAAATAAATCTCCAGAATGCACGCTGCGGGCTCCACTCTTTCATTTGCACTACTTTTTTATCTCACTGCGGGATGCTCTGCATTCCTGCACTACCAATCTGTGCCATACCCTGGCTTCTGAACGCCACTCTTTCCAGCACTTCTTTCCAGCCCGCTTTTGCTGTTCCATCAGCAAAGTCAAATGATTGGCTTTGCTAATGATTGTTCATGTAGCTCATGCTTACGCATTCGTAATAGGCATAGAATTATTAAAAGCAGTGCCAAAGTTCTGGCACAACAGAAATGTTCACTTTCACATTGAAACTGATTCACAATTCAAGTACAGGACTAACCTTGAAGGTAATGAAAGAGGAGAAGGAATATTGTCCCCTTAGGTGACCTCAAGTGGACCTTAACATTATTACAGGAATAACTTATGATACGGGGTATGATGGATGCACAATCCTGAAACCCCCCAGGGCAGTACACACGCAATGGAACATGTGGACCCAGCGCAATAGATGGGAGCGATGTTGACAGTGCTGCTTCTCCAAATAGCACCCCTTATTGTGAATGCATGGAGTGAATTACAGAGATGCAGATGAGCAACTTGAAAACCGGTTTGCTTTTGCCCGGAGGCCAACCAAAAGAAATGCAATGCATGTTGACATGCCAGAAAAGACATGACCGCGTCAAAGAAATAATGTTTGATTACATTACAATATGTATGGTGATTTCATAATTTATCCGTCATGGTGTTTGCGCACCACTGTGCCAGAGTTTTTGTGTAAAATTTGATGTGATTGTTTTCACATATTTTATTACCTGTTTTTCCCTTGCAGTGTGGCCAGAGAAATGGTATTTTTATTAGAACGAAAAGTTTTTTCTTGGTGTTTGCTCTACATAGATGTCTGTTTGTATGAAAAGCAGTTTATTTTTGCATATTTATCAATCCTTTGTTGTGTTTCACAAATAGGCAAAAGGAAGTGCCAGAACGCAAACCAGGATTGTTCTGGCGAATGTATTTAGCCTGGAAATAGAACATTGTTATGATGTTGGGCCTCATTACGAGGTAGGAGGCAGCCATGGTGCTACTAGCATCATGGCTACCCCCTTACCGCATTCCGGGTTCTCAAAATGGGGATTTACCGGGTCATTCCAACCTTGGAGGACCCGGTAAGTCCCCATTCCGAGAACCATTCCCCATTCGAGCCCCCATAGGGCTCAATGGGAATGGGGATGGAGCTGATAGCGGGCCCGTTATTAGCTCCCTGGTCCCTTAGCAGGACCCGCTAAGGGACGTCGGAAGAAGGAGGTAAGGGGGCACCGGCACCCTTACCGGTAACCCCTTACCTCCAACCTCGTAATGAGGCCCTAAGTCTTTCGTTTTAAAACTTAATTTGAAACAAAAAAGTCTATAAAGTAAATATTGGAAACGAAAGGTACAAAATGTATCTTTTTGTATATTTTGCATTGATCTAAAAGTTTTAAAATATTGTTTTTCTATGTGTATTTAATTTGTTAGAGGTACGTTTGAAAGGTGTTTTCCTCTGTGGCCATCCTAACCTCTCTGAAATGTATTTTTAATATCTCATATTTTATTTTTTCTGGAACAGAAGTTATGCATTTTTAGCATTGCATTTTAATTGCTTTGTACAGCATCACATCTCTGTGGCAAGGTTTTGCGCTTCATACGATTGCTTTAATTCATGATCCTCACCCTGTGCCCACGCGTTTTTCTAATAACATTGTAATGGAGGTTGCTTGCCTTGTTCCCTTTTTGCCTTGCCAGCACTCACTCCTCATTACCCCAAAACCATGCAGTTTTCTTCCCTCATCTATAGCATTTTTCATTTATTTTTATTTTTGCTTTAGTTTCAGCGCACAAAGCCCTAAGGCATCTATGCGCTAGTTACAGTAAGTGCTTGTTACAGTTCATGGTTGGTGCAGACATACATGGACATGCCTCACCTCATGCTACAGGGAGCTATATCAGGCATACAGGCATAAATCGGCCAAAATAGGTGCACGTATAAAGACTCGCAAAGCCTCACACCTCATGTTACGGTGGCTAATGGGGACAGTAAGTTCAAGTATACAGACTTGCAGAGCCTCACCTCATGGTACAGGGGGCTACATAAAGCATGCAAACATAATAGGGAAAATATAGGTGAACGTATACAGACTGGCAAAGCCTTGCCTCAGGTTATGAGGGGCTACATCAGGCATACAGGCATAGGGGCAAAGTCATACACAGCGACACCTCATGGTACAGTGACGGATTTCAGGTCGCAGTTGGAAGGCAGAGGCAACAAAGCAGTAGGGTTTTGAGTGGGTAGCAGCATACCGCTGGTACTTGTAGTGCATAAAGTGACACAAATATGCAAGGGTCAAATCGGTGCGTAAGATAGACTGGCAAGCCACGCCTCAGATGCAGGGGGCTACAACATATATGCAGGGTCAATGAAGTAGGAAGGTAGGTATCAGAGTACAGTGTTGGGCAATGGATGGGTGAGGACTGAAACTGAGCCGTTTGGATGGGCGTGCAGGAGTACGAGCCAAAATCACTGGTGCACATACATGCAACAGTTTGCAAGCTGCCAGAAGCCTCCTAGTTTGTGTGGAAGCAGTGTAAGAAGTGGTGGTTGGACAAAATGTGGAGAGGATCCAATGACAGACATTGTAGGGACTTGGGCTGCATGAGCGGCAGCCGTGGTGCAGGCATAGAACATCTGGGCCCTCCCGGGCCCGGACAGGCACAGACAGGCTAGAAGCCTTTCTCAGCGGCCTTCCCTGGCGCAAGTGAATCGGCTTCACCTGCCAGCTGGGGGAGGCCCAAGAAGAGGAAGCAATTGCCAAATCACTTTGCAGGTCGAAGGGCACTCCTCAAAGCACACGACCAGTGCTGGGTCTAGTGGAATGGGAATGGCCATCACACTCACAACATATACCATTGTTTATTGGAGAGGCTATGTACACAGATGCTAGTGAAATCGTCACACATACTAATGCATCACAGCTGAATCAGGAATTTTGGTTTACGTTTTGTAATGGTCATAACACCCATCATAATAATGGACAGCAGCAAAAAAACAAATATGCATATTTTATGACTTCTGTATGTTCTAAGTCTCCTCTCAGTATATAGCAGAGTTCCCTCCTTTTTGAATGTCTGGTAAGGATGGCTTCCAGAAAATGGTCTGAAATTTTACATGAGGTTTCTCAACAGATGACATTTCCCATTTACCCCCCTGGCACATGAACATGTTAGCCAAGAAGGTTGACCCCGTAATTATTCAAATGCATCTTATGAGGTAGGGCAGAGTGCTAAAGGACCATCGTCATTTTTGTGGGAATTCCGAGGTAATAGAGACATTGCAACATTTGATTATTTACTGCCCTTGTCTACAAACGATAAGGTACAAACATTTTAAACATTTCTTTGACAAGGATAAACCTCCGTCATCTTCCCGTTTATGGTCTAACATGTTTGCAGGGTCAAAGGTCTCCTTAATATTGGCAACATTAAGGTTGCTAAATAAACATCCTAGACCTTAATGCCTGGGAATTGATGACTGCTTTGTGCGTCACACAGGCCTTCCCCTAATTTCTATCTATACCATCGCAAATTAGCCCTAAAGATAATGGTACTACATGGCAGAATTGGAACTGTAAATTAATAGTTTTGTGACCTTTTTCTTTGTTCTCTATTTTGGATTATGTTTTATATTGAATTGTAATGTGTAAGGTTTAATTAAAACCAAAAAACAGTTAAAAAAGGGAGTAAGTTCTTTTTGCCAAAGCAGCAGTCATCTTGCTATTGTTTTGTGCGGGAGATTGGGCTCACGCAATATGCGCACATCACATCTCCCGTAAAAAGAAAATTCACTATTCGCAACCCTGATGAACACCGGTGTGTGAATGGCAATCACCCCTGGATCGGGGGCCAGGGGGCAGACATGACAGTAATGGCCCACAGTCCTCACTGGGCCTGCCTAGGCTTGGGCTGGGATGCCATTACCAGCCATGACCGCCCCCGACACAGGGTGATAGGGGGTGATAGGCCAGGACATAGAAAATATAAATATATTTATACATATGAGACAATACAGCCGTGGGATGAGTCACAGATGCCAATGCTAAGATGTGTGGTTGACTGGCAAAGACAACAGAGAGACTAAAGTGTGTGAATAGAGGATAGTCTGAGATGTTGGACAGACCAAAATTGGAAGAAGTGAGTAAGTGTGATTTCTATAAAGTGTCTGCTGTGCAGTCCAGATAGGAGAACGTTTTTAATCTCCAGGCAGGAAGTGATGCAATGGAATACTGTGCATTCTCTGATTTTGGAATAGTGAGGGAAGAGACAGATCAAGAGTATGCAGGGTTATAAGTGTTGCTAGAATGTTTTGTGAGGAAGGGTAAGACAGTAACAGTCTTGTAGCTGGAAGGGACAATCCCAGATGCAATGCAGAGGTTGAAGAGAGCGGAGAGACAGGACTCGGTCAGTGCTGCTAATTTTGTTATGCTGGAGTACAAAATGGGTTTTCAGCTGGGTGGATTAGTGGGGGAGAGAACGATAGAACAGAGGCTGGCAAAACAACAAGTGGTGGCAGGGAGAAGGTGGAGTGGTAGTGGAGCCTCTGAGTTTAGATATTTTTAGTAAGAGGTAGCCATTGGCTAAAAGGAATTTGCGGATGGAGTGGAGCGAGCAAGACTAAGCACACCCTTTAAGGGAGAGGAGAGTTTACTGGGATGGGAGCAGAGAATTGTATAGTTTGGCTGAGTAAAGGGCGGTTCACAAATGTATGAAGGGTGGTTGAGAGAGAGTGGTTTTTGAATTGAGATAAAAGTGCCAAACTGAAGGTCATGAAAGACTGCACAATAGAGCTAGCATTGTGTGGAGAAAGGGCAAAAGGGTACTGGGGCAGTGTTCATCTAGCTAAGTAGCTATGGAATCATTGTTTAATTTGTTTAATGCTCTCGCTGGAAGAAGGGAGAGAGTAGGACAACCGATAATCTGAAGATAATATAACAGTAGTATAACTTTTGTCATGTATGTTCTTTTTGTACAGAATTTTGATTGATCTACAAGATTTATGGTCAACATTTGCTTAATTGATTTTTTTAAAGGTTTACAAGGGTACATACTATAGAAAGCATTAACTTCACAAGTCTTGCTTTACCACAAATGTAGCCTTTAATGATACTATGGTTTTGTTTGTAGGTATGATGAAAGCAACATGCAAGTGTGCTGTGGCATTTGTTGACTGAGTTTATTAAAAAGGAAAAGGCTCAACTGTGTTTAAAAGATTGTTAAATAACTTTAAAATAAAAATTAATCAATATGGTGAAATATGCATGAGTATGTATTAATGTGGGAAAATGGTGCAGTTTCAGTATTCTGCATGCTAACTTCATTGTATGTATGCATTTATGTATGGGATTTATTAGCTAGGAAACAGTAATAAATTATCACGTTATATTGCAACCACCCTTAACTTCGGGAGGTCCTTCCCACCCCCAATCAAGGAGTCCTGCAATACTTGCTTAAGTTTTCTTTGGCGCTGGTCTTACTGAAGAATCATAGTCGCACATCTCTCCCCCCTCAACCCCCATGCCCACAGTGAGCCAAGAACCAGGCAATGTATAGGAAATATATTTGTATTTAAATTGGCAGTAATAAAAATCACACTAAACTACACACGCCACCTTCTTTGTGGCTCACAATCAACTTCTTGTTGCACAAATAGATCACACAAATTAATTGGGGAAAAACACAAATCACAGTACTTTATCTCAATTTCAATTTAAGAAATAATTCACGCTGGTAAGTGAACAAACTCAATTACAAATATAGTGCTGTGCAATTGTGATTTTCTTGCACGTTTAATTTCACACGCACTTTTGCTTTAAAATAAACCCAGGGTGATTTAGCAGTTTATTTTTCTGACACCCCCCCCTACTTTGGTCAGTGTTGGGGATGTCTGACAGAGAAATTAGGTTAATTGAAGAATTTTAAATTTCAGACCCCCCTCCACTTAAAGGCCTGTTGTTGGGAAGCTGGCAGTTTAGGGATTTTTTTAGTAAAGGGACAAATACACCCCTCTTCCTAAAGAATCATGGTCAACAGGACAAATAGGATCACCCAATTGACTTATTGTCCATAGTTTCAGCACACACCGGGAATGAGCTTAGTTAATTTTGCATTTTCACAAAAATCACCCTGTGGTGTTCTGCCAAGGGGAATTAATTAAATGTAATATTTTTAGTTATTAAGGCTAAGGATCTACACAGTTTTGCCCTCCCCCCACTATAAAGGGAACGGATTTAAGTCATACAGACTCCCCCACCTTTTGGTTTCCCAGGGCTCAGGTCTTCTTACATAGAAAGCTGCTGTTTAAAGTTCAGGAAAGCCAGCTGCTTTTTAGGTCCGTCTTGGAGGATAGAGCAGTGGTCTGGTCACTCCACTCTCAAGGATGGCCACCAACACTCTACCATAGGACTCAGTCAGCTTTTAGGCCTTCCCAGAAATAGACTGCCCCACCCAGATGCAATCTCAGCAACCTCCTTTGGTGATTCCTTGTGGCTTTCGGATAGTAATTTTTAACAGCTCTCCTCTTTCCTCATGACACCGTCAAGTTTACAGTCATGAGGAGTACCCTGCAAGAGTTCTCACAAATAAGATTGCACAGTTACCCTTCTCTCTCCTCCCAAATCCATCCCCTCCCTAATGATTTTCTTAGGAGTCTGGAGCAGACATATGGCAATTCCTGTAATTGCCATTTGTTCTCATATCAGATTTTTGGCAAAAACTAGTTATGTATCAAAAACTTTGTGATTTACTAGTAACTGCCATAATATATATATATTTTCCAATTCAGCTAATCGGGGGGAATTTAATAAAACAGAAAAGTCTGCACCACGTTGCACGACCATTTGGCAATTTTTCACCATTTTTTACAAAAGGCATAATAGTTACACATGTAATTTATTACCCTTGTTCCCAATGTTACCCTCCACCAGCATGCCAACTCTCATCAGCCAGAAACCCATCTTAGATGCTCATTGCAGTTCCCTGAGTCACAGGTGTATGAATTTTATATCACCAGAATTGCCTGGAAATGATCTACAAACTGAAACATACATGTAATCAGTAAGACTTATGACAGCTGAGAAAAAGGCCTAAGTTATAATAGTCTTTTTAAATTAATAGTAAATCTTCATGTTGGGCAATTGGTAGCTCTCCTGCCTCCAGGCCATTTGGCTCTCTGGGCCAGCCTGTAATCGGCGTTTTTATTACTCTCTTTGTGTTTGAGGTTTTGCAGCTACTGGTAGTAAATGGTGGATGCATTTGCTATACTGAAATCCTGCACTGTAGATAAGGAGCCGGGCCGGCCCTGTGATGTCACAAGGCCTGTGCCTTATCTGAAGGGGACTACCATTTTGATCTGATAGGCATCCATTTCTTGTATTTCTTTCAAAGTTCACCTCCTCTTAATTTTACCCCCTGTTTTTTACACATCCCCTCTATATTCTGGACATGCACCAGCAAGGGAAATTGTCCTGCAGAGGCAGCAAGTCAAGAAATGTTGTTTTCCAACACCCCTCAGGCAGGACCCATTTTATTGCAGTTGTAAACCGTTGGTATGCCCAAACCAGGCTGGCTGTGGGCGGAGTTCTTTGTGAAATTTGTCCACCAACAAGCCAAAAGGCACTTTCTTGGGCCTAAATGAAATCTTCATAGCAACAAAGTGGAATTTTCTTTTCAGATGTTCACTGATATTTTGCATGTGAAGCAGAATATACATTAGTTTTTGTCAACACACACCAAGTCTCTTCTCTAACATCTTTATGTTGGCATGGGAACATTTTTCTCAGATCTTACTTTAAACTGTAAACGCACATGCAAAACCATTTTGGTGTTCATTTTTGAAAATCCTGTTATTTATGTGAAAGGGACCTTTGAAATTCTTCTTCCACTGTGAATTAAAATGCTGCTTTAGTGGAGCCGAGTTAGTGGAGCAGTCTGCAGCAGTCGCTGCCTTTCGACGTCCTTTTGCGGAAGCAGATCTTTATCAACCCGAACAAACCCGGGGAGCGGAGTTCGGGAGCCGAGTTAGTGGAGCAGTCTGCAGCAGTCGCTGCCTTTCGACGTCCTTTTGCGGAAGCAGATCTTTATCAACCCGAACAAACCCGCGGAGCGGGGAGCGGAGTCCGGGAGCCGAGTTAGTGGAGCAGTCTGCAGCAGTCCGCTGCAGACCCGGAGCAGGACCGGCATGGAACCGGAGGTCCGACCGGGGAAGAAATCGGGCAGAGCCTCAAATATGCCCCCCACTAACACTATCACAAACACAATCACCGGAAGAGGTAACAAAGTAACAAAAACAGGCATTGAGGAGAAGCTGCTCGTCGATCCTGAACGCCTACGTACGGAGGAGAAAGTACAGGAGATGAATGTGGCTGCGAAAGACAAAACGCAGCAAAGCAGTATGAAGCCGGGAGTAATCCCACCCCGCAACACAGGGGCTGAGACAGGCCCAAAAAAAGCAAACCTTACCGAAACCAGTGCGGCCCAGATGGACAACACCCTCCCCTCGGACCCAGCAAAATTACCCGGGGAGAGGGAGCAATCACCTCCTAGCTCCCGGACCCGGCCTCAGTCACCTAGGGGAGCCATAGAGGCGAGGCCCGCCGACGACGCGTTCACAGAGTTTTGAGGCAGCCCGCCCGTAGCCAGCAGAGATCGGTGTACCGCCCTAGAGGCGAGTGCCCCGATCGGGGGAGCAGTCAGAGGACTGCCCACGCTCGAGGCTGGCCAGAGCGCTGGCGGGGCGGGCAACCTCCTAGCCATGGACCGGGAAGGTCCGGAACCGGCAAAAACCATCACAGAAACCGGTGTCGAACAGGACTCTCAAGAGGTAACGCCCGGGACAATCACTATACAAGAAAATGGAGCAAAACCCAGTAAAAAGCCGAGTACGCAGAGTCCTGAAGATTTAGGGCCCACGGAGAAGCTAAACGAAAAAGGCAACGACCAGGCGCCGAGACCAACGGGCACAGACCAGTCCAGAAAGGGACACTTAATAATAGCACAATGCCATGCCCTGGACATAGGCGACCCCAGGCTACCTATAACACTGGAAAACCAAGAGCCCATTACAAAAACGACCCCCCCGAAAACGGCAAAAAACGCAGACATCAAAACCAACAAATAACTGCGCAGTCTCGCAAAGCGAGGCGGAGGAAATCGCCACAGAGGGGCAGGAGAAAAACAAATCAGTTCCGACAAGAAACCCTGGGGGAAAACTGCAAATAGTAGCTCGAAAAACCACACAAACAAAGCGCAGAAAACTAAACAAAAAACAGCCGAGAAAAAGAACCATACCAACAAGGAAAGAAGCAAAAAAAGGTCCAGAAACCATAGGGGATGAACAGAAACTCCCCCCAAACGAGCACGAAATTGTAAAGATCATTAAAAGAAGTAGAAAAACAAAGGAAAACTTACCAAATCTGCTCTTCTCACGCCCACTGCAGTCTTTCTTCACTAAACAATACAAAAGAAAGTTAACCGCTGAACTAGAAGTTTCCGACGCCGAAATGTTGGAACTAACTCTTGAACAAACAAAGAGCTCCGAACGGAAACATACAGAATCAATCTGGACGTACAATCACCTACAAGCTAGTGTACCCTCGACCGCAAGGGGAAGCGAGGGCGAAACCTCGATCAATGACAAATCGCCAAGCCTACCAATTCAAATTACGCCAGGGCAAGACAAACCAATAGGGCCAGCGCAAGCAGGAAACAGGACAACGACACCAAAGAGCCCTACTACCGAGCAATCAGTAAACGGGCAAACAGGCCCAATAGAACAACGACACGCAGGGACCTCACCGCATCTACCAATAACGTCTCCAACAAACCCCTCAGAAACAACTAGGGAAACAGAGGCCTTGCAACCGAGCCGGGCAGGCGAAAAACAAAAGCCGACAAAGAAACAAAACAGAGTTGAACAAGACCAAAACAGATCCATTGAGTGGGGAAACTATGACCACGAGATCCTACAAAAAAGGACGGAGAACACCCCCTTTACTCCAAAAAACCGCCGCCTAAGCGACATCGCTGTAGGTTTGCAAAAAGCTACCACAAATGACAAACCTGACATGATAGCAATCATGTCGGCAATGACAGTGGTTCTAGCTCCGTTCTGCAAGCTTTACAAGGCAATGAAAGAAGACATCAGAGACAACACAGCGGTTCTGATGAATACAATTGCAAAGATCACACACATGGAAAGTTACATAACGGCAATCGAAGACCAGGAAAAAGGCGTAAAACATCTTATGACTAAGAAAATCGAAGAACTGGAAAAAAAGATCGTCAACCTAGAAGGACGCATAGTCGACCAAAGGAGGTCGGGAGAAGATGTAACAAGATCACAGCCGGCGGGAGAAAAAAGGGAAGAAAAAAGGCCGGCAGCGCCTACAAACCAAGGGAGAAAACAACTCCAAGTAAGCACCTGCCCGGACTCGAGTATGGTGTCAGGCAGAGTCAGAGAGCAAGTCGTTCACCTTAGACAAACCAGCATAGAACAAACAGTACAGCAGAAAGAAACACAGAAACTGGACCAGATTACCATAAGCTCACCACGAACAATAGAAGACTTCCTGCTAGATAACGCCTTAATGAATATATCTCAACATGAGAACATCTCAATTAGCTCAGAAGAGGACAATTCCCCCCTAAACACGGGAAAATCACCACCAAATAGAACAAACCGTTACAAAATAACACATGCGACTGATCAAGTTAGATCAAATAGAGCAGTAACGAAAGAACAGTTAAAAGCGACATCGCCGAGAGAACCAAGACCAGTTCAAGGGAGTTCCCAAGAAAAACCAAGGAAGAAATGGAGAAGCAAGGCGACCTCCCAGATTCAACATAATAAGAATAAAACACGCCTTTTCAAACTGGAGCAAAAAGAAGAGGGAAAAAAGCACCTGATCCTAAACCGTCCGACCGTAACGTATTTGATGAAGAATACGAAATCTCTGAGGAACATGGTAACAGAGGACATAAAGCGGGTGGAACCCTATCACAGAAAAAAGTTAGCTAAAGCATATCTACATGTCAAAAGCGAAGCAGTGGAAAAACTTGACGGTACAGCCTTTGAAGAAATGGAGAAAATGGGTTTTAAACTAACAGAAGTGGCAAGTGTGGAAAACAAAAAATAAGAATCTGAAGGCTTTGACCCAAGACAAGGAGAGAAAATAGGTTTGGAAAACACACCAACGAAAATACAGATTCCTGACCCACAGAACCACACAAAAGACACGGAAGGGAACAAGCGTTACAAAATGGTGAAGGAGCAATACCAAGCACCTGGCGAAGGGGCAAGAGAGGGAAAAGCAGAGAAAGACATAATAAAAAAGAAATCGGCAGATCAGGCCGACAAAGTCCCGGCAAAAACCAAATGGTATGGCCTATTCAAGCTGGAACGATGCAATGCAGCGAAGGAGAGAGCACCGTTAAACCATCCAAAGATACTTCAGATAATAAACAACACAAAGGAGTTGAGACATCTGACGACGAAAGACATCAAATTAGTCGAACCTTACCATAGGCAAGACAGACCTAAAGCATATATACACATTGAAGCAGATAGCAGAAAAAAAATAGGATTAAAAGCCTATCAAGAACTGAAAGAGATGGGCTTTCTGCTAACAGATATAAATAACCAGAAAACGAAAAATGAAGGAAATCAGCAGACATTATTCAACATACAAAAACAAAATCCAAACCAGAAAAACCATATAAAAGAAAACAGCCAGAATCATCAGGACCTACACCTACAAGAGAATAAAGACGCGGCAGAACACCCAGAAGTAAGGAAACAGAGAGAATCAACGCCGCCAGCGCGCAAACTACAAGGGCCATGGAACTGGTTACGCTCAACGATAAATGCAAACAACACCAAATAGCAACGAAAAGGGCCAGTCCTCCAAAACAGCAAGAGCCCGGTAGGAAAACAGGGTCTGCCCGCTAACGAGATTTACAGCCTGGGATCATGGAACACTCGAGGACATAACCATCTTACACAGACAAGCGACGCAAATTTGGGTCGTTATGATATAATATGCCTACAAGAAACATGGCTATTAGCCAAACCAACACTTGATGGTTTCACGGTTCAGATTTCTCCGGCGGTCAAAGGCCTCCTGGGAAGGCCCTCAGCAGGCCTTTTGACAGCGGTCAAAACAGGCCGGGGCATGGACGAGCCAAAGAAATGGAAGGAAGCATATGAGATGCTGGTATCGCTGACCACTTGGCCCACCGAAAACAACAAACAAAGAGGAAAGTGCAAAAAAAAACTCGCCATCATTAATTGCTATTGGAATCCCCAGAGGATGTCAACCGAAACCTTCTATCTAAATATGGGGAGCACGATAGATCAGTTATATGAAACATTCGAGGACATCAACATCATCATATGCGGTGACCTAAACGTGAACTGCAGCGAGACAAACAGTACAACTCCAAAACGTTCAGACCACTCTCAAAACCGAGGGAAAGCGTGGAACGAACTGATTTCGGGAAGAGACATCCAAAACATTGCAACGCTATTCCCAAACCAAATCAATATTCCGACCTGGGAAAGTGGAGAGTCAAAAGCCTCAATAGACCATATTTGCATGTCAGCAGGCATGATCGACTCGATGACGAGTTTTAGAGTTGAAAAAACCAGCAACAGTGATCACAATTTGGTCCCCTGCTCGTGGAAAGGTATGAAAATAACAAAACTAAGATACCCTCTAGAAACAGAAGCCAATAACCAGAGCACCAGACTAAAGCTCACAGAAAAGGACATAAAGAAATTTAGGCTTGCATGGGGAAACAAACTTAAGTCAAACAGAAAAGAAGATATAAAAGAAAGACCGGACTACTTACCTTTCCTAGTACTCTACAGAAAACAAAGGGGAAAATCCAACCAGGTCACCAACCATCAACATGCTTTCAACAACGAACTGGTGAACCAAAGAAAACTGAGCCGTACTCTAAGGAGAAGAGCCAAAAAATCAAATGCCGAGTCAGACTGGCAACTTTGGCATAAAGAGAGGAAGAAATATGCAAACTGGCTAAAACAACATAAGGCACTTCAATTCCAGATAGATGCAGAGGCGATGATGAAAACTTTGGAGTCAAAAAATTCAAGAGCATTTTGGTCCCTTCTGAACAAATCGACCATTGCGAATTCTGCACCTCTGTGTAATGCAGTATCGGAGGAGAAATGGATAACCCATATCTCATCAGAATTCGAAGAGGCTGAAAATTCAACACCGCTCGTACCGGAAAACACCTGCACAATCTGGACAAATGTAACAAGTCAGGTAGATATAAAAGCAAAGATCATGAAGCTAAAAGCCTCCAGAGCCCCGAGACCGGACGGGCTCAGCAATGTAATGCTAAAACAATTTCCAGCACAATGGTCAGAGGCAATAAGCGAAATTTTTGAAGAGTGTGAACATACTAAGAAAATCCCAGAATCGTGGCTCAAAGCGGTCATAGTTCCGATCTACAAAAAGGGCGCCCGCGAAGACCCGGCGAACTATAGACCAATCGCCCTTTTAGATGTCATCGGGAAAATATACGCATCACTCTTGCTAGACAGCTTCAGGCTCTGGGAAAAGAACGCCAATTTCAAAGACAACCTACAAGTGGGCTTTCAAAAAAATGGATCCACTGGAACAAACATGATCATCAACATCCTAACGGCCAAGATAAAAGAAGGGGCCCCAAAGCTCTATTTGGCTTTTATCGATCTATCTAAGGCTTTTGACAAAATAGACAGAAACCTTCTGTGGGCAAAACTCCAGAGCTGGAACTGTCCACCGCCAGTCCTGGAACCGATAAAAGCGCTGCACACAGACAACACTGTCAGAATCGAACTCAGTCAGGAAGGAATACTGTCAGAAGAAATCAAGATAACACACGGGGTCAAACAGGGTTGCCCCCTAGCCCCAACCCTTTTCATTTCTTTTCTGAGCGATTTCCAGCATGCTGAAAAAGAAATCGGGCGTTTCCCACCAAAAACACCACGGTACCAAGATTATTATACGCCGACGATATTATCTTGATAGACCAAACAAAAATAGGTCTCCAGCGGAAACTAGACAACCTGGCGAAGTATATCAACCAAAACCGCCTGATCATTAATAAGAACAAAACAAAAGTGTTTATTTTAGAAAAAACACAGAGTTCGAAAAACAAACATTCTACCTGGAAAAAGAAAAGCTAGAAACAGTTAAATCGATTAAATACTTAGGAGTCGACCTGGACAGCACAAAAACAGCTCAAACAATGCAGAGGACTCTATGGGAGAAAGCAAAGCGGCTAGCATCACAGACCCGACTGGTCGATAAGAAGTTTGGAAAATTCTCCCTGATACCTGCAATCAACTTCTATAAAGGAAAAGTTATCCCCGCTCTGATCTATGGAATGGAAGTATCACTCTCTATGCCAACAAACATCTGGACAAAACTGGAAGGCCTAATATGGAAATCAGTTTTGGGAGTCCCAAATTCTACCTCAGTGGCAGCGATAAGAAGGGAGTTGGGCTTGGTATCACTTGAATCCATGGTAAACCAAGCAGAAATTAATTTTTTCAGGAAAATCATCCTGGAGGAGTGCTCCCCAGCCAACGCCATGATCAAAGAGGAGATGGATTTAGCCAAATGTGCAGCCTTGGAAGTATGGAAGGAAAAATGAAGAGCAAAAATTACGAGAAATTGCATGCTCAGAGAAAGAACTAAAAGAAAATCCTGACAGAATAAAGAAAAAAGTAGTCATGATGGACTGGATCAGAAGGCTAGATCTCGCAACAAAAAATAAACTCCTCACCCACCTCCCCCCAACTTGCAATAAAGTAAAATCGCCAATCAAATATTGCAAAAAATTCCCAGAAAAAAGGAAACGAAACCTGCTCATAAAAGCAAGATTAAACCTGCTACCTACAAAAGAAATACTTTCGATTAGATCGACCTCAGAGGAGGCAACCTGTCGATTATGTAACAAACCAGATACAAAAGAAACCTTAAAGCACCTGATACTTACCTGTGAAAATAACAAACAAAACAGACATACGTACCTACTTCCTCTGGCAGAAAATCCATGGATATTTGAAGAAATAGAGTTATGGAATAGACTGATTTCGGGAGAATCCACAAGGTGGTCGATGGCCATGGCGGACCTAATCGAGGCAACTTTTAAGCAGCTAAGAGAAAGCCCGGCAACAGTGACTCCAAGGGTTGTAGAAGATTCGGGCGCAGATGATAGGGAGACCTCGGTCCCAAGGACAAACGAATAAACAACCAACAAACTATCAAACAACCCGGCGCACGAACACTTGGAACAGGGGTGCATAGCAGGGGTCCGTGAATCCGAGGCGAGAAATAGAGACAAAGGAAGAACGACAGAAGGAAACAAAGATAAAGAAAGATAAAGAGAAAGATAAAGAGAAAGATGAAGCGCTAAACTGTTCGATACATTTTTCAGATTGCCTTTTCTGAAAAAATAAATCGGATAAAAAAAATAAAAAAATGCTGCTTTTCCTTTTGCAATGACAGGCCTTCTTCAGATGGCCCTTCTTTATGCTACTTGCAGAAACCTCAGTCTTCTATAATAGGCCAGTTTTTCAGTGTGGAGGCACTGTTATTATTTTTATGAAGGCTGCAGGTAATTTATCCAGTGGGCTTTAGTTCTGTTGGCTTGGGGTCTTTGATTACACCCCACAAACTGATGTATGTGATATGTAGGGGAATCATACATGAGCCTTGGACATGAAAGACACTCATACAAGAGTGAGTCTACACATGTTTGGCATTAAATAGCACTTCATCAGAACTCCAATTTTCCATAGACAGAGGTACGGTACTATCAATGCCCAAGTTTGTGTTACAAAAGTAACCATGTCCATAAGGTGTTAATGCCTTTGTCTCAATAGCTGCCATGTCTGTAAACCGATTATTGAAACACAAATCTTGGTATTTATAAAAGCCTAAACTCTATCGAGTTCTAGATGCTGTGGAGCTCAAAACACATAGATTAACTTGTTTAAGGCTCGAGTTACTTTTTCATGTGTCGGTTTAACAACACATTTTCAATGAACATTTAAATCTGTATTGTTGAATATACCATTTTGAAGTATCTATTGAAGAGTCTGGTTCATTTTTATGTTTCAAACTAAATTTAAATCATCTACATGTTCAATAATAAAACGGTATCTGAAATTTCAGAGCAGTATTTTTAAAACCACAAAATGTGGACAGCACGGAAAAAACTGAGATTTAACAGTAAATCGGTGTCCTCGTTTGGAATTCATATGTAATAAACTGAAGTAAGAAAAAATGGACAAAACAATACTGTAATAATTAAACACAGTGGGGATACTTAGGGGACGATGAACCTGGACAGAGCCTCAAAGGAACTGATAAATAGTAAAGAAATCATGAAGCCAATTTTCGGAGTGATTCATGGAACACGATCATATATCCTAGTTATTGAATGTCATGCATGAATTAAGCTGGTTGACTGAGGGGAGGCAGTTGGCAGGCCCTGGGTGGTAATTGGTTTTATAGCCTGATATTTAGCATCTAAATTGATGACATTCTTAACAAAGCATAACTTATTTAAATGATCATCTATTAGTCATTATTAACGATATACAAAAGCAGTGCTCAAAATAATAAATGCTATCTAGCCAAAAGAGGGCATTAAAAACAAAGAGAATGTATGCTAGGCAATAATGTACATGCAACATCCCACAAATCACTGGCCAGGCTTAGAGCACAGAAATGCATGCAGCTAGTCAGATGCAAACTAGACAAAGGCTGCAGTTCGGGTCTTGGCACCTGCTGCTCAATGTTGATATTTCATCTATGGATTCCCTCGCCATCTAAAGAACAACGTTTCATTCATGAGCGTCCCTCCATCTTGCGCCTTCCATTGGCCTATGATAATGTATGTAAGCATCAGGCCAAAGACCATGAGATGTTGACAAGTACTACATTCCACTGCCATCCGCTTGTGAAGGGCTACAGATCAGCAATGCATACATGGTGTTTGATATCCCCTGCATGTTTCACCAAGCACCATACACCGAGATCCTGTTCAGCCTAGAAAAGCGAACTGGATCATTGTAACTGGCATGTGATTTCTGATCTAGTGACAGATTCGGTTCTACGTTGAAATGGCGAGAAAAAAAACGTGGCTCAAAACACCTACTTTTAAAAAATCGAATTTTGCCTTTTATGGGATTAAAACATCCCCTCGCTTTATTTAAAACCCTAACCCCACAACCCCTCTATTTTTTTTAATTGAAATCTAGCGAAATTAGATTGTAAAAAAGGGATTTCTGCCACGTTGTTTTCCGACTCGTAATTTTGAAGCAATACCACCGATTCCTGGTGTTTATATTCAACTCGCTCTGAACATCCAGCATCCAGGACCGAGAATAAAACTGATGCATCGATGTTTCCATACACACAAAGGCAAGCATATTATGACTACATTGCCCAGGACCTGTTGGGCTGACATTCCCATAAAATGAGCTCAGCTATGCCAGTGTGCCTCTCCCAAGCATGGTCCAGGACTACAAAGCAATGTTGCTTCTGTACCTTCTATTGGCAGGACTGTGTGTATAAAGGCAGCAGGCAACTCTTACTTCACTTAAAGTGTATTAACGGAAAGCCTGTATATTATCAAATGTCCACAAATACATTTGGGTGGAAGGGTTTCAAACGGGTATGATATTGCATGGTCTATCCGTTGGATAATGTATGATCCCGACCCGTGTCTTGTTCATGACATGGTTCTTCAGAGAGTGCGGTGGGTATTCGTACACAAAAAGGTGAAATGTTAAGTGAACGGTGAGCAATATTTAGTTTGCTGTGACTAATGTCTGCATAGTTTATAGGCTGGATAGTTGATTACTGTAATGTATTCCACTCTACTCATCAAACGTTGTGAGATATCCATCTTTAGAATCTGTACGGGTAACTCGTTCTGCGCTGATTAGTTTGCCCTTTTCTGTAGGGGGAGGCAACCAAAAATGGGAGGTGGCTAAGACTATCTTGATGGTGTGCATATTGATTAAATGCGTATTCCACTTCACTCTGCATTTCTGATATTGCTCTGCGTGCTTATATTATATTACATACAACGAAAATGTAAGATTGACAACATGTTCAGACGACTTAGTCTGATGTATAACTGGAAGGTCCTGTCACTGCATCTTAGGCACATGCATCAAATGCAACTCTAATGCACCTTTATGATGTGGAAGCGGGGTGCTGGATTACCATGTCCTCCGAATCAAAGGAACACTGCATTAGATTTGTGTGTCCACACTCGGAGGCCCGCATTGTGGGTAGTAGGTTAGTTAGGGAGGGGTTACGAGCAATGGTGGATCTATTAGAATAAAATATCCTCTCTTGGTTTTGTGTGTGTGTTGATTTTAAGAAAGGCAAATGACATTCCTCCTGTGCAATTTGTGTGGTTATGTAAAACCAATTTAATGAAATGTGCATATTTTACCTTGATATGATAATTTCTGGCTACGTCACATCCCATTCGTTTGTTGACGAGTCACCCCCCCTTTAATTTTTAGGACTTGAACCCTGCGTAGGACCATTTTACTGCTGTACAGGCATGGTCTGACATTGACCCCTGGATGTGATCTTCTTACCTTTTTTGCAATTTTCGAAAAATAAAGCTTTGGCTGCACCCTCCAGCTTCTGTCTGTCCCTGCACACCTTGACATATTCCGTACTCAATGCAAAATGAGAGTTAGGTGGTACTTGCAACCTCTCATATCTGCTTCAGGCGGTTCCATGTAATAATGTCGCCACTAAAATCTCGCCATGCAAAAATATCGCCGAAAAATAGCCGTTTTTTGTGGTGGCATTATTTATTTATTTTATTTTTTTTGCCCCTGTCCCCCTATATATGGTCACCCAAATAATATCGCCACGACATTTTCGCGGCAATATTATTTACGGCGACCATATATATGGCGATATTATTACCTGATACCCTTCAGGCATGTCAAAGACAAAGCATGAAGGTTGCCTTAGAACGCTCCTTGACTTGGATTCCCTTTATGATTTCTATTTGAACACAGGTGGCCATGAATGTATTCAAAACAGTTTCTATAAAAAGTCAGTGTTTAGTGTGGGACTACACCAAATTAACATCAGGATGGGCATTTACATAAATGTCTCTTATTTTATTTATTCTTAAAAGTATTAAAAAGATAGAGCACATGCATTACTGCAGAGGACTCATGGAGTGACTGCTGCACAATGAATATGCAGGCAAGCAAGTACAACATGTACTAAGAAAGATTGGCTAAGGTTTGCAAAGAATTGGTCGACAACCGCACCAAATTATTAGGGTAAAAAGAAGGTATTGGCGAGGAGACCAGAACCCAAGGACTCGTGGACAAACTATATAGGAAATAGAACTTTTTGCCAATGCACTAAAAATCCAAAAGCAAGGAGGGGTTTACAGTTACAAAAAGGGAGTAGTTGCAAAGCCTAGGGGAGGAACCTGAAAATGACTGTGGTTGGATCGGAGTATCCACTGCCTTGGGGGTCTGCAGGTCAAGTCAATTAGAACTACCTGAGGCTCCTGATTCAGCCAGAATTGGATGGCTGGACAGCTCACCTGTGCAGGGTCAATGCTTTGTAGATCAGATTGCTCAGTTTAACGAGAATACTAGATTCCAGGTATAAACCTGAGGGACAGCCTCGGTAGAGAGATGGTGTGTGGCTTATTCATTGCCACGCTAATTTGATTTTGATAAAAATTTGATTTTTGCTTGGTCTATAGCCAAGTGATGACATTTACATGTCTCAGAAAAATGTTATAGTCCCGCATCAGACCAAGTCCAAGCTTGTTCGTAAAGGGTGATGGTGTGCTGACCCACTATGAACGAGCCAAGCCGGCTAGTGAAAGCAATGAGCACTTCCTCGGGGGCAGGAAGCAGCAGATAGAGTGGTGTGCTGATTTTAACTGTACAGAGAATCATACATTCCAATTGACGGTTGTAGTACGCCAGCATGCGTATCCAATAGAACATGCAAGGCCAGCAGTGTTTTGCTTCCCCAGCCTTGCATTGCCCATTGGAGATGCAGGCTGGGGTACTGCTTGGCTGAATATGTGCCCGGGGCACTCCTGCACTTCCCCAAAGATTCAGAGGCCCAGGCGAGATGATATAGAGGTGCTCCAGCTCCAGAGTACATGTGCAGCAACCTGGAAGCTCGACCTTCTTCCCGGAGGGAGCTGGAGGGCCATCATGGAAGATGTTCAGGAGTCCAGACTGGGGTCTGCAGGTAAAATGAAAAGTGTGTGTGTGTGTGTGTGTGTGTGTGTGTGTGTGTGTGTGTGTGTGTGTGTGTGTGTGTGTGTGTGTACACATTGTGTTTGTGCGTGTATGGGTGCTTGTGAGGTGAGGGTTTGTCTCTGCAATTGTGTATGTGAATGAAAGTGAGTATGCTTAGGTGTATGTGTGTGAATGAGAGAGTATGCTGTATGAGTGTGTATGTTGTATTAATGAGTGTAATTACTTGTGTGTGTGCCAGGTGGGTAGCAGGCCTCAGATTTCAAAGGTGGAGGTGGCTACATTGGTGCAGTGGCAGCCAATCTGGACATCTTTGCTTACTGTGGCATACCATTTCTTACTGGAGTCAAGGGTAAAGCCCACATGCCTGTAAGTGCAAAGACTGACAGTGCAGCCAGTATAGACATGTTTTCCTACTATTGCACGGTTGGAAATTACCAGGAGCTTTGAGCTATTTAGCTCCTGTTCATAGCCAGGGGGGGTCCTGGTTATCTTGAAACCAACAGCTACCCTTGGCTACTTTTGACTCCCCAGGCAAGTGGTGCCATACACACATAGCTATGTGATATAAACTGTAAGTTTGGGAATGTGTATACAAGGAGAATACAGGATACTCCTATAGGACATTTAAAGCATTTTTTGTTTGTTTTGGTTGATAATATAGAATGGACAATTGTGAAGAGATTAAACCCTCTGCAGTGTTAATTTGCTGTGCACCATGCACTAGCTCTTGATTTCACAGCGGTAGCTCCTGCCTAATGGGTTATGCCCGATACCCAGGAACTGTTTTACTCCTGGTCAACAAATCCTAATTTTGATCCCTAATATAGCATGTCATTTTTTTACTGGCAAAGCCAACACAAGTATTTTCTTACATGTGGATAATGGCTTCTACTGGCATGGCCATCTGGGGATTGTTTTCTTGCAGTATCACTTTTGGAATTATGGGCAAAGAAAACATAAATATGTTCTTATATGGGAATACTGGCATATACTGCTGCAGTCAGCTTGGACATGTATGGGGCAAAGCCAGCATGAACATGTTAATTATACTGCCATATATTGTGGGCAAGGTCATCGTGAGCATGCTCCTGTGCAGTGTTGGTGACTTGGCGTCTACTTTGTTTTAATATGTTGCCCTATAAAAGCAACTTCAAACTGTATGGCTTTTTACCCAATTATTTACAATAAGTGTGCTGTAAAATGCACCATTTTAACACATTCATTTTTACGGGGGTTCATCCACCCAAGTGTCCCCTGATTGGTTCAGCTTCCCTCACTATGTTTGATATCCCCTGCATAGTCGGGGGAAACATTTACACCCATCCATTAAAAAATCCAGCCGCTGCCACTGCATCATTGTATTAGCCACCATGACTTTTCTAAATCGGGAATGGAATGTGTGTTGGCATTTAGGGCTTGTGAGTACCAAGCATTATATAGTGTACTTTTTACACAGGCATAGGGATGACAAGCTGTAAGGCAACTCAAAGGAAAAGGGTTTTTAGCATTACTTGTCTTCCCCCAAAGGGAGACTGCAGGGGACATTTCATCAGTGGGTTCTTGTTGTGAGAACTGCAAAAGATTTCCTTTTTTGTTTATACACTGGCTGGTTTTGACCAATCCCAATTAATTATTGCATGCGCGTTATTTTGAGGCTGGTTATGAACATGGCCATTCCAGTGTTAAGTAACTGAATAGTCACAGATGAACGTACAAGAGGAACTAATAAAATGGTCAAGAATAATGCCCTTCTTGTGAGTTTTGGAGGCCAAGAAGTTGTTGGGCGAGTTTAAGTTGAAGAGCTTTTAGAGCTCTGAATAAAAAAATAACAAAAATGTCCACCCGGGGTATATTGTAATCCCCAACAAAAGATGACTTGTTAGTCGTTGATCATAAAAGTTGCCTCTGTGTGCGAGTATCATTCGTTGTGATTGGGATATGGGTAGCAGTGCTCATCTGTATGCACTTGATTAAATACAGATAGTGTAAATTCATCTATATGCCCACCTTTTTGTTGTCTTCGTGATAGTCCTACATATTGTGCTATTTATAGTGTATGCCGCCATGATGCTGTTCTCAATGGTCTTCAATTTACCACAGACTGACTACCATAAACAGTTCAATTTTGCAGGTGCCTTCTTGATTTGAAGATAGCATGTGATTGGTTCTGTCTCTTAGCCCCCTGTGGTAATATTTTGCCCAATGCCACATCACCCTCCCAGCTACATAATGTGCATCACACCAAACCCCACATTTTAAATGAAAGACAACAGTAATTACCCCACTCTTCTTGCTTCGTCGTCCAGCTTTGCAAGTAGCCTCTGCAGCCTGTTTTCCTAGTTTCCCTTTTTTTCAATCCAGAGCAAACTTAACCTGGTACCCTCCAAACCACTTGAATGTCCACAGGTTTGGGCTGGCCAAACGTTGCCTAACTTCCTTACGGGTTTGGATAGAGGAGGGTATGAGTGTGGAGGGTGGGGCGTTCTAATGGGGTTTGCCTGATCAGTAATATAAATGGCACGTGATTACAATCCATGATCAGTCTGGAAGGCAGACGCTGGTAAGGAGGTTGTTGGCAGCTTTGCTAGTGTAGGTAGATGGGGAAGGGTTTTACTGCGAGTTAGTTTAGGGTGGGTGATGGGGAGGTAGCCATGGTACATGTTGTTCATTGTTTGAAAATCTCTAATTTGGAGGCAGGCAGATTACATTCCGTGGCTGGAACTGAATGTGACATGTGTTGGAACTAGGAAGGATAGAACGCCAGTGACAACCTTGCATGATATTACAGGCTCGTGTGATATTTGTTGTCAGTAATTATCACGGAGGAGAACATCGCACAGTTGGTTGGAAGTACAAGAGTACATTCCCTATGAGGCTGGGTTCCACCATAAGCTCTGTGATGCTGAGCCCAGCAGCAATTTTAGAAGAACTCCCTCCTAACCCCACCATGCCAGGGCTCGGCACATGAGGGACTGCTCGATATAAGGAATCAATAGGCCACTACCATTATCACATTAGTGCCGGAAAAATGTGCCCAGCATTTCAGCTAATTCATTGACCCCCCCACCCCCAGTGCACTTAAGCATGAGTTCTCCCACTGGACCTCTGGGCATGCTTCAATTCCTGCAGGAGACGTGCTCCGTGAAGCAGGGAGCCCTAGTAACAGTAGCAAAAGAATGGGGCGGGGAACACCCATTTGAATGGATGCGTGCACGGTGTATGCATAAGCCAATATGGTGAACAAACCTCTTATAGGCTTGCTCTTCATGGCAGAGTTTGGAACTGGATGGCTGAAGTAGATTGGAGAGGCTGAAGGGAGACTAGAGTTTGGAGGAATAGTAGGCGGGAGGATGTAGGTGCGTGTAGTTAGAAGATGACTTAAGGATAAGAGGCGGAGATGAGAGCTAAGAAGGAGGAGGAGGAGGAGGTTTTAGGCAGGAGATTGACGGAAAGAAGCACTAAGGAGGAGATGGTAGAGAGGAGATTGAGGAAAGGTAGAGGAGAACTGAGGAGGACGTAGTGCAGGGCCATGATGTTGATTTAACGATTACCTCAGTTAACTAGTGACACGACTATTCCCTACAGTCCTTATCCTTATAAAATCAAATTTGGATTCTGCTATACATTGTCATTGCAGCACAGTAATGTTGCAGAAATAGTCTCCAGTTGCCTATACATCTCGTATTATATTATAGACTTTGTCTCACCCAATCAGAACGCTAGGAAGGCAATCTGTAATGTCAGGTTTAGATCTCATTCCAACCATTCTGACTGGAGCAGTAGCCTGACGAGGAGAACACAGACTCCGGTCTTCAGCTCTGTACTGTCTGAGAGGAGGATGTGCAGTGCAATTCCTCAAGCGAACAACAATGACGCACAGAATGTGTAAAGTCTTATGGTACATGTTCATTCAATTAACATTATATGTTGCTTGTGTGTGCTCACTTTTTATGCCACACTAAAATCTGTCCTTTTTTTGTTTCCCAACTCACTGTGCGAAATAGCCTTTTAGACCTTGGGAGGGGTTGTTACTGCTTAGGATAATGTCACTTCCGCAACCCTTCTCATTCGGCAATGACTTGTCAGTGGGTCATTATCCCTTGATAATGACCTCACCCTTGGTCCAGGTGGCTTAACTCAGGTCAGAGGATGTTTAGTAGAGTTCGACAACATGATATGATAGGTTATTTATAACGTGCTTAATACCCAAAGGTTTCTAAGCATGGACGCGGGGCGTGTTGTCTTGCTTCCAAGGCGAGCACGTTGCCCCTGAGCTATCCTCCCGAGACAACAATATTTGATTTAATAGGCAACATTCCAAACACACTGCAAGAGAGAAATGGCCACGCCACAAAGTGGTCAAAGTGGCTACTTTGCCTGTTTGCAGCATTACTAAGTGCATAATGTGTGCATTGAAGAGAGGGCCCTTATTGGCCAGAAAAGCACGGGGATCTTCTGAACTATCCCTGGTGCTCTACCTTATCCTTCAGAGACACTGTTCTATTTGGAAATGTTGCTTCTTTTAGCACTCTCTCTTTTTAAAATGATGTGTCCTCCTGTTCATGCCTGAAATGATCACATTCGTGTCTGTGTGGGGATGCTATAAGGAAAGCAAAGCAATATGGCGCCTGCATTTCAAAACATGAACAAGTATTGTTGTTGCATAGGATTGGAATGGCCGCACTTGGCGCTGATTTGCAATGTCAGTTTTCTATTTCATTTAAAACCGAGCGGCATCGAATGCAGCGCTGCATTTTCTGACTTTTTGTATTTGCACCTTGCGGTACCAAGAGAATTTATTGAACGTGTGAATGAAAGGCCGGTGTGACTATAAATGAAACCGTGCAATGCATTATGGTAAAGATTAAGGCACATTTCATGGCCGGAGCACTGGCGGACATTGTATAGCATTTGCAAAGTTTCAGCTAAAGTATAGTGGCAACGAGCAGTGAGTGTTCTTTAATTTAGAAATATTAAGGGAGATGGTTGTCCATGAATTCAGCGTTCAGAATTCTCCGTGGGCATATGGAGAACATAGCACGTACACTTTGTCAGGTAGAAAAATGACATTTGTGCGATGTTCAAGTAGCTTTCCAAGGCACAGTTACATTACATAATTGCCTCATTCTGCGTATGTAAATTGTTAAGTTAAACAAAAACCACCCCCTCCTAAATGATGAAATTATGCATCTAAGCCGGCAAATGTGCGCAGGTTGCAATCATCAAAAGCTACACAGGAGTGCGTATATCTCGTATAAATAACATGCTGCGAGAAGAGCTTTTTAAAAAGTTGGAATTACGGAACAGAAAGAAAACATGAAATATATGGTGCATTTTCCCAGCCTGAATCCAAGATTTGGAAATGTGTACAATTCTAAACAACATACATGTTCAGAATCTACGTATCTCTCATACTTGAATAATGTGTACACAATAATGCCTTGCACTAGGAACACGTTTAACAGAGGAATGTTCACTGGATGTAAATGTGTAGGTAGATACATGGACTGTGTGATGTGCCCTCATCCCTGTAGGGATGAAATAGCCATATGCTAGAATCGGTGCCTTGGATCTTGAAACTGTGCATTAGACAAGTCCCATCATCCAAGGCACCTCTAATACGGATATTGCATCTCTACTGAGCTGCGGGCATCACGTGCTTATTTTTATAGTTGGAGCTGTGAAGATGCCACGTGTGTAAGCTTATACGTTGCACTGAGTTTGTGGCTGGTTCACACTTACCCTTCCCTCTGAGCTTCCCCCTTCTCCAGCTCCTGGATCACCCCCAGTAGCACCTTGATGGTTTCCTGGCTGGAGCTGATCAGGTTCTCCATCAGGTGCAGCTGTGCTTTCAAATCCACCACTTCCGTGTGAGGCACAATTTGTTGGCACTCGTCACTCACGGCCACGGCTGTCTGACAAGGCTGGGTGTCCTCCATGTGCAAAACATTGATCTGCAGAGTCTGCTCATTACATTCCGCCGTTTGACACTGTGCCTGCGCGGAGCAGGCCGGCCGCACGTCCAGCTCCTGCAGCCCGTTCAGGTGCACAGTTCCGTCCTCCTCCTCCTCCTCAGCCGGGCACAGAGACCACTCCGTCTCGGCCGTCGAGTCGGAGAGGTCTGGGTAGGCGGCGTGCGACTCGAGCGCAGGTATGTGCACAGTGGCTTCCTCTGTTTGGAACACTTTCCAGTGAGCCGATTGGCTATAGTCCTCGTTACCCGGCGGCCCTCGCTCGTGTTTTGCTTTCTCCTGCAGCCGGCTATCGGGCTCCTCGCAAGCAGAGTCTGCCGAGTTATGAAGAGACGGCGGAGGAGCTAGAGGACAGCTGTGCAAATCAGCGTTCTCACAGGCCTCGGAACAGTTGCCAGTCGGCAGCCCGTGTACTGCGTCCACGCATTCGATAGCGTCCGAGCTCAACTCGACCACTCTGTCCTCGCCGTCCTTCTGGCTGTAACCACTCTCTTTTTTATCTTTCAGGTCTAGTAGAAATCCATTGTTTTGAGTCTTAAACGATTCGACGGCAGCAGCGTTTTTAATGAAGTTTCCCTTCTTGCGGTCCAGCGGAAATGTCTGATAGCGCTTCTTCAGGTCTGGGGAAGTCTGGACCCCTGTGCTCTTGGTGACGTTGGGTATGGATCGCCGGGCTGGCACCGTCATGTACTTGCGATACGCGCTTTTGTAAGAGATGGCCTTGCTGTCTTTCTGCTCCCTTTGCTGCATCGCGGAGAGCTGTTTTTCCCTCTGCTCATTCTGGGCCTCGCAGATGTCCTTGAACCTCACCTGCAGCGCTTTATTCCTTTTTTTAATATGCCGGTTCGGGTCTAATACATATTTCATCTCCAAGGCAAGTGAAACGGAAGGTTCAACTTCACTCTCGGAGGTGGTTAGTAGGCATTTGCCGTCTTCTTTACTCACCATGGTTCCTGCATTTGAAAACAGGTTAAGCAGCCTTTAATACAGTGCATCAGACGCATTTTCTAAAATAGCTTTACACTTCAAAAATAGAGCCTTGCTGGTATGTGACAAACATTAAAAAGAAGCAATATACAAAAACAACTTTAGCAGGTATAGATGTAATGCATGGCAGTTTTATTTTACCTCGGTTTCCCATATACGTGTTCATATAGTCATTGGCTGTACATGCATGCACATGTGATCCTGCCCTTTATTAAACAGTAATATACATCTGTACAAACACATCTGTAAATGTATTCACATTTCCAGGGTGGTTTTGTTTTAGACGAATGTCATTACATTTTTAACTAACACATTTTTTTCTTTTTAATTTGCTACCTTTTTCTGAAAGGTGATTAATGGAGGAAAGATAGTGTGATGATGCAGTTTAACGCAGTGGAATGGTTTGGCTGTACAGCTGTGGCCTATGGAGTCAGTACTTAGAACTGGCCATGTTGCTGGTTACATGAAAGGCTTCCCCATGTTCTGCCCATGGCAGGAAAAGGCGTGGTTTGTTTCCAGCTCGCCATTAGACATACCTAGGAACATAGAGACTGCTTTTTGGCTTTTTCTTTTCACACATGAGTCCCAGGAACAAAGGTAATCCTCCCCCATCCCCCGCCCCCCCCACCTGAGACTAGAGGGATGCAGGCATGCTTCAGCGTAGAGCCCTGTATGCATGAGAGAAGGGGACATGGGGTTACCTCAGGGGAGTATGGCTTCATCTGGTGGGTCTAAGGACAGATACAAACATTGAACATAAGTAAAGGTACAGTCCTTCTCGTGTGAGACGTAATAATATACGCAACCAGAATCTCTACGGGGTAAATATCCCTTGATGGATGAAAGCTAATTTCCCCAGCCGCTTCGCATTAAAGATCTCTGTTGGTTCATGATATAGGCAAGGCCGGGCCACTTGGCTGGTCGGGGCGGTCATACGATCATGGCAGGATTCACAGAGGCGACTCAGGTGAATAGGACCGTTACACAGATGTCACCTTTAAGCAACAGAGGTCCACAGAGGGATGTAGTGGAGAGTGTACATAAGAGTCAATGGAAAACCAAGAAAATATCATGACTTTAGGCGGAAGCATTGCTTCTCTGTTCACAACGAGGACCTCCTGCTTGGTCCCTTGTGTAGTTGTAATGATTATAGGGGGTTAATACTGTCCATAGGTAATGGCAGATGCCAGAGTTGGTGGGACACGCGGTCTAACTCAACCTTATTGTAAAGGTTCATGATTGGATGAAAGCCAGTTGGCGATTCAGAAGATAGTCCTGCTGCTAATTATTAAACATGGAGGGTAGCGCACAGCTATGTTTCTTAACTAATGCATAGCATAGGGGAAACGGACAAACCTCAGCGGATATCCCTTTGTGTACCATACCTTAGAACAGAGACAAGAACATCATCATGCCTTTACCCTGACGACCCTTAAACATTTACATTTTTTGTGCAACATTGCTGCTTGCTTTTCACAAGGAAGGGTCTCTTTGGTCGGTGGCCCTCTACTGTGTGCATTGCCAGTTTAAAAGTAGTCACTTGTTCAACTTTGTCACAGGTTTTTGAATTAGTGCTCACTATTCTGTGACATTGCTATCACTTTTTCAAAGATTGATCGTCCCAAAAATGTTATGAGCCATATGTTTGTCAATATGATGGCAGGCCACCTTTTTAGCGCATTTGAAAGCTACCAAACGTTCCAATCTTGCAAAACCACATTTAAATCCATAGCCAAAACACTGCAGTTGACCTAGTTGTCATGCATTCTAGCACCCAAGAAATAGCAAAACATTGTACGTTCCTAGCGTAGGCATATAGAAGGGACTTGCCGTAGGATTGTAAAATGCATGCTAGCTAGCCTGGGCAAACCCTTTTCATTTATAGTCTGAAACTGAATAATTATTTTTAATTTCATGCTACAAGTGGGAGGTGTCTGTTGTTATTTCGGTTGCAATAGTTTGGGCCCTGACCATTGGCGTCCTTACATGCACACATGGGAGTAAGGCCCTCTCTTGATTGGGATGCAGAGTTCTAATTAAGTAGATGTGGTGTGAAAATACTTCCTATATTATAAGAGAATGCACCTCATTTAATGTTGTACTTACTGTGACTTTCAAATGAAATCTGCATGAAGGCACCAGAGATGGACGAAGGCATGCCTAAGGTTGCCAAATATAAAGGCTAACTATAACCCACATTCGGGGGTGGACTTGGAACCAAAAGAGGCCGTGGAAGTCATTTTCAAAGTGGCCCCATATTACAAATGTTCAGCCAGCCCAACTCTTTTTCTATGGGAACATTTGTAAATACCACACAAAATAGACCCAGCGTACAGAGGCCTACCGGTAAATCTCCAGAGTTCCCTATAGGCCGGACACCCCCGGCACACATTAGCACCCGGGAGGTGTGGTAACGCAATCGGATTCAGAATGCAGATTTTAACCTCTGTTGTTTTCAACATTCTAAGAAATCCATTACAGCCATCTATGTCCACATTTTTTTACCTTTAATACTGAGTAAGCTCCTATTATGTTGCATTCTTCACTCACGTTTTGCTTTTGTGACGATTAAGAACCAAGGCCCCATACCCACATGCTAATAACCTCATAGTCTGCGTGTGCAGGCTATGCTTTTCGTTAAAGGCTATCAGCCTGTGGTAACAGTACTCCATTTGCTCAGGCTATTACCCTGACCTCTCCGGCCTTTAACATTCATTAGCACCCTGCGTGGCAGCGCCAGCTAATTGGGGAGCTCAGAACGCGGGCTGACACTGCTAGTGTAAACCTGTGTTCCAAGCCGCATGATGGCCAGTTCCCCCACCCACCATCTTCCCCATCAGACTTACCTGTCGTCCTGTTGAAGAGTGGCCCCCGTGGAAATGGAAGTGGGGGCTCCATACAGATCTAGTATGTTGTATTATTTTCTCTCCATGAACGGGACGCCGCATGGTAGCCCGTTAATGGAGAGAAAATACTTGTTTAAAAAAAAAAATAAAAACCATTACCTACCGTGTAGCGCACTGCATGGGTGCTAATGGCAATATGCTCCTCGGTGGCGGGCCCACCTAGTAGATAACGGCCCACCACCCTTGTTAAGTGACCCTCGCTGCACTCAGGCCCTTGACTTGGGTGGCAGGCCGTTACCTACAGGGTGAGCCCACCACCTTGTGGTATATCACCTCAGTGTAGCCTTCCAGAGCAGGATTTACAACTACGTTAGGACAACGTTGAACACATGTACAGTCTGTCCTATACACAGAAAACATTTGGTGATTGCTGTCACAGTACATAGCATCAGATTGTTAGATTTTCTATCTGTCGAATGAATAATTTAGAGTAAACTATAATTCCTGTTTGTCATTTACTTGTTCATCAACATTGCGTTCACACAGTTGTACTAGGGGTCCACTAGAGCTTGCAACTAATAAGTTACCAGTAGTAGTCCAAGAAGGAGCACTGTTAATTACAATTGTGCAAGCATAAATCAAACGGCACAGTGGAACAGAACTGGCTGATGAGAGCTGACAAACTGGCTTATAGCGGACAGTGCTTTTATACTGTTAATACAATGTGTGTACAGTTAGAAACAGTTGCATTTCAATATTCACGTCCGTTTCGTTTTTATGGAACTGACTGGTTACACTATGTCATGCTCCTATAGCTAGACACATAGGTTAGTTAAACAAGATTGGAGCAAACCAGACTTGCCATCTCCTGACTCATCTCCTCCCCATGTGGCGCCACACTGCTTCCCGTTCCACCCCGCAAACTGTTTCTAATTAGTAATAACATAATTGTGCTGACCTCTGGATCTTTGTCTTCAATTGGCCAGCACCAGGAAGAAAGAAACATGACACCCTGAAGTAGTGGGAGACATTCACACGGCACCTGCTTGATGAGAGCCGTTGCAAACACTACTGTGCCTACTCTGTGGGCTTGTTACATTCCAGGGATACCAAAACATACCGTCTGATTGGTTCTTGTTGGTGCGCCCCTCCATCCCACATGCTGTATCCCATTCCTTTGGGCCAAGTGGCCATTTGAAACTGCTTTGGGTGTTATGCAAGTGCCTCCCAGGATCCCAGCTATCGCGAGTAACCTTGGGATGGGCTTGCCGTCCTCGATTGTATCACCCAGTGCTGTTCCCATGATCTTGATGGATATTTTTCATCCAATTTCAAGACCCAGATGAGCCTTCATTAGAGAAGTTATGTTGATTTATACCGTGCACCTATACCATTTGCATGGTCTCCAGGCACTCATGTGGCCCTGTAAGAAAAGTGAGTAGGGTTTGTTGGTGAGGGAGAGAGGGACAGATTTGAGATTGTGCACATATGTTGATGCGGGCAGAACCTTTAGAAACTGGCGTCTGTGCGTGTGAGCTTTTTAGATGTGCATTGTTATGTGCACTGGGCTTGTGTCTGGAAAGGTGGCGTCCAGTGTCTGAGTTGTTAATGGGGGCTGTGGTTGAGCTAAATTTATAATTTACCTTATGTAAAAGTGGTTTTAAAATGAAACCTGGAGGTTTAAGCTATATATATATATATATATATATATATATATATATATATATATATATATATATATATATATATATATATATATATATATATATATATATTTTAGGGAGGCCATCACAGCCCTAGAGTTAAGATGAAATCAATTTGCATTGACGTTTTCCAGGATACTTTTGATAATAACTTTAGCATGGCTGGATGGATATGGATCACGTTTTCCAAAAACCCTGACATGGGCAACCCCAAACTAGAACATTTGGGGAAAATTATTTCAATTATTTAATAAAAGTTATTAATCAAAGTACATTTTTATTTTTTTGGGCCTAGCCCATTCTTTTTCCAATCGTGAAAAAGGGGCTTTCGTTTTATGTGTGTAGCTCGATGCCTTCTGGATGAATTTGCAACAAATACAAAAAAACCTGTGAAAAGCGCGTCTCAGATATACCTTTTTGGGGTTTGGTGAAATTCTGTCCAGTAGTTCTAAAAAAATAAGATGACTATGGGATGGCCCTGTCCTAAAAATATTTTATATTTCTCTAATTGTGCATTGCAGCACTATTAAAAAATGAAACGCCATTTCTGTTTTGCTCAATGAGAGCGATTGCCAAGTGAAGCCGAAAAAGAAAAGGGGCTCAAAAAGATATTTGGAGAAGTGAAAGGGGTGCCTTCACATTACTGCATCTGTGTGGAGAATGAAAGAAGACCAAAAAGGTTAGTTGGACACTTTCGGGAGGGCTACAGAGTCGGGTTTGAGTCAAATCGTTTTTGTCTTCCCGCGGGAAACCCAAGGGTAAAAAATGCATCAACTGGAATGAGCAGGGAAAATGGGATAATAGGAGAATGCGAGGAGGGCTGTGTATAGAGGGAAGTGGGCCTAAAAAGGATGTCATGGAAAGCGGCAGTGGGGATGGAGAGGACTTTTTAATTTTCAGTGCAACTTTCCATTAGTGCAGTAATCTGAAAACGCTGCACTGCTGAGGGAATGATTACCGGGGCAATACGAGGCGGCATCACATTGATGTTTCTGCAGAAATCATTGGGGTAAACTCCCATGGCAATGAAATTTGTGGTAAAAAGTGTGGAGGGGGAATGGGCTACAGATTGTGACCCATGGTCTTTTAGCCTATTTGTTGCAGTGTAGACAGTGGCCATAGTCAAAGGCCATATATAGTTATTTACTAGGAGGGGATATGGCCACAGCCACTGGTGGCCAGCGGGCCACATGCGTTTATCCAAATTGTTGCAGAGTGGTAAATGGCCATGACCAGATGGACCTGGTTATTTACTAATGATGGGGCTATGGGCCATGACCATAGGCTGGAGTCACTCATGGGCCAGGGCCTTTTAGCCTGACTGTTGCAGAATGAACATTGGCCACTGCTGAAGTCCATGGCTGCTGGGCCCTGGAGAAAATATAGCATAAAGAAATGCTTGAAATCTAGTTAAAATCTTTAGTTAGACAGAGTTAAGGGTATCCAGTTTTTCGCAAACAAAACCAAGGCAATTCAGCATGTGTACGAAGGGACAACAATCTTAATGCATAATCCCCCCCCTTTGCACAGCCCATGAGCACTGTGACGATCCTTCAGATGGCGTCACTTCTCTCCAATGGAGAAACCCTCTCCATGAGACTATGGAGGTGAGGCCGCTAACCAATAGTCCACCCTGGGGTGGTAACATGCGGGAGGATCTCATCAAGAGGGACTCCTCTCTTGGGGATAAGGACATGTTCATTTAAACCCCTTCCCGGTAGGCTGACGGTAGGACATGAACCATATTATTCTAAACCTGTATCTAAAACCATGTACTACTGTAGAACATTGAACTACCCTGTTGGTTTAAGTACTGAGACGGAGAAGCTTCAGAGAACACTACAAGCGAATGGGAAAAACACCAGAACTGGTGTAGTCAATGGAATGGATGTTACGTCAGGGTGGACCCTACTATATGAGGGCATCAGAAATGAATGAATACGGAAGGGTACTTGAAAGGATACTGGAGAGAGTACTAGAGAGAGACTTGGAGAGAGAAATTGAAAACCAGAAACATTGAAGCCGAGCGAACACTCAAAGACAGGCCTGAGAAGCTCAAACAAGAGGCGTGGAGGGTGCGGTTCATGGAAATGCACAAGGATGTCTCACAGGCCGGCTGGGTGTTGGCCATCGAGAAAGCAGAAATGAAGAAGGGAAAAGCGTCCTGCATGGAGCCAGAACGCCACACGCTATACAATTGAAAGGTAATGGCCGGTCGGTGAGAGGCAAGCTGAACAAGAGAAGGAATGGCAGAATACCCCGGAAAACTCTTTATACATTACATGAGCTTTAAGGCAACAAGGGTGAACAGTGAATAGTATGAACTAAGAGCACCTACCTCGGCGATTGAAAATATACATGTCCATGAACCCAAGATCCCAACTCTCTGAAATGCCACAAAAAGGAGGTGATCTTAGCGACACTAGGAAAGTACAGCAGAGGGGCCTAAAAGGCTTGGAGGCCTGGGGATAGTTTATGCCCTCCTTCTCTATCCAAACACCAAATAGCTAGGGAATCCCTGCCAAAGGAAAGAATCACTGTACACACCCCAGAATCATCTAGAGCGGGACCATAGAGTCAAACCTCAATTGTCTTTTGTCGTCAGTCTTTTACACATTGAAGATTGGTCAACACCAGGTCCTGCCAAGAATCCCGTCCTTTCCAGTTCATGCCTTAGATTTGCCTTCCTCAAAGATAAGAAGAAAACTGTTAACATTGGCATTTTCTTGTAGCGTAAAACACCAGAGAAACAGAAAACACTTTAACGGTAAATCATAAATAAGTAGAGAAACCTGTAAACCATTTTGTGAGAGTTCCCAAGCCAGTTCCGAAAAAGTGTGGTGCTGGAAAGTCGAGAAGGTTGCCAGGATCATCTTCATCATCCCAATGGGGACGGATCAAGATTTGTACAAGAGATGGTGAAAACCTCCCTACGGGAGCTATGAACATTACTAAGAAAGGTGAAGGACATTGGGGAACAAGCTAGGAGAAGGGGGGAGTCCTAGCCCCATGAGAACTTTGCGTGACTGTTTATTTTCTATTGGATTACAGAGAACCCAGAACTTTTGTTTACATTTTGTTTTGAACAACCTGAGAGGCGTGTGTACATTACATCCAGGAGAAGGGAGTCATTCTCCTGGATTTGAACAGTAGCTGGACTTTATGATATTTTGTTGTAGGGTCAGGGATAGACTAGGAGACTTTGTGACCGGAATGGTGCCTTTTTGTCTTGACTCCTGAAGAGCACCCGAATTTCTTTAATTTAGGTTGGAAAATCCCCTTAGAGTTTGGGATAGCTAGGTAGCTAGGTTGTGTTTATTATGTAATACGTCTATAGCAGCCACTGTTGCACCACTTGGTCAGTCTCTTCATACCTTGTCGCCATAGCACACACATGAGATCACAGCAGGGATTAACAATGGGATCAACAATGATAACATGGGGGACATCTGGAAGGTGACTCAAAGTTAATATTTTCAAGATTTCCCACATTCACAGGTTTTGTTGTGATTAATTTGATCACCAAAATGTTTTGTCAGTGAATATGTTGTGCTGATGCAAAGCCATTCCGACCTGAGGCCCAAACCCCTCAGTCTAGGCAAGTTGAGCAGACTCCCAAGATCTGTTCCTAAACTCGCACCCACAAGCAGTGCTTTATGAGACACGAGCATTTAAGACTGAATGTTTAACATATGAGCGATGTGTAGAAACATTCCAAGGTTCACATGCTGTTAAAAAGCTGTCCAAATTGGTACATAGCTCTTGCAATTTACACACATTGTCTGTTAGGGTGGGAATTGTGACACATGATGAGATCAGATAGCCAACTTACATTACTTCCTTAGAAGGGTTTCTTGCTGAATCGCTATCACAGATATATTTAAAATATGAAATGATGTGCTCATTCTTATGTTTACAAAAAGCTTTTTGCTTTTATGAAGAGGTAAGTGGCTGTGCAACCTGAGCTTGGGCTCTGCTTCTCAACCCCGCCCCCAAACCACTGATCCCCCTAACCCCTTCTGACCCACAGCCTCCTGCACAAAAGCGAGGCGTTTCCAAGAGAACATTGTTTTCATGAAAGATACAGAAAAATGCAGGCAGACGATTGGGCTTGGATTTTAGGAAGATGCCAATTGTGGAGGCAGAAGAAGTGAGGGAGTGGGGGCGATACTGTGGGCAGGGAAAGGACGTGAAATGCAGAGGGGTGTAGTAGTTAGTTCAACGCTAGCTTGGAGTAAATCAATGGATACATGACAGGCGAGGCAAGGCGGATCATTTTGAAGGCTCAAAAAATAAGCCTTACAAATTCAACAATTAAGTTTTAAATTGCTGTCAAAACACATTCCATTCATCAGAATCACCTTGAATGGCGATATAGAAGGGACATTTAGTAGATCAAAATAGCGTGGTATTAAGTCATTTTCATTAGAGAGCTCCAGTTCCAATTATTTAGGATGGGACAATTATAGTGGCAGAGATTAATGTACTACCTTCACAGGAAAAACAGGTGTGTTTGGTTGTAACCGGTTCTTTTTTCGATCTTGCATCAACATAGGTTCAAGGAATTGCTCTGTGTACCATTTTTTAATCACACCCTGAATCACAGTAACTCGGCACCCCTTCGGTCACATTCTGCATATGCTCAAACATCCTTCACACATACAAAAGCATACTCTGCTGCCCGACTCAAGGAGTGCCCTTACTTTATGTCAGAAGTGGCAAGCAATGCAACGGGTCTGCTGGCAGAGGTGGCTGAATGTGAATCTTGGAAGTCATTGTCCTCTCGATCTGGGCACTACCATCCACCAGGAATTCAGGCACAGGTTATTAAAAATGCCACTTAAATGCAGAGTACAAAATGGTAGATTTGTGCATGACCCTATTGCAGCCAAGCAAAAGAGGCAAACGGGTCAAAGAAATGACCAGGTGCAGGTTAACCTAAGCATTATATGTCAGGACTAAAGGTGTGAAGCACAGTCTCTTGCCTTCTGAAACATTTTATTTCAATGGGTCCCACGTGAAGAACCAGTTGGTGAAGGTGCACCCCAGGTACTATCACCAGTGTAATGGTGTATATGGTGTGAGGAATCTGAGGGCATCCTCCCATCTACTCCCCTTGGATCCTCTTTTCAGGTGGCCAGGGAAAGTCAATTGATCTTGGATCCCGACCCTGGGGAGAGGAGATGCGAGGGATGATCACCTGGGTGGAGGGACCTTGGGAGTGGGGAGAGGTGTCTTTGGGTGAGACATGGTATCCCCCTTTCCCTTGTAATAATAAACACTACCCTCTACCTACCTTCATAGGTTATTGCCAGTCATTTCCTCTCCCCCCCCCCCGTCACACCACTATAGTACTGGGATGGGGAAGAGGCGACTAGTTGTATACGGTGGTCAGTCAAAAGACCGAAAAAAAAATCTCGAAATACAATAATCTCGAAAAAAAAATATCGAAAGAAAAAGTCGAATTATTTATTTATTTAATTATATGCTTTTTTGGGGTCAGGTAAGTAAAAAAAAGGGGTAAAATTAAAAAAAATGAAAAAAGGGGGATTGGGGGGGAACCCCCCCATTTCGAACAAAAAACGTCATTAAAAAAAAATTCGACTTTTTTTTTTTCGACCTTTTCATTTCGAGATTTTCTTTTTCGGGATTTTTTTTTTCGGTTTTATGACTATAAACCGTTGTATACACTAACATTAATTAACACCACACTGATACTGAGATGAGGAAGAGACTTGAAGACTATTGTAAAGGTCAGGCATGTCCAGAAAATGGAAGTAATAGTTGTCAGGCAATTGAAATCAAGGACTTGCACCTGCAAACAGTTAACAGGTCACAGGTGCATAAAAGGTGAGGCTGCCAGCAAACAAGGAGAGAGAGAGGAGAAACTGGCATGGATGAGACTGCCTGAGCGAAACTTGCCTGAGAGGAGAAGCAACCTGCCTAGGAGGTTCCTGCCTGGAGGACAGGATGCTAGCTGCTGCAAAGGAGAGACCGTGGCGCCGGGCCTGAGCAGGCCATCAGAGGGTCTCCTTTGCCTTGTGTCCACAGCCAGAGCTGTGGGGCACAGAAGGCTCCCAAGTACTGCAGGCCACCGATGGCGTCCGCGAGTGAAGAGTGGAGTGTACTGGCAACATGCAGCAAGGTTCGACGAAGGTGAGCTTTGCTTGCCGGGCTACCGAGAAGTGTATGTAGAGCTGAAGGACGGTTGGAAGAAAGAAGAGAGATTTCGCCCAGAGGATCGGCTGAATACCGGTGAGTGAAATAGAGGGAACACTCATACTTGAACACTCCTGGGGCTACAGCAGGGCACATGGCAATGTCGAATGAACTGAAACGTGTAGCAATTAATGGTAAACCCAAAGTGAGGGGTTTCAGATACTGAGCAAGCTGTGAATTACAATTAAATGAACTTCAATGTGAAGCAAGTATTATTGACTAATGAAGGAAAGGACATTTCCGATGAGCATACAAATGAATTGAACCAAAGTGTGAAATATAAGTAATGAACATTTATGAAGTAAACCATTTTGAACCACATTAAAAAGCAAGCAGTGAATTGAAGTGAAAGGCAAGTGATGAGCACTTAAGAGTGAAAGCAAGGTGGTGGAAGGGAGTGAGCACCACAGAGTGAGTTGTGTGGAAGAACACGTTGTGGCAAAGCAAAAGACTGCCAAGGAGATCCAAAACACAACTGCAGTGAGAAAAACCTGTGTTGTCAAGAAATTCTAAAGAATTCTGAAAGCTAACTGAGTGCCAAGGGTTATCGATTGCGTGACCTCTATTGGGTGGACCGTGTGGCCCAACAACTGCACCTAGACTTAGGATACCCGGCTTGGAAAAAGCCAAGGAAAGTAAAGATAAAGAATCTACACTTGTGAATAGGATTGCTGAAGGGAATGCGAGAGAAAGCCATCTGTATGAATTATTGAAGCCTGAAGGATTATAAATTTGACCTGAACTGGTTTTGAGAACTAAGAGTCTTGAACTGATTGTAAGTTTACAAGCTGGAAGAGCTGACTTCTTGGGGAAGGGAACCCCTAAACCCTTTTGAAACTGTTTTGAACTTGGGGGAAGGGTTGCTGAAAAGTAAGCCAAGAGGTGGAAGAAGCTCAGAACTTTATTTGGAACACTATATATTTTGTTGCTGACATCAATGCACATTGTTTAGCTTTAGTTGTGAGGTCAAGTACAGGTTTTGGACACAGACTTATAAGTTGAACTTACTTACTTGGACTGTCCTTGGGTTCCTTAGATAGGGAAATCCCACCTTAGCATAGGACAGGTTAGGCCTTACACCATCCTGACATGTAAGTAAATAAAAGTATTTTATTTGAACGTTGAATCTATTGTCTGTGGCTTGCTTCATGATGTCTTCACAATGGTTGGTGAAACAATATACAGTGGACCAGTGGCAGAGAGGGGTGATCTCTCGTTCTATTATGTTTTTATTTTATAAATATCAATCTGTAATTCAAAATATTCAATCAATAAATTAAATTTTATTGTGTAACACATTTTTTAAAACAATCAAATAATGCAAAATACATAATCCAATTTTTGAGAATTTCTTTTTTTTTTCTTCAAGTTTTTCAAAGATTTTATCAAAAAAGACCTTTTCTATTTCCAGGTTAGTACTAAGACACCAAAGCTCACATTTCAAGGTACACTACCACTCATTCACTCTCATTCTCCATTCCATTTATACTTTCTATTGTCTCTCTCTAAACCGCCTTGGTTAGATATGACAGTTTCACTATTGTGATTTCTCCCTGGGTTCAGATCTGTTGCACAATCAAGCCATTGTGTAGATGTTACTCTCACACATTCAGAATGTCTACACATGTTTCAGCAGTTGTTCCTTGACCCGTAATCGGGTCTGCTTTGTATAGCAACCTTTTTCCGGAGGAAAACAAACAGCAAACCTTCTATGTGCTGTCTTTTACGGTAGGGTGAGCCATGGTCCCTGCACTTATAAATCAGCGCAGATGGTTCAGATGCGGGTGTTAGTCCATATTTCTATGTGGGTCCTTGTTTCCCAAAAATGGTATGACTGTATGTGTTCGTGCTCTGTGTGTGGCCACTGTGATGTGGACAATCCTCTTCTCCAGAGTTCTTAATCTTTCCTGGTTTCTTGCTACTCCCACTCTCAACTGGGTCTCATCCGGGGCCCTTTTTCTTTTTTATTATTCTCATTGGGCGTGCCGATTCCACCTCATCCCGTGGTCACTCCGTTATATTAATGGTTGGGTAAGAAAGATGTAGTGAGCAGGCATCAACATCCGAAAGCCTTTAGAGAAGTCCATTGGAAGAAGGCCCCAACACCATGTAAGGATACCACATGATGGCACATCCCCACCATCATATGCCTAAAGAAAGCAATCCCACGGAGTTGCCAGCAATGCAGCAAAGTGCAATTCAAGGAATATCAGGCTCTTAAAACAAAACTGGCGTGCCTCATGGAGTGAAAGAAATGGCAGCTTTAAGACCACTGCATGCTGCAAGTGGAAATCTACAAGCGAGCAGCTAAGGCCACACATGTGAACATGAGCCAGACTTCAACCAATCTATGGATCCATGATCATTTTGTCAAGAAGCCTCAAAAGCTCTGTTGAGTACACAGACAGGTGGGAGTGCCGTATACAGTACATGAAGAGCCAGGGGCCAGCACATGAGCTGGAGAAGTGTGCAGAGGAGTGGGGTGGTGCTCCACAGCAGAGAGTAAAGTGTCAGCATAGTAGTGGGGAGTAGCTGCCTGTTTAGATGTGCTAACTGTGAATCACTGAGCCTAAATCTGCACACTGTGAGAAACCAGAAGGTGTCCCACCCACTAGTCCCCAGGAATCTGTCATCCATGTGGCCAGGACATGGCCATCACTTTTGTATCCAGTTCCTGGGGGAGGACCAGTGTGGGAGGATCACCTAGGCGAGGGGTCCTCACGGAGTGGGACACCGGATGGTGAGATGTGGTATCCCCTTCTTTGTAACTCCTTTACCCCGTCCTACTAGGTAGAATATTTAGGAACTCTACCCCCTCAACCCCACTTAAAACACACTTTCTCACGGACAGCCGATATGAGAGAAAACAGACTAACACCCGAGCAATATACCGGACGTGTCCCAATACAATGGTCAGACGAGGTCAGGCAATTTCTGACCATCACACACACCTGAATTCTGTTACACTTCCACACACGGATAAAAGGGTGGGGCACAAGAGCACACTCTGAGCAAAGCAAAGCACACAAGGAAACAGCAGTTTCAAGATGGCAGCTGAGCAAGAGAGGAAAGATGGCAAAACCGAAGGCGATTGCAAGCAGGGAGATTCCCTTGACCTCTTTGACAAGGAACCATTACTTTCCAGAGACCTCGAGAATCCAAAGCATAAAACCAGGAAACAAGGCTGAAGAATCCTGCATTGTGTGTCAGAGATACCCAGGGCCCTCCCGCGTCAATAATCAAGGTGGGGAGAATCGCCAGCTGCTGTGGTACCGTCCTTGGTCCCAAGAACAAAACTTCAGTGGAATCAACACAGCTGGTGAGTTGAGGAGACCAATACAAGACCAGTGCGTGTTGAAGCCAACATTGCAAGCAGCAACATTGTATGGCGAGCACTGGAACGAACATTGTTGAAACGTGTGTGACAAGAGACGCAAGTGAAGTTGAACTGCTGATGAGTGATTGAACTTTAAAGCAAGCTACAATACCTTTGACAGAGTGGTCCGGCACTGTGTGGGTGCTCAATAGAAGGTCTCTGTAAGGTATCCAGCTGAGAAGTGACAAAAGTAGATACATTTGGTGCAAGCCCGATTGAGGGAGACCAATTGAAAGAGAACAAATAAATGTGAATCAAAGTGGTCCTGCGACGGGTCAAGCAAAATCCTGCGCATAGTCGAAGGTCTTCAATTTTAATGACGTAGAGAAGGTTTTGAAAGGTACATGAATTTGGACCGAGCCAGACAGAGGGAGACCAATTGAAGGTTTTGTGTTAAAGTGCGTCTGTTCCCAGTGGAGGGGGAGCCAGGGTGACCAGTAAATTACCCTAGAAGTTGTTAAAGTGATAATCCTGAGAAGAAAGGAACTTGAATGTTTTGTCGTGTTGCATCAGGCCCTCTGAAATAAGAGACTGAATGGCAAAGAGACTTTGGCACAGAAGGCTCTGGTGTCGAAGTTTTGAACTGCATCCTCATGCTAGAGAAGATAGAGAGTGTGCTAAGTTTGAGTGTGCCGCCTTGTCCCTTGCTGAAAACGTAGGGAAGGGAAGCCAACGGCTTGAGTATCCTAACTTCTCCAGCATGGGGTCTGGCATAGATTCACATGCTCATGAATATTCCCCGTCGTCAGGCTGGGAATCCTCGGTAAAGAAAAAATCAGTATCAGTTTCGTTTCTGATCTGTCTTTCTTAGTAGTAACCAATCACTGGTCTCTGGGTCGTACTGCCCTCAGCCAATGACTGCCCTCTCCCTAGGCCCCTCCCCTGGCAGCCATCCTCAGATTTTTACAGCACGTTCAAGTGTTGGGAGTCCTTGTGCTTTCGCTCTCAAGCTTTTACTGCATTTTGCATTGTTTTCAAGGAGTTTAATCAAATTTTTTGGTCAATCGAGCCTCAAGGTCCACCGTTTCTACTTCCGATCAACGGGGACCCGTTTCAGAATTTTCTACGCCCCTCGAGGGCAAAGTTTCGTCGAGTTACGCTTCTTGGAGGGTTACAGAAGATCTGGGGCCTACCTCGTAGACATGGCCCAGGACAAGGGAAGCTCGACGCCCAGATCCAAGCTGTTCAGGAACTGCCCTGGATGTGGATTACAGAATGTTTTCAAGGAGGATAAGCATTTGAGATGTCTGTACTGCCTTCACAAAGACAAAACGCACGTGGAGAAGGACTTTGCGTTTTGCAATAACATGTCGGAACGGACCATGAAGGATCGGCGTATCTGCCTCTCCAACTGGCTGGAAGGTAAGAGCCCAGCGGGTGAGAGGAAGAAGAGGTCCGAGCGGTCTTCTTAGTCCTTTGAGGGTGCTCTGGCGACGGGGGCCCAACAGAAGGCAAAGCACCCCGAGTCCGTGGTCACCGAGAGCACCGAAGGGTCGGCTCCTTGGCTGCCAGGCAGGGTGCACTTTCACCGACGCCATCAACCACGAGCCAACCCTCTGGCTCGGGGAAGAGAAAATCCGAGAACCCGGGTAAGCTTCTGGAGAAGTCCCGGTCGATCTTGAAGGAGTCATCCGAAGGGGAGCGAGGCGGTGACCCGCCCTCCCCCAAGGTGAAGGCCTCAAGTGCGCCCAAGGTGGTGAAGGCCTTGATTCACCCGGCTAAGGCCTCAATCGAGGGAGTCGTGGCGGCCCTGGTGAAGTCTGTGGAGGCTACACCAGTGGAGGTGACCTCGGGGCCCAGAGTTTCCCTGCCACCGCAGAGGGAATCCTCTTTAAGCCCATCGATAAGACCCCCGTGAAGACCCCAGTGGAAAAAGAGTGGGGCCAGTGGGCGTTACGGACACGGATACAGCCTCTGAGGAGGAGCTGGCTGAAGTCATGAAGGGCCACAACAAGAGGTTTGAGGAGGTCTGGTCCCATGGGAGGAACCCTGAGGTGGCAGATGAAGAGAGTGACGGTGGCGCCGACGAGGCTTCCATGGAGGAGGAGCAGCCATCGCGCCTGTCGCAACCAGTGCCCGAGCCTCAGGACAACTCGGTGGCCATTTTGATGGCAATCCAAACCTTATGCATGGAGATAAGGACAAGGTTGCCTCTACCCCCAACGGACGACCCAGCAGAACCAGGCCAGACGGGGAGCCCTCCAAACAAGCGGAGGAGAGGTCATCCCCCCCGCCCTTCCAGCCCTTGCGGTCTGCTCAGCCTTCATCTCCTTCCCCTGATCCTAGGGATGACACGAGAACAGATACGGCCACAACGGGGATGGATGATGACGGTGGTGACGACGGGATGGGGCTTCCATCACCACCCCCTTGGGCCTCCCCGCCCGAAGAAATTGGCTCCTTCCACGCCATGATTGCCAGGGCATCCAAGCTTTTCCAGCTCTTACCCCGAAGAACAGAAGAAGGAAGGCTTCCTCTATCAACGGCACGAGGCCAAGAGGAAGACGGTCTCATGGTGCCACTGCTTGACGACATCTGGGATGAGGGACTTGCTATCCTGAAGAACCCTTCCACAACGCCTGTCAAGAGGGATCGGTACGAGAAGAAGTACCGCGTCCCTGATTCTGCCCCCTTGTGCCTTAGGGCACAGCTGACCCCGAATTCCGTCGTCTTAGCGGCTGCCAAGAAGAAAGTGGCGGGGGCGACGGCTTCAACTTCCCCACCTGACTGTGGCCCGCTACGACAGGGAGTTGTGGTACAAGATCCCTCCCCTGCTGGACTTCCTACCGGACGACAGGAGGGCGGAGGCCCTGGAGATCCTGCAGGAAGGTGAGGTGGCATCAGACCACGCCATAACAGTGGCCACGGACATCGCTGACACCGGGTTCCGCCAGTTGGGCAACGGTGTGTGCCTTCGATGGCAGGGATGGCTCAAGGCAACAGATTTCCGCCAGGACGTACAAACCAGAGTTTTGGACATGCCCTTCGATGGGAACAACCTGTTTGGAAAAACAGTGGATGAGTCACTTCAGGCCATCAAGGACGACACGGAGACGGCTCGGTCCTTGGGAGTTTTGCAGCAACGACGATCGCCCTTTTGTAACTCCAGAGGCAAGCAAGGTGCCTCCAAAGGATTCGGCGGTGGCTTCTCTAGGTACTGCCAGGCAGCCCGTTCCTCATCGCAAGAGGCCTACAGAGGGCGCGGCAAGTCAGGAGGATCTCGTCGCCGTCGCCAAGGAGGCCAGGGCGGCAAGGCCACCTCCAAGCAGGACTGAACTGGCCGTAGCATCGGGTCCCCACCTGAGCACCCTGGTGGGAGGCCGGCTGGCGAGGTTCGTCAGCGTGTGGGAGTCTATCTCCACCGACCGTTGGGTGCTGAATGCCCTGGCCCACGGGCACACTCTTGAATTTCTAAAGAAGTGCCCCCGAATTCCTCCCGTGGCCAGGAAGGAAAAATCACATCCCTCAACTGCTGTAAGAAGTAAGGGCGATGCTCAAGAAAGGTGCCATCGAGCTCGTCCAGAAGAGGCTCCGGAGTATACTCCAGATACTTCCTAGTCAGAAAGAAGACAGGCGGTTGGCACCCCATCCTGGACCTGTGTCACTTAAACAAATACATCAAGGCCCAGAAGTTCCGGATGGTCACCCTCCAGCACGTGCTGGGACAGCTGGAGGCAGGCGACTTCCTATCGTCGCTGGACTTGGAGGATGCTTACTTCCACATCCCCATTCTAAAAGGACACCGAAAGTTTCTCAGATTCGTAGTCCAAGGACGGCACTACCATTCAAGGCCCTGCCATTCGGATGGAAGTCGGCACCCAGGGTATTTACCAAGTGCCTAGCACCAGTGGCAGCGCGGCTGCGCCTGCAAGGGATCCTCGTTTACCCCTAACTGGACGTTTGGCTCATCCAAGCAAGGACAGGGGAGCTCTCCGTTGAGCACACACCGATGACCGTCCAACTGCTCACGGACCTGAGATTCTCCATCAACTTCCCCAAATCCCACCTGGCTCCGCCGCAGGTCGCACTGTTTCTGGGAGCCAAGCTCGATACAGTGGCAGGATTGGCTTCTTCGTCGGAGGAAAGGACGAAGGCCATCCTGGGCAAGGTGCAGCGCGTGCCGTCCACGGACGTGGCCAGGGTGAGGTCCATCAAGTCACTTCTCGGCATGATGTCCTCTTGCATCTACCTGGTGCGCCTATGCAGGCTGCGGATGTGTCCTCTACAGGATTTCCTCGATGCCCGTTGGATGCAAGCGGCGAGCAGCTTCGAAGATCCCGCTCAACAAGGTCTTCCGCCAAGCTATTCGGTGGAGGGGCACCCGCGCACATCTCGCGGCGGGCACAGACTTTCAGACGCCAGCACACCAGGAGACGGTGACGACGGATGCCTCCCTGGAGGGTTGGGGAGCACACACCGGAGATCTTCACGAGAGAGGCCTTTGGCTCCCGGAGGAGAGGTCACTCCACATCAACATCCTGGAGCTTCGAGCAGTGTTCTGGGCTCTCAGGTCGTTTCTCCTGTCCCTCAAGGGCAAGGTGGTGAAGATCTTCACCGACAACACCACCACGATGTTCTACATCCGGAAGCAGGGAGGAACCAGGTCCCCAGCTTTATCCAAGGAGGCCCAGGATCTGTGGCATTGGGCGGTTACCCAGGGGATGTTTCTGGTGCCCTTCCACCTAGCAGGAATAAAGAACACCATTGCCGACTCGCTGAGCAGGGAGCTGCGCTCATGCCACGGGTGGGAACTGTGTCAGGACCAAGTGGATCAGCTTTTCCAATGATGGGGCAAACCCCAGATCGACCTGTTCGTGACGGCAGCGAACTCCAAGTGCCAGAGGTTCGCCAGCAGGTTTCCCCAGCTGAGGAGCATGGGCGATGCTTTCTCGTTCCACTGGGATGTCCTGTTCCTGTATGCGTTCCCTCTGTTGCCGTTGCTACTGCGACTCATCAACCAACTCAAGAGGTCCCAGTGCAGGATGATCCTCGTCGCACTGGCGTAGCCGAGACAGATTTGGTTCCCAGACCTTATGGACTTGTCAGCGTCCCCCCCAGTCAAACTATCGACGGACGGAGATCTTCTCTCCAGAGAAGGAGGTGCCATCCTCCATCACGACCCGGGGTCGCTGAACTTGCAGGCCTGGCTCCTGCAGTACTAGAGTTTGGAGGGTACGATATCGGACTGCAAGGAGGTGCTTGCAAAGGCCAGGGCGTCCTCAACTCTCAAGTGCTATGGACACAAATGAAAGAGGTTCTCTGTCTGGTGCCGTGCACAGAAGATTAACCCTCTGCAAAATACGGCCCCTCAAGTGCTGCCGTACCTGCTGTCGCTGGCCAAGGCGGGACTGGCTCATGCCTCCATCAAAATACATCTGGCGACGATCTCCCGTTACACCAGAACTACGGGACGATCATCTCTGTGGTCTCATCACCTGGTGAAGGATTTTATGAAGGGACTGTTCCGTTCATTCCCGCCGGTGAAGGCTCCGGCCCCGGCGTGGGAGCTCAACGCGGTGCTGACCAGGCTCATGGGGGCGCCTTTCGAGGCTGTGCATTTGGCACCGTTGAAGTTCCTGTCATGGAAAACAGCATTTCTTGTGGCCATCACCTCCGCACAACGAGTGGGAGAGATCCAGGCCCTATCCTGCAAGCCTTCATACTTGACTTTTCACGAGACGAGGGTGGTGCTGAGGACGCACCCCTCCTTCATGCCCAAGGTGCCGTCGCACTTCCATCTCAACGAGCCCCGTCGCCGGCCAAGAGGACTTTGCACTTGCTGGATGTAGCTAGAGCGCTGAAGTTCTACGTGGACCGCACAAAGAGTTTTCGGAAGACATCACAATGGTTTGTGAACTTTGGACCTGTGAACCAAGGGAAGGCCCTTTCGAAGGCTTCCATTTCCAGATGGCTCTCCGGCTGCATCATGCACTATCACCGGTTGCCAAACCGACCGTTGCCCGGCGGTCCGAGAGCCCATTCAACCAGAGCGATCGCTGCTACCACCGTGTTCTTGTCTGGTGTACCCCTACTGGACATCTGCAGGGCTGCTACGTGGAGGTCGATGCACACCTACACGAGATTCTACTGCATCGACTGGGATTCCAGGGTCGGCCAAGCAGTGCTGCGCAACCTGTTCGCCTGAAGGTGGGCCTGGTGAGGAGGTAATAGTTTCTTAATGTTGAATTTATGTAATGCTTAATGTTGAGCCTTGCCACCTCCCGTGGTTGTGCATGTGTGTACTGCTATGGATTCTTATATTCATGAGCATGTGAATCCATGCCAGACCCCATGCTGGAGAAGGAACAAGTTACTTATTCACATGCGAACCCTCCCTCCTACCCCTCTGTGGCTCTTCACTTGGTCATACTGCCACTTTACGTGCTACCAAATCTGAGGATGGCTTCCAGGGGAGGGGCTTAGGGAGAGGGCAGTCATTGGCTGGGGCAGTATGACCCAGAGACCAGTGATTGGTTACTACTAAGAAAGACAGATCAAAAACGAAACTGATACTGATTTTTTCTTTACCGAGGATTCCCAGCCTGACGACGGGGAATATTCATGAGCATGTGAATCCATGCCAGACCCATGCTGGAGAACAACAGTTACAGGTAAGTAACTTGTTCCATATCATTTCTTGAACACTTTTCTTTTGCATAACATTGTTACCCACACTTAATCTTACATCCCATTGCTTTTCCTCCATACTGAATAGGCGTCCCTTCCTAAGGACGGGAGACAGAACCTTTTTCACCAGAAGCAACCTTCTTCCCCTATAAATGTAGAGGTGCGTGGGGGTGCAGCCCTCGGAGCATGCGCTACCCTGACTCCGCCCAACAGTGCCACACCCCAGTCCCATTTTCTGCATTGACAGGAACGGGACGATTTCACCAGCGCTCCTGGGTTTAACTTCATCCATGTAATACAACACACTCTACCCCAGATTCTTCTATCTTTTTGTGTTCTTTTTGTCATTCAGGTACTTGGTCCTCCCCGGCGCATGTCCACTTCAGCAGGCTTCAGCAGGTATCCAGCCTGCGATGGGCTCTTTCCTACGTCCGACCCCCATGCTCTTTTCCTACGCTGCCCCGACCATGGCTGGGAAAGTTGTACCGCGTGCGAGTCCACGCGCATTAAAGAACAGGCTAGGTTCAGTGGAGGGAGCTCTTTGAAAGGTTGCCTGGAGAGGACTTGAAGAGCTTTCAGACAGTGATTGAACCCAAGGAAAGCAGGCCTCTATTTTCCATCGCTCCCTGTAACAGTGACTCCTTCCTGAGGAAACGCCCGAGCGGGAGCAACCTCTCGGGTTCTTGTACCAGCACACACACAGAGGCTAGTGCAGCTACCAGCCTCACGCCGCGGGGTCATCAGATCCTTCCGGAAACAGTGCTGAGGGACCGCAAGGTTCTTTTACCGGGTCTACACCTGAGGGGCAACACCCTAGTACTGGCTCAATGTCCGAGGTGGCGCCTGTATGCAGTCTACCGGGAACACTGCCAAGGGAAATATGCCTTGCAGGCCTAGGCCTGAGGTTCAGGGTAGGCCTCTTGCTCCACCACCAAGAGTCTTGGAGGAGGATGGGCCCAGGGAGTCATGCACCACAACTTCGGCATGCAGCTTGACAAAATGGCCACCATGTCAGACAACATGGCCGGTCCTCCGATGCCACTCTTAGGAACGGAGCAGGCGGGTGAACAAGTTCCAAGGTGGGACTGGTGTCAACCAGATACATGGCCTACAGTTTATCCATCAGCAGTGCAGGGCAGGTTTCCCCTGCAACCTAGATGGAGTGCTCTCCAGCGCCAGCAGCCACCAGCCACTCTGTCAATATCACCTGCCACCTCTTCAGCCTCCGAAGACATGTTCTTCTAAAGGTTCCTAGCGCTGATGCGAACCCCCCACATGGGGGCCATCCTGCGGGATGCAGTCGGGGACTTGCTCCCTCCGGCCACTCCACCGGCACCCATGGTCATTCCTCCCATGGCTGCGGTGCCATAGGCCCCAGCGCAGTCCCTGCCAGCTCTTTCGATTGTGGCTGCCCTGCCTCCACACAGTACAGGTGGTTCCACACCAGCCTCCGGCTCTGGTCTCCCCACCACAGCCCATGGCGCCCTGCACTCTTCCTCCAACTCCAGCCCAGCCGGACACTCGGGTGGACATAGACGAGGAAGAGGATGACCCTGACACGTCGTCGTCAGCAAAGGCCTTCCACGACCAGCTTGCAGGTTTGGCCGAATATATGGGCCTTCCTCAACCTGAGGTTGAGCAGCCCGAGGAGAGGGTCTTATCAGAAGTCCTCACCCTATGACCCCTTACCAAAATGGGTATCCCGATGCAGAAGGACGTTGTTGCATTGGCCAAGAAGGGGTGGCTCAAGCCACACTCGGCCCAACCTATTAATCAGCGCCTCAATGCCAAATATAGAAAGATAGAGGGGGATCCATTCTTGCTGTTGGTGCACCCTCAACCACACTCTTTGGTGATCACTGCAGCGTCACTTGACCCTAAGCCTCAGTCGTCCTCTGCCACCTCGTCCTCTGCGCTGCTTGGCAAGGAGGAGAAGATCTTGGAGGTGTACGGGAAGAAACTGTACTCCAACGCCTCGCTGCACCTGCGTCAATCCAACTTGGATGCCATGCTGGCAGCCACTAAATAGAGGCTTTGGTGGGAAATGGCAGACTTCCTTCCAGAACTTCCAGGGCAGAGTCAGGCATGCTTCAGAGAAGGTCTAGGAGAAGCTAAGCTGGTAGCGCAGGACATCATAGAGTCCACTGTGACCCACATCAACACCTCTGGCCGGGCCTTCTGCATCACCACAGACATGAGAAGGACGAACTGGCTTCGGGCTACTAAATTTAACCCTGTGACCTCTTTCACTCTACCAGAAATTCAGGATGGTCTACGCCAGCACTTATTGCAGAGACACTAGACAAGGGAGACTGCATGTGCTCCCTGGAGCTGAAGGATGCCTATCTAGATGTCTCGATTTGGCAGCCACATCGCTCCTTCCTACGCTTCAGGGTCATGGGCTGCCATTTCCAGTACAAGGTGCTACCTTTTGACCTCAACTCCAGCCCCCAGGGTATTTACCAGACTCATGAATGTTGGCAGCCTTCCTCAGGGGCAAGGGCCACCATGTCTACGCGTACCTGGATGATGGGCTTGTCAGGGCGAGATCTCAGGAGGGGGTTACCCACATGTCCTCCGTACTTATGAGCACACTCCATGACATGGGGTTTACTATCAAACTCAAGAAGTCTCTGCTGCAGCCCACGCAGAGCCTCACCTTCCTGGGCCTTATCTGGGATACTAACTCCGAGAAGGTCTTTCCCTCGGAGGACAAGATTATGGCTCTCAAGAGAGCCACTATGCACTTCCTTACCAGAGCAGTGACCTCGGCCTCGTGGTACCAACACTTACTGAGTATCATGGCAACGGTCCTCCTGGCCTTGCCACACACAAGACTCAGGATGAGGAGGTTACAGCTGCACTTTGCAGCCTCATGGAATCAGAAGAGGGGCTCTCAAGCAGAGTTTATCAGCATACCTCCTTCTCTCCACCCTCCCGGACCTCTCCTGGTGGACTAGGGACTGCAACCTGCAGACGGGAAAGCCCTTCCAGCAGCCGGCCCGCAGGTCACCATCACTACGGACTCCTCCCTGGAAGGGTGGGGGGCCAATCTGGACAGCCACCCCATACACAGTGTCTGGACCCGACAGGAGTGGGATATATCAACTGGCTGGAGCTCAGGGCCATCTGGTTTGCTCTTAGAGCTTTCCTGCCTCTTATTGGAGGCATGTCCATCCTTATCTAGACTGACAACTCCACCAGCATGTACTATGTCAACAAGCAGGGGGGGTACTAGGTCCCCTCCACTGTGCAGCCTAGCGGTCAGCATTTGGGAATGGGCCCTGGAGAACAACATCTACCTCATGGCCATCCACCTCCCAGGGGAGGCAAACTTGAAAGCGGACAGGCTCAGCAGACTGGGAGTGGCACATTACTAATGGCAATTGAATGACCAGGTACTCCAGAGGTCTTCACCAAATGGTGGCATCCTCAAGCTGGATCTATTTGCCTCCTGGAAGAACCATCAGTTTGTATCTTGGGAGGGGCAGGGTCCCGACTACCTGGGCGATACATTACAAATTCAATGGGAAGGCATGACAGCCTATGCCTTTCCTCCCACATCCCTGGTCCACAGGGTAATTGGCAAGATAAAGGAAGATTGTCAACTCAGCATCATTCTGATAGCTCCATGGTGGCCGGAGAGATTGTGCTTCTCTGAACTGCTCAGCCTCATGGACAGACCACCCATTCACCTTCTGCTGGGTCCAGCCCATCTCTTGTCCCAGAAGGGGTGCAGGGTCATCCACCCCACAACACAGAAGTTAGCCCTCACAGCGTGGCTCCTGAACAGGACACCCTCAGGCACCTGAACATTTCTCAGGCTAACCTAGAGATCATTCAGGGCGCCAGGAGCCAATACAAGATTAAATGGACTAGGTTTGTCATTGGGCAGACTCTAGACCCCGTTACGTGCACACTGGATGACATACTCTCCTTCTTGGCACACCTTGCGCACTCAGGCATGCAGGTGGACACACGTCTCAGGTATCTGGCAGCCATAGGGGCCTACAGAAATTTGGAGGAGGAAGTCTTCTAGTCTTCCAACCTGATAGTGAAGAAACATCTGGCGGCCTTGTCCAGACTCTCTCTGCAGACATCAGGCTGGTCACCCTTAAAACAGCTTTGTTGGTGTGCCTTACCTCCGCTCGCAGAGTCAGCGAGATGCAGGCTCTGGTGGCCTGAGAACCCTATACGACTTTCCACAGGGATAAGGTGGTCCTGCGGAGTCACCCAGCGTTCCTACCCAAGGTACCATCTGCTTGCCATCTAAACGCGGAAATAGTCTTATTTACGTTTTTTGCTGACCCCAAGGACGAGGCGCACAGAGTCTTGCACTGTCTGGATGTGAGACATTCTCTGAAATTTTATCTGGACAGGACCAAGGGCTTCCGCAAGTCGGAATCACTTTTTGTCAACTTTGGGGGATCCAGGCCCGGGTATCAGGCATCCAAGGCTTCTATTGCATGGTGGATGGTTGCGGCCATTAGGGAAGCCTACGACGGCCAGCACAAGCCACTGCCAGCTAACATGCACGCTCATGCTGTCAGAGCCAAGGCCACGGCCATTGCTTTCCAGCGGTTGGTCCCGTGGCAGATCATAGGCAGGGTGGCCACCTGCACCACCCATTCGGCTTTCTGTAAGCATTACTGTTTGAATGCCGGCTCTAAGTTGGATGCAGCCTTCGAACATGCTGTTCTAAGAAACCCGTTTGCTTAAGGAGGGTCTCCTCTCCACCTTGGGGCTACATTCAGTTGTAATCGCCCATGCAGTATGGAGGAAAGCAGAGAGGGGACGCAAGAGTAATTAATAGCTACTTTCCGTAGTGAATAACATACTCTTAGTCCTTAGTTCCCTTTCCACCATATGTCCCACCATCCTCGCCCTTAATACTGGTGTCATTAGGCAATGTTAAATATTGTCGATGCGTCAATGGGGACTGAGTTGTGGTGCCGGTGGGTGGAGTCAGGGTAGCGCATGCTTCCAAGGCCAGACCCCGCACACCTCTAAATTTAAAGGGAAAGGAGGTTTTTTTCTGGTTAAAAATGGTTCTGTCTCCCGTCCATAAGAAGGGACGCCCATGCAGTATGCAGGAAAGGTGACTAAGGACTAAGAGTAGGGTGAGTAACTATTAATATTTGTATTTAGAAGTAAGGATTGGCAATAGGTGTATTAGTATAGGCCCTTTTATTTTGATGGACGCGACTAGGACTGCGTTATTATTATTTGATGGTCGTAGCTTGTTCCCACCTTTTAGATTTAGGATTGGATAGGTGTTTTTTCAAACCCAATTGAAGTTCAATAAACAGCCTTGGACTGTGATCACTTTTATCCGTCTTACTGTTTGATACCATGCCTTCCTTACAACACCCTCTTCCAGACACTTGATGCCATGATCTGCATACATTTAGTCACACGCTGCTCTTCTCGCCTGCTCCCTGTCACCTTTGAACCGAAACTGTACACAATTAATCCAGGAACGGTCCGCGCGCATCCACAATCTGCTCATCTCAACCAGGCCCTGTGCATGCACGCACAATAAACCCATCATTCACTCTCTTCTGCACTTTTGAGCTGCAGAGGATTGGATATTCCTATAATTGGGGATGCCCAGGAAAGGGAGGGGAACTGAGCATACACAGCACGCCTTGGTGGTAAAAGTAGAGATCTGCTCTGGGCATAGGGTAGTTAAGGAGCCGTTATGGGTGGTGACAAAAATAAAGTAAATGCTCTCTTAAACGGTGTAGGGTTCTTCCGAGGTTGAGAAGCTGCCTGTGGCTTTACCAATGTGCAGTCATGCCAGGGAATGCTAACACGATCCTATGAAGACACTGGCCGACATGTTTACAATGTTATTTTCCGATGATAGGACTTCATTCCCTGAAAAGCATTAAGTATTGAAGTGATGTAGATTTCTAAATGGGGAATTTTGAGCGATCATCGTTTTAGAATATTTTTTATGATATGGCCTATATTTTTTCTATTTCTTTATAAGATACATAATGTACACATATATATATGTTCATCATTTGAGAGGTGAATACATACAGGAATGGCTTTTCTTTTTCCAGGTGCTTTATTAATGTATGTACTTGGCACACCAGAATCTTTGTAGCTCTTTGAATATTTCACCAACGAAAGCTATAGAGCAAGCATTCATGTGTTTAAATTAATAATACAGCCATTCCACTTTTGACGCAGCCAACCAACTCTTCTCATGTACAAAAGAAACTAGAGATGCACTTGCAGTGGGAGACAGTTGAATGAAAGGCCAGAACTGCCAAACGCATTCAACAACAACTTTTGTGTTGATATAAGAGGCGGGACAAGGAAACATTTACATTGAAAAACACTACAGAAATAGCAACAAGGGATATTGAAACCAAACTCTACCACCAATTAATTAATAGTGGGTTGCTGGTTGCTTGGCAATGGAGGAAAGGGTACCGATATAATGCATTGGCATGTTCAGCCACTTTGGAGATGTTGCAGGAAAATGTAGTTCCTTGAAGTAACATGCGTTTAACATTGTACAGCTGCTTCCTCTGAAACGGGCAAAGAGGGTGGCATGTGACATCCTGTAAAGTAGATGGCATAGGCACCAGAGACTAGCTTAATGAGCACAGACCATGTGTGCAGCAATTGTATCTCCCTGCATGAATTTCATCCTTTCTTTCGAAGTTCTGCCTATTAAAGACGGTTATATAGCACAACATGTGACTTCACTGTCCAGTGACAATCTTATCTTAATTAACGCCCTAGTAGATATCATTTGCCTAACTGTGTCTAGCAACATGGAAATCGCCTCCAAGGCAGACTGTGAGGAGCCCCCACCTTCTCAAGAGGGTACCGGAACTAAATACGTCTACTTTGAGGGAAGTGATGCCTTACAGTTAAACACACATTGGGTAAACAAAATCCCCCCCAAACAAAAGCTCCCCATACCACCATGGAATCAACATTTTCACCTAGTACATATTTTTGAAATGCTTTCACATTTTTGCTGGTTGGATGCCTCGCGATCCGTTGGCTAAATCGCCACAGTAATCCTGGAAAACACAGAACGCTGTAGGACTCTGCTTGAGAGAACACATTGACTGAGGCCAGAAATCAGCCGACTCGTGTCGGATATGAAAAGGAGGATATTCCTGGGACACATTGAGAATATGAATGAAAATGAATCGAAGAATAATTAGGGGAATACATCACATTAGCCCATGAAGAGTGATAACGTATATATCCGAAAGGCGTCGGCAAAATCAGAGTTGGACATTAGAAAGCTTTGTTTAACCTTGTGGCTGTGAACTACATTTTGATGTGGCTAACAAGACATGTACACACAGAGTTATGATCTGAAAGTAGTGAATTGGAGGCTTCCGCTCTGAATTGTATTCTCTACTTGCATCTCTAGTATATTTACTTTGAATTTAGTTTGAATTCTTTGAACTTTTTTAATCATTTTTTGAATATTGCACTTTTCAACATTGTAAGGTGTAATTTAAAACTTACACCCACACATGAAGGGTGGAGGGATTAAAGAAAGGACTTTTCACATGAATTTTTCTGTTAATTGAGGTAACATGCTTCTGTGAATTTGCTTATGGTATAAGAATGTCGTAGGGGTCTTCCCTGGGTTGAGTGCACTAGGATTATTTGTTGCTAACAACGGATTTAAGAGAGTGAGTTCAAGTTGGTGCCCGGCATGAAGGGTTGACCGAGTTTGAAACAGTGGAAAGAGAATGTGGAGCAGAAATGATACGCTACGTTGTCACACATTCCTTCGGGGACCATGATCTTGCACTGAAAATGGATCTGCAGTCCCGGTCTCCCCCTCACAATCCTTATTGTTAAGCCCTCATGGTAGGTGGTAACCTCTTTGTTGCCTGTGCCACACCTGTCCTTGTAAGCTTTTAATTTCCCAGAAGCTGTTAATGATTAGGTTATTTTTCCACTAAGTGGAGTGGAGATACTAAATTATCAAGTTCTCGCTTGAAAAATCATGGCTTTGCCGCCAGCAGAAAGATTAGCAGATAGAAACATGTTGAATTTGTTATTTATTTATGGACTTAACCCAATTCTACACGTAAAAAATATGACTACACTAAAAATGGCCAAGACAAGTCCAGGGAAAAACGATATTATTCAAAAATAAAATAAGATGGGTGCAGTCAAACAACAAGACAATCTTAAATTCTCATGTGATGCAAGCACTTGTATATGCAGTTGGCTATTTACTATACTATATGGTATATCTGATTTAATGCATACACATTACACTAAAATAAGTATTGCGATCGACATAGCTAATGATCGAGAGATGTTTCTGTGAAAGAGGTGGGATGAATGGGGCCTCTGCAAGGGATATCAGTTTGCCTCATTGCCTCATGGGTTCTGTGGTCCTAGGAATTTTCCTGGTCTGTGTTTTTTGACTATAGCGTTCACCAAAATGTTTGTCTTCTGTTTCTTTAATATTCAAATGTATAATTCTCGATTTCTAAAATTCGAACATAGGTGTTATTACGGTGTGATTTTTTTTTTTTTTTGTTTACATTTTTTTTTTAAACCTGTGACTGTAATTTGTTGTGAAAACTGTGAACAGAATGGTTGGCTTAGGGCCCAGATTATTCCTTTTAATGGAATTGCACTTTACAGAAAGCACATCTATTTTTGGACATGAAAATAACATTTAACGTCTATTTCTGCCATTCATTGCAATTTCCAGCAGGTCTGTCTGGCTTTAGTAAATGTATTGAGCGGAATTTGAACTAACAATAGGGCTAATGGCTATGTAGAAAGATACGGTGGCCTGCAGGCCAGGAACACAAGACAAACGCCTTCTTAAACGGGCAATCGAAAAGGAGACATCAATCATTCTGATTGATAAAGACAGGAGGTTCCACAGGGATGGGCCTGAGAGGAGAGAGGAAGTGCACTCGCCAACTTGCAAGACCCCCAGTGACGGCTGTCCGGAGGAGCTCGAAGACATCGATAGACGATTATGCAACTTGCTGCAAAGAAAATTTGGTGCACGATATTGGAAAACTGAGTTTCAGACACAGAGCTGTAAATTCAATATGCTTTCCAACCGGCAATCATTTGTATGCTGTGGAGTAGCCCATGGCCCTGCGCGGTGCATTGCTTGTATGATAAGTGACTGCATAGTATTCAGTTCTGCAGTGGCTCATCTGAATCATACTCTCCATCCAAATCAAGTTGTTTGAAGTGCGCCTCTGCACTTGCCTTCTGTTAAAGTTTAACATACTTTGTACAGCGATTACCGTGTGTAATGCTAAGCAGTGATTGGCCCTTAAGATTCACATATAGTAATAACCTGAATGTATTTGTGCAATGTGGCCAAAGATTGTGTTGCTAGCGATCGCTGATGATTAAAGATCCCTTTCGCAATACATCTTAAGACTGGTTGCTGTCTTGTGTGCACCATGGTTCGATTCTGTCTGAATAACATAGGGAAGCACTGATTTGAAGTGGTGGTCTTATGGTGACCTGGATCTCTGGGAAAGGTACTTGGAGGCGGGTGCTAGGAAGTGATTCTGAATGTACCCCTACGTTCGGTTTCCCCTGTCGGTTGAATGTGCTGGAATCCTGTGATAGGCTGTGGGGGTTCTTCCTTTCTCTAGACACAATAATTTGGACTTTACCAAAAAAGGTTGGCCTTCTGTTTTGTGGGATCTTGGAGACTCACTATACTTAATGGAGGCAGTGGAATTCAGTTAGCCTTACATTCTATTGTTGCTCATGTCCGGCCTTCTGGTATGCAAAACTATGTCAACTCTTTGCATCGATTATCAATTTTGCATCATCCAAACCTCTTATTGAAGTAAAATGGTGAAATACAGTCAATATGTTCCCGTGAAGGTTTCGTTCATCTACATAAATGTAAAATATCTTCTCTGAGAACTTTGCACTTTTGGAAAACAACCCGAAAATTGTAGCTTTTCCAGTGGGCCAAGAGAACAAAATTAAAATGATTTAATTGTAAGCCTATGTTAGTTTACATGTCATATACATTTTCACAGACACATTTCTTAAAAGCATGCTTCCCTGTTATTGCCAATTGTCACTGATAATAGAATCATAGCAACATAGCATTGGCGGGGCACGTACCATGTCCGACTCCTTAGTAGGGTAAGGGTACAAGTGTTTACATGATGATCTTAACGGGACATAACCTCTAGGTGCATTTGAGTTTTATCACATGAAATTAAATTAAATGGAGAACATTGATTACCCCCAAATAATGTTTATGCTCTACTCTACATATTATATTTTAAATAGATCAAAGGGTGCAGCCACGAAACAGTTTTTAAAAAATGCTGTCAAAATTGCATTCCAAATAGCCCCGTATCAAAGGCATCAATTCATTCAAAGGTAGTAGCCTGACGTTTGCCTCTTGGATCCAGGAGACCACAGAATCGATGCCTCGCATTGTTGTTCGGAGCCCACTGCCTGTTTTTGTTTTTAAACTGGTATTTCAAATTGTGCTTGTGGCATGTAAATAACAGCTGTAGACAACAATTGGAAATAACATGCTACTAGAATTAGCAGCTTCTAAAGGCATACGTTTAAAACTGGTAACGCCTATTGTTCTGCAAGCCAGTACGGTACACTGGGTGTAAACACAGTAACATGGGAAAAGCAATTTATTTGACTATTTCTTAATTATGCTCAACCACAAATCATTTGTGAGGTATCTTAATACATGTGTATTTGTATTTTTGTGCATTTCACATGCATTTATACAGCACCTAACGCCTAAGAGCTGTACAAAATGTGTACAGTATAAAAAGAGCCGACATGTTACAAACTAATAACCATTATGAAGAAAGAAAGTGAAATTCTAGCTGAATACAAAATGAAGAAAAAAAGTTAATAGAACAACTGGAAAGAGGGCGAGAATTCCAAAGCTGACATGCCAGAAGAGAAATAAAACGAAAATGCAACCAGGCACGAGGCGTGGACAACGAGATTCTGATCGTAAAGGTGGTACCAGGAAATCGAGCATGAGAAGTAAGAAGGAGCTGTGGCATCCAGAGATGTGTACATGAGACCATGAAAGTGGAATTTAAGGTGAGAGTCAAAGGATTGCCAATGTACAGCATGGAGAGCATCAGTAATGGAAGCCCGAGGACAAAGCAACCGGATAAGGCGAATGGAAGAATTAAAAATATGCCGCAGAGGAGCAAGATGAGGAAGCTAAACCAAGAAGGGGAGAGGAACAGTCATCCAGATGAGAAAGAATACAACTAGAGACCAGCATATTGGTGCATTGAAAGTAAGATAAGACCAGGCTTTGCGTATGTGAATCAAATAAAAGCGGCTGCTGAAATATAACGCCAGAGTGAAGGACCAGGATCCAAGATGACGCCAAGGTTACAGGCTGAAACGGAGAGGGTACGATATGCCGCAGGAAAGAAAATGGATGATGTTGATGGGGACAGGTGGAGGAACGCGGGAAGATGGAAACAACAAAATCTGTTTTTGAAGCATGAAGGTGTACAATATTAACAGTAATCCAGAATTCAATAACAGATGGGCAGGCAGAGAGATTTAGATGCACAAACTCGGAGAACAGATAAAATGAGAAGACCATGAGAGTCATCTGTATACAAATGGTAGGAGGAAATAACAACAGACAGGGGCATAGCATAAAGAGTGAAAAGAAGAGGACAAAGAAGAGAGCCCCTAGGAACTCTGAAATGAATCCACTATGTCATCACCAAATGTCTGCATCCTTTTTATAACTGCAGAGGAATTTTTCCAGGTAAGATCCATTCTTCCTTTTCAGAGTAATACCCACCTGGGAATGAAACACACCTCCACTTCCATCTACTATCATAGCAGCATAAATGCCACATTGTCACCTTCTCTGGATCAAACACCTAAGCAAAACTTCTAAAAATTATTTCATCTCCTTGATTTACAGGTCCAACTTTTCCTCCTTTACTAATGCAGCCTTTACCCAACACTGGGTGCTGGAAACCCCACGTGACTGATACGTTCGGTGGAATGATCCCAAAAGTACATACTCTCTTGTGATGGTGGGTGGGTTTTCTGATGGAGGAAGCAAATGAGCCTCTGAGAATGAGCTCCCCCTGCCTCTGCTTAGGTTGCCTGAATTGATACCTTGCACCAGGCATCTCTGAGCTGTTTTGCTCTCATCCCAATCCCCTCAATGCTTGGCAGGATTCTTCCTAAAGATGTGTCCCAATCTCCTTGCCCCATTAGCCGGTCCAATAGCACAGCGAGTAGAGCGCTCGCTTTGACATCTGTGAAGAGCCTGCTGACGGAGGTTCGAATCCGGACAGGGCCAAACTCAGCCTTTCATCCTTCTGAGGTCTTTAAATGAGCACCACACACTGTGGGTAATAACGAGCAGCGCTCAGATACCTGAGGGTTTGTAGCACTATATAAATGCTAAATTTTTATTACTATTATTATTAGTCCCTTGTTCTTGTCAAAATATCTTCCAATGCGGGCGGGGGGTGTCATATCACTCTCATGCGCGCAAACACTTCCTGTGTGTGCTTTGCAACACAGCGATATTAAAGGATTACACTCCATTGTATGCTGAGCTACACTCCATTGGATGCTGAGCTCACTCCTTTAACTCTTTATTCTCAATCCTTAATCATTCCAAAGTCCATTTTTGTATTGCCTGGCAAAGACATGGTCACCCCAGACAGTTTATTCCTCTGGGCTCCTATAATTGGAATAGGTTTTTAAACTCCCTTAACAGGGCGCTCGCAATTATTCAAGAGAGCGTCCTGCTCTGCAAATAAGCACACACAATTCACCAATTGAAAAAACCCGTCAATTATACCCCCAATTGCTATTAATCCTGTGTAGCAGTCATTATTTCCTCTTGTTTTAAAAGGAAGGTTAATTGAAGTGCAGGGGGGTTGCAGTTGGGAGAGAAACTTTCGACATGAGGTAAGCCTAAAGTCATACGGTGCATTTTTTTTTCACTTTAAATAGTCCCCCACCCACATACTTGTGGGTGGTGTTTCGTTGCCCTGGCCACCCCTCACCCTCTTTCTGCTCCAACTCGCCAACGCTTCCCTACCCAATATTATCAGCCTTCCTTGCTGTGTTTTCGCAACTTTACATTTGGCTTGAGAGAATTCCATTGTATGTTTTATCTCTGGGTGCTTTTTCTTTGCAAACCTTTCCTGAAGTTAATCAACATCCTTATATCCCCTTCTATCTCTTTTGAGACTGACTTGTGCGGGTCTACATGCTTTTATTTTGGTTTCCATAAGAAAGCTCCACTTTTACTCTCATAAAAAATCAAATCGATGTTGATAATTTGCATCCATAGCAATCACCTCTGAGTCACTTATGTATGTCTTTAAATATTCTGCAAATCTGCATAAAATGCAGTCCCTTCTTTATCTCTGCACATTGTACAAACCAATACCCTAGCATAGCGAACCCAAACCCCGACTTGAATAGTTGTGATCTGCAACCTATGGCTCTGCAGATGGTTTGGGCTACAGATCCCATTAACCATAACAAGCATAGTCAATAGTGAGGTGGCATGGGAGTCATAGTTCAAAGCATCTGGAGAGCCACAAGTTGCAGACTCCTGTTTGTGTTTTGTGCCGTCAGACTTTTGTTCACAATGTATCGAGTTTATCATAACTCGACCTTCCTTAGGAGAAACCGCCTAATATTTTCAGTTCACCTTGCCACCCTAATGGGCCTATTATACTTTCTATCCCTCTTCTTTTTTCCTCAGGGTCTGTAACGCTCAGTAGTGCATTGCTAAAGACCCATTCTCTCGTGGTTCATCTCTCTCAGAGATTGCATTTCTATCAGCATTATTCATGTGTATTTGTGAAAATATAAATATCATATTTTGTCTGAAACACAACTTTAGTTACCTCATTGCATACTTTTTTTTTTTTTTACAAAGCATTTAATTTAACTCTAGATTTTGGATTGGTTCACACACATACCCTATAGGGCATGCCTCTGTGCAGCTGCTTTGTCTAACTGCACATATGCATCAGTATCGGAGTCTTTTATTGCATCCCAGGACACCTCGGCAAAATATACATACACCCCGTGCATTGGATTATGACAGCTTGCTTCCTATAAGCTCAAGCTCACACGTCCAAAAAGTACAAAAGTGTCTCTTCCATTTCAATCTGGTTGTCATTTTGGTGTCTGCCAGTCTTAATGATATTGTTACTTCACGTGAAAAAGAATAAATATCACACCTGTCACTCGGATCCCAAACTTTCTTTATTTAAAAGGAACCTGTCTGTTGACCATTGTGACCAATGTATTGTTAACAGCAGCCCGCCAGGTGCGAGATTTTATATGTAAATGAGCACTATATAGAGGTTATAAGGTGTCTACTTTTTAAGTAGATTTGTACATTTATAAACAACTATAAATACAAGACGTTTTTGACTTGTATGTATGAAAAAATATCAACCTAGATTAATTTTTGTATGACTAAGATAATCAAAGTAACGAGGTGAGAGTTTGCACATGATCCAAAATAAAGGTCCTCAACAAGCAATCTTTGCAGGAGCCAGCCTTTTGTTTTCTAAATAACTGTTTGTTGAAGGCGCGGAGCATTCAGCTGTGATTTTGCACCAATTCCCCCAAAGGAATGCTGTGGCGATTGATTGCTATTCTTGCTGTGTCCAGTGGATTTATTCCATTTTCTGGAAGATGATGGGCGGGAGAGTTGAATATTCCATTTCATTGGGTTCGAATTTTTGAAAACAAATGTGTATTGGTCTCTCCTATACCTCTGTGGATCACAGTGTTCTTTGATGATTCTAGTGCTAACATAGGATAGGATGATATTGCATAGACCTTGAATCTGATGCTGTTGCAATGCAGACTGTGTTCACACCCTCCCTCCTAGTGCATCAACAATGTTGTCTGGGGCTCGCGATGATGGTCAAGCTTCCATGACCTCCCATACAGAAGATGCATCCGATTGTACTGCACAATGATGTCACAGCATTTGTCTTTTAGGTTCTCTATGGAGTGTGCTTTCAATGTGAATTTGAGTTAAGAAGCAGTAGGGCCCACTTCAACCGACTATTATGGAGAATAGCCCAGTGTCTGTGTGTTGTGTTGAAAACATGTATTTAAAATATATACCTATTAGTTTAGTACTTTCTTACATTATTGTTCTTCTCATGCTCTATTGACGAATGGCTCTTATCTTTGTTAGTTAATCTTATTGATCCAAGCACTCTAGGGCATATTCATGAAATCTGGCTCAGGGTTTCAGTGATGGATTTAATTGCTATGTTTATAAGTACTTCGTGTCTGGTACCATGTTGTCGATAATCTCATCTATATCACAACGGAGTACCCACTGTTGTCCTGATGCCTTCCTACTGAGTAGGCAATACTGTAGTTTCTATAAATCAATCTCTCGATCTGTGTCAAATAGCAATCCCTTACAAGGCCCAGGGACTTTAGAAAATAACAGACCCTTCATGTGCTAGCTATACATCCGTTCTTTTAATAGGATTTAATTAAGAGATATGACATCTCCAACACATTGTTCGCAATGGGCTGCCACAATTAGCGATTATCTTGAACATCATTGTAGGAGTTATATATGCTGATTGGTGTCATTGTATGTTATGACATTGTTTGTTTTTTTATGGTTATTCTCTAATGCGAACAATTTGTTTTATGGATACATTTTTATAATTTTGTATGTACATTTCAGATGTCATCTCTTGTAAATAAATTGTATTAAAAGAGTTAATGTATAGATAGCACATGAAGGGTGTGTTACTTTGTAAGACTTTTTAGGTACCCCTCGCCCCCCCCCCCACCCCTCCCGTGGCCTTTTAAGGGATTGATATTTGACACAGATTGAGAGGTCTGCCTTTGATTTATAGAGTCAATAATCTCATAACATCGACTGGCCAGAATTGATTTACCAGCATGCAGTGGTTTCTGCAAGGAACACCCAGGAAACGGACTGCTATCCCAGCAACTAAAGCATTCCACCTTTATTGTCCACCCTACCCATAAACCCGCTGTGAACCCTTCTAATTAAAACATGCAATGATGAATAAGCGTACAAGCAATACGATTCGTAATCCTTCAAATTACTCAGTTTTCCACATGAGTCCCAACAGCAACACACAAATATGGTACAAGTATTTTACTCATCACCAAAACCAGCCAAACGCAAACCAATGCACACTAAAGTAAGATATTAAAGTGCTTTCTCTGAAGAATCACCGATTAATGGACTACCTCTGTAATGGCCTGTTTTTACCCCAAATTAAATCTCGGTGAAACAGAGTTTTAATTGTTACTACATACATGTTTGAACATCACATTGAATCTGGATTGCTTTTTTTTGTTGCTTTAATCACTCAATTTGCCCCCTGTAATCCCAGTTACCATTTCTTTCCGTATGACCCTGGGTTTGTTTCTACACTTCAAGGCTGTAAGGGTGCAGAGGTACGAGTCGAACACAATGGTATCATGTTGGTTGGCAAAGACATAAGTGGAAAAAAAGGAAAAAGATAACCGATCTTGCCCTATTTCTAAGAGGGGTTTCCCTGTCTCAACTAAAACTACTATGTTGTCTGTCAGGATGGCCAAAATAAGAGTCCACAGTCCTGTGTCAGAAACGTATTTCCTTCCCTTATATTAAATGCTGCACTATAGAAGTGGTGAGTCTCCAATAGTTCCAAAGTGAGACTATATCCCGAGGGAATGTCTCCCTTCCCCAGGTTGCAATCTCGTTTCGAGTAAATCACAAAGTTCCAGATTTAAAAGTTCTCAAAACACAGTTCAAAGAAACCTCAGCATTCCCTATTGCCCATAGTTGTCCTGACTATTGGGTTCTCCTTGGCTAGTCTTCAGGGGTAAGGACCTCATTTCCCTAGTCCTTTGTGTACTGCTTTCCTTAATCTTTTCAATCAGGGGGGATGACTCCCTCCCCTCTAATCTACCATTCACAATGTTAGGAGGATGTCTCCCTCTCCCAAACCTTTCTCAGGTTTTGGTAGGTTAACTCTTGACAGGGTAATGGCTCCCTTCCCCTGGCCTTTCTCAGGCTTCTCATACAGTTCAACAGGTGATGTGGGAATGTCTCTATTCCCCTGTGGAAAACACTGGTTCACTAACCTGCCAGGGACTGTCAATCTGAGTCCCACTCTGGTGGACAGCCCTGGTTCACAACCATGCAGGGTTTGTCTGTTTCACAGTTCATTTTTTCTGTTATGGGTCTCTGACCCTTATTTCTTTACTTCTTTTGATTGTAGTATAGGGTATCCTCCTCTTTCAAGTACTGCCACAAGGAAGAAGGCTTAGGAGGCTACATGTAATGTGCTGTGGGTTCGAAACCCTTATTTCTTTAGAAATCCTCCCTTCGGGGTCACACCAACTGTTTCCAGCGTCCCAGGGCTCCACAGGGTGCTTACCGGCATTCTCTGGTTATTTGTGGGTCTCTCCGATCCCTCACTGGGGCGTCTCTTAGCCAGGGACTGTCAATCTAATTCCCACTCTGGTGGACAGCCCTGGTTCACAACCCTGCAGGGTTTGTCTGTTTCACAGTTAATTTTTTTCTTTTATCGGTCTCTGACCCTTATTTCTTTACTTCTTTTGATTGTAGTATATGGTATCCTCCTCTTTCAAGTACTGGCACAAGGAAGAAGGCTTAGGAGGCTACGTGTAATGTGCTGTGGGTTCGAAACCCTTATTTCTTTAGAAATCCTCCCTTCGGGGTCACATCAACTGTTTCCAGCGTCCCAGGGCTCCACAGGGTGCTTACCAGCATTCTCCGGTTATTTGTGGGTCTCTCCGACCCCTCACTGGGGCGTCTCTTAGCTTCTCCAGGGACTGTGGCACCTTCCAGGTGTTCCCCTTTTCTCTGGCTGTAGTTACCTGCTGACCATACATGCCAGTGTCCTCGATCGGCTAGTTGCCCGTGGTCTCTCCTTGTCTGACGGTCTCTCTATTTCTCCAACCTTCCCCCTGTTACTCCATACTCTGTCTGTGGGTAAGCATCTTGGTTCGTGCTCTTCTGTTCTTTCTTCTCTTTTCAGAGTGATCTTCATGGTTCTGCGTTTCTCCTTCGTCTCAGTACTGGACTGACTATTCTCCCAGGAGTCAATAGAGCTCCGTATTTTGCAAGGAAGCTCTTCTTGGGTAGTTCTTATTCTTCCTCATCCTAGTACTCCTCAAGTTGGACGTAGGATTTTCTACTTGGGTTAAACATATTGAAGTGTGGGGTGCTGAAGGAGTTTGGGTAAGACAAGAGGTAGAAGGAGGGGTTGATAGTCTGGGAGTACCACGCTCTAACTGGATAGTTGTCCCTGGTCCTGTAGCGGGAGAATTCCTATGCATGCAAACCTCCTACTGAGTACCACCCGCAGGGGGACTATCGGGTACCTCTCTGGCCTCATAGGAAGGAGCTCCCCCTAGGGACAATATACTGGGATTCGTCACAAGGCACACTACATTTATAAATTGCGTAATGTTGTCATCTGCTCTATGACCTTTGTTGTTTGTTCATGTTAGCATAATGTGAAGGCTGGAAGGGAGAAATGCACTTTTTGTACATCTCCCTGGTTCCACGTCTAAAATCTATGTTCAGCACCGAAACTGGTTGTGAGAACAAAAGAATCTGATGGCATCACACCAATCCCAAACATTCATGATAGTTTTATGCTGTTCTTCAGATCTCAGATTAATTTCGTTTGACACCAAGGAAGCAAGTATGCCTGGCTATTCCAAAATTCAGGCATCCTGTATACTCCATCCTCCCTTTCTCCCCCAATTGCCCCACACAATGGAATTCTCGGCTCCATGAGATTAGACTGTTATTGTACAAACAATTAAAGAATCGTAAATTCACACTGGCCTTCCTCCCTATATTGAAGCTGGCTGTGAATCTATTTTCTTTTGGAATTTAAAATTTCTCTCTTCTGTTTGGCCCAAATTTAGGGTTATAATGTCTGTTTCCCCTCTCTGAATCTTTTAATGTTTACATAAATATTCTCATTTTTAGCATTTGTATTGTTCATTTTGCGTCACTTTTTTCGAGTTACGATTTACTTTAAATATGGTATAAATGCATAAAAGGGCCATTCTACGTGTAGGTACACCCTCATATTGATTTGTTAGCACCCAGGGAGATGGCGGTGGTCAAATACGATTGCTGAAATGTAGGCTGTATCTTACGGTACAGGCCAGCATTCTATCCTGCTGCTGGCACCTTTACCAGAGGATGCTATTTTTCTATGAAACGGTGCCCTTCTCCCACCACTTCTTCCTGCCTGTTCCATCTTAATCTCTCTCTCTCTCACTAACCTCTCGCTAGTCCAGCTCTACTGCAGGACCCCTCCCCCTGCATCATAGAAATAGAATACTGGATCCAATCTTCAATTCGATGTCTGGCTATCCATTCTTAAAAAGAACGTGGGCTCAGCTATAAGGCATTTTAATTGGTTTCTAGAATGCATTTTTTCCTTAATGATCTAATTCCCCCACCCATATTACACAAAACAACCCCAACATTTTGGTACAAGAAACAGGCTGTATTTAATCGTAATTTTTAGTTTTTATTAAAGTAGTAATCAACGGTCGTCCCTTACTTTATGCTTGGCACGTCACCCATAATAATCTTAAGAAACAAGTGTAGGCAACTTGGCTACAATAACATATAACCTGCCTGCTACTTCTCGCTAAATGACACTACACAAAACATCTGTTCATATAAAAACTCTTATTCGCTGCAACAATATACTGCTTCAGCATGTTGACGAATATCAGATTATATCCATCTTAATTGTTTCTATCAACAATAGACAATTCAATATAGTCTTGATTTTCTCCAACATCAATGCCACATGTGGGCCTCAGAGACATTTTTTAAATGAACATTTAGCTTCAGTTTTACACTCTATAAAAATGTTGTATTTAGCTTCAGTTTTACACTCTATAAAAATGTTGTTCTCGTTAATATGGTATTCACCTATATGTATATGGTACTATTGGATTCTAGTGGAGGCATATACCTAAAACAAAGTGTGATGTACTGCAACAGTAAGCTAGTAGGCTTAGCTTTGGGAAACTAATATAATCCTACTTCCCATTTATAATGCATTTATTTTCTCTCTAAGGGTTTAACAAACAAGTTGTGGCTATCCAAAGAAAGATACATCAGCCCAACAAATGATCCAATTGATCAAGCCACCACCCCAAATGAAAACCCCCTCCCACGCTGCAGGCCTCGTAATCCGCTAGCGCTGTACACACCTGCCCCTCCCTCAAACACCCAATCAGTACCATATCATAAGCCATGTATTATCTTTTTAATACACAGTCCTTTCTTTTCACAGTAAAGTTATCAGGTCAATTTCAATATTCATTTAAATCAGAGTTCCTCTGGTTTTAACTTACTATTGCTGTCACAGGTTAGATGCTTAACAATCCTCTGTACACTGTGAATTGTTGTACACCAGTTAACGGTTCCACCTTAAAATGTACCTGTAAAAACATGGGGCTTTGGTTTACTTGGCTACAGTTAGAAAATAATAGAAAACGGTATACATTTTGCACCACAAATGCTATGGCATTCTATTTTAAATCACTTCCCCATGCCTCCCTTACAGCTTACCCTATTCAATGGGTACGCTGGTAAAGGATTCCCATAAAAGATTATCAGTTGCTATCTCGGTTTTTTAAACTCCCTTCTGCGTTTGTCTTTTAAGGCACAGAACTGGTATGTCATCTCAACACTCACCCATTCAGCATGGTCTACTGTACTTTTCTTGTAAATTCTCCTCGAGGAATTTGGTCCCATTTAGACAAAGTCCTGATTAAGGTTTCCTCTGGACCAGGCCGCCTTATGGGGGCCCTCCTAACCCTTTACATGTTGTTATCCCACTCCAGCACATAACCTCTTGGGTAGGGCTTTCCTGTCTGCAGACCTTCTAGAATCCCAGAGCGCTCCCTAATTTCTTTGTGTTTTGCATTTAAATATAGACTAGATTTTCTCATCTGACGTTTTTCATTGGTTGATTTTTCTCATTGGTTCCCTTCAATAGTTGACACTCCAACCAAATCACCCCCTCTATTTTGGATAATTGCTACATTTATATCCATGTGACAAGGGGATGTCTGTTCAAATGTCGACCCAAATCTAATTAGTGATGATATATTATGTCATGTTTATACCTGTATGTAGGGGAATGCTCCCCTGTGTCTAGAACTGTGTTCACTTTCTCCAAAGATCAAAGTTTTTCCAAAATGTAAGCAAAAATGTCTACAGTATTGTGCGAATTCAAATTTTCCTAGGTTTGTTTCTCATTTATCCTACGCATTGAGGCCCAATTCTGCTAATTATTATTTCAAGGTTGGGTGATTTTCATAATCATGGGGAAAAAAACATGGTCAGATGGTATTTTATGGCTGAGGCAGAGTTTAAAAAGTTTGAAGATAAGTGTATCTTATGCTCCTTTGAAGCATTCTTCTGCGGTAATCTAGCCTTGTGTAAGTGACCAACTTTCAGTCATAAAATGAAGACCATGGCAACCACAATCTTGGGATGGAATCCAGCCTATTTGGATGTATTTGTCTCTATTTTATTTTTAAGTTCAGGACATAATTTGATCGTCCCACTGTATGCTTGCTTCAGCCTTAATTGATTTTTATTGATTAATGGGAGGTCTGGTTTTGGTAGATGGTTGATCTCTGGTCATGAGAACTCCCCTTTGCCTTGGCAACTGGGGCTTCAATGGCATTTATTCAGATTACAGATCTTGTGGCATTTGTTTGGGAAAACGTTTCAAATGCCAACGCGTCTCTCATTCCTGACAATCTATAATGTAACATGTCAATTTAACACAGATTACTGTACTCCCAATACAGTTTAATTTCCGTGTGTACAGTTTAATTTAAATATTATTTGACAGCAATTTGTATGAGATGGCATGTTTCTATAGGTAAATTGCACAGTGCAGGTTGTAAATCTGCTGCTTAAGAACAAGCATCTAATGAGATGGTATATTACAGAGATGAAAAGCAATGCACAATGCAAGTTGGCGAATAATGAAGTACTGGGTTAGATTTCAGTACAAATCTGTATTTTCCATTCCTTTGATGCAACAGCACTGTGTTTTTAAATGTATCCTAAAATCTGCCTCCCTTGTAACTTTGGGAGGTTTTTATTTACATGATAGAAATGCCAAGCCAAGCAAATCCTGTTTGATTGAATAAATGAGTTTCATTTATTAAACATTCCCTACACAGCCCCAGGGTTCTCATAGGAATAACACATGCAGCGGCAGGATGGCGCAGCCGGTAATTGCACTGGAGCCCAGCATTAAGGTCCTTGCTTCGCTCTGGCCTATGACGTAGGTACTGGTCAATGCTGCCCGCCGCTGTGGGTCTTGTTGCTAAAAAGCACACAAAATAGCTCCACATTCGGACAACTTTATCTGCTCAGTAAAAGTGATGATTCCCCCAAGGCACCAACTTTTCTGCAAAAGGAATATTAGAGACGAGCTGTCAAAGCTTGCAGAAAGGGCGCTGATGAGATAGCATGCCAGGGAATTACCAGCATGACTAAAATGGCAAGAAACAGCTGTCCAGGTACTGCACAGTGAAGCTCAACATTTCTAATCACAGCAGCAATAGAGCAATATCGTCTTAAGTAAATACTCAAAATAACTTCACAGTTACACACACAGCTGATGGGAATAGGTAATCTGTTGATTGGAAAGACAAAAACCATAGATGTACTGATAATCCTGGGTGTACGCTGATGTATTTAACGCATTGCAAGCATATTGACACACCACAATCTGGATACTTTACAATGCTATGTTAAGTCGTATTTGTATAGTGCCTGCTGCCATTACGCTGTGAGGATGACCACCCTTTGGAAAACTGTAGTCTGTGTTGAATAGTAAGGACAGGTGGGGTAAAATGTGTGTGTACATTTTTTCCGCCGAATTGAAGATGGGTAGAGAATGGTTAGGTCGCTAACAGCAGCCCCTGTTGCAACCGCGTGAGGAACGAGTGCTGTGTCAAAGTGACAAGCTGTGCGAACACCTGGACCGAATTTTGCATTGGACTCAGCTGTCTTCTATGGGTCGTGGTGATGTATGTTTAGGGTAAGCTATTAGTCAAATAGCGTACATCACAAATGTGTATGAAAATAACCTAAACGTACAGCACGAGAAATGAGCAGATTACTCATTCATCACTTGTCATTTTTCAAACATGAAATCTTATTTTAGCTCAAGACTACAAGCAGATGCATGGCTAAAATCTCATAGGGCTATATAGGGCTAGTGGGACGTGTTTGCCAGGGTGGTGAGGCCGCTCCCCGATAGTCCCCCTGGGGGTGATAATCAACAGGAGGATCTCATGGGAGGAGACCTCCCCTCTGGGTACAAGGGAGGAAAATCTTGGGAGAACATGGTATGTACACCCTCCACCCGTACCCTACACTCTACCTGAGTGATTAGACCTCTCTGTTAACACACTCTCCCATAAACAGGCTAGGTCGATTACTTCTGTAAAGTTGAAGGTACTACGATGAAGAAGATGCTTAAGAGCCCTTGGGATTTGTCTGAGCCCAGTACCAGGACGAGGTGGCCCCTAGAAGGAGTAAGGATTGACTTGGCAGCTCTCACTGCAAGTGTGGATGCTGCGCCAGGGTGGAGTTTCTGACATAAAAAAGAAACTGACAAGGGTCTTCTTTTTCAGCCTACGGCGAACCAGGGAGCTTTAAATCTCATGCAAGAAAGAAGAAATGGGCGGAGCGGCAGACCGAGGCAAGATGCCTTGGAGGTCCCGAGCAGGTCATGAAAGAGGCAACCTCCCCACCTGTCTTGAGGAATCGTGTGGTGGTATGGCCATAGGAAGCTGGAAGCAGAGAACAGCAGACCCGAGCAACTGATGAGAAGGAATGTTGGTGCTACCATGAGGATGCCCGAACCCAGGAAGGACCAGAGAGCTACCTGAACCCAGTAGAAGGCACAGGGGAGATTGGAAGGCCAGGTAGGGACATAGAGCAGGTGGCAAGAAAGCCCTGAAGCAGTGGAGTGCTTCCTCGGCCCAGAGAAGTTACCAAAGCCACTGACCACTAAAGAGGGGCCTGGGATCCAGAATGAGAAGTGAGCCATGTCGCTCACATCAGTACTTGGTGGGAAGACAAGCTTTGCATACGAGAAATCCACTGAGAAGCAGGACTTCTCCCTCACATCCAGACTTGGTGTGTGGGATGTATTGACCCACTCCGCTATGCTATGCGGCATCACCCTGCCAGTTATGGTGAAAGAAACGGCAACAATGGCGGCAAAACCCTTGTGCGTGCCGAAAACCTACAAAAAACGTGTGCTTCAGCACACAAAAAGAGGGATGCACAACCAGCCACCCATGGTGCATGTGTGGTGGAATATAGCACACCCTGCAGAAAAGGTGCAAGTGGGCTCCATGACCAGCAAAGAGAGTGCAGAGAGAGAAGCAGCACTTTGCAAGTGAAACCCCAAAATGTGCCTACAAATGACATTTGCGTTGTTGCTAAAAACTCCAAAATGCCAATAACACAACACTTCTCAAAACTCAAAATCTTGCCTGGTGCTAAAATTCATGTATCTAATGAAGCATTGCGAACATACAAAGTCCTAATGTGAGGAGCAAAACCTTCATCAGACAAACTGGATTGTCTGAAAACTGACAGCCTCTGTCAGAATCTGGGTGCAGTACCCTGGGCCACCTGAATGACAGCTGTCAGATGAGTTACTGATGAAACTTTAAAGTGAGCTAAAACTAAAAGTCTGCTGGATTAGCAAACATAAAAAGGATTGTTGCCAAAAAGGAATACCGATTTTAGTTGTGTGTTTGATCCCACAGATTTTAAGGCTAAGAAAGTAATGTATTTATGTTGGATGCAACAAATTTGGTTTTTGCTGGATTTAAGAGGTTTATTAGCTTCGCTGAGCTGCCAGAACTGGAAAAGCAGGTTTTTCTCCTAGGAGGAGGGCCTTCCTCTCAGCAGAAACTCACTGGGAGATGTTAATTGCGGGGTGGAATAGACTTTTTGCTACAGAAAGAGAAGGAAGAATTACAAGCCTTTCAGCCCAGGAAGCGAAGGTGTGAAGGTGATCGTAAACTTTCCGAGAAGGAGCTTCCCCCAAGGAGGGGGATGCACTGAACTCCCAGGAGAGACAAAGGGGTGGAGCCAAGTGACCATCTGCTGTTAAGAATGAACGATTTTCAAAAGACTCATAACTTGTTATTCAAAGTGGTGAAAAATATAAAAAGGACAGAGTTGTTAATTACATTTTTGGCTGCATGTGTGAAGAGGCGGTAGAACTGTGCGACATGTTCTGGACAGGAATGGCAATATATGTGGTTTTATGCAAAATGTGTTAAAGTTAGAATTGTGAAAATGTACACGCACATCCCTATGTTAAACACCCACATTTGTGGAAAGTTGCATAAAATTTGGCAATTGTGTTCATAGCGAAAAGGATAAAATTCTGTTGAAAGTTGAGACAAGATCCCACCGCTGCAGGGTTTTGAGGAATAACTGCTACATGAGATGTGGCATCTTTGTGTGTGATTTGTATAAAGGAGACCAATGTAGAAATGTACATTTAGTATCAAATCTGATTTTGAGACCAGTGGCTAAAGCGAGGTCTCTGAGGACTGTAAAGCAAACCATAAAATGTGACATGATGCGGCCTTGATCCAATCACTCAAATTGCAAGGCAGAGATCAATTTTGGTCCAATCCCAACTCACAGGGGCAATCTTAGCTAAGCCACCCCATACACCCACTTTGTGATGTCATTTTAAAGCATAGATGGAGACAGCTGACAACACATAGGGACTCACTGATCCAGTCACTTTCCTGATTCCAGCGAAGCACTCTGATCCAGCATTCTACATCCAGCTTTAATATTCTTCCAGATCCAGATGCCAAGACTCTTGCCAGCAATAGAGAACTATAGATTTCCAGCAAGGCCCAAATCCTCAGATTTATTCTCTCCACCCAGTGAAGTGCTGTGTTGTGTGAGAAGGCCTTTTTGAACCAGTATCCTGAAATTCTCTGGCTTGCCACCACTAGGCTTGCCTGAGGAACTCACTATCCAGCTGATTGAAATATCCACAAACAAGGAGGACAGATCCTGTGCAAAACCGGTGACCGGCCTAGCTGATCCAATCCCGTGCTTGATGAGCTGTTCTTTCTAGACCAGATCTAATCCATGACCAGAACTCATGGTCCAATTTAATAACTTATTTTGTCAGTATTAATAGGAGGAAAAGTGACCTCTAGTATCTTTGCATTGCCTTATCCCAATCTCAACCCATCCTATCTTTTAATTCAGAATCATAGTCTTTTCAGAACCTTTCCTGCACTGATTTTTCTCATTTGTTTTATAAAATCATAAGTCATTAGTGATTTTGAGTAAGAAACGTAAATCCCAGAACGAAAACTAGAGTATCACACATGAAGGGTTACGCCGGCCACGTAACTGTGGAAATTCACATTTGATGTTTACTTTTTCATAGTCATAATCTAGTGTAAGCAAACCCAGCTTTCATTTTCAAAGTGCATTTCTGTTTTCCATTCTCGCGCCTATTTTACAAAAACGACCTTTACTAAAACCTCTTTAATTCCCTCTGTTTTTATGATAGAAACAAAATTGAACTCCTGCAAAACAGTGTGATTCTCCTGTTATCGTGAATATCGCGCAAGGAAAAGTTTGCCCCAAATTACAATTCTGAGAAATTTTACACGTGTGAAATAGCTTTAATTTGTTTCCAACTTGGACTTTGAAATTTCTAATGCTTTCTTTGGACTAAATCATTGTTATTGATTGTGTGCAACTGTTCAAAGCGGCTCCCATAGGAATTTACAACAATTTAAGTATTTTTGACCATATTTGGTGTTTTCGCCCAGTAAATTCTAAAGACAATTTTAAAGCCATCCTGACAGCTGAAAATTCAATTCCTTTTTTCTCTTGTGTTGGAAGGGGGAAGGTGGGACTGATATTCTGTTTGAATTTTGCTTTTCCTAAATACCTGCTCTCTCCTCCCATCTCTTTACATTGCCTATTGGGGGTTGAGGGGTGTTGCGGGGGGAACCTTTAACCATAGTGCCATCTGTCCAAACCAACACAAAAGCATTCTTTTCTGTGCTGCATATGTTTTTGGTGCTCATGACTTATTCCTAGTGTATTAAAGATATTATTCAGTCTTCTGTTACCCCGTTGGTGATTGTTGTTTATCCATTGAAACATATTGTGATTAAATTCTAAATGCATAAATAAATATTTATCTTTGCAAACTATCCTGATTCCTGGTTCAGTGTGGCCGGGGGGAGTAGGGGGTCTCAGGAGAAGGGTGTGATATGAGTGGTATATCGTTCAGAATATAGAACTTGTAGACAAAAATAAATAAGGGTTTCAGTTGTGCACTACATGCTGCGCTTTGGGTGTGTGCCGGATTGAAATCACTTACAGCTGGGAGAGTGAGCCATGGGAGCAAAGCATTAAAAAAGAGAACCAGGGGTCTGGGACCCAAACCAGGAAGTGAGGTGTCTTCCTAGAGGCCCCACCTGCAGGAGAGTGAAATAAATGGGCTGAATCATACAGCAAGAGAAGCCATGGTCTGGGACCTGAAATCCACACACAGCATGAGTCATCTTCCTCATTATAGTACTTTATAAAGGGAAGATACCAATTGACCTCAATCAAAGAAGAGAAGTTAACAACGGTATGTTTGAAACTAAAGTGAGAGAGAGGCCAGGGGAAGGAGTCAATCCCCCTGGTGATCTGGAACTGTGTTGGCAATTGAAAAGTAAACGGGAGAAGGGGGGGCATTCTCCAGGTAACTGAAGTCAGGGGAAGAGAGTCATCCTCCTGGCATTGTAGAAACTTGGAGAATATGAAACCTGCAGAGGGGAGACATTATCCCGGAACCCGATAAGATATATGATATGATTGGTTATTTATAACGTGCTTAATGCCCAGAGGTATCAATATCAAATATACTATGTGCAATAAGGAATGCTGATGTGAGCCAGAGCTTCAACTTGTGAACTTGAACTGAAAGCTTTACTGCTGTTTAGCATTACAAATTGGAACTTTGTGTTGTGCCTGGAAAAGCAATTTAGACCTGGGAAAAGGAGTAATTCCCCCATGCAAAGATTTTGCACTAGAATTGGAACTGTGGGTTGCCGTCCCAAAGAAGGTAGTCATTCCTCTGGACCAATAAGATGCACTACCTTTTTAGTTTAGTAGTAAGTGTAAGGGAAACAAGCAGGGTTTTTGACGCAGGGCGATGGACTATTGATTTGCACAGACATTCTGACAACACCCTTTGGCCTGATTCATGGAACATTTTCCTATGGGATTGTGCCTTTATAAAACACTTCCATGAATAAGGCCCTTTGTTTTTTTGGTGAGGCATGGCAAACCCTCTTAAAGTGAGGGCAAGCTAGGTTTTCTCTTTTTTTCTGGCATAATTAAGATTTATGCATACAATCATGTCACCTGTGTGCCAGTCTCCTCCATCAGCGCCCTTACAACAACTTCTTAGAATAGCACAATTTTATCATATTTTCAAGATTGCTTATTATCATCTTATCTAAACAAAAATTAACTGTACTGAAAACTGAACGCCCTGGACTTTGAAAGTGGCAAATGACACGATTACTTACCAGTGTCTCTATTACTCCAAGTACAGGTCTTTCTCTTCACATTTTTAGACCTAGAGTAAGGATTGTGACAAGGAAGACTGGGAGAACGTAACGGCACGATTACTTACCAGTATCTTCATTACTCCAAGTATTCCTTGTATCAGTACTTGCTCTGTGGCAATGAAGAGGGACACAGTTGCACAGAAAAGACTAGGCTTTGTGGCAGCATTGACTCCCATTTTTCTTAAAGTAAATATTTGTTGTCAATTCTGTGCAGTGTGTTTCTAAGAGCATCTGAATTTGGCAGCACATATTTACATGGAGATTAATTGATTTCTCCAAGATTAGACCATTTTCCTGAAATTGAGATGCCAGGCTTCAAATACATAAATTATCAAAAAAGGCTGGGATAACTAGATTGCTATGATGGATGGCTGGCTGGCTGGCTGGCTGGCTGGCTGGATCTATGGGTAGAATGGAAAGATAGGAAAGCTATATGTTGAAGATTAGAGACCAAGTGTGATTTCTTTTGTTTGTTAATTGATATATGTAGGACAAACAAGAAATACAAACGGAGAGCAAGGACAGGCATATATGGATATACATAAAGATACTAGAAAGTATAGATAGGGATACTAGAAAGATGGTTAAGATGTGATTTAAGGATAGATAGAAATGATGGATATGAATGAAAGATAGATGTCAAAGAAAAGGATATAGAGGAAGGAAAGACATATATGAAGGTAATATGCATTGGCAAGTAAAACACATATTGCATCTCTAAAATAGATACCTTTATGAAATCCATGATTCTTTGCACCTAGTATTAGTTGCTAATTAAAAGATGCATATTTCCTTAAAGTTCCTCTTCAGATCAGGCGTTACTGTTTGAACTCCTTCCTGTGCTGCTGCTCTGCTGGTAACACTGATCCAAAAATATATGCAGGGGTTTGAGTGGCAGCAGGGAGCTGGCTTGTATGTGTCCATTTTTTGTTGAGAGTATTTTTACCTCTTATTTTATTGTGAAGACGTTTCATGGTTTTAAGAGAGTAAAAGGCTCAGATGAATGTTGGATAAATATGAAGGATAGCTGAGAATATGAGTAAAATGGATAAAAAGATAAGATGATTTATAGGTAGGAAAGATAAGTAGGAAGGCACGCTATAAAGGCTGGATTGGGAATATACATATGGTTAGATAGGGAGGATAGATGGAAATAAACAGGAAAGATGAAAAAAAGAAAAAATAGAGATTGATATGAAGGATAGGTTGTGTCATCTGGAGCGCAACAATAAAAATGGCACCCAAAAGATAAGGTTCAACAACTTTATTTATAGTAGGAAGAGTGTGCTAAATGGCTCTGGGAACTAAAGAGAAAAACAGAACAGGACGGATTACTTGGCTCAGCTATAGAAACACAATGAACAGGAAAGAATTGGCCACGACTCCAGTGGGGAGGATGAGGTATACAGTCTCCAAACTGAAGCTCACTACCTACCAAGGAATGTCATGCTTATGTTAGTGGTCACATTAAACCATGGGTTTACATCACTGAGGACATTGGTAGAGTGAACTCCTACCAGACTCATGATACTGTAAACTAAAAACCCCAAGAGGGATAACGTTGGCTAACATTTTCAAGGTGGAATTACACTCCAAACATCTGCCAATGTTCTAATAGGAACAATTGTCCAATTTGCTATTCTAACGTAAGCACAGTTCAGGGCTAAATAAACCTATTTGGTTCCCTTTAATAGGCTCCCAGTCTCAGGTGATTAAACTGTCCCAGTACGTTTCTTTCTTGGCTTCTTCTGACAGATATTTTGTTCGATCAATGGGTCACTTTCTTACGTTCATTGGATGTGTGATCTTCATCAGTAATTGTGCAAGATCCCACACCCACCTTGCATTGGTGCTTGTCAAACTGACGTTATTCTTACCCACCTGCCAATCGTTATCTCAGACTTGCACTGTCCCCAGGTTCTTTGGCTCCCGGCAGGCTCTGGGGCATTGCCCCGAGCATGCTGCCAATTTTCCTTCCGACTCTGGGTTTACCAGGGAATATGTTCTATCCCCCATCAGGCTTTTGTATTCCTTGTACTCTCATATGTAGCCTTCAGCAGGCTTTCTGATTTATCTTTTTTTTTAAAAAATGTATTCAGTGATTTGACTTGAAAATCAAACCTTTCACTGTTTAACATCAATGCAGATGCAATACAAAACACATCACAATAACAGTTAACAAATAATCACATTATGGTAATAAATTACATATAAAGAACTCGATAAAAATGGCTTAACAATTGATAATTAGGGTCAGGGAAAATGTTCATTAAAAATCTTACCGTAGCTAAAATAAGTGACACTTGATAGCCTACCAGAATCCTCTTCCAGAGGTAAGCTGAAGTAACAAAATGTATATCTTGGAGGAAGAATTTTGCAGAAAGGATCTGTTGTTACACAGCCAAAGATATATATTCGGTGACATGTCTCAGGGTTTCAGCTACGCTAGGATTTGTACAGAAACTACGTAGCCTCTGGGATCTTGGAGTTTTGTTTAGTGCCCCCAGAATTTCATTTTTGCACAGCAAATTAAACTTTCATGTCAGGTAACTTATTGAAGTAAGAAGGCACAGTATTTAAAGCTTACTTCTTTGTACCAGCCCCCGTTGAGATCCAGTCCATAATCCAAAGTTTTCTTTACCTTCAGAAGGTGAAGGTTAAGAACATCCGTCATCGAATTTATGGATTTTAAGAATGAAACTCAATAGGAGGGTCAATTAGTTCTCTGTTGGAAGGTATGGTCATTGCAGGGTTCATTGCACCAAATAGCGAAGGCTCAGGAGGTTTAAGTTGTTTCCTATATAAGGTAAGATGTTTCCCGTTTACAGCTACCATGAGTGATACCAAGCCAAATGTGTATCTTATGTTAATAGTTGGCACACAATTAGACAGGTTAAGAACATGCCTCCAAAATACACGCTTAAGTTTGTCCCAAAGGTCCCCAGTTATAGGCCCCATCGCCTCCCCTCCATATATGAGAAAAGGAACAAACTTCGATTTAAAGAATTTCAGAAACTGTATTAATGACAAGCGTCCCTAGCGCGTGTTAATTCTCGTCACTTGACTGGTAAGCATGAGACACTTATCTGAAACCCTTGAATAATGAGCCACAGTCTTGTTTTTTGCAAAGATTGAAAACCCAAGATAAATGAAAGACTCTGCAAATTCAAGCAGAGAGTTATACAGGCTCCAAGTGCACTTGCGGTTGCTTCTATCTTTTTTTTAGAAAAGATTAGTATCTTGGTTTTGTCCGGCTTGATTTGTAGGTCGTTTTTGGTTATTCATCAAGGGCTTTGAGTTGGTGTTGAAGACCAACAGTGGTGTAGTCTAGGAGGACTAAATCGTCTGCATATGCCAGCCAACTGGCTGACCTTGGTGGCGTTGTGTAATAGAGCATGATATTTAGGAGTATACTTGGACAGCCCCAATTTTGGAGTTATGTCAAAATAAAGGGTCTGTTGACATAGACAAATTCCATGGTGAGATCTACAAAGGCCACGAAAATATATATATTTTTTTTAGTAGTGATCCACTTTGAAGCATGGTCATGATTAGGCCATTCAATGAGGTTCCCAATTACTTTCTAAACCGATTTAAATCATTATGCTCTTTCTTAACTTTAGCCCAATTTTCAAGATGTCATAATAAAATGGCCGAACATTTTTCACTTGTAACATCTTGTAGAGCTATATGCGATAGTTTTAAGTAAGTGTCCTATCCCCTGTTTTGAAAACTGCTACCATATTAGAAAGATTCCATGAGGGAGTAGTGCAGAAAGATGAGAATATCTGATCAAATAACACTTTCACAATCCTTGACCACATTTCCAGATGACCTCTCAAAGTAACATTATATATATAGTAATCATAGACAAAATCCAGCGCCCAGTTTAAATCAGTCCAGCCTGAAAAATGATCATTCTAAATCGGCACAGCTTAAACCTCTTTATAGTGCTTTACAGATTCATCTTCTGAAATCGGTTTAGTAATGTGTAAGCTTGGGACAAATGTGTGCTGTTTAACAATTTACAAAAGGTTTCAATATTGTTGGAAGACAAACAATGAAGCACAGCCTCTGAGTCCTTATGCAACATCTGATTTTTGTAGCATTTAACCCATTTTTTGTATCTTGATTTTAACTTTGCAATTACAAATTTAGTGCTGCTATTGGAAGCGATGGTACCTCAATTCCTTATTCTATTCTTTTCACAGATACTGATGTCAAATTCATGTTTACGTTTTGGCACTTGACATGTACTAGATTTAAAAACGGGGTTAAAGCCAACCAAAAAAACCTGAAAGTTCTCCTGTGAAAAAGCATTGTCGAATTCTTCCAAAGACCAATTATTAACAAGGAACAGTAGGTGCGAGTTAAAAACTCTTGCTGATTGAAAGTTCCACCTTGTTCGATTTTGCTCCTTCTGGTTTATCTGTAACTCTGGCTCCTTCCCCGAGTATATCTCATTCTCAGTTCGCTCACTGCAGACGGGATACGGCCCTTCTCATCACAGAGTGTTATGGAGTCTCCAGGTCCCTGCCCCTCTGACTCTTCTCCGCTCTCCTTTACCTTGCCCTGATCCGTGTTTACTCCTTTGCAAGGCACATCTGCAGAGAGCCTATATGATACTGTGTGAAACAGGGTTATGTGCCCTGATTGGCTGGGCTTGTCAATGGGTTCTTTGAATTGATCTGATTGAATGTGAAGCGTTGTAGTTTAGAGCAAGGGGTGGGAGTCTTTGGCTGTTGTCATAGTGAAGTCCTGTCATGTGCTCTGAGCAATTCTTTGGTGAGCAATCTTTTCCCTCCCTTTAAGGTTTGACAAACATGGAAATGTGGAATCATGCAGGCCTGCTTACTTCCCTTTGCAGAGTAGCTTTATGGTTAAATCTGTGTTTTGTGTATGTAACACTTGCTGCAAAATTAAAGGGTTGAGGTTTGCCACTGTGATGTCGTGCCTGACTGGGTGGGGGGGGGAGGGACTGGGGGTTCTTTGAGGGTATGGTCAATGCTGAGCTATATGTTCCTTTGCATCTGACTGGTGTGGGGTCCCAATTCTTTGTCCACAGATTAGGAAGTGGGGTTTCCTTTGAAAGCAGTGAAGCAAGTATTTGTTGGATTTTGGATATGTGTGTAGGGTGCTGTTTTTTTCAGCTTGTTTAGGTCTTGTGAGGGATGGAAAGACTCTGTGGCAATTAACTGTATGTTGCTCCCTGGGGTCTCCGTTTCCACATGGGACAGTTGCACTAGTATGCCTGACTTCTTCTATTGCAGGTTTCAGCTGGTCTGGGCTTTGAGTCAGGGAAGATTTCTTAAGGAAGCCTTCTGTAGCTTGCCATTAACTACTCCATGCATTCAGTGGAAATGGCTGTCCTAACTTTTGTTGATCGCTTCCCCCACTCCATCCATAAATTCCAAAGGCTTGGCATGCCTTTTCTCTGGTTTGCACTCTCCACAGGTTTCATCCTATCCCGAGGTGGAGGGTTGAAGGAAGAGGCTCTGAGGGATCCTCCTTATAACCGTTCCAGAGGTTGCATCGCAAAGCAGGTGGCTTCTTCTGGAACCCATAGTCGTGTGGTCCCTCCATAAATAACACTCACAGTGCGACTTCATCACAGTGGGCAGGATTGGTAAATGCATATGAATGAATTCTAGCAAATAGATACATTGAAAGATACATTTGAACAATAGTTGGGTAATAAGGAGTGATGGATAAAAGGATGCATAGGAAGAGTAGATCAATGGGAACGATAGGCATGAAGATTGGAGGGAATGATGGGAAGAAAGGGATACATGTTACGTTGTATTCCTGTTTTGGCTCCCCTTTATCCCTTCATTTCATCATTTCACATCATGTTCATGTATTCCATTTGCTCATAGTCTACTTTTCTCCTGCTGTCATTAATTTATTTATTGCATTTAATTACACGCCCAAACCCTTACGTGTCACGGCGTAAGGTTCCTGGACTCTTCCTCTCATCGTCGTCTGCACTCTTACCTCAACTTTTCTTTCTTGTGCCTATATCGCCTGCGTTCCCTCGGCTCCTTCCTCTTGACCCTCCATTCAACTTGAAGAAATTGCTGCACCAAAGGCTGAACGATGAATACTAAATTCAACAGTTATGTGATTTTTTGATGCAGTTCATTTGATTCTGGAAAAAACACCCGGCTTGCTTCATTCCAGAATGTTTCGAAGCAGTATTCCTTCATAATCGGAACTGTTATTAGTTGTAGATATGTAAAATCGTTAAACAACCCATTAGATTTAATGCAGCATATGGGGTGCATTTGCACCATTTATTTTGACACACTAGTGCAACCTGGGAAGGATAGGTTTGTTCAGAAATGTTAAGGTTGGACCCTGCCTACACAATTGTACTCGGGTCTACGGAATGTTGACCACACACCGCCTAAGGCAGATAACCCCTTCCTGAGCCTCTTCTCTTGCCCGTTATATTGCATCAAAAAAGAAGAGCTCACTTAACACATTCAATATCAGTCCAGAAAGTATACATCTTGCACTATATTATTTAACAGCAAGTGTTTGCCCTGGGATAATGCAGTGGAGCACCACCTGTGTGTGTGTAATAATCCCTGATGACATGTTGAGACAATGTTGAAGAGTGAGTGAGAGTTCAATACTTGTAGATGTGTTATCAAGTCATAGCAATCCAGAAAAGGACAGTAAAAAGCTAGGGAAGGGCATACATATGTGTTAGATCTTGTCCGCATTCAGAACAAAATACCACTGATGTGAATAACTATTTGATTTCATAAACCTCCTCAATAATCCTGATGTAAAAAACAAACCCATTTCAGATCAGCCGATCGAGGTAAAGGTTGGCATTGCACCTACTTAATGATAATTCAGGTTGCCCACCGTGTTCTGCTGTGCTATAATTGGCCCCATTTATCAGGACCCATTGATGCACAGCATTTTACTGTGTCGCCCTAAGCCAGAGAAAATACAATGCTAATAATAGCTAACCAGGGATGATTCTACAAGTCTTATAGCTAAATGGTGCACAATCGCTAATCACCACTTAACCTCATGAGAATCCACCAATGGCGGTAGCAAAAAAAGACTAATTCCCTCAATCAGGAATGTCTTACAATAAGGTCTTAGAAAAATAATTGCTTCTGAGAAAAAGGTAGGTTACTTACTTGGGGCCACTGAGGGGGAGACTTAGTCATATAATGGATTGTAGAGTTCCCTACTATAACAACATGCCCACAATGCAAACGCTAAGGCCATGAATCCAAATTGAGATCGAAAAGGGATTGAAAACACATCTGTTTGAATAGTAATTAACATATTCTCATTTTGCTATACCACTCTAGGCTCATTGCTACCTGTTTTGTCCTGTGTGTTTTATGTTTCCACGCCCTGATGCCTGTCAGGTTTTCAGCGTGTAATAAAACTACAGAAATTAAATCAAAGATATATTTGTGTCATTTGTAACCAGTTATAACAAAACAAAACTCGGCACTAAGCTCGTGGGTTGGGGAGTGGTAATGGTTCAAAGGATCTGCTTACGATCTTCTGTGACTTGTTGGATGTACCCCAGAAGATTCTAAACACCCTCTCTGTGCCTTACAACAATCTACCAATATCATCTACCCTTCCTCGCCGTAGATTTAAGTATATCCTATGATTTCCTAGCACGCAAGTTCTTCCATGCCCATTTTGCCCACCTAAACTAAAATCTACATTTCCCGTCTGCAACCTCTGAGCCTTGTTGGTGCCTCAAAGGAAGTAACTAATATTGAAACATCCATTCTGATGGGGGGGCGGGAAGGAGGGGTCTCTTGGCCCAGTGGCATGCCTAAAGTAATTCTTTAAAAAGCTTCTATCCCGACTACATGTCCAAATCCATGAATGAATGTCACATCTGCTCTCTAAAAAGATAATGAATTTGCAGTTTCATTAACTAAATGCAGCATGAACTACCCAATCAACTCTAGGATTGTGCAGAGAGAGCGAGAGAGAGCAAGAGAGTTTCTTGATTGTTAGTTTTATAACTCCCCTAATACGATGGCACCTGAGTAAGTGATATCAGAGAGGACAATTTGCATCACCTGATGACTCTTGAGTTCATCTGGGGTCTATGTTGTGGGTAGACCATGGTATCGTGGTTCATTGCCTGGAGGATGATGCAAGTGTATTTCAAAATGGTATAGTGTTCTTTCTGACTTGCAGACGACCTATGCTATGCATTTTCCAATCCACCGAGGGTTCCCAAGTTCACTTTTCAGCAAGTTATACACGGCTCCCCTGAAACACTTATTGAAATAACATCAATGTCAGTTCCAGGCCGGCAGTGATGTCATACATATGCCCCACTGATTGGGCTAAATAGTGATGAAATCTGGGAGCCAGCTCAGAGTCCTTAGCTCACATCAAATGTTGGATTAAATAAAGTTATTTCTGCCTGATTGAGCATGGGAGCCTTTTGCTTCTAGAGATAGTGTGGCAATGTACTCTGTAGGAGTCAATCATTGCTTTCCAAAAAAAAAATCGTTGATCTTAGTGATTGCTGCAGGCACACTTAGTAACCATGGAAACGCATGTCTTAATGAATATGTTGATACCTCCACCCCTGCAGAGAATACGGGGCATACCCAGCCAGAGAAATAGTGATGCCTGTTTGAACTCCTGAGAACCCAATCTGCATGTGTTTAACCTACAGAATGACATCAATGACAAGTGGGGCAAAGCAGGGGACCAGAAGGAGCAGTGAGATAACCCCACAGCTTTTTGCCAAGCCCATCATCCCCCGCTGGGGTCACTGTGGTACATAGGGTACAGTTCAAAATAAAGTCAATTCACAAACAAGACTCTCAAGGCATAGGGCACAGGTTATCTGCAGAAACTCAATCCCACCACAACCTCACCACGGATGGCCTGCCCAACAAAATTCCAACAAAGCAAACAGGCCAAACCCACAAGGGACTGGGGCATGGTCCTTCTGTTTGGATTTCTACTTGACAAGTACGCTATAGTCTATTTAAGAAAAATCTAAAAATGTAATGATTGGGCAAGCCTTGTACACCTGACTAGGGAATCCCAAAATGATTCTAGGAATGCAGTCATCCTACATACATGCAGATACACGCGCGCACACCCAGACAACCGCTGCACCCATTTAGTATCTTGTGCTTTGGTTAGTTTCTCATTATCGTCTGTCCGCAAGTTATTTTATTGCATTTGTGTTTTAATGCTGCCTTTTCTTTTCAATGCACTGTGCAGTGGCCAAGAGGTGACATTGTTGGCACTACACAAAATAAATGAAATGCATAACTAATATTCTGTTCTGAATTGGGTACCTGGCACGTCTGTATAGATAAGTATATATTTAAAGTCGTTCTGTAATCTGGAGTTGGCAGATGCTCTTTCCTAAACATGGTAGCTGTGTGATTCCATCAGTGGTCTGTGGAAGTGAGGCAGCCATGTTGGAGAGGTGACATTTCACCAATCGCCTGTAGCAGTCATGTTCCACTGCTTTACATTTTTATTTTAATGTATGACATTCTGATCTGGATAATAAAGAACAACTGAAATACTCTACTACAAGATAAAATAAGATTACTTATGCATTGAGAGACATACCAGCATACCATAACACTACAACCTATTGGCATCTTGAAACGCATAACAAGACAACAGATGTTTAAATGCACATATGTTTGTAATTTCTTTTGGGTTTCGTTTAGGTATGCTCTGATGATGTCTGGGTTGCCGGGACCTGTGAGGCATTGATGAGCTTGACGTATGTGATTATCGGTACACTATATGATGTGGCATCTCTTTAAAGCTCAGTTGCTCGTCTGCCACTGTCAAAGTTTGGTAAGAGAATTCTGACACAGCAACTCGTCATGATTTCCACAATAACTCCAGAAGTAATAACTGCTGCCATCCACAAAGATGTTCTATACAGGGCCCCGTTGCTGTTGGGGTGAGCACAAAGGGGCGATGACTCTACCAAGCGTATGGTTGCCATAATGAAACCCAAAGGGGACGGTGTATAAATAACGGGGCACACTGTGCGAGTCGTGAATGCAGACCCCAGAGGCCCGACGATTGACATTTCATGGAAGGAAATGCAGAATTGACACTTTTTCACAGATCTGCAAGTAGTCATTCATGGTGAAGACGAGAATACAGAGTTCAGGGCTTTTTCGTAGTTTGGGAGGTCTGGACAGAAGCTAGACCTGTACCATACATGCATGGCATATTCCAATAATTACATTGCAATGGATGGGGGAGGGATGGTGGTCCAGGCGGATACTTTGGATAAACAGGTCAGCAAGCTCTTAAATGCTGCAAAGGAAATGGGCTCTTGGATCGGAGGCCCTTTGCCTCCTAATCGCTATAACGAAAATACTCTCCTGCGGCCAGATTACAGAAATGTTGCACTGGTGCAAGTTTGCACAGTATTAGCATTAAGGCAAAGTTTGTTCTATTTTGAAAAACGATGGGACATATTAGAAATCCTTTGCACTGTGGCAAGTACACACGGGCATGTTATAGACACGACAGCACAAATTGCCCTAGTGCAAAAATCGTACATTTTCAATGCATTTTTGCTCCTCAGCCCTACTGCTAATACAGATCCATTTTTGTGCTACGCGTGTAACATGCCAAACTGCACTTGTCACTGTGAAAAGGTTTTCTAATGTGTTGCAGTGTTTTTAAAAATGGGGCAAACTTTGCCCTAGTGCTAATATAGTGCAAAGGTGCACTTGCACCGGGGCAAAGTTCCTGTAGTCTGGCCCCAGATGGACATTATCTTTTGAGGTAAATAGTTGACTGGTGGTCAGCAGGATTTGTACTAAGAACAAAACTATGACCGACCAAGCCTTTTTGTTGGGGTTGAATTTTGTTAAATAAAAGAACTGTTAACCTCATTTGTATATATAGATTTTTAAAGCTTTCACCAAAGTGCTGTACAGATAAGAATATGTGGTACAATAATAACTGTACATGAAGAACAGCAATTGCTAATGGAATAATTTAGGATAGGGGCGGATAAATAATAACCTTAACGTTTGAAAGTGATTTCGAGAACATAAAGTACAAGGAGAAATATAAGAGATAAGCAGTGAGAAGGGACAAGAGGACAAACACCTTTAATAGAACAAAGAAAATTATGAAGAAGACACAACTCAAAGGAAAGCCAATAAATAGAAAGTAGAGGTGTGAAACAGAGGTACAGGGAAAAAGCTGAAAGAGAATTCAAGTTAGAGATGGACCATAATGGCGTAAGCTGGTAGGCAGGAAGGCCTCCAGATTCGGGAGGATAGCTCAGCGGCAACGTGCTCGCCTTGGAAACAAGACAAGATGGCACTGGTGCCACACAGGTTCGATCCCCAGGTCTGCGCTTAGAAACCTCTGGGTATTAAGAATGTTATAAATAACCAATCATATCATATATCTAATTGGGAGCGGAAATAAGAGGTAACAAGAAGTTTAGTAATTTGAAATGTGTAAAAAGGGAAAGCTTTATGGATATGAGCTTTTAGAAAATGACGGCAGCAAGCAGTATTGTAAATGTGAAAGGAAAGCCGAAGAATCAAAAAGAATCCAGGCAGAAGTAGACCGAGAAAGTAGAGCGGAGGGAGAGAGCAGATGGAGGCAAAGGCAGAGGAATAAATGTGTCGGGAAAGAAGCGCCTCCATTTTAAAGTTGTAAAGATTTAGAAAGTGAGTGTGTATCCAAGATTGTACATCGAGAAGACAAGCAGTAAAAGTAGAATTAAAAACATCAGTGAAGGAAAGGAAATAGATCAACATGTAGGACACATCAGCGTAGAAATGACAGGAGAGAGACCATATGAAGTAATAATAGAAGAAAGTGTAATAGTTTCTAGTGTAAAAAGAAGTGACCCAAGAACAAACCCCTTGAGGACGCCATAACGTAGAGGAAAAGGAGAGCAGCGATCAGATGGGTAAGTATGAAACCATTGTCAGACGGAACCAGAGAAGCCAGGAGAGGAGAGGGTAGTCAGAAGAGAAGAGTTGGTGATCCACAGTATCAGAAGGTGTGGATAGATCTAGCAGAATTAGAACCAGCGGAATAGTCTTGTGACAGGCAGCAAGTAAAGAATTAGTAACATTAAAACATTAAGGAGTGGCGTTTCTGTGGAATGAGGGGGACAAAAACCAGATTGAAAACGGGGAAGATGAGAATGGTAGATAAGATTGACGGCGTCTTGCAAGTTCAGAGACTGCTCCAATGTTTTACAAACAAATGGAAACAGGAAATAATGTTATAGTGAGAAGGAAGGGGATGGGTCAAGAGATGTCGTTTTTAGATTGGGAAGAGTAGTAGCAAACTCAAAGTTGGACAGGAAAACCGAAGTAAAAAAGATATCAACTTAATAAATACAGTTGGGAGAGCTTAGAACATTAGGGAAATCTTTAGGAATAAAAGAGTGGGGCATGGGATCAAGGAGAGGAGCAGTAGGGCAAACCCGAGAAAGAAAGGGAGTAATGTCTGATTCAGTAATGGGTGTAACATTAGAAAACAAATAGAGAGTCAGAGAAGGGAGACGGCTAAATTGGGCAAATGAGAAGATGAGGGGGAAGAGGGTAATTGTAAAACCTTGATTGAAAAGGAGTTAGTGAAATCCGCCCGAGAGAGAGTTTGAGGAGGATAATCAGGTGGGGTCGGGGGTGAGATGGTGCTTGAGATGAAAGAACCAGCAGCGAGGAGGAGAGGAAAGGGAAAGAGTAGAATCAGATCAATGTTGTTTCATGGAAACTAGAACGGAGGAATCGTAGTTGGGAAGGAAGGCCATCATGATCTTTTGAGGAGCATGATTCTTTCCCGCAACGCTCAGCACGTGGGAGGGTGACTCTAATGCAAAGAAGTTGCAAAGGAAACCAGGGTTGAGGAGGCTTGAGCAAGACAGAAGTGATCTAAGGTAGAGCAGAATCCAGACGTTATAGACACCAGAACATCAGCCGAAAAAAGAGGAAGGTCAGATAGAGAGGGAAGAATAGTAAGTAGATGGGGAGGAGATCAAATGAGGTGCAGAAAAGGATCAAACATCCCTGTTGAAAAAGCGGAAGAAGGGGTTCGGAAGAAAGGGGAGGGCTGAAAGAAAAGCTGAGTAGATGTGCTCAGAAACAGAGTTAAATCATGGGAGGTAACAGATGTATGGGAGTGTGAGAGGAAATATGGATGGAGATATATAGGCCTGCAATAAAGGGAGAAAAGGGGAACTGCATGAGTGGTAGAAATATGAAGATTAATGTCACCAAGAAGAAAGAAAGGAGCATAACAGAAAAGAGTTGGCTGAGCAGTCCAGGTCATCACAGGAGGCAAGCGGGGGCTACATATAATCAGAAAGGTAATGCTGTAGAGTTTTGAACAGGAACTAAAATGATACTCAAAGGAAGAGGACAAGCAAGAGGAAGGTGAGACAAGGAGGTATGAGATAGTACGCCAGTCCTGCCTCCCCTGCCCAAGGAATGTGAAGTAAGGTCGAAATTGGAGGATTCATTTATTTTAAAAAGAGGGGCTGGACTATTTGTTGGGCGGGTCCAAGTCACAGCTAAGCTGACAAAATGTATATTAAGTTGATAGAATAAATCTAGGATACACTGGGATTGATTACATAGAGAGCAAACATTTAAGAGTCGAATTGAAATGGTGGGAGCAATAGTATCAAAAAGCAATATGCGAGATCAGATGAATTAGGAAAAACTAGGAACAGAGGGACGGGAAGAGCGTGGAGGGGTACGGTGAACAGGATTAAGAGTACCCTTGGAAGAAATGAGTAACCAGGGAAGGAGGAGGAGGATGTGGAAATGAAGGGACTGGAGAAGCAAAGGATGAACAAGGCACCAGGCGAGGGGAGCGGAGTCAATGAATGTTTGGCCGGCGACACTGGGCAGACACTTCGAGAAGACATTGTGGCAGCAGGATAACTGAAAATAATCCGCCAGAACACTGCATGCCACAGCTCAGCAGCATGCAGGCAGAGCTTAAATACATTGCAGGTACTTGCTCGCATAAATGACTTGGCATGCAGCGTACACATTGCTTCATAGGTATATAGCAGGAAGCAGATCGCTGATGGCAAACCAGTGGTGAGATCAGAGTACGAGCCGCTTGCTGTGCTGAGAGTAAAGGCGAAAACCGCTCCAAGTGGTTTGCTGTTTATGTTCATTCCCTATCGCACTACACTCTGCATCCGTGTAGCATAGGCATGCATTACTAGACATCCCATAGCTCATTCTTGCAACACAAGCAGGTTATTGGATGCAAGAGATTTTTAATTAGGAATTCATTCTTGCTATACAATGTGCCCACATGTGTGACGAGTAACTCTCCTACAGTGGCAATGATAAGATGTCCATGGTGTAGAGTGGCCATGGTAAATTCCTTTCTGGCTATGCACTGTCCATGCAACGAACCACCACAGTGAATAGTGGTCATGTTAAGATTCCCAGGTATCGGGTAATATTACCCCCACACAAATGGTCGCCATACTATAGTCTCTGGCGACATTATGCATGGTGACCATTTGTGAGGGGAGCTGGGGTGTCTCCTGCTCGCCTTGGACTGGTGGGGGAATGGAAAACGGTGGTTGCGGGTGTGTCCTCTGCAGGTTCACAGTGATAATATCGCTGCAAACCACAGCCTTTTTGGAGTGACTTTTTTGCCACACTTCCTTTTTGCTGGGACATTATCACATGGAACTGATCCCCAGTAGTGTAGTTCTGATTCCTGTTCCCTTATCGTGGTATCGGTATTATATCTACTGAGTAACACTAGCAGCGTCTTAACATGTTTCATGTTTGATCTCAGGCAACTAGCTGCTTCCTCGAATCTCGCTCTACTCACTCGCTGCCTCCCAGGCCACAGCACACATTGGCTGTGTCCAGCACTCCTGCATCCCACCGCCACCATGCATCACAAAGAGAGATCTGCTCTCGAGCTCTCTTGCTGATCTACGGTGGCCATCTTTACATGGCCTGTTCTCCCTTTCGGTGAATGGGTGCACAACCGCGGTTGTCAGTCTACCATAGGCAACAACTTTTTCCACACCAAAAAACTGTTAAGCTCCGAGGTCTCGGATGGGCTTGAGTGGTAATTGACCCAAGCCCTCAATGAGGCCCGTGTTCCGCTCGCGGTAGGAATCTCTTTGGGAAGGAATTGGAGTTCAGCCTGCCACAAGGATGCTTATTTCTGAATATCCGTCAAGTTTCAGGTATAACCACTGGCCTACATGGAAGCGGATCAAATGAAATTGCAGAACAACTCGAAGAAATAGTTATGGCTTGTTAAAGACATTTATTGTGCAGAAACAAAATGTTAACCTAAAGATACCGGTAGGTACCCTCGAAGTTATGGTTGTGATGGGGAGGTGGGCTGAGAGTAACAGACATTACAAGGAGGTTGGAATAAGCTGGGCACTTAATGTAATACACTACTTCCTGATTCTTTATTACAGAAGAAAGAGCAGGAATTTCTAGAACGTAGGGGGGGGATTTCATGACATTTATTATGCTAATTATGCCAGATCTAGACTTGCAGTAAGAAATGCATTTTTCATCAGGCGGACATTTTGTGTATAGTCTGATTTTAATGTCATGCATATTGGCGGCAAGGATGCCCTGAAATGCTTCTTGCATGTGTTGATTTGTTTGCTGTTTACTGTATTGTTCTGGCTGGCAATGCATTCCACGTTAAGTTTCCAAGTGCAGAAGGACTTCCGTGTACATAGGACACTAAAAGCAATTTGATTTCCAATACTGATTCAGTGGTTTTCATTGACGAGCGCAGTTTTGGAAATGTGGCACCATCTGGTAACCAAAGAATGAGTAAATGCTGTAAATCGAAAACCTTTTATACCAGTTCAAGGGGTACCTTATACTATACGTTTAGCACGATTGTTAGCACATTTGCCATAGGCGGTTGGATTGCATTGTTGTTGGGTATTGCACTGCAGAAGCCAAATCCTTGCTGGAAGATGCCTGCACGTTGCAGGGAGCCTGGGGAGGAAGGATAGCTCAAGGGCAACACGTTTGTCGTGGAAGCAAGACAAGGCGGTGCAACACAGGTTTGAATCCTGATCCTGCGCTTAGAAACCACTCGCTGGCATTAAGTGTGTTATAAATGAACAATAAATAAATAAATGGCTCGCTCACCTCTAGGGAAGTAGCCAGAGAAGCAGACTTATATTGCGAGCATTCGACTCTGAGTCATGGCGGAGGGAATTCCTACTTACATGTGTGGTGTGCTCGGTGTTACCCATTGTCTTCCCTGTGATAGAGGGTCAGCACTTTAAGTGTGTCTCTGTGTTGTGTCTAGATATGGAACTGATATCGATAGCATTGATATTTTTGGAGAATTGTAGGCATTCCTTTGCACTAAGTCTTCACTGGTGGCAGGCAGTGCTTTAAGTGGGATGGTAAATTGAGGGGGGCTCTCGTTAGGGGGCGTGCCCTAAGTATGAGTGCTTAGGCCATGGCCCCAACAAGAGCCCTCCAGCCATTGCATTAAAGGAGCCTTGGTCAAAAAAATGCCAGCGGGTGTCGCTGACCCTCCCAGGCAACCCTTTAACCACACAGCTCCTTGAATGCAATGGGCTGGCTGCTGTCTTTTTATTCCGAAACAGGAGGAGAGCTGGGTTGGCCAGCCTCTCCTTTTGTTTCTGTGTAAAGAGCTAACATGAAGTGGAAGCCCTTTAACCAATCATGATTAATGGGCCTCATGCTGCAAGTTAGCTCTTTACTCTGAAACAAAGGGAGAGTCTGATCCAACCCAGCCCTCCTCCTGTTTCTTACTAAAGAGACATCACATAACAAGTTTAGCTGAAAAGCTGCTTGGTTACACAGCTGACATCAGGTGTCATCATTTCGAATTAGAAAAAAGAAAAGGCCATGCCTTTTCTTTATTCGAATCCATAATATTGACACCTGCAGGCAGCCTTGTAACCGTGCAGCGCTGGGCTAAATGGCTGCCTGAGTGGTCAGTGTGGCTGGTGCTAGTCTGGGTGAGCTGCGGGAGCCCATCTGAGAGACTCTAGGGTCTTGGCCCCGGCCAGCCCCGTCCCACTTTAAGCCCTGACTGGTGGTATCCTCGAACTGCCTCCTTTCAGTTACCTGTGTTTTCCCACAGATTTCCGCCTGACTACCCTGCCATACAAAAATCTGCTGCCGGTGACCAACTACTCTTCACATTAGTTTTGCTATTTCTTTTTAAACTATTTCTTTGTTGGGTGATGCTTGGAGGATCTTTCTTGCGTGGTGGTTGAGAAAGGTTTACCACTGGGTTATCAGTGGCCACTTTTCTGATCAATGTGAACAGACAATAATTTGTCATTTCTGAGGCTCGCATTGCAATGGCCCATTTTCTCGCTTGAAACATCAGACCAAATAATGTTTTGGTTTTCCACACCTATTCCTCTTTCCGCTTTTCATAAACTGTTTACCCTCCGTCTTAGCCAGTAGATCACCATATCTATGCCCAGTCAGTACCCTGTTCTCCAGTACATTCCAGTATGGCAATTCTGCAATATAAAACCATCGTGTGTGGATTCACTGGTTTCATTTAAGCACCTACTATAAGAGATTTTGCAGGCTATTATCTCACAGGAGTGTCTTCCTGTTAGATCAAAGTGTGCTTTCTATAGTGCCCATTCAACACCACTGTGGAGGTAGATGAGAACTGATTAACCAAACATATCCCGTGTTCATAAAGTGACATGTACTTCTCCTGCAACTGCAGCATGGTTAAATAAGATTTAGGGGGCATTTCCTTAAGGCAGGGGTCTGCAACCTTTGTCTCACCGGATGTTTTGGACTGCAACACTCGTCAGCCACAGACAGCACAATCAATGAAAAGGGATCATGGGAGATGTAGTCCAAAACCTATGAAGAGGCGCAGGTTGCAGACCCTTGACAGAAGGGCATTCAGACAGTATTCGGTAGTTCGTGTCATTAATTATAGTCTTTGACAACTTGGACTGATCAGTGCAGCCTATAGGATTATACCAAAAGAATACCTTATGATCGAGGGCAGCCTACAGCATTATTCCAAAAGCCTGCCTTATGAGTGAGGGCAGCCTACAGCATTTTACCAAAAGCCTCTCTTATGATCAAGGGAAGCCTGCAGCATTATTCCAAAAGCCTACCTCATGAACGAGGGCAGCCTACAGCATTATTCCAAAAGCCTACATTTAGATCGAGGGCAGCTTACAGCATTATTTAAAAATACTACTTATTGAGGGCAGCCTACAGCATTATTGCAAAATCCTACCGTATGATCGAGTGCAGCCTGCAGCATTATTCGGAAGCCTACCTTATAATCAAGGGCAGTGTGACGAATCTGAGGATGTCGTCACTTCTCCTTTAGGGGGAGACCTTTCCCATGGGGCCAGGGTGATGCATCTCCTGTACAATAATCTACCTGGGGGTGGTGCACCAAAGGACGAACACATGGGGAAGGAAGCCCCCTATGGGATTGGGGATGACTATTCTCAGGAGACCCAGTATGCCCTCGCTCCAGTACCACCAACCCTTTTTCCAGCAGTAATTCTCCCCCAACCCCTAGCCAAAGCCAATATGTTCTATTGTCAAAGAAGTGAGACTAATATACTGAACTGGACTGAAATACAAACAAAGTATTGTGTTTTAACCAGGTTTTAAAAGAAGTATTGTAAAGAAGATGACAGTCATTTTGGAGGATCAACGTGAGTGGCTAACATCTTCCGGGATGTCAGAGGCCCACACGAAACCAACAAACCAGCGTGGGAGTTCAAAATTAGCTCCGCTGGGATGCAGAGTGAGAACTATCCTGCGAATAGGAACTGCGAGAGCCGTGCACTGGGCGAGTTGACGAGAGCCGAATGGGTAGCAGTGAACGGAGGAAAAGGAGAACCCAAACCTGGTCCATGCTTGAAGGGCCGCTCGTGCTGCAGCCAAAATAAACCTCTGGGCACCCCAAACCCCAGCGAAGCACCTGTGAGGAGGGACACACAGCTGGCCAGAGTCTGACATCTGCAGATCCGCTGCAGACGCTGCTGTTCACCCAAATGCTACCAAAGCCTTGAGGAACACTGCTCTGTAAACGCTGGTACCTGCAGCTAAGAAGCTAACTGGTACGCAGGTTGTCCGAGAGGCATTGGAGGTCCGGAGAAGCGAGAAGTTGAAGCAAGAGGATCTGGGATACTGAGAAGAGACTGTGAGTCTGCGACCCACACCCACATGGAAGTGAAAGTAACAGTGGGTTTGGGACCACAAGAATAAGAGAGTCTGGGACCGGTACCCATGTGTCAGTCAGAGTAAGAGGTTCTGGTACCTTGCGAATAACCAAGAGAGAGGAATTGTATGTTTGGCTGAGAGTAAACTAAACAGTGCGAGTCTGGGACACACACCCATGTGAGAAACCAAGAATAAGAGGGTCTGGGACCCTAATTGAAAAAAAACAAACCAGGGAAAGTTGTATGTTTTGGCAGGGGAGTAAACCAAGCAAATACAACCCTACATTGCAAGTCTGGGACCCGCCCCCATGTGAAAAGAATAGGCCTGAAGGAATGAGGAACAAGAGGGTCCGGGACCCTGTTAGAGAAAGAGAGTTAGTTCACGAGAAGACAGCCGCTTGGCAGGAGAGTAAACCAAGCTGTTCACATCTTTGTGAGTCTGCGACACGCACCAACATAAGAAGATGAGAAGAAGGGGGTCAATGACCCTGGAAGTGAAAAATGCATAATCCTGTGCTTGGTAGGGAAGTGGGCCAAGTTGATGGGAAAAGAGAAGTGTGAAGCTGAGAAGAATATCCTTGTAAATACCCAGTGATATTTACCTAAAAGGATTTGGGGCTCAGAAGCCCAAAAGGAATGAAAGTAGAGGAAGTACAGGGGAAAGGAACGCAACCCTAGCCTTGGAGTCCTCTTCTTATGAACATTGTGTATTTCATGACTTTTTGCTCGAGAGACTGAGGATCTTTCATGGTAGTTTTCTTGAAACAAAATTAAGAGTTACTCCACAGAAACGGCATAGTTCATCTAATATATGGCCGTGGGCCTTCTGTTGCTGTAGAAAAAGCTGTCATTAGAATACCGGTTGAGAACATGCGTGCAAGCCTTTTCAGCAGGAATGGTTTGATTCTAGAGTTCTGGAACTGTTTCTGTCCAAGGACTTTGCAGCATGAACAACCTTCTACATATTAATAAAAATGTGAGGCTAATGAACAGCTCTGTAAAGTTTGATTCAGTGGTACTGCTGTGAGGTGCCCTTCTGGCTTGGCAATAGTGAGACACCTCCTGAATCCAGCAACCATTGGTTTGAGCATGTAGACTGCTTCCTTCATCGATAAGTGGGTGTATATGAGAAGACTTAACCAAAAATGTGTGCATGAATAATGCTCAAATGTATCACTGGATATGAAATTGGAAGCTTTCATTAATGAATCTTTTATAATGCGCTTAATACTGGGGACCAGTCGCTAAGCGCGGGACCGAGATTCGAAGCTTTGTTGCTCTGCGTTGTCTTGCTTGCAAGCCAAACACGTTGCCCCTGAGCTATCCTGCCAGAACTTGCTTGAGGTGGAATGGTGCCCTTCTGTGCTCGCTCCCCTGGACCCTTCTTACCAGATACATCGGGTGTATATACATTCCTGATGTCATGCCGTGCATTTGTGAGAGCGATCGATTGCCCAACTTCGTCCTGCTGATGACGTGTTTTGATAACTGCCTGAATGTAAGGTGGTGCATTATTAAAGTATGTGTTTATTTTTCCCTGTGAGCGTAGGTTTCAGTGTGCACACCCCCTCTCTGTAGAAGGCCTTCGCTTTTCCCTTTCGGTTGGACATGCACGCCAACATGCATGTCAGTTTTCTCATGTTCCTGATACACTGGCAGATCCCAGATACACTGGGATTGAAAAGGTGCCAGATGTGTCTTTCCGTTGCCTTCATATTTTCCTTCTCCATCCCTTTAATTCCTGCCATGCGCCATCAACCCAGAACCTGGTCATCAGTGTTTCTAATGTAATGTAAGTGGCCCTTTGGCAATTATTGGTGGTCTCTCTGCACGTGACCGTGTAAGAAAAAGGGTTGGTCATTAGCGGGGCAGTGGGAGAGGCATATGCAAAACCTGGGGCGTTGGTGGCTGCCGGCCGGAAGTACCCCTTCCTGTCTGCCAGTCTGCTTTCTATGCCTTTTATGGGGAAACTCAGGAGTATGTTATCCATTGGAAAGAGCCTAAGATCTGATCGGCTACAGTGCCTTGGGTCTGGTTAGCTGCTGATGTGGGAGAGTGCAACAGGGCCAAAGAGGAGAGCTTGATTGTGGTTTGGTTAGTGTTGATGTACTCATTTCTAGACCTGTATCAGTCAGCTGTGGGGATTGGATGTGTATGGGAAACATAAGGTGGTAGGAAATCTGAGAGGGGAGGTAGGACTTACAAGGCAAAACAACCTGCAACCCTACCACTTGTCTCTTAAGACAGTAACATTTCACTTGCTCACATTGCCACTGTCAAGGCCTCCTGTACGTTTTCTCTTACTCGCTTTGTTTCTGATACGTTGTGTCCCATGTATGACAAAACCAGCATCTGTGACTTGGTAGATGAAGGAAGGGGGCAGTCTGGAATGCCCATTCATTGCCATAATCTAAGTGCTGTGGGCTTTTTGGTTAAAAGAAAGAAATCATGAAATTCGAGGACCACCATCACCCATTTCACCTTCCTTATTATGTTGGCTGGTAGTATGAGAGACGCGCCCACACATGTTCAGGTGCGGTGCTCTCTGGCCTGCTGGGACTTTTATCCATAAAGGGCGGGCAAAGGTGTTTGTCTGCAAGCGGTAGGGGCATGGGCCAAAATCCCTGTTGGTTTCCCGCAGAGGTCTGCCCTGCGGTTTCCCAAAAGCTCCCAGCTCTTCTCACCGAGTCTCCAAACCACCAACCCCCAGAACGCACCAGGTTTTAAGACGACGTTAGGATTTTAGGATCAGAGTAACAATGCAACTGTGCAGGGGGTTCATCATGAGGAAACGAGAACCAGACCATGCAGAAGGTAGAGTGTGGATCCCGCGCAGCACCTGGGTCTAACGGGGGTTGCGAAGGCTGCAGAATGGTGAAGAGCAGTATTCTGGCAGTGAAAGAAAGGGGGATTTGGGTGGTGAGATATGTGTGGAGGTATCTGCCCTCTTGAATGAATCGGCAGCCTGTGCTCTTTGATTATCGATCACTGCAGACTCACCTGCTCTGCTGTGACCTGGTAATTACCACCCTGGCTATTCACTTGCTGTCCACGCAGTAGAAAATGGTACAGCCCAAACCATGCTCGATGCTGCCTATTCGTTTTTCTGGACGCATTCACTGGATCAACATCAATCGCCCTCCCCCACCCCATCACCCAGTGACAATCAATGTCGTGTATGTGTGTGCCCACTTCCCTGTTTGCCCCAGTGTATACTACACATGCTGCAAAACTGCCTTAAATCATTTCCTCAATGTTTAGCACTGGTGCAAATATCAAAACATCTGGCTGCAATAATCACGTATCACGGTACCTTGCAAGGTCCACAATACTGTCAATGTTTCCTTTCTTAACGTTTCTCAGCACTTAATGATGTTTGCACGCTTTAGCTCATGCACAAAGTAAATAAGGGATTTTGTTTTTTTTAACAGCATGTGTTTCTTAACATAGTTGGTTGGAAAGAGTTGGGTTAGAAATGACTCCCTTGTATACAACATGGTTTCTTCAATTCAGAAATAGTGCAACATGAATGCATGGAGATGCAGATCATGCAGCTGATGCGAAGGTGTCCTTGTAGATTAGGTTACCAGATGGCTCCATGTCACCAGAGACACCTTATTCCAGTCCTGGACTTAACTACAACTTTAGTTTTACTTCAGTCCATTTTAGTCAGTAAAAGTGACGCAGGACTACAAGAACTAGAAAGATAATATTGGACCAATGAACACCCAGGGCTCTGAGCATAGCGTCTTTGATCACATGGAGTCTTCTACTACGCTAGTTTGGACATCATGTGCACCGCTAACATGTTCCTTTCTCGTCTGCCTCATCTGATCATATCGTGGTCCACACACTCAACCATTCGCCAAACGGCCATTTTTGGCAATGTTTTTTTTTTAGCCTGCTTGACCCATGTTTTAATATAAAAACTAGACGAATAAATCCCAAATGATATTCCACGCGCTCTCCTGGACGACAGGGAGTGTTGACGCTAGAGAAGAACAACAGCAGCGTTACCTGGAATGAGGGAATACAATCTTGGGCACTGCACGGCACTTGGGAATGGTGGTGGTCCTGTTTCGAAGCACTGCTAGGTGTTGCAGAACCAAAACTAAGGCAGGGGGGGTGGGGTAATCCAGGGATATGGCAGGGATCCTACTGTTTGGTGACATGCGCCTGCCTGGCTAGAACTCTGGTGCCTAGTTCACATCGACTTGACCTGAAGTAACCTCTCAGAAAAGGTGCATATTACATTCCAACCCATTAAAAGGAGATGTCTTTGCTTTCCTGCTAAGTGAAGTCCCCCCTCACTGTGGGTCAAGTCAGTTTGAATATGTATTTAATATGAGCAAATTATAAGTCTGTGCATGTTTTCCTAATGCCTGTATGAGGTCCCCCTTTTTTTTAGAAACAAAATAAGAAATTCAGACTTCAGTTGAACATGTTTTTCTGTTTTGGGGGTAATGGGTGTGCTGCCAATGATCGGTCGGGGTAGGCTGCCAATGTTCGTTCGGGGTAATGGTCAGGCTGCCAATGATCGGACGGGGGTAATGGGCGGGCTGCCAATGTTCGGTCGGTGTAATGGTCAGGCTGTCAATGATCGGTCGGGGGGGGTAATGGGCGTGCTGCCAATGATCGGTCGGGGTAATGGGCGGGCTGCCAATGTTCGGTCGGGGTAATGGTCAGGCTGCCAATGATCGGACGGGGGTAATGGGCGGGCTGCCAATGTTCGGTCGGGATAATGGTCAGGCTGTCAATGATCGGTCAGGGGTAATGGGCGGGCTGCCAATGATCGGTCGCTGTAGTACTTTGAGATTTACCAGCGCAGTGGCTCCAAGAATTGTGCTTATGATTTGGGATGGGTTTTAGTAAGGCGATGATTTTCACTGAATTTCCCTTCTATATTGTTCACATTGGTGAAATCAGTGACCTGTTTGCGTAGCAGTGTCCTGTGTGGTGTTTTCAGTGTGATAACCATACCTTGAGAGCAAAACCACCTTTTTACATGCAACTACCCCTCTGTATGCTCGTCTTGTGCAACACACATTGTATGGCATGTTCGTGAAGCTCGGGGTATGATTTGAGTTGTTATTGTTCATGTGTTTGCCGGGTATTGCATGGCACAGGCACACCAGTGATCTGTGCAATATTGAGGGGGTGCAAGTGGAAGGCCATGGAGTGAGGTGTTGCGGGGCGTTCTAGGGGACGGAAAGGCAGACCCTGTATTATTGTAGTCTGTAGGTGGAGTCGCAGCTGTCGGATGCCCCCTTGAAGGTGTACCCCATCACTCCCAGCTTAACGGGACCTGACCTCTTTGTGTCAACTGTGTTGTGCTGTGCCCATAAAGGTGGCCTGTTACGGGTCCCTTTGCCAATGCAAATTGTGTGTTTGACTTGTGTACAGAGCACTTGTTACGTATGTTGCCCTGTTAATCTGCATTGGCCATTGTGTGACCCTGTGTAGTACAGTCTGCGTAGTATGAGGTCTAGCATGTAATATGCATTACATACGGTGTCCGATACACCACGTGCCTTGCATATTAAGCTGTCCAGTGCATAGTCCGCACAAGGAATGTTATTTTATTCTGTACATATTGCATATGTTGATCAGTGCGCATCGCTCAGAATGTCCACGCCAGTGAACATTGTAATGCCCTGTTCGGATACACATATTTCATACTGTGCTGTCCTGTGCACAGTGCACGTGATGTGGACCTGTCTCAGTGCAAACGTTGCATGTGCTGCTGTCCTCTGCACGCACACCTTGCATATGATGACCAGCGCAGGGTACCCATTGCATAACATGTGCTATTTGCCGCCAGGCGCAGAATAGTGTAATGTCCTGTGCACGCTCCGCGCCGCACGTTAAGCGTAACCCGGGGGCCTGTATAGCCACTGTTGGCTTAGGCGGCGTTGCAGATCAGAGCGCATCTGTTGCACAGCACTCGGCAGGGAAGGAGTTAAGCTGCCCAGCCTCAAGCGAAGTCCAGAAGGGGCCGCCGCTTGTTAGCGTAATGAGGACGCCGCCCGTGTGCATTGCGTGGCCGGTGTGTTCTGCAGTTTAAGTGATGCTCCCTGTGGCCAGCAGCCCCCTACGGCTTCTCGGCCCGACCTGGACTTCCAGAGTGGCTACACGGTGCTGCAGTGTGCGGAATGCATTCACCCCAGCCCACCCCACATAATAAAAGGCATGAGGTATTCTGCTGCTAAGGGCAGGCTGCTTCCTACCTCCCTGCAGCCCAGCTCTGAAGCCTTCTGTTGGGCATTAAAGGTACGGCGGTGTCCAGTTATATAATCAGGACCCCCTCATCGCACGGCTTTCGAAAGCCACGGCAGTGCCCTGAAAGACACATTTGCTGTGTGTTTTCCTACTCAAGGGAGACCTGACTGCGAGACTCCAAGCAGACGCCTAATCCAGTGTGTTTTTGTGTATCTGTGTGCATGTGTGCAGCAATGAAGACAGGTCGGACATGAATAACTCTATAATATGCTTAAGGAAGGGCGCATTTGTACAGGCAAGGATGCATTGTGTCCAGGCCATACGTGCCTTCCGCTTCAGGGGCACTACCGTTTGGAGCAGAATAGTCGGTTCTCCCTCATCCGTGTGCACACAGGTTCCTTCCGCCAGGTTCCTCGTGTCTGGCTGAAGAGCCCGAAAGGTAACCGCGGCTGCCGAGAGCACCAGGCTGCCACTCCAGTGACTCGTGGACATTACTGCCCATGGTGCCAGGGGCATTTTAATTTTGAGTGCGTTATATCGCTGCTGCAGTGGGTGCAATGTGTATTGTGCATATGCAAAGGGATTCAGGTTGCTGGCTATTGGTCAAGGTGGCTTTTTTCCCCTCTCCTGCCATTTGGCGATGAGCTGGTGCTGCCGTTGCCAGTCCCCCCCCCCCCGCAAGGTCAAGGGACATAGGCCCGTTTCCTATTCCGCTCGAGTCAATACGCAGGGAGCGGGGCTTCTCTGGGACTCACGCCAGCAGGAGTCATTGTTTCCTGTCACATTTTACACCCCGGGGTCACGTACTACTACATTCCGACCACGGCAGATCGATTCGCTGCAACTTGGGGGTGCTCGCCCGATTGGAAATCTCCCACTGGCGCAATGGGGGCCGGACCTCACAGTCCGCGTCCCCGGGGCTGCTCTGAGCCCCGCAGCGCGCGCAGGCGGATAGGTCAGGGGAAGGAGGGGGGGGGGCTGGACGAGGGTGGGGGGGGGGCTCCCTGTGTTTTATCAAAGCATAATCTGGATTGTATGGTTCACCCAGCGAATTGCAAAGGGCCTGCCATTTTGTATAGGTGCCCGATATGCCACTGTACATTTTCACAAAAGTAAACATAATTTCGGGAGTGTAGGCTTTAAATGGGGAGCCTGGCAGGAAGATGCCGGTGTGGAGGTTGGGCGCATCAGTGCCCGCGCTGCATATGCCCGAGACCCCACCGCCACCCGCTTGCACCGTGGCCCTTTCTCGGCCTTGGAGGCGCGTTGCTGGGTGCAGGGATGCCCAGTTTGCGAGACGCCAGCGCCGGACGCTTTTTGTGATGGCTTTTCGCGGGGATGCAGTTGTCTGGTGGATTCAGAATGGCCTGCAATCATAACTCGGGCACACATGAATGCATCAAACGTCCTGACTGGCCTGGCATCAAAGTTGCAAGGGGCCAGTCCGCATCTGTCGTGAAGTGCATTCCATAAAACTCCTGCCAACCAGTTGATTTGCATGAACACTTTTCCCGCCTGCGTGTCTAACCCTGCCGGGAGGAGAGCACTGCCAGCAAGTGCCTTGGGCCGGGCTCCGGGCGCTCGTGCACAGCGCCCATCCTGCGGCGTCTGGGAGCAAAGCTTACCGTGTCGGTCCTCAGAAGTGGCAGGTGAATGCGCGTGCAGCTCCCCTGCGATGCATCCCTCTGCCTGCCCTGCTCCACGCGCTGGCCAGTACACGGTCCGCCGTAGCAGGGCATCTGCTGCAGGATTCCTCCGGCCGTCTCTGCACTTCCGGACTCCGGGCGCCGGTGAGGACTTTGACAATAGGAACTTGTTTTATTTGAAGAAACCCCCGAGGTACGGTTCGAGCACAAATACAATAGCTGCTTCCACCACGAAGTCACCTCCCGAACTGCACGCAGACTGTGCAGCATTTGCCTGCCCCTTCCTGATTACTAAGGGAGGGCACGCCATCTAGTGGTGACTTGAAAATGGAAACTGTGAACCGGGAAGGGAAGATGTACAAGGAGAGCTGTATCATTCATTTTTAAAGGCAATGCACAGAGCTTACTAGATCTAAAAAAAAGTTACATACGTTCATTGTATTGTTCCCCAACGAACTAAACGTCAATGTTTTAAATGTTCAAATGTCCTTCCTGAAAAGCCTCAATATTGCTTTTCACTTGGCAGTCCTAGGTTGCTGCTAACACACTGTGACGTATGCAAGCGGGGGGTGGGAGGCAGAGGAAGGCAACTAGACCAAAACTGCCAAGGTGTTGCTAAGATTTTAAATGTGGGGTACCTTCATAGGCTTAGTGTGGGTGAGGCAAACTTACTTTTTGTATTGGCAACCTTTCCCCTCTCCCCAAGGAATTTTTGTGGGGCTTATTGTCAAATTAGCTGCAAAAAAATGTGTCGCAATGTAAGCGAGGAAAAAGAAAGATCGATCAAGCAATATATTTTCTTATTTTAACTGTTCTTGATTCATGCCATAGAACCGCAGCTTGAAGCCAGCCCTTGCACAGGCTTCAGTGCTGCCAGGAGCTTCGTAGTGGAACTCGTGGCAGGTTATTCACAGTAAGTGCGGCAGTGCTGCTTCTGCTTGATGCACTGAGCCGCCAGCCAGTAGAACTTTGGCAAGGCAGCCTTACGGACAGGATTTCCCAGAGTGCATTCGTCCTAGAAAAGAAAGAGAGAGAGGAGTAGGATTCCACCCTCAAAGGCATTCCTGCTTAACATCTTGTTCCTGAAAAAGATGGGAGATGCTTTACGCCAGCCGAGCAGGCCCTCAAAACATTTGGCCGCAAATTCGAGTCGATGTACACTGCAGAAGTCGCAGTGAGAAGACGAGTAAAGCTGGGAAGCAAGAGCAACAAAACGAAGGAACTGGCGTTCTTTTTTTCTTGCCCTTTCCTTAAATTATTATAAATCACGATTATCGTTGGCCCACTTGTGCCCTTTTTTAGTTTTGGCTATTGGGTGGCTAGCGCCACCTATAGGCCGAAACGATTGCATTAGGAAGACAGCTAGGAGGGAGATGGGATATGAAAAGGGTCATAAACATTGTAGGTGGTGGTGTTTGGTAATTTACCCACGCATTGAATGCCTGTGGGTAAGCTTATCTGTATAGCCTTTCCCACCCACTTCATGCCCCTCCCTGCCCAAAGTGCATCCTGCTGGGATCGTTTTCAAGTTGCTTTACCAAGCTGCAACATCAAACTGAGTATTCAAAGTGTCTACCAGTGCCATGTCAAAGCAGTGTTCTGAGAGTTCATTCCTCAATGGGAGCTGGGAATGTGCTACTCGTGTAATATACATGCTTGAACCAAGTGGGCCTTCAGGGGCTTGAATTATCAGCAGTATGTGTCCACGTGACTGAAGTCTTGTTAAAAACAAGCATCCGCAAAGCCAACAGATCTGGCGTGTGTAGGTATTTTACAGGCACTACTATACGCCCAGGCACGCGCACCACGTTGCAGCAGCTACCATTAATGGCCAGATAATAACATGATGGCAGTGCCTGGCAAATGCCTGACCCACGCCGACGCAAAAGTCAAAATTGTTTGCATTGCCATTGCTTGCTCTTAATAGAATGGCAACTATGGTTCACCTGAAGGTCACTTATCAAGAGTTAACACAAATTTAATGCTTTCAGAATCCCTGACGACATGTGCGTTTTACCCTCTAGCACCCTAAGTTGCCCAGACCATTTCTATTCTGCCCTCCTCATTTGCTCTTGCCCCCCCTTCCTTTCCTTTCACTCTATTGTCTATTTTCCACACTACCATGGCCGTTTGTGGAACCTTATTTGATGGGAAATGCTGCTGAATATGTGGTGGCGCTTCCTTTTCATTGGTGGGCAAAGGCACCAAACTGGCTTTCTCTGTTTCCTATTTTTCATCTGTGGATCAGCATCCCACTTTGAAGGATGAAGGAAGGCATCGGGTGGGCGGAGCTTAGGCCAGGTGACCTAGATCCACTTGCACCTGCTGCCCATCTGCAAAGGAAGAGAGGCTGGAGGACTGCTTAAGTAGGGAAAGAGAGCCGCAACCAGGCTGGCACCAGGGGGGCAAGGCTTAGGCCAAAAGAGCGGTAACCAGGAATGCACCAGTTGGGCGGGGCTACGGGATAGTACTGTGTGGAGAGGAGAGTAGAGACAACTTGGAAGTAGAGGTGAATTGCATTGAAAAGGAGGGGGATGCCCTCAACTGATAGAAAAGTGTTTGTAGGCAGAGGAAGCCTGATCCTGTCAGGTGTTTGAAGCCTGATCCTGTCAGGTGTTTGTAGGCAGAGGAAGCCTGATCCTGTCAGGTGTTTGTAGGCAGAGGAAGCCTGATCCTGTCAGGTGTTTGTAGGCAGAGGAAGCCTGATCCTGTCAGGTGTTTGAAGCCTGATCCTGTCAGGTGTTTGAAGCCTGATCCTGTCAGGTGTTTGAAGCCTGATCCTGTCAGGTGTTTGTAGGCAGAGGAAGCCTGATCCTGTCAGGTGTTTGTAGGCAGAGGAAGCCTGATCCTGTCAGGTGTTTGTAGGCAGAGGAAGCCTGATCCTGTCAGGTGTTTGTAGGCAGAGGAAGCCTGATCCTGTCAGGTGTTTGAAGCCTGATCCTGTCAGGTGTTTGTAGGCAGAGGAAGCCTGATCCTGTCAGGTGTTTGTAGGCAGAGGAAGCCTGATCCTGTCAGGTGTTTGTAGGCAGAGGAAGCCTGATCCTGTCAGGTGTTTGAAGCCTGATCCTGTCAGGTGTTTGTAGGCAGAGGAAGCCTGATCCTGTCAGGTGTTTGAAGCCTGATCCTGTCAGGTGTTTGTAGGCAGAGGAAGCCTGATCCTGTCAGGTGTTTGTAGGCAGAGGAAGCCTGATCCTGTCAGGTGTTTGTAGGCAGAGGAAGCCTGATCCTGTCAGGATAGCAAAAAGAAGATGCTTTGACTAGGGGGGGAGTGTGAGGGGGTTCACACCGGACCATTTTAGGAAGACGTGGCCAAACTCTTAGCCAGAGAGAACATGAAGGTTGCAGAGGCATTGGTCCGAGGGAGAATGCAGAGGTGGACGTGTTGCATTTCAAAAGTCTCATCTGCATGAAGTAGAGGCTGCAGGCCGTGAGTGAGTGAGTTAAAGTAAGGCTTTATTCCTTGGGTTGCTGGATAAATCATTGGCTCAAGCCTTTAAGTACATTTAAGACAAAAGGGACATCTGGCCTCAACCTCACTCTCCCAGAGCATCTTGCAACTGACACTCAACAAAGAAAGGTCATTCAAAACACCCACGCAGAATTCCAACATTCTCCAGGTTGACAGGCACATATCATCCATCAACCTTCTCTCTCCCATTCAGTGTAGTGAGCAGGACAAGCGTACATGATGTAATCTCGCTCTCTCTCGCTCGCTCTCTCTCTCTCTCTCTCACACCCCCCCCTCAACCAATAACAGCACTCACTCGAAGACTGCACCATTATGTTGATGAGCAGGAAGGACAACATTGGCATAGTCAATACGGAGAAGGGCCCATGTGAAGTAGAAGTATAAGGACATTCTTCTCTGCCGATCCCCATCATAGCGCACACGCACCAATCTTGAGCCCAGCCTGACAGTTATTTTGAACATGGTGGTTGAAGCTTGTTGCCTCGCTCTCTCACACACAAACACGGAACCGTGAGAATCCGCTAACAGAAACCTGAAACAAGCAGCTCCATGCATTGGCCACGCCTGCCACCTGGAAACAGTCTGGCAAAGCCGTTTTTCTTTGTGCCACGCATCAAGGTGGATGCTCCAGTGGGACCCTGATAGAACATCAAGGGAATTGGGGCAATAAGAGAGGCAATCCAAATAAACAAGAGCGCTGGAAGCAACTCCTCCCCCCCCCCCCCCCCCCCTCTCTGAGGCACTCAGATGCTGCCTGGATTATGCCTTTTACATGAACCATCAAAAAGGTGAGCTTAGTTCCTGTATACACAAGGAAAGATGTTATTACGCACACAAAAGGAGGCCATATTACAATTAGATATCAGTAGCAGAGACCAGGAGAGAGTGGGGAAGTATACTGAACCATAACAACATGGGAGATCCCTAGTACTTTTGGCTCCAAGCAATGCATAACAGGATCTAGAACACCTGGATTCAGCACAAGCTGGGCTAATGACCATATAGGTGCACACTTCATTGACATAGAGCCACCAAACACTGTGTGCATCCACAGCATAACACCAGGCTACAGAATTCCACTGGCACCAAAGTCACGGTACCAGATTGCCGACAGGGTCACGACACGCACAGAGAATCCAGCAATAATCAAGACGCTCCCAGGGAAAAATGTAGGCAAAGGACATATGTCAGGAAGCAAAGATAAGCAGAGTCAAACCGGGCAGCCCCCGTCCCAACAGAAACACCATAAGTCACTGGAAAAGCTTTGGGCCAGTAACAAACACCTCTTGGGGTTTGTGCCTACACTCAAGCAGTAATTATCACATGGTGCGTAACGTTAATCCTTCGACATGGAGGCCTCCGAAGAAGACTTCACCAAGAGCTTCCAGGAGTTTCAAGATCGGTTTTCCTCAAACTTTCAACTGCAGTTTTCAATGTTCACAGCAGAAATCAGAGAGTCACTTGCCGAAGTAACTAAGGAAATTGCATCTTTAGCAAAAAGAGTGGACACGAACGAACAGGCTATACAAACTCTAGCAGAAGACCGTAAACAGACATATGTTGCATTGGAAGAGTTGTCCAGGGCAACGCACAATCTTGAATTTACGATATGAGAATCTCAAGAACGGATCGTGACAATATCATATTTGGATAAGGAACCTTCTGGAATCTATACTAGATTCAGAACTGAAAGAAGCAATCGGCCGTATGTTTGCAAATCTTATCGCCGGTGAGGAACCTATTGAAATTCCGTTGAACGGAGTTCATACGGTTGGTCCCAAATGACTGGAACCAGGCACCGGACCCGAGATGTTCTAGCTGCATGTACCCTATACCCACAAAAAGAACGTATTCTTAAGGAGGCAAGAGCTACTGCGACGATCACATACAATGAGGCAGAGATTCAATTATATCACAATCTCTCCAGGATAACCTTCCAGAAACGCTGTGACATGCAAGATATTGTGTGCACCCTCCAAGCTAGAGGCATAAAATATAGATGGACATTTCATTTTGGACCATTATTCAACCTAGAATGCAGCCAACAAAGAATCACGTTGTGTGAGTCATGAATGTCTCTATTACAAATAGAAGCAGACCCTACGGGGGAAAGTGGCACTTGACAAAGAAAGAACCGTAGAGATCTGAAAAAGGAAGACTGGTGATCCCGACTAAGAGGCCTGACTCCTAAGGCAACATCATAATATTATAGTCAATCCTGTGTGAAGGAGAACTTCCCCCAACAGAAATAACACTAATCTTTTGAATCTATCTGTTTGGAGAAAAAGATGGGAGAGCTAGGAATTCCCCCATTTTACGCTTTTACTAAAGATGGGTCACAGCCGGGTGAATTCTTCCCGGAACCGGTTAGTACCTGTGATTTGCACCAGGTAACATTTTGGGGGAGGATCGATCAAGAGGTGGGTGTGGGTCACTATGAATCACTGTTGTGCAATCATGTCTGTAGCAACAAAAGGGGGGTATATTGGTGGGGTGGTAAGCCTTCAAGGCACTGGAATGTTTCAATATTCTGTTAGTATTATGCCACATTTGATCAATCCATAGTGTATGGGACATAATAGTTAAAGTAAAAGTTTTTGTCATGGAACGTCAGGGGGCTTAAGACACCACAGAAATGTAGGAAGGTGGAGTCAGTCTTGAGGCAGCACCAACTGGCTTTGGTGGCACTCCAAAGAAAAAATATTTACAGAGCTGACAAGGGGAAACTTCACCTATGTCAATACCCGACAATCATTCAAGCATGCGTAGCGAGTAATTAGTAGGCGCACTAATTGCAATTCGGGAAGTGTACGGGATCCAAGTCATTCGCACAAAAACACATAAGGAAGGCAGATACGTATTTGCAAATCTAAAGATGGATTCCGTCAATTTAACAGTGGCCTCAATATACTCCCCGATCACAGGCCAAGATGGCTTTCTGAAACACGTGATGTGCTTTTTCGCGTCTTTTTTGGAAGGCGAATTGTTAATACTAGGTGACTTCAATTTGGCATGAGATCCAACACGGGACAGAAGTGGGGTAACCCGTTGGGCACCGCCTCCCCCCTCGGGTGGATTACAGTAAATATTTGCAGACCTTTCCCTAGTGGATATCTGGCTCACTCTCAAAGGTGACGAAAAAGGATACAGCTTTTATTCACATGTACACAGACCCTTTTCCCATATAGATTACCCCTGGATCGCTACTCCACTTTTGGGAACTATTCCACAAATCATGACACACACAATTACTATATTTGATCATGCCCCTTTCACACTAAGGCTAAAGCTGACAAAAGATAAACCAAGGCTTTCGTCCTGGAGATTCCTGTCAATCCTACTGCAAGACCAAGTTATCACGGATGAACTAGCTGGACCAATTGGATCATTTTTTTATTTGAACATAGATGTGGAGACCTCACAGAATGTTACTTGGGATGCGTTTAAAGCCCCCTTAAGGGGTGTTCTCATAGCTGCAGAAGCCAATAGGTGCAAACATCAAACATTATTGGAATAAGAATTGGAGGAGGAATTGTCACAAATTTTGAATAAAATGGAAACTGACACAGGGCCACAGATGCAAAATGCTTTCAGAGTGGCAGTAGGCAGACCCAATTGCACTAATCAATTTAGATGCCAAAATGTTCACCCAAGTAGTAGCCCATCGGATAGTTGACCTTTTACCCTTACTAGAACATACAGACCAATCAGGGTTTATTAAGTCAAGGCAAATTCACGATAACCTACGCAGAGTCTGCCACATTTTGGAGAAAGTCAACAAGAAACAGATTCCAGCAGTCCTCGTTTCCATAGATACGGAAAAAGCATTCGATCGAGAGGAGTGGTCATTTCTTTTTCTGACACTAGATAAACTGGGATTCGGACCAAACTACATAATGGCAATTTATAAAACTCCTTCCACGAGACTCTTAATAAACAGCCATCTTTCCTCTCACATTTCCCTTCAGCGGGGTACTAAGCAAGGGTGCCCGCTTTTGCCTATGTTGTATGCATTGCATCTGGGAACCCTTTTAGCTAAAATTCGACAGACAAGATATAATGTATCCCGTTTGGAGGCTCCAATCACAAGATTATGGCTTTTGCTGATTATATGCTGCTTACTGCAGCAGAACCGTCAAATATATTACAAGTAGCTGCACATGCCTTTAAACAATTCTGAGGGGGTGGCAGGACTAAAAATAAATGGAAAGAATTTGGAAATATTAAATGGATCACTTTCACCTCTGGAAATCTTAGAACTTCGAGCACACACTGAACTTGGATGGGCGCAAGAGGGGATTAGTTTACTGGGCATGAAAATTGCCTCGATATTACAAGGCTTTTATGCTGCCCACCCCCCTATTGAAAGAAATTGAATCTCAACTTAAGAAATGGTACCCTCAGATGATTTCCTGGCTGGGTAGAATTCATTCTGTCAAAATGGTAACTCTCCCTAAGGCACTCTATCTTTTTCAAGCGTTACCTATCAAAGTTCCCCTATCGTTCTTCCATAAAATACATAGGGCTGTTTTGTCTTTTGTGTGGAACAGCAAAACCCCCAGGTAGCTTTTAACTATGCTAATGCTCCCAACAGCTAAAGGAGGGATGGGTCTTCCCAACTTTCTGACATACTATCGCGCTGCTCAAATCAGGGTCATGAGGGAATGGTCCACGGGAGCACGCGTGAAAGGATGGGTGCAAATGGAACAAGCGTTGGGGGCACATAGACCCAGGGATTTATTATGGTTACCGAAGCAGGATCACCCTGCCAATATACATGCAAGCGAAATCATGAATTTGGTGGAAGAAACATGGGATATGGTAGTTAGGAAATATGGCCTCACAACGTTTCCGTCCCTTTTGACTCCTATTTATTTAACCCCAGTTCACCCCTAGCTTAGAACCAAGCTGTGGAAGGAGGTCGGGTGTGAAAAGCTGAGAGATATGCTCCTGGGAGCAGAGACTAAAACATTCATATAATGTAAACAAGAGAAAAATGTAGGTTCAGATATTTCCAGGTTAGACACAGGTTAGACACTGGACTCTAGCCCCTCCAATCAAAGCAGCCGCGGTGAGGGAATTAACACCATTTGAGAACAATATGTCAACCAATCCATGGAGCAAGGCTATTATTTCCAATTTATATAACATAATGGGGGAGAGGACCCCAAAAGGGCTGTTCAGCTGCAAAAAAACATTGGTTGGAAATATTGGGGGAAGAGATATTGGACTAGAATTGGGAAGTGTTATGGAAAATAATACCCAAGCTCTCCAGAGCGATTCAAATCAGAGCGTTTTGGTATAAACTCATGGTGCAGTGGCATTACACCCCAGCCTGTTTAAATCAGATGAACCCTACTATATCTAATGAATGTTGGAGGAGATGTGGTTCGGTGGGGAACTGGATGCACATATGGTCGAATTGTCTGGACTGGCAATATATTGGGGTGAGGTGACAACAACGTTCGAAATCCTCCCAGAAAGTTTATTCAATTTATCAACTAGCGGCACTTTTAGTGATAGCCCAGAACTGGAAGAAATGTGATCCTCCCCACATCTCGGAGTGGTTTGCTAAAGCCTGGAATTTTTTGTCACTAGAGTGGATGTCATGTTACCTGCAGGGGAACTTTCTGCATTTACGGAACACTGGAAAGAAGTTGTGACATTTTTACATGATGACTTCCTATGTTCAATTTTGCCCTCAAAACGATACATAATGGGTATTGTAGGATTAGCCGATTTATGAAAACATAAGGCTGTGGCACAAATATTAAAACTAAGACTTTTGTGTAGCTCAACAGGTGGGGGTGGGAGTGGTGGCGGATTAAGAACCTTAGGGGGGTTGGGTACAGTTTTTGTTACTGTATTGTTGAAATGGCAATACATTTTTAAAAAAATCTGTTGGTCTATGAATCTTTGAAAGCTAATTCATAGTGCAATTGTCACATCATATGTTTTATATTCCAATAAAAGTGACCAAAATCTATATTTTTAGAGCCTCTGCTAAAGGTGAAATAATAGATCATTTTTGAGTGCCTTCTTAGATCTTTGTGAAAATAAGGGCGTATCCAGACAATAGACACTTTGAAAAGTCAGAATCCTACCATGTTAGTCAATTGAACTGTTGGCGAGGTTTTTGGTGTGCCAGAGGTCTCGGGATTGCTACAAACTCACCAGATCCGCTCCCAAAGGCCCAACAACCCTTTCCCCAGAAGAAATGTAGAACATCATTTCTCCTATCCTCCCACCTCACCCTCCCTACCCCACAGGCAAAGCCACCCTCATCACTGCCACCCACCTTCTCGGTCATCCGACCCATGAAGCACGTGTCAGTTGAGGCTTTCGTTGCCACCTTCGCACCCCCTCTCCCCCTTCGGCTGACTCCCACCCTGACACTGCCCTCTCCATGCTCCACTCTGCTATATCTGATACCCTTGCCCCTGTCATGAGAATCCACCTGAAGCCCAAAGCCAAATGTAACTCCTGGTATGACTCGGAGCTGGTCACCCTTAAACGCAAGTGCAGGGTGGCAGAGAGGAAATGGCGTGCTTCATGTTCATCCTTTGACAAACTGGCCTGCCGCCTGCTCCAAAGGCAATACCGTCTCTCCGTTCTCTCCAAGAAGAGAGCCCTTATCCGAGCCTGCATCTCTGCGGCATCTAACAACTCGGCCGAACTCTTTAAAATCTGCAAGGAGCTTGCCAACCCTGCTGCAGTCTCTCCTCTCCTGTCCCCTCCCAGGCCCTCTGCACTGGCCTCTCACTTCATCTCTAAAACTCAGGACATCCTGTCCTCACTCTCCTCCTATCACATCCCTCCCTCTCTTCCTGGTTCTTCCTCTGGGCCTTCTACAGCCACCCCTCCTCCCTCCTTCTTTGCCTTTCCCCTTTTTTCTGCTGACGAGGTTTCCAGACAAGTTCGATCTATGAAAGTCTCGTCTAAACAGGTTCACCCCTGTTCCTCCAAAACTATCAAGGACCACATCGACTCCCTGGCTCCTGCCCTGGCTGACTTTTGCAACCACTCCTTCGCCTCTGGAGTCTTCCCATCCCCCCTTAAGCACTCCCTTGTGCACCCTCTTAAGAAACCCTCTTCTGACCCCTCATGCCCGGCTAACTATCGCCCAATCTCCATCACTCCCTTCCTGGGCAAGCTCCTGGAGAAACTGGCCATCTCCCAGCTTAACCTCCATGCTGAATCTGTTGGCAGTCTTCATGACCATCAATCTGGCTTCAGAGCTGCCAGAAGCACGGAAACTGCTCTCCTGAACATCCGTGAGGACCTACTCTTGAACCTTGACTCCACCACTCCGTGTGTTCTCTTTCTGCTCGATCTCTCTTCTGCCTTTCACACTGTCAACCATGCCATCCTGCTCAACCGTCTCCGTGATAACCTGGGTATCACTGGTCAGGCTCTGGCGTGGCTGACCTCTTTCCTCTCCATCGACCCTCCCAGGTCCAACTGGGGTCCTTCCTCTCTGACATCTTTTGTGGTGTCCCCCAGGGATCTAACCTCTCTCCCTGGCTGTTCAACCAGTATCTGGCACTCCTTGCCCACCGCATCACCGCTCTCTGCCCCAACTTTCAGTGCTATGCAGATAATACCCAGCTCATTTTCAGGCTACCCTCGGCCTCCTCCTCTCCTTCCCTCATCTCTCACTGTCTGTCTGCTATCCAGGAATGGTGTGCCGCCAATGACCTCTACCTTAATGCCAGTAAGACTGAGATTCTACTCATCGGCACACCCACTCCCTCCTTCCCTGCAGCTCTCTGGCCGGCCTCTCTTGGCCCTCTTCCTGCTCCTACCTGCACGGCAAAAAACCTCAGGGTTATCTTCGACTCCACACTCTCCTTCTCTCCTCATATATCTGACGTCTCTAAGAAGTCACACTATCAGCTGCACCTCCTCAGAGGTATTCTTCCCTTCCTCTCCTTCCCCCAGAAGCTCACTGTCTCACGAGCCCTGGTTCTCTCAAAGCTGGACTACTGTAACAGCCTCTATCTTAATCTGCCTGCCTCCACTCTCCGCCTTCTGCAACTCATCCAGAACAGAACTGCGAGACTTGTCCTTGGCCTCAAGCCCAGGGACCGTATCTCTCCAGGACTGAAGTCTCTGCACTGGCTCCCAGTGGCTGCGAGGATAAAGTTCAAAACCCTCTGCATTGTCCACAAGGCTTTCGGGGGCCTGGGGCCTAAATACCTTCAACTCTCTCTTCCTAAATATCTTCCTTCCCGAGCCCTTCGCTCATCCGTCTCCAACTCCCTCAGGGTCAGCCGCTTCTCGAAGCAACGAGCTGGGGGTAGATCTCTCTCCACGGCAGGGGCCTCCCTCTGGAACAGCCTTCCTGCCTCTCTGAAACTTGAGAACCATCTACGGTTCCGGAAGCACCTCAAAACCTTCCTCTTTGCTTCTGCTTTCTCTCTCCCCTGCTAATTATTTGCTGAATCTGCACCGAATCTGCAACTGGGCCACTCTCGCCGACCTCGGTCCTGGGCCCAGCCACTCTCCAGTTGCACTGCCTCCCTGGCAACCCCTGCACTGCGGGACTGTCTATGTACCCCTACAGCCCCCGTTCCCAGCACTTGTCTGCACTTACCTTGCACTTGCCACCAGCTGGCCCTTATTTATTTTATTCTACTTACCTTGTACTGCACTTCCCCCCTCCCCTCCCCTTGCACTTTCTCCCTTCCCCCTACCCCTGCACTTGCGCGATCTGAATGACACCTGGCCTAGTAGGATCGTTGTCTGTCTTCCCCTGTTCCCCCCTCCCTGCCTCATCGCGCCTTGAAACACTTGAAACCCTTGTGTATAGGCGCGTTACAAATGCCATATCATATCATATCATATATCATAACTCGGCCATGGGCAAGTTAGTATTGTTGTTTATTACAAAAACTGACGGGGATCATACAGGACATTTGCAAATCTCCAGAGTCACCAATTCCAACAAACGTGCGTCAGCACCTAGGCCCTCCCCCAAAAACCTATCACACGTACCCATTGGGTGCTCGGAGTGGTAGATCCTATAGATTGCCCATATACATCTTACTCTATTGGTCATCCCTTGTCATGTGTATGGCCTGCGCCTTCCGCAAGAAACTATCTATTACATTGTTGCAGGGTCTCAGGATTACCATTGGCCCTTGCCCCCTGGGTTTTTGTTCCCCGATTGGCTGGAACTGGTTTCCTCTGGCCTGGGTCCTAGTTC